>NC_056520.1:5930620-6051217 GCF_014905685.2 Nematolebias whitei | reverse complement strand
TCCGCTTTGGCTACATCCGCTTTGGCTACATCTGCTTTGGCTACATCTGCTTTGGCTACATCCACTTTGGCTACATCCGCTTTGGCTACATCCGCTTTGGCCGCTTCCGTTTTGGCCGCTTCCGTTTTGGCCGCTTCCGTTTTGGCCGCTTGTACTTTGGCTACATCCGCTTTGGCTACATCTGCTTTGGCTACATCCGCTTTGGCTACATCTGCTTTGGCCACTTCCGTTTTGGCCGCTTGTACTTTGGCTACATCCGCTTTGGCTACATCTGCTTTGGCTACATCCGCTTTGGCTACATCTGCTTTGGCCGCTTCCGTTTTGGCCGCTTGTACTTTGGCTACATCTGCTTTGGCTACATCTGCTTTGGCCGCTTCCGTTTTGGCCGCTTGTACTTTGGCTACATCCAATTTGGCTACATCTGCTTTGGCCGCTTCCGTTTTGGTCGCTTGTGTTTTGGCCGCTTGTGCTTTGGCCAATTCCGCTTTAGCTGCTTCCGTTTTGGCTTAATGTAATTCTGTTTTTAAAAAATGCAATTCTTTTTTTAAATTTTTTTTTTTTATGTAATTCCATTTTTTCAAATGTAGTTCATTTACACCTCAGGGTCACCGAGTCATCACCTGGTAACTACACCACAATCAACTAACCTTACCAACAAGCATTTGGTAATTATAACACCATCATAAATACTACTGATGTTTTTCTTAAGGGTTAAGGAGATTTAAACAGGGCACAGTCAATTACACATTTTGGGACTTTTTTATAGTTGAGGTGTAGATCAAAGTCCTTTGATTTGAGTTACTTTGTGTGTGTGTGTGTGTGGGGTGGGGGTGGGTGGGTGGGGGGGGGAGTGTATTAGCCTGTTGTGATGTGTGAAAATGTGAACTAGATGTGAGTGCTGATATAAACTTCAAAGTTCTTTAGAGCAAGCAGCAAGGTAAGGGCTTCCTTATCTACAAGGTTGTGGTTTACATGACGTTTTTTTCCAAAGTTCTTTGAAAAGTACCCGTTTGGATGATCAAAGCCTTGTTCATTCATTGGCTGAAAAACGGCTCTAAAGCCAAATACCACGTACAGTTTCATTAGTTATAGCCACATCAAGTTCAGTTTTACAAAAGAAGCAGCTGATAATTAAACTACTTTTGTTTCATCTATTTTTATAAGCCCCTTTATGTTTACATTTTTTTCCAAGCCTATATGACTTAATTAGCATGGATATAGATTATAAACCAAAAAAAGCTCCTGGATTGGAGCAAGTGCCATTTAGTACACTTACACATTGCTCAATCTGACCAGCACTAAAAATAAATAAATAAATATTGCACACGTGTTTTATAGGCACTTGTGCTGTTCAGCTAATTACATGAACATCATCACACAGGCAAAAACCCTGACTGGCTGCAAATACGAGTGAGACAGGCTGATGGTGAGATGCAGAAAAGATGGAGCCAATTCCACCGTGACTTGAAATTTTGTCCGACAGGTGCAGTGGAATTTGTGTGCATTATCTGAAATACACCCTGCTGATAAATGTTCAGGCCTACGTTCATGCATGGGACGGACATTGCAGACTGGTTTGTTATATTTCTGCAGCCATCAGGGCTCTTCTGTAGACGAATGTCTGTTTTGATCAAAACACACTCAAAGCACATTCACTCACACACAGAGAACCACGGTTTATATAAATATCCAGAACACTTTCACTCAGGGTCGCACACACTCAGTCCCTTTGCTCTGTTTCGACTGTGCACCCTCAAAGCTTTCAACTAAAATCATTAAAAGACCATTCTTAAATAGGAATGTTTATTTCACGTGTTTTCAGTATTTGTCAACGTTTTTCCACAACACAAGGAATAGTTTATTCAACATTCATTTTCTGCACGTTTAAGCATATTTTAAATGTTAATTATGAGATCAAAAAGTGTTGTTCTAAATAGATTTTCTTTCTGTGACATTTTTCTTATAATAAGCAGGATCATGTCGCTAACGGGTCCATGCTGCTAACAGGGCCATGCTGCTAACAGGCCCACGCTGTTAACAGGCCCACGCTGCTAACAGGGCCATGCTGCTAACAGGACCATGCTGTTAACAGGACCACATTGCTAACAGGACCATATGGCTAACAGGACCACACTGCTAACAGGACAACACTGCAAACAGGACCATGTTGCTAATAAGATAATGTTCCTAACAGGACCACGCTGCTAACAGGACCACGCTGCTAACAGGACCACACTGCTAACAGAGCCACGATGCTAACAGGACCACGCTGTTACCAAGACCACGTTGCTAACAGGACCACACTGCTAACAAGACCACACTGCTAAAAGGACCATGTTGCTAATAAGATAATGCTCCTAACAGGACCATGCTGCTAACAGGCCCACGCTGCTAACAGGACCACGTTGCTAACAAAACCACACTGCTTACAGTGCTATGCTGCTAACTGGACCACACTGTTAAATGGACCACACTGCTAACAGAACCTCACTGCTAACAGAACCACACTGTTAACAGGACAACAATGCTAACAGGACTGTGGTGCTAACTGGACCACACTGCTAACAGGACCTCAATGCTAACAGAACCTCACTGTTAACAGGACAACACTGCTAACAGGACTGTGGTGCTAACAGAACTACACTTCTAACACGACCACACTGCTAACAGAACCACACTGCTAACAGGACCGCAATGCTAACAGGACCACACTGCTAACAGGACCAGGCTGGTAAGAGAACCTCACTACTAACAGAACCACTTTGTTATCAGGACTATGCTGCGAACAGTAACAGTGTTTTATAGCACTATATAAATCTCAAAATATGAAAATACAGGCATCCCGTTAGCGTCCCGACATGCTTCTGCCTTATTGTGTCTGCATGCACACCCTGTTGGGTACCATGTTAACAAGACTTCACTCACATACGTCTTCATTTTAGGTCACATTCACAACTGCGTTGGACTCTTGGGTCTACAGTCACGATAATTCCAAGTTGGTGATAATGCAGGTTTATCAACAAACTCCAGTCTGGTGTCATTGGTCACCAAACCCTTGCAAAGTTGTCTTGCACGGTCACATTTTCGGACTCACAGAAACTAAACCAAGAATTGTAGATGCCTTACAGTCACCAAGAAATTATGACAGAGAAAACTGTTGATGGAAAATTGTAAAGCTTCCAGAAAAAAAAAAAAAAAAAGAAGAGTGAGGTCCTGTAACACAAGGTCCTCAAGGAAACTGGGAATTCTATCATCAACAGTAACAGTGCATAGAGCTATGAAAACTGTCAGAGACAAATGGACTCTTTGAGATTTGCATTATTTTTCTATATAACGTCTGGAAAAATTTGTAAGAAAAATAAATAATTTTGAATGACTGCTTTACCTTTTGTCATTGAACTTCCTCTGTCCTCTGTGAGATGAAGCCCATAAAGATTTCCCACGAGGTGAACATCTCCCTCACCACCACCATATCGATACACACAAACGCACCTATAGAAGAAGACAGGTTTATGAGAGGGACACTTTCTCACACAAACACTCCTAATGCACACGTGTGTGTAGTCAGCCTCTCTCCATAGCCAACGGGAGGTAATCAAGCCCCTGATATGCTCTAACCAGATCCATTAAGGAGCTAATAAAGGCTTTGGATGAGTTAATTAATGACCCCCAAGAACATCATCAGCCTCCGGTGCTACTACTCCGACTGCCATCTCTGACTCTTACTGGGCAAACCCCAAATCAAAACAAAAACAGCCACAGTTGGATAAGCTTTGTGTAAAAAAATTAAAACATACAAATCCTTCATCACAAATGACTGAAGCTCCCCTGGTTCAATGATGCGTTGTGTATTTGTTGCTTTTCTGTGCCTTTGACATGCAGTTTACCAAATTAAAACAACAATTTATGCAGAATGCCTGAAACAAAAACCTAATAATTGATGCTAATGTACGCGAGGAGTGCCGAGCCAATCAATTAATAGAACTTGCCATTCAGTCGGTGAAGCCCTATGGAAACTTGTTGAGAAAGAATCCAGACTTGTCTCTGCTACCGTAGATAAAGCAGTCAGTCCATTCTGAATCTGAAACATTGTAAATACTTGTGTCTGTTTCTAACCAACTGAGGGGTTTTGCACAATCTTCTGGAATTAAAATGAGACAAGAATGCTACAATTTAACAGTGGATTTACAGACGTATTTTTTCCCCAAATCTATTTCATTAAAATGCTGATGAAATTTTTGCGATACTTTAACAGCGACTATAGTTCTACTTCATTTTTAGGTGTATATAATTATATACATTATTTCTTACATAGAAAATGACTTTCAAAATATATATTTTTAACCAAATATTACACTGCCAAAAATTTAGAGTAAGCATTTAGACAGGTTTGGTTTAGATTTACCATGCACCACAAAAGTTAGGATGTAGGGAGATACGTGTAGTTCCTACTACTACTTCCTGTAGCTATTTGGTCTTGTCCTAGCCAAGCCCCCAGAAAATGTCAATGCTCTAACCCCTTCTCTAAATTAAAGCGGTGATTTTGCATCATCTAGCGTAGGACTCCACATCTTTGTTACTTTATTCAAAAATATATAATAACAAAGGTACAACATATTTTATGCACGTCAACAAATTATTGTACAGCAATCTATAGCAATGGTTTGGACAAGCAAAGACCTTGTATAAGCTTTGACCTTAACCTTAGAGCTCGGGTTAAGACAAGATTACATGACACATTGTCTAATGGTGGTACACACGTGTATCGAGTTTTGTTAAATTATATTACGCAAATCAGATGTTATGGTCCAGACAAGCAAAATCCTTGTTTTAACTTTGAATTTGACCTTGAAGCTGGGGTGACCAAGTGATACTACGTTTAATGGTAGTACAAATGTGTATAGAGATTCATTAAATTATCTTGAGCAGATCAGAAGTTATGGGCAGAACAATCAAAGACCTTGGTTTAACTTTGACCTTGATTTGTATGAGATCCTTACCACAGGTTAGGATCGTTCTTTCTGTCACTACCAAAAGTTCATGACCACAGGTTAGGAACGTAGACTGACCGGTAAACAGAGAGCTTTGCCTTGCAATTCTTTTACCTCTTGGACATGATGGCACACGAGCAATGTGGAAGCTACACTGATCCATTTGTCCATCTTTATCTCCATTCTTTCCTCATTCATGAACAAAATCCCAAGATACTTGCACTCCTTCACTTGAGGCAACACTTTGCACCAAACCCAGGGCAATCTTAAAAAAAAAAATAGAAGAAAAAAACTTAAAACAACAAACTAGATCTATATTGATCCCTTTAGTCAAAAACAAAGAAGATTCAGACTGCATTTATTTTGTGGCTGCCTGGTGACCTAGAGGCAGAAAAAAATGATATTTTTTTACTAAGTTTTCTGTGTTCACATGCTGTATAACCTTTAATACTCAAATGATACATAAATGAATAACCACCGAATGCATCTCAGCCTCAGTTCTGTTCCTGTAATAAAAAAAAACTAATATTTTGTGAAATACACAAAAACTCACTTCAGTCACCAAGTCCTTTGTCTCACTCTCGACATAGCATTCTAGCACGCTAACAACGCAGACAGTACTTGCTTGTTTACAGTGTCATTAACAGTTTCTAAGTCTCAGCATTTAACAAATGCTTTGCTTATGCTCCACGGAGCAGTTTCTGGTTGGGCAGAAGCAATAAGAAGTTCATTGCGGCTTCTATCATCACAAAGCACTGGTGGCATTATTAAACTAACCAGCGTTTTCGACCTATTCATCACCCTTTTGGTAGCAGACTCAGCCCTTACTTAAGGCTGTTAATCCCCACCGAAATTAATGACTAATTAATTAAATCTGCATTTACTGTTCCTGATACGCCTGTGGAAACAACATTCCAGAGGGCAGGTATTTTTTAGTGCAGCTAGGATTCTAAGTGGACACCAAATTTGCTGAAGTGATAAAATACATGCACGCTAGCAAGAAAGTATCTTATACACACAAACACAACTGGAACTAGAGTAAGCTGTAGGGTAGATATAAAAATGCTGTTGAAAACTGAATTATGAACGTGGATCTTTCACTGTGAGGAATGTGCTCATGTCTTCTAGTAATATCTGAACTGTTTGCTATAAATAGAAAGGGCAAAATATAAAAAGAGAAAAATCTGAGCTTGCCGACATACACCTCACTTTTATTTTTATGTATTTAGACTGACAACATGTTGTGTGCCCAGATAAAATTATAGGAATGAAATGAAGCTGTAAATATTGACAGGTCAGGAGTAATAATTATAAAGGATTATAATATCAGATCCAAAGTATAATGGGCATCCTGGTTGTATCACCTCAGCAAGGTGTTGTGTCATCTAAGGTTTGAATTCATCAGCTTTTCCCTCTTCAGGGGTCTCCAAAGTGTGTCATCCTCCTCCAGCCCTGTCCTCTGCATCCTCTGTCCTCACTCCAACTACTTCCATGTCCTCTCTAACTGCATCATATATCTCCTCTTTGTCTTTTTCCTGGCCGCTGCATTTCTAACATCCTTCTACCAATATACCCACTGTCCCTCCTCTGGACATGTCCAAACCATCTCAGTCTGGCCTCTCTAACTTGACCTCCCAGCTGTTCAACCTGTGCTGTACCTCTGATGATCTCATTCCTAAACTTTTCCATCCTTTTCACCACTAAGAGAACCTTAACATCTTCATTTCTACCACTTTCCAGTTCTGTCTCCTGTCTTTTTGTCCTTGTCTAAGTCTCTAGACCATACAACATAGCTGGTCGCACCATTGTCTTGTAAACGTGTAAACTTTTCCTTTGACCTTTGCTGGTCCCCATTTGTCGCAAATCAATCCTGAAACTAAAGGTCTGAATACAAGTAGCAATTATGTACAGAACATAGTCATACATCTTTTAGAAAATGTAATACAGTCTGGGAATCCCAATACCAAAATCCAAAATCCTACTTTGTTTTCTTTCCAAACTTGGAAACAACTAAATATGTTTCTAGAGTAAAGTTAAAGTTAGAAGTAGAACTATTAATGTTAGGATATTTGTAGGAACACTATAAGTATAGTTTCTTCCATCCATCCATCCATCCATCCATCCATCCATCCATCCATCCACCTATCATCTTCTGCTTATTCTGAAGTTGTGTCACGGGGGTAGCAGCTCGAGCAGGGAGGCCCAGACATCTCCTTCCACAGCCACCTCTTCCAGCTCTTCTGTGAGGATTCCAAGGCATCCCCAGGCTAACCGAGAGACATAGTCTCTCCAGCATGTCCTGGGTCTTCCCTGGTATCTCCTCCCAGTTGGACATGCCCAAAGCACCTCCCTAGAGAGGCACCCAGGGAGCATCCTTACCAAAGGCCCAAACCCACGTCAACTGGCTCCTTCCAACGTGGAGTAGCAGTGGTTCTACTCTGAGTCTCTCCCGGATAACTGAACTTCTCACTAACAAAATCCATGTTCAATAATCCAGGTATACAATCCAACAATTTTCTGTCAGGTCATCTGGACAGTTTCTTTTTTTTTATTTTTGTGCTGAACTGTTTCACCTTCCATCCAGAAGGTTTCATCAGTCAAGGAAACATTTCACCTTCCATCGGGAAGGTTTCATCAGTCAAGGAATCACACAACACAGAACTGATTCTTCTCCCAACAGCTTACTCCAAAGTGGAACAAACCAGTTATCTTTGTTTCTAAGAAGTTTCTGGTCTCTTTGGCACGCCCCCTTCTCCGGTGCCGGCCCTCTTCCTCATAGACAGTCATGTCAAACTGGTTCAAAACCAACTTCTCACCCTATCTCTAAGGGAGAGTCCAGCTAGCCTGCAGAGGAAAGTCATTTCAACCGCCTGTATCCACGATCTCATTCTTTCAGTCACTACCCAGAGCTTGTGACCATAGGTGAGGGTAGGAACATAGACAGACTGGTAAACAGAGAGCACCGTTGGTCAAAGTGCTTTACACTAACACATACAAGCATAAAAACTATAAACTCAACAGATACCCTAAAAGTAACGAACTACCAAATCATAGAACAGAAAATAGTAAAAACAATAAAACAAATAACTTAAAAACAGTAAAACCAACATTTCAAGCAGAGTTAAAGGCCAAAGAGGGAAAAAAGTGTCTTCAGAGCAGATTTAAAAGCAGGAAGTGAGTCAGCTTGCCTGACATGCAAAGGTAGCTTGTTCCACAGTTTAGGGGCAGTGACTGCAAACGCTCGGTCACCTCTCGGCATCCTGTTGGGCTTCGGAACGACCAACAGCAACTGATCTGCTGACCTGAGAGAGCATGAGGGAACGTACGGCTGGAGCAGGTCAGACAGATACTGTGGGGCGAGACTATGAAGATATTTGAATACAAACAAAAGAACTATAAAATTAATCTGGAAACAAACTGGGAGCCACTGTAGTGATTTTAAGACAGGGGTGATGTGTTCTCGTTTTCTGGTACCAGTTAAAAGACGAGCAGCAGCATGTAAACTGGATGGGCAAACTCCCATGACTCCTCGAGGATCCTAGTGAGGGTAAAGAGCTGATCAAGTGTTCCATGGCCAAGACGGAACCCACGTTGTTTCTCCTGGATCTGAGGTTCGACCAACAGTTGAACTCACTTCTTCAGGACCCCTGAATAGACCTTACCAGGGAGGCTAAGGAGAGTGATGCCCTTATAATTGGAGCACACCCTCTGGTCCTCCTTTTTTAAGAGGGGGACCACCACCCCAGTCTGCCAATCCAGTGGCACTGCCTCCGATGTTCACACTACGTTACAAAGGTGTGTCAACCAAAACAGCCCCACAATATCCTTAAGGAAATCAGGGTGAATCTCATCCACTCCCGGAGCCCTGCCGGCTTTGCGCTTTTTAACTCCCTTGGCGACCTCAGCCACAGTTATGGACGGATCAATCCCAAAGTCCCCCAACTCAGCTTCCTCCATGGAAGACATGCTGATGGGATTGAGAAGGTCTGAGAAGTATTCCTTCTACCGCCTGAAACATCATTGGTTGAGGTCAACAGCACCCCACCTTCACTGAACACAGTATTAGTAACGTGCTGCTTTCCTTTCCTCAGCCACCTGATGGTTTGCCAGAATCTCCTTGGAGCTGACCGAGAGTCTCTATCCAAGGTCTCACCGAAGTCCTCCCACATCCGAGTATTTGCCTCACCCTCAGCTCAAGGCAGCTACCTCAACAAGCGAGACACAGAACATGGCCCACTCTGTCTCAATGTTCCCCACCTCAGCTGGGATATGGTTAAAGCGCTCACAGAGGTGTGAGTTGAAGATGTCCTTGACGGGTTCTACTGTCAGGCGTTCCCAGCAAACCCTCACTACATTTTTTTTTTACATTGTTTCTTAGTTTGTTTAGTACAACTGGAACCTTCATGGCACATGTGGCTGCCCTTTTGGACTTAATGGTTCCAACATTTGGTCACCGTCATGGACATGCCCCACAATACTGTTTAATACCTCTAGGAGGCATCCTTTGTGTCTTGTGACCTTCTTTCAACCTTTATTTATTACCTCACTGAGCCAAGAGGACTCAGTTTCAAGACCCGTTTTAGACAGACAACAGCCACGCATTACTCTTCTAGTGATGCCACTACTTATGACTAAATATGCCTGCTCCTTACAGATCATAATCTTTCCATGCCCTTCTCTGGTCTGCTTCTATAACAGATTGTGTTGAAACCAGCCAAACCCTAATGAGAGCTTAAACTTTTAATCATTGCATGGTCTGGGTGAAAAAGGGCATTTGATATCTCAAGTTTAATACTTCCTACAATACAGAATTTAAAAAAAAAACACCAAAACTTTTTTTTTTATAAACCTACTGAATAAGTGATTAAAAAACAATTTTTTGTTAAAAATTACAACATATCTGAAATTATTTCATAAAGCAGCTTTCTTTTATTTGGCTTCATCTATTCTCCACAGACCAGTAAGTCTGAAGGTCACTCTGAGAATCTAGAGCCCTCATCACTGTATATTCTCAAGTTACTTGTCTGAAATTTCAAAAGCTGCCATTTATTTCGGTCGAAAGAAGCTGGAGTGAAATGAAAGACATTGTCTGTAGTTATAATCTGTGGCAACGGGCCCGGCTACAGAGACGCGATATGCTGCTGCAGATATTCTAATGCAACTTATTGAAGAGTCTGTTGCCAAGGCCTTTTATTATTATTATCTCCAAGATAAAGCAGACAGCTGGCATTTATTTTATTTTCTACTTTGTTCTCCTTCTCTCGCCTCTCTGGTCTTTTGTTTATTTGATGCACTTGCATGCAAACACACCCTCAGCATCACAAGCTCCTTAGGTGCAGTGCCACACAACAAGGTAACCTTCCAGCACAATTTCTAAAGTGCAAATGATTGATGAAAAATTGTGGAAGAGTTTGTAACATTCAATTTTGTAATGCTTGACCTGATCAACGATATAAACTCTAAATCCAGATGCTGCTTTAAGAATGATTATTAAACACAGAACCACTGCATGTTTAATTATACAAACCGGATTCCAAAAAAGTTGGGACACTAAACAAATTGTGGATAAAAACTGAATGCAATGATGTGGAGGTGCCAACATCTAACATTTTATTCAGAATAGAACACAAATCACAGATCAAAAGTTTAAACTGAGAGAATGTATCATTTTAAGGGAAAAATCTGTTGTTTCCAAATTTCATGGCGTCAACAAATCCCAAAAATGTTGGGACAAGTTCATTTTGACCACTGTGCGGCATCCCCCCTTCTTCTTACAACACTCAACAGATGTCTGTGGACAGAGGAGACCAGTTTCTCCAGTTTAGAAATAGGAATGCTCTCCCATTCATGTCTAATACAGGCCTCTAACTGTTCAATCGTTTTGGGCCTTCTTTGTCGCACCTTCCTCTTTATGATGCACCAAATGTTCTCTATAGGTGAAAGATCTGGACTGCAGGCTGGCCATTTCAGTACCCGGATCCTTCTCCTACGTAGCCATGATGTTGTGATTGCTGCAGAATGTGGTCAGGCATTATCGTGTTGAAAAATGTAGGGTCTTCCCTGAAAGAGATGACGTCTAGATGGGAGCATATGTTGTTCTAGAACCTGAACATAGTTCTCAGCATTAATGGTGCCTTTCCAGACATGCAAGCTGCCCATGCCACAAGCGCTCATGCAACCCCATACCATCAGTGATGCAGGCTTCTGAACGGAGCGTTGATAACAACTTGGGCTATCCTTGTCCTCTCTGGTCCGGATGGCAAGGCGTCCCAGTGTCCCATAAAGAACTTCAAATCGTGACTCATCTGACCACAGAACAGTCTTCCATTTTGCCACACTCTATTTTAAATGACCCCTGGCCCAGTGCAAACGTCTGAGCTTGTGGAGCTTGCTTAGAAATGGCTTCCTCTTTGCACTGTAGAGTTTCAGCTGGCAACGGCGGATGGCATGGTGGATTGTGTTCACTGATAATGCTTTCTGGAAGTATTCCTGAGCCCATTCTGTTATTTCCTTGACAGTGGCATTCCAGTTTGAGGTGCAGTGACGTTTAAGGGCCCGGAGATCACGAGCATCCAGTAGAGTTTTACGGCCTTGACCCTTACGCACAACGATTGTTCCAGATTCTCTGAATCTTTTGATGATGTTATGCACGGTTGATGATGATAACTTAAAAGTCTTTGCTATTTTACGCTGAGTAACACCATTCTGGTATTGCTGCACTATCTTTCTGTGCAACAATGGTGGAATTGGTGATCCTCTTACCATCTTGGCTTCTGCGAGACACTGACACTTCTTGAGCATGTGATCAGCTGGTTTTGGTTGTCAGCAGCAAAACTGGTTGATCCACTCTGAGAAGGTGCTATTTAAGAGACTGAGCTGAATACAGCTCCTCAGACTGAGGAAGTCTCTCGGATGAGAGACAAAACGTTTCTACATTTTTTTTTTTTTTTTTTTTTTTTTAATGTCCAGAGGACCAGATTCAACTTTTTTAGAACTTGTGGAATGGTAGGGTTGTCCTCAGGCTTCGTCGGTGAATATCAAGGGGTCATCAGGCCTTTAACGATTGATTGTTATGCACTGAACATCGATTGTTGTTGATTTACAAGTGAAAAGCTCGTTTCTGGAATTCCATAGCAGGCTGGCTTGAACCAGTTTGAAAAGGCGCTATACGTACGTATGATAGATTTGGAAGGCAGGCTTCAGACTGATGAGGTCTTCTGGATGAAAAAAAACGTTTCAACCAAGAAAAATCTGTCCAGATGACCAGTTTTAACCTTTTGTTTTGATGGAGCTTACATCAGGACTTTTTTTTGTCACTTCAAGAGTTTACCAAAACGTTTGGTTTGTAGGTATAAAAAAAATCAAGAGATCATTTTATGGTTTTAGAATTTTCCGATTGCTCAAGATTAACGTGAACAATCATTTGTTACAAAAGGTTGACAATATATATATATTTTTTTAATTTTGTGATTTTAATTTTTTTAGGGTTGCTCAATGCCTGAATGAATACAGTGAAACCAGCTATATCAAATATAACCGTTAATATTTACCAATATTTAGGTTTACCACATCAAAAATGCAGTTTCATTGTGGGATTGTGGCATGTATTGTTTTTATACATCCTTTGGTTCAAAAGAATCTTACTCCCAACCATTTTTCACTAACTGTCAGCCAATCAAAGTACCAATTTGTAGAAGAAATTGAGCGTCAGTGGCGGCAATGACACGTTTCTTACATGCTCTAAGGACATTTCCAAGAAAAAGTACAATATATCTCAGAAAAGAAAATTATGTGTAAGTTGTGCACATTCCCATGTTTGAATGTTTTTTTTCCCAACAGCTCAGATTTCTTTTTTATATTTTATGTTGCTAATATGCGATTAAAAGTTGCGATTTTGCTGACGACTGGGCCACACTTGTAAACAGGAAAATAGCTTTCTTTAGTGAAGAAGATAATAAAATTAATCAAACTGTAACACTAAAAATGGGTAGTCACGCATGATTCTGAATGATGCTACTAGATGTTTGATGTTTAATTTACATCCAACAATAAAATGTAAAAGAAAAACAGTAATAGGATCTAAGATATGAAGTAAGAAAAACATCAAGTAAATATACACTAAGCACTAATAGCACTAAGAGTCCTAGCTCTTAGATTTTGCATATAATCACTCAGATGGTGCGGGCACGGCAGTTTATTTATTTATTTTGTGTGTGTGTGTGTTTTTTTTTTCATTATATCTTTATTTAGACAGGTTAATCCCACTGAGCCTCGAGGACAAATTTACAAGAGAGACCTAATTTCAACAAAGAATAAAGAGGTGGAAAAGAGGGAAGGTGAAGGGGTAAAGCCATCTGTACATTTAGAGAATTTTAAGAAGTACTCCAAGTCAAGGAGTGGTGGGAGTGTTCGCGCAGAGGTTGCAGAAGGCAAGCCTGTGAATGGAAGATCGTAGTTCGACTCCCCGAACCGACAACATCAAATTGTGTGTGGAAAAGGTTAAACACCCTCATCTGCCCCACTCTGGGCCCTTGAGCAAGGATCTTAACCCACATCATCTGCTCTCATGGGCACCCTCTGATGGCTGCTCTATGGTCCACACAGAGGGCTGTGGTAGCTCGGTGGTCTGTGGTTGTGTCAGGAAGGACATCCGGTATAAAAACAATCAAGTCTTTGTGCGAGTTAGTTCGCTGTGACGACCGTGAAGAAGGGAGCAGCCGAAAGAAGAAGAAAACGACTCCAAGCCAAGGGTTATAAGTTGTGCTTGCAAAACAGCTTAAAATACAATATTTTTTTTGTAAAAAAAAAATAAAAACATCTTAGTAGCAATACATAGTAGGGCTTTAACAGACTACTCGAGTAATCTACACATCGATTCCTAGGACATCTATCGAGTTTATAAATTTCACGTCGAGTATTCGTGGTGACGTCATTACGTTGCCATTACGTCATTGCGTCACGTGTCACGTGATCCGCACCGGGCGCAGGTTACACAATGGATTCCTCTAAGCAGACGGACCGAGCGGAGCAGGTCCAGTCTTGGCATACGGGTAGAAATGCATCAATAGTATGGAAATATTTCACTAAAGATGAATCTTCCGGTTCAACTACCATTAAGAAACAGAAAATGAATCAACTTCCTGACTGTTTGGAGCTCATTCCGAACCGGTGTTACACCATATTCTGTGACCGCCGTATATTGTGACTGTAGGGGGCGGTGTTGCATGCACTGTTGCAGGTCACAGAATATGGTGTAACACCGGGTCCAATCAACCGAACCAGAACCAGCTTCCTCTGACCTTGTTTCACAAACAAAAAGCAAAAAAACAGTAATCTCGAAACCTATAAAAAAACCTATAAACATATTAATCTCTAAAACTAAACCTAATGCGCAACACTGCAGTGTTGTGGGATGGTCGACCCCCCCACTGTTTTAAGTTTCGTTTTTGATATGCCACATGTTTCTTTTACTTTTGCTGCTTAATAATAATAACTAATAATTTTGTTTTTCCTGTGACTTATTTGCCATATGATAAATGATAGGAGCATAATATACTCTCCCAATGTTTTGTTGGTCCTTTTTTTTTTGTAAATAATGACTTTTTTTGCGGTTTTATATATTTATTTTTGCATCTTTAGATCCTATGATGTCATCAAGTACTCGAGTTCTACTCAAGTTTTATTATGTTAATGTCGAGTTTTAAAATTATGTAGTCGTTCAACCCCTAATACATTGTACAGCCCAGTACACACTGTGGCTGTACAATACATGTGGCTGTATTGTGGGTTGTTGCTGAATATTACATTGTCATAACAACTATTATAATCTTTCGTTTGCCGTTTCTTTTGCATCACGTTCAGTATTTTTGTTGATATTTTTTAACCAATTTTGCAAAATAAAAAGGTCACGGGGCGGCACGGTGGCACAGTTAGCAGAGCTGTCACCTCTCAGTGAGAAGATTGACAGATTGAATCCCAGCCAGGGGGGGCCTTTCTGGGTGGAGTTTGCATGTTCTCTCCGTGCATGCGTAGGTTTTCGCCGGGTATTCCGGTTTCCTCCCACTGACCAAAAACATGCATGTTAGGTTGATTGGCAACTCTAAATTGTCTCCAGGTGAGAGTGAGAGAGTTAACGGTTGTTTATCTCGTTTGTCTCTGTGTGTCCCTGTGATGGACTGGAGACCTGTCCAGGGTGTCCCTTACCCCTCGCACAGTGATAGCTGGATATGGGCACCAGTGACCCCCCGTGACCCGAAAGGGAAGAAGTGTGCAGCAGATAATGGATGGATGGACAGAAATATGTTACATGGCATAAATGGGCGTACTGTTGTCACCAATGGTTATCTGAAGATGTATTTGTGGTAAATGATGGTGTATAGTGTTTGTGAAGGATTGACCCATTTTGTAGAATCACTTTGTATTTACTGCTGTTTGTGGCTGTGACCAAAAAAAAAAAGAAAATGCTTGTGGGTGTGAAAATTGGATTCATTCTTACTAGCTAGCTAATTCGTCAAAAATCAAAAAACCGTGCGGGGCAAAGGATCCACCAGATGAAGCTTATTTAAAGTCAGGTGAAGTTTAAAGAAACCATTTGTATGCATCGTACATGCATGCAGGTTCTTAAAGGATGATTGCCAACCAGTAAAATCATAGACTGGTGTAGATGTCATCAATGATAATGAGTAATTTCATTGATTTCTTGTTTTTTTTTAAGACACATGCATATCTCCGGACAAGCGTTACCGTCCTTTGCTCTTGAGGTGATATAGCACTGACTGGCAAATTGTAAGTTACCTCCTTGGGAATATCACTTTGCAGTCCTCAGTGGTGATGATTTAAAAGACACTCAGACACCAACCGACCTCAGAAAGCTTTGTTGTTTTCTTCCTGATTCATTATGCAACTTCTCCCACAGTGGGAAGAACGTGCTCTGCTTATAACCATTCAAATGCAAACCGGCAGAGTCCTAACCTTGTAGCACATCTGCCTCAAGAGAGATGCAAAGAACAAACATACATCTTATGAATGTACTTGATCCCTGCTACAGGCATTGTTAAGTATTAAAACCACAGTGTAACAGCGAGATCATTCGTGTGTATGTGTGTGAAAATGATTGAATAGGATAGAGGTTGCACATCAGAGAATCCCTCGGATAACTAACTGTAAACACAATATTCAAAAGGTCCCTTGAGCATTTTACACTCCTCTTTCTGTAGTTAAATCTGCTTTATTTAGCCAACATTTTACTCAGTAGCTACACTCCTTTAGCTTCTTGGCGAAGTGCATGTATAATATTTAAACTCTGCTGGCAACAAAACTTATTCTCCATTACAGATGAAGAGTGTTCAATAATAAGAAAAATCCCCATGCACGGGTGAGATTTAGCTGTGATGGACTTGTGACCTGTCCAGGGTGTACCCCGCCTAACACACAGTGATGGCTGGACATGGGCACCAGTGACCCCATGACCCAAAAAGGAAGAAGCAGCTAAAAGATAATGGATGGATGGATGGGTGAGATTTAGAATCAGGATAAGCTTTATTATTATTGAACCGAAATACAGAGAGAATATGTTCGTACAGTCGTCCGAAAGATGGACGAATGCTATGATAGTGCAACCTCTTATCCTTTTGAGAATACTTTTTTAGATACAAAAGGGGAAAAAGCTATGAGGAGAAGATAGTGGCATTACAAAAAGGAGGCTTCAAGGTGGAGGTGGGAGTGCGTCACGTATCGGTTCTGAACCCCTTCCTGTTTGCTCTGATGGACCGACTAACAGAAGAGGCCAGGCAGGAATCCCCGTGGACTATCATTTGCAGATGACATTGTGATCTGTGGTGATAACACGGAACAGATGGAAGAGAACTTGGAGAGGTGAAAGTATGACTTGACAGAAGAAGAATGAAAGTCAGCCATAGTAAGACGGAGTACATGTGTGTGAATGAGAGGGAGGTCGGTGGAACAGTGAGGCTACAAGGAGCAGAGGTCACAAAGGTGCAGGATTTTGTGGACTTCCAAGAGCTGGAAGTAGCCAAAATGAATATGATGAGGTTCTCCTCGGCAGCGACAAAGATAGATAAGACTAGGCATGAGATCATTAGTTGTACAGCACAGGTTGAGCAACTGGGAGATAAAGTTAGAGAGGACAGACTGGGATGGTTTGGACATATCCAGAGTAGGGACAGTAGACATATTGGTAGTAGGATGTTAGAAATGCAGCTGCCTGGAAAAAGACAGAGGAGACATATGGATGCAGTTAGAGGGGACATGGATGTAGTTGGAGTGAGGGCAGAGGATGCAGAGGACAGAGTGAGATGGAGGAGGACGACTTGCTGTGGCGACCGCTAAAGAGGGGAAAGCCGAAAGAAGTAGTTGTTAGAAAAAAAAAGAGATGAGTTAAAAACCATAGATCCAAGTCTGTGGTTCAGACAAACATGGTTCAGAAAAGTTATCTTTAGAGCTAATTTGTTGTTTTTTTTCTTTACACAAACCGTGTAATTTTCATACTAAAACTCAACAACTTTGGTGTCTATACTAAATCAAACAGAGAAAAAACGAAACTATGACTAGAATAGTGCCATAAACTGAAGGGTAAACAGTCTGTATACCTGGCAACAAACCCAACTAAAAAGGACCAACAACTGACCTATAGTCCAGTCTTACAACTTCCTAAACTTCCAGTTTTTTGGAGAAACATACCACTAGCTATCGACTCCAAAGAACAATTTGTACATATTGTCATAATCTACGTTTCCGAGGGTAAGGACTCCAACACAGGACAGAGATAAGATGGTAGTGTGAAACAAAGTTTTATTAACTTAAAACAATGCCCAGGATGCTGCAGGAGCAGGATAAACCCAAGCAAACAAAAACAAGCATTAAACCAATCACTAAAATAAATCCAACAAAACAAACAAGAAATGTATTTTAAAAACCAGTAAAGAGCAAAAGAGACCCTTTGACTGTATAAACAGAGAAGTATTATTAGGATTAGCTACAAAAGGGTTGAACGAAAACAGAGATGTAGTGGGACTAGAAGTAAGCATATCTAAAAGCACAAGAAAAAATACTTAAGCAAAATAAAAGGGGAAGCAAAGACCATATAAGCATAAAACTAGAGCTCTGAATTACAAAACATGAACAAGATTAACTTAAAAAAACACATTATTGTAGGGGTATGCATACATCACCCTCACTGTTACATCAAATATAGTCATACCTGACACAGCTGAAGATTTATGACATTGGTTGGTTTTCGTGTTTGGTCTTTTCAAGGTTTTGTAACTATAGAATACATGTGTTGCTTTAGTAAAGTTTGTTTCTTAGTAGTTGATAATGCAATATATCTGTATTTATATAATTTGTACCAAGATTTATTTAGCACGAGATTTCTGAATTTTAATTTTTGTCTGTTTTTGCTGAAATCTAATGAGGCTGTAAAAACAAATTCTTCCCGAGTCATCAAGTGGTGAGCAATAATGGAATTTTGTGACTTGTGTACATTTACATTTTTTTTTTAATCACAATTTAATGCTATGCTGCCAACATTAATATTCCGCATCAATAATAATAGGAATTGATTCCTTAATTATTCATTAATCAGCATATTGAATTTGGTCAACTGAAATAACACAAGCTTATGTTCTGCTTCACACCTTTGTGCTTTCAAATGGAACTCCCACACTGCAGACGAGGTGGGAGGTGGCGGCTACGTTTCTCTCCAGCAAAAACAAAGAAGAAGCATAAATAAGAAAACTTGAAACCTAAATAATAGAAGTGCCTGTGGCATCTTTTGTTGAGTCAACAAGAAGTGGACACGGAGCTAAAAACAAACTGTTAGTCTTGTCCAACTTCTTTTTATGATTTTCTTTAAGGTTAAGTCAGTTCACTAGAAAACCAGGGTCCTGTGACTGCAGCAAGTGGTCCCTTGTCACTGAGGTATTTAAATAGTGAATGGCTGAAGTTTTGGAGAAGAGTGTTTTTTTCAGGACTGGAACTGAACCAGGATACAAGTAAACAATGTTTTAGGTTAAAATATGTGTGAAGGTGGCGATTTTATCCAAGACTAGGTTCTAAGGTGGAGCTAGGGGGTTTCCAATGGCGGCCTTGGCCATCATAGGTTAATCTTTAGTCACACAAAGAGACCCTCAATTATTTGATGAAACTACAAGCAAGATAAAAACTAGAAAGCATAGTATCCTAAAATTATAGGAATGGTTGATTGGTGAAACACTGAACTAGAAATTGGAGAAGGCATTCAACCGTGTTTCTTGGTGTACACTGTGAGGGTGTTCTAGGAGAATGGAACTGGGGTCCTGTTGCTAAGGGCTGTTCGATCCCTATACAAGCGAGGCAAGAGTTTGGTTAACATTGCCGGCAGTAAGTCTGACCCCTTCAGGGTGGGAGTTGGACTCTGCCAGGGCTGCCCATGGTCACCGATTCTGTTCTAAAATTTTATGGACAGAAGAGAGTCCGTTTCGGTGGCCTCAAGATTCCATCTCTGTTATTTGCAGATGATGTGGTCCTGTTGGCGTCATCGTGCCGTGATCTCCAGCTCTTACTGGAATGATGCACAGCCGATTGTGAAGCGGCTGGGATGAGAATGAGCACCTCAAAATCTGAGGCCATGTTCCTCAGTCGGAAAGGGGTGGATTCCTCTCTTCAGGTCGAAGGTGCAGGAGTTAAAGCATCCCGGGATTTTGTTCACAATTGAGGAAAGAATGGAGCGTGAGCTTAATAGACAAATTGGTATAGTGTCTTCAGTATTGTGGACACTGTACTGAACTGTTGTGGTGAAGAGGGAGCTGAGCTGTAAGGCAAAGCTCTCTGTCTATGTCAGTCTACGTTCGTACCCTCACCTACAAGCTCTGGGTAACAACCGAAAGAATGAGATAGCGGATACAGGCGGCTGAAATGAGTTTCCTCAGCAAAGTAGCTGGACTCTCCCTTAGAGATAAGGTGAGAAGTTCAGTTATCAGGAGAGACTCTGAGTAGAACCACTGCTCCTACACATCGAGAGGAGCCACTTGAGGTGGCTCAGGCTTCTGATAAGGATGTTCCCTGGGCACCTCCCTAGGGAGGTGCTTCGGGAATGTTCGACTGGGGGGAGACCCCGGGAAAGATCCAGGAAATACTGGCGAGACAACGTCACTCAGTTAGGAATGCCTTGGAGTCCTCCCAGAAGAGCTGGAAGAGGGAGATGTGGAGAGAGATGTCTGGGCCTTCCTAGTCAAGCTGCTGCCCTCACAACCTGACTTTGGAACAAGCAGAAGGATGAATGGATGGTTGGTTTACATAAATGTTGGTGGCCATATTATATTTTGACCTGGCAACACAATTTTCAATAGTGATCTTTCTTATGCCTCGAGGTAGCCACACACTAAAGTGGAAGTTGGCACATTGTTTATGTTTGATTCAATCATTTGGAGAAACTTGATTTTTAAGCAACAAAAAACTCAAAGTATAGTTTCCTCAAATGATTGGGCTGGCCGGTTTACATATAATTATGGTGGCAACCATCTTGGATTTTGATGTGGCAACCCAACTTCTGAAAGTAATCTTTCTTACACATAGATGTAGCCACACAACACAATAGAAGTTGCTATCTCATTTTTTTTTTTCAAGCTGCCATGTTCACAAGATGCATGGTTTGTCAGACAGACGGTATTTCTAATTCCCCATCTCTTGTACAGTTTTTTATGTTTTTCCCTTCCTAATTCTGAGCATCTGTGCTGCAATAAAAATGACTTACTGGAGCAGTTTTCCCCCAAGATAATAGGGCGACTGGCTTCTAATGGCTAATGGCACAGAATTCATCCGTGTGTGACACCTCAGCTGTGGGCAACCACATGTTAAACAACTGCATTGATGAACATAAATGGGGAAAAATTGCAAAAAGAAAGGCTTTAATGATATTTACATGACTGTGTGTGTCCTGCCAGAGTGCTTATGGTTGTTTAAGGATTTGTCTGAAATACAACGCTTTGTGTTAGCACAGGCAATTCTATTATTCAGTGATTCACAGTTGGCAGTCTTATCCTGCCTTTTGTACCTGTGTACTCTCAGTAAAGGCGAAAGTTCTGTGCGGGACTCCAAGAGATTATAGATGATTGATGAAGATAGCTCTGTTACAGTGAATGGTGTTTTATTTATCAGTGTGACTGCAGAGGCCAGAGATATAAACTATGTAAAAGGAAAAAGCATAAAAGGCGTTTTCTTGCACACAAACTAGTATTTATACATTAACAATGAGAAAAGCCCATGCTTACTCCAGACACTGAGAACATGAAATTTTCAGAGCAAGTCAAGCCTGAAATGAGAGGGAATGCAATATTGGGCCAATAGGACAAGCTGCGCTTATTCTGCTTTAAGAACAATTCATCAATTAATTCGGCTGCTCGCTTTCACCACATTTTTGGTTATTTATGCTCATTTAAAAAGTTAATTTTCCAACGCATTTGATACATCGGAACTTGGAAACTTTCTGGGCTGAAAAATCAGCCGGGAAAAATGTAGTTGTTAACATTTTTGTTGACAAGTGCATTTTTATTAATCTACTTGTTTATTTATTTGCTCGTTTATTTATTTATTTATACACATATTTATTTATTTACTTATTTATTTGTTTATATATTTATTTATTTTTGTGGGTTAACAAAGTAAGTATTGAATACTGGATCCTAGCTTTAAAAAAATAAACATACTGTAAGTGCCAGGGTATTTAAAATATTGCATGTGATTCTTATTTTAAAGCAATTCATGAGATAATGTGCGTCACTGATAAATTGAAACTCATAACACTGTCAAATTATTAATAATTCATTTTAAACTGTCTCGTGTTGATTAACAGCAAGCGCTGTGTAGAAACCCTGAAGGTGAAATACATTTGATTACTGTAAGAATTACAGTTTCCATAAGACACTAAACTTGTTATATCAAGCTGGATAGTTGTGAGGCTTTGCAAACGTTAATGTTTTTAATAATGATCAGAATATTAACAGTTAGAAAGTTCCTGGAGAAACTTGGACGGGGACTGCCACGCTGCTGCCAATTTAAAAATTTGCTGTGACATTACTGTGTTGTTGATAACTCTCGGGTACCAGTACACAAAATTTCAGCTCAATAAGGCAAAAATTCAATAAGTTAGTTTTTTCTTTCTTTTAACTAAGGCAGCCATCTTGGATTTTTTATTTGGTTTGTGATAGGGAACATCCTCAGCTATAACACCAAATTTCAGCTCGGTATCGCTAAAACTGGCTGATATTTATTGGGTAGTGACCGAAAGAATGAGAAAAAGAAACTGTCCAGATGACCAGACTGAAAAATTTTGGATTGTATACCTGGATTATTGAGCATGGACTTTGTTGTTTTCAACCAGTTTGGCAAGACTGTCAACAAGGAAGAAGCTAAGGCAGCCATCTTGGATATTTGATTTGCATTAGGAATGTATAACAACTCGCTCTCAGCCATGATCAACACTAAATTTCAGCTCAATATCTCAAAGAATGAACGAGTTATATTCAACTTTGTGTTTGCTGAGGTAGCTATGACAGCCATCTTGAATCAAAACGGCCCCAAACATTATTCATTTCTAGAGATACACCTGTTGATTACTTTCTGTGAATTTCAAACAAATCCAACTTGGACTTTATGTTTTCTTCAGGGACCTCTACACGATATATGACCTCACAGTAGCAGTTAGTGTGAGAAGCGTTCTGTCAGGCGTCTTGTATGGGAAAAATGGCATCTTTGTTTGCAAACTATGTTGCCATGGTAACTCGAAACGGCAACAAAAGTAATAACACACATCACAGTGCCAAGCCGGTCATTTTAATATTACATATGTGCAAGTACATGTTGCACTTCGAGCCACATTAAAGTTGACAAAAGACTACAATATAAATAAATCAAGTTAAGAAACCTTTTGTTAAGTGAGTAATAATTCGTGCTGCCTTATACTAGGCAGCCCCAGTTATGACAATAATAAATCATTTTTTAAAATAAAACGGCAGGCTATATTATCAAAACACTGACCTTTGAGCAAATTGTAATTCCCGGTATTGACTCGTGATCACTAAGATTCCGCCCCCCACCCGGTTTTAGTTACTTAATGTGCATATACATATATATATATACCGTATTTTTCGGACTATAAGGCACACTTAAAACCCTTTAATTTTCTCTATTATGAGTGAATATTAGGAAAGAGAGCTATGCACGTATCACAGAAGTAACAATCTGGAGCAGGGGTCTACAACAATGGTGTAGTCTACATTTTTGTAGTGGGTATACTGCGGTAAAGTTAGTTTTACGTTGGACATCGCTGAAGCCACGGAGCGCAAATGTCCAACGTAAAACTAACTTTACCGCGGGCCGTCCATATACTGTGCTTAGAAACCAAAGTGCACTGGTTAATACAATGTAATTGTCAATATCTTTAGATTTTTTAGCATATTGATCATTTCCTAATTTCTAATTTTAAAAGATGAGATTCTTGTAAAGAATGAAAAAAAATATATATATAGTTTTTGCCCAGTTTCTAAAAACTAAAACAATAAACTACGCATTCTAATGTGATTTTTTTTTTTATTATTGTAGAAAATGTACGTATCCTACTTTGAAGAAATAAAGCATAAAGTGAAAGTATGTTTTACTCCTTGTAATGCTTCTAGTTTTCATATATTTGCTAAATAAATTACAGGAAGCCCTTTTAGTTGTTATAACAACCAATAAAATTCAGTTTTATGTCAGTTTTGGTCAAAGCTTGAAAGAGCTGCTGCAGAGGGACCAAAGAGCTGGATGTGGCTTCAGAGCCGCAGGTCGCAGACCCCTGATCTGGAGAAACTATTGAATATTTCTCCCTTTTCTGCATTCAGACTGAGTTTCTATAGTGAGTTGTTAGGCGTCCTAACTTAAAAAGTACAGATGATCTTATCTTTACTATGTTTTAAACATGGAGGTCTGAAGGGATGACCCTTCTTCAAGTTCGTATCAAATAATCAAAACCTTTAAACCTTACACAGTGATGATCTTTATAAGCTTGTTTTTATTGGAGCAACCCAATATGAACTGTTTGTGCTCGTGACGACACTAGGAGTCACCGTAAAAGCATCCCAAATGTCCTGTACGTCTGCAGAACGCTGCGTAGCTGTATCACTGAAAAGTTGCGTACCTCACATTCAGGCTCCAGGCACTGGAACCCAATTTGCCTTTAAAGTTGTTGCTAGTTTAAATTAAAGCACATAAAATGGATGGGCTTTCTAAGATTACAACATATTAAAATTGTATTTGTCCTTAAAAGAAGCAGCATTTAGTTAAGACGCTTGCCTCCTACAAGGCCTGCATTTGCCTGGATGCATTTCCCCTCACATCATTAGTTGAAGACTTAGTAATAAGCCCTGTGATGTATCCTTTTTAGTTGCCGAACTTGGCATGCAAATGAGAATTGACACCAGGGGCGGCGGTTCTGAGCGTCTGAATTTATCTGAACTGATCAGAAACACAATTATGCCTTGCTCGCTCATAATAAACCACAGTTAAGTGGTTTGGAGAATTCATTTATTTACATTAAGTCTGTCGTCGTTCGACAGTAATGGATGCCTTTCATTAATGAATGAAAGATCTGGCCTGTCCCAGCTCCATGTTCTGAGGCTTTTTGAAGAGGAACAGACGGAGGGGAGAGGTGGGACAAAAAAACAAAACAAAAAAAAAAAAACCCAGATAAATTAAAACTTTTAGGGAGATTGTATTGAGCGCCTTTAGAGAATACTGCCAAGAAACTAAATGCCTTAAGAAAACGAAAAGCTTTTGCTCGTCTTTGCTCCTTTTTGTCCTTTACATACACACAAACAAATGCCATGTAACTTGACTGAAAAAATTATACATACACACATGCATATACACACACACATACATACATGCATATATATATATATATATATATATATATATATATATATATATATATATATATATACATATATGTAAAATTTTGAATAAAGTAGAAGCCATTTCCTGCATTCTGGTGTACAGTGAACCCTCGCTATAACGCGGTTCACCTTTCACGGTCTCGCTGCTTTACGGATTTGCATCGTGCATTGCGTTCTGCATTCTGATTGGCTAAACAGTCTCAGTAGTTACAGTAGTTATTTGTAAAAAAAAAAACGTTTATACAGTACTTTTATTTGTTAAACAAATGCTTGGGCCTGTAAAAAGGTTTTGTTCTTTGGTTTGAATGTATTATGGAGTATTTCATTGTATAATAATTGTAAAAAAAATAAAGGTTACTACTTTACTATCACGGGTTCTTTTTGGAACGTAACCCCCAAGAAAAACCAGGGTTTCACCGTATTTTAAAAGGTTGTTAAACATCTACGTTTACCTACATAAGTAAACATTTGATTCAATGGCACAATGCTGTCCCCCCCAGTCGACAACTGCTGGCACCAACATAGCACTAAGCTAGCGGTGCGCAATGCAGATGCGCTAGCTAAGATGCTACCGACGTAGCACTCCGCTTCTCTCACACAACCTAACTGTCCCCCACCCCAGTCAACAACTGCCAGCACTAGTGGTGCTAAGCTATCGCGCAACTCAGAGGTGTCCCCCCCTACCCCCTCCGTCATGTGACCTCAGAGAAACACAGCATGCGGCGTGGTGAGTTGGTGTAGGCAACCAGGAAAACCCGGGGTGGAATTTTAGTGGTTTGTGTATTCTCCTATTAATCAAGTGGAATGAATTGGTTACAAACAGCGCTGGGTGAAGTAATACTTCATCGTAAATGTAGGGGCGGTCCAAACAAATATTTTTTTAATGTGACGGGGACACGCCCCCTTCGCATATAATTGTTGCGACTATATATATATATATATAAACCTGCAGAAGAGGTGCAAGGTACAAATGAATGATAAGACCAGACTAAATAGAAAAGCTTTGAAACTGATTTAAAAAAGTTTAATGTTTTGAACTGAGTACATTTTAATGTAACTAGGGGTTGAACGAGTATATAATTTTTAAACTCAACATTAACATAATAAAACTTGAGTAGAACTCGAGTATTTGATGACGTCATAGATCTCAAGCTACAAAAATAAATAAATAAATAAAACCGCAAAAAAGGGGTAATTATTTACAAAAAAAAAAGACCAACAAAACATTGGGAGCGTATATTATGCTCCTACCATTTATCATACTGCAAATAAGTCACAGGAAAAACTAAACTATTAGTTATTATTATTAAACTGCAAACGTGAAGAAACGTGCAGCACGTCAAAAACGAAACTTAAACCGAAACTAGTTCTGGTTCGGTGGATAGAACCCGGTGTTGCACCATACTCTGTGACCTGCAACAGTGCAACACCGCCCCCTACGGTCATACGTGGTCACATAATGTGACGTCACTACGGATACCTGACCTTACATTTTTAACATCGATAGATGTCCTAGCAATCGATGTGTAGATTACTCGAGTACTCTGTTAATGCCCTAAATGTAACAAGTATCACAGGTCGGCAGCTGGATTTTTTTTTTTAAATAGCTAGTTTACTACTAAAATAAAGCGTTAAACCTGTTTAACATTTTCTCATGACCATTTTTAATTGATTAACTTACAGCCAAACGGCAAAGTTGGAGGATTGTATTTTTTTTTTTAACCCCAAATGCCGTCATTTAAAAATCAAAACAAAAACAATAAAAAAAATATATTGTTCAAAACAAGAGATGCCATCACAGTGGGAGTCCTGCTCTGTCAGCTCCCTGCAGCCACATCAGAGCACCGATCAGCTGCACCTGAGGACCATCGTCTTGAGGAACAACAGGAGCATAAAAAAGGCTGCAGAGGACATCCAGTCGGCGCTGGAGCGTTATTGCCAATGGTAGTTGTTTTTTCTGGCCTTTACTTGTGAATAAGCTAAATGTTAACTTACTTTGTGATCCATGGTCCTTTCAGCATAATCTCCGTTGCCCTCCTGTTTCCAGGATCTTCTCTCCAGACCTTGAGCTTTCCCGTGCCTCCGCAGATGCCGCTTCACCTTCCTACCACTTGCCTGCCTGGAACTATTACGGACATCATCCTTCCTCGCTCACCATGACGGTCTTCAAACCTTACTGTAAGGAAGAGAATCATAACATTATCACCCCTGCTGATATATTACCGTAATTTCCGGATTTTTAAGTCACACTTTTTTTTCATAGTTTGTCCAGATTGGCCAGTCCTGCGACGTATATTCTGAAGAGACTTATATGTGTTTATTATTTTCCTATTCATGACACAATTTTTGACTGACGCCTTCAATGTTCATTCATAGACATGAACCGAAGAGTAAGCATTACAATTTGCTCCATGAGAGAGCTCTGTACGCTTTTGACAACAATATAATAATAATAATAATAATGTCATCACAATGTCAGCACTGTATGTTTCCATACAATGGCGAAATTAGTCTCTGCATTTAACCCATCCACCACCAGGTGGTGCAGTGGGCAGCTATTGAAAGCGCCCGGGGGACATTTTGGGGATGAGACGTGCTGCCCAGAGACGCCACGTGATGTGCAGTGACTGGGGATCGAACCTGGGACTTTCGGGTCCCAAGCCGGCTGCCCTGCCTCTACACCATCTCGGCCCCCAATATGTTATTCCTCTTCTGCTACCCCCCCCACACACACACACACACACACACACAAATCGTCTTCCAGAGTTGGCGGAGTTGTTCAGAAGCGACGCCGAGAATGGTAACTTGCTTGTCGGACTTGTTGGCTTGTTATGTTAATTAAACCTGTTCAGGATCCCAGGCATGTTCTGTGTGCGAGCGCTGCATGCGAACATGTAACCGTTGGGAGCGCGAGTCCACGGGGGCAGGCGCAACCTGTGTGTCTCTGCTGTGACAGACTCAGAAAAAGAAGGGAGGGGGCGGGGGGAGGTGTCTTTCCCCATCACTACAGTGCAGCTTCAGCGAGACCTGAGTGAGACTGGGCAAGGGCGGCTTGTTTATTAAAAAACAATAAAGCGTGACCCGGACCGAGCCTTTAGTCCAGTCCCTCGGCGACCACTGAGCGCCAGGTCACCGTGAAATGTCCCGCCGCTCCCGATGGACAGTCCGCCCCTGATTCTGTGTGTTATTGTTATTTCAGATTAAATGTCTTTTTTTGCACTTTGTGAAAAACACTTCTAAATAAATGCGACTTGCACTCCGAAGTGACTTGTATGTTTGTTTTTTTCCTCTTCGCGAGACATTTTTTGACTGACGTGACCTGTATTCCTGAGTTACGTATAATCTGGAAAATACAGTAACCCGTCTCCGTACTCTTCATGGTTCCAGCTTCTCCCCTTGTACATTTGATGACGTTCCACATTTTGTAAATAAACACTAACGTCTTATTGAGTCTTGGAGTCTGTTCGCGTCAGTCCTCATCTCTGGGTATTGCTAAAATTGTTACATTTACTATGTTATATCGAGTTAATGAATAATTCTACCAACTGATTTGGTAAATAATAATAATAATGTATATATATATTTTTTTATCTAGACAAGTTAATGATGTCATAGCAAGTAGAAAAATAGTTTAAAAGCACAACCAAGTAAAAAAGGGGCATGCCATTATTAAAAGGAACCGTCATGCACAGCAGCTAATTCAAGACGAAAATTTCCCAAAGGAGCCAAGTTCAACAACGAGCTTCTGTATAAACTTTATTCACAAGTCTATGATTTTAAATAAACAGACAAAGATCCTATAACGTGCTTAATGTGCGGTCCTATTCACATAAGTAAATAACAATGCTTACCAGTAGCTAAATATAAATCTTGTGTCCAAATTGTGTGTAAAGGGTTTAACTTTTACATCCAATCCACAGATTTTCTGTTTGATGGCCTAACTGACATTTTTATTTATTTATTTATTTATTTATTTATTTATTTATTTATCTCTCAGCCTGCTGTTACAGACAGATGCTGCCTTATCTTCACTCCTGCCAAAGGCTCTGCCACACCACCACCACCACACTGGCTGCCCCTTGCTAAGCGCTAATCTCCGATTTAAATTAAAACATAATTGGGATTCATGAATCATTATTTTTTTCATTCACAGGCAGCACAGGCGATACCCCGTCAACTTGATCCACTGCCTCTCGTATATGTATTGAAGACCTTACAGATCTGAGTGTTTGCTACGATCTATGTCTCAGAGTGGGCGGGGCCTCGGTGCTATATACGCTGGAGCAAGGCTATACGACTGGTGGTCCGAGGGCCACATCCACCTCATGAATGAGCTAAATCCGGCCTACCAATGAGTTTATTTAAAACTTTACTTGATTTTATATCAGAAAAAATATTCATGATAGAAACACTGAATAAAAATAAACAAAATGACATGTGTCAGTCAGTGGTGATCCTTGTGATTACAGGACTATGATACTCAGTCCAACTACCATGAACTCTTACATTTAAACTAGATCTGACTTTGTAAATTACATTAATATTTACTGGATGTCTGGTCCCTGAGCTGCTGGCTTGGAGTAAGTGGATTCAAAAGTGGACAGATTAAAATATATATATATATTTTATTATTTTAATCTGTCCAGAGGACCTAACTTAACTTTGTTAGATGGGATTGATCTCCAACACACATTTTTCATTCTTAACAGATTGCAGTAAATCTTTAAAATATTCCTAGTATCTATTTGATACACTGCTAGCAAAATACCTCAAACCACTGGAAGAATTTTAAGTTCAAGTTCAAGAAGGTTTATTGTCATTTCATCACATTTGGTACATGAGGTAGAACAAATTTATGCACACGGTACGAGTTACACCCGACAATAGCAAAAATGTAAAGTGTAAAAAGAAACTGTAAATAAGGATCTAAGATATACGGTAAACGAACGCCAAATGGTAAAAAATCTAAAAAATGCGCAAATCATTAATAATGTAAAACAATACGGCATAACAGCAGCCCGAACATGAGTCGGTGGGGAGCAGATGGGTATGAATGAATAGGTCAGCATGAAATAATCAGCAGCATGAGATCAGCAGCATGGATAATCAGCAGCATCAGATCTGCAGCATGGATAATCAAAGTGGCATTACAGGGATTTTTATTTAGTTTTATTATAATAAAAAATTTTTTTATGAAACTTTCAGGAAAATAATCAACATATATATCTAAATATGATTATTTTCTTTGGAACCAGCCTAAATCAAGATGGCCGACACTGCCAATTGAATTATTTTTCCTCTTCTTTCGGCCGCTCCCTTCATCAAGGGTCACCACAGCAAACTAACTCGCACAAAGACTTGGCAATTGTTTTTATGCCGGATGTCCTTCCTGACGCAACCACAGACCACTGAGCTACCACAGCCCTCTTCGTGGCGCAGAGAGCTGCCATCTAAGGCGCGCGGCAGAGTTGAGTCTAAAAAAATCCCACCTGACCCGGCCCCAGCCCGTAGCCATTTTTTCCTAACCCAACCCGAACCAATCAAATTAACTGTAATTATAGACCAGAACAAAAAACAAACAAAACCAAAAAAAACGACTTTTTATTAAGCTTTTACTGCTTTTGTAAGCAAATCAGTTTGACATAATATTTTAAAAACGTATTTCAAAGAAAGGAAGATGTAAGATTTTTAGTTTCACCAAATGGATATTAACAATCAAAATAAATAGCCTAAAAAACTATCAACTCTAAAGATGGGCTATTATACAGATGAACAAAAATATTTTTAGAGCAAAATCATTTGGAAAAATATAGAACAAGGCTATTTTAATTGAACGCGCTGCTCGCTTCGGCAGAGATGACAGCAGGTTCAGAGCCGCGCGCAGCCGGTGATCAGCTGATTGATCCATCCATCCATCATCTTTACCTGCTTCTTCCTTTTTGGGTAGCGGAGGTCGCTGGCGCCCATGTGCAGCCATCACTGTGCTTAGAGGCGAGGGACACCCTGGACAGGTCTCCAGTCCATTTCAACCGGCGGGTCAGCGGACGCGCGCGGCCGGTGACAGCTTATCCATCTGAGCTTAACGTGACCTTTTTTAAACCTCTTTCAACCAACAGGTTGGACCTGCCTCCTCCTCTACAAGTAGATTAACACAATTTTTTATTGTGCATTCTTATTTAGTTTTATTTGTGCTGTATGATTCGTAAAACCTGCCCGCGCATTAATCACATTATAACGGCCCTAATCCAGGACGGTCTGAGCCGGGTTTTGGGTTCGGGTTAGAAATGACAGCTCTAGCACCCGAGGGAGCAGATGGGGGGTTAAGGGCCTTGCTCAAGGGCCCAGAGTGGAGCAAATGAGGGTGGAGAAAGGTGTGGGTTCTTCACCAATCCCACCCACATTTTGATGTTGTCAGTATCGGGAGTTGAACCAGCGATCTTCCCATCACAGGCCCACCTTCTCTAACCACTGCTCCCCCACTTCCGTGCCAATTGAATTTATAACACATACAAATAACAACTATTCAAATGAGTTTGTAGAGTTTATTATTAAGGTGAGATTTGGTGGTCACTGGATTTAAATCTACTACTGATAAAGTTAAAAAAACACAACAAAGATGGCTGCCGTATCTAATTGATGTTTGTCAACAAAAAAACTGACTATAACTCAGCGAGTTTGTCGGATAAGAAACTAAATTTGATGTTGCAGCAGATGAGGTTCATTCAATATATACTCCAAATGCTAACACATTTTTCAATATATCAGATCATTTTTGTGGTTTGGTGAAAAAAGCTACAAGTCTAAAGGTCACTATCAACTTTAAATGTACTGCTCTAAATAGTACAGTATCTGAAGAATGAAAAAATATTATTTTTGAGAGCTACTCTATCAAGTGTCTGAGAAGGTAAACTATTTTACTTGTACTAGATCAGCCTGGAGCTGAAAATGTTTATCTGTTATTTGAAAACCTTCCAGTAACATCATTTTTAAATCCCTACATAAAATGTAACTCCTTGAAGTATGGATTTCATAATTTCAAGGATCACAAATTGTTCCTAACTGCAAGTTCTCTGTTGCAATTTGGGGCTTTAAAGGGAAATTAATGGTGTGGTAAATGAGCGGAAAGGCAACCCAGAGCCACATACTGAGGCCTGATGTCAGATTGTGTTATTTTCGTGGAGTTACAGAGTACAGCGGCACTTCTTCTAATGGTTTGTGAAGTTGGTCTTACATAATAAAACTGTCGTCAGTACTTTGTTTTTCAGTTTTTAGTTGCTTTTTTTTTCATTTATACTGCCAAGATGCTGATGTTTGCTTTTAATCTGCACAGCAGTGATAACTCTGACCATGTAGCATGAAAACTTTACAAGTTAAAGTCAAGTTCTTGCTGGCACTTTTTGAATTCCTCAAAAAATTATGGAAATTCTCATTAATCCCAATAATCCAACATTTTTCAGTCAGGTCATCTGGACAGTTTTTTTTTTTTTTTTTTTTTGTGCTGAAACGTTTCACCTTCGATCCGGAAGGCTTCATCAGTCAAGGAAACGCACAACAAAACTGATTCTTCCCACAACTGCTTTCTCCAAAAGTGGAACAAACCAGTTTTGTTTGTGATAAGATGGTCTTGGATTATTGAATATGGACGTTGTTGTTTTCAACCAGTTTGACACGACTGTCAACAAGGAAGACGGCCGGCAATGGAGGAGGGGCCGTACCAAAGAGACCATCTTATCACAAACAGAACTGGTTTGTTCCACTTTGGAGTAAGCTGTTGGGGGACGAATCAGTTTTGTTGTGCGTTTCCTTGACTGATGAAGCCTTCTGGATCGAAGACGAAAGGTTTCAGCACCAAAAAAAAAAAGAAACCGTCCAGATGACCTGACTGAAAAATGTTGGATTGTACACCTGGATTATTGAGCATGGACTTTATTGTTAACCCCAATAACGTTCAAGGTTTTGCTAAATTATCTTAAAGACAAAAATATTTACAAGAAAATATACTTTTTTTTGCCGTCAGTGGTTGCGGTAGCTTGGTGGTCAGTGCCGCGGCCTTGTATTCCTGAAGTTGCGGGTTCGAGCGCAGGTTGCGTCAGGAAGGGCATCTGGCGTAAAAAACAGTTGCCAAATCTTTCATGCGGGTTTGCTCGCTGTGGCAACCCCTGAAGAAGGGATAAGAAACTTACTAACTTTATTCATATAAACTTAGCTTCTGGCTACTGTAGACGTTTGTAACACAACAAGCAAAAATAAAAGAGATTTAGCACATTTGGATATAGGCAATATCATTAAACTATCTTTTATTTTAATTGTTCACATTGTTTTTCACGAGAAATATGATACTCCTACACAAAGTGCTCAGAAATGTACACAGTGTTACAGCTATCAATTAACCATCATTAATTAACCACAGTTAACCATTTTTCTCTGTGAATAAGTAATATGAACTTGTCAAAAGTTCAGTTGCCATTCCTGTGGTCTGGTCATTAACGTTGATGTGGCGCATCAATACAAACATCTGGGAACCGTTCTCAGTGACACCAGAGAATGTATTTTTATCAGAAGCTCTGTGGTTTTAATGTTGATTCTACTTTAATGAGAATTTTTTAGAGTCTCTCTTAACGTTTACCTTCATCTGTTGGTTTGGACTTTTGACATTCAAAAACAGGAACAAACTCTCGTGGATTGTCATTAGAGTTGCATTCGGGTGCAAAATATCTGATCCAACTCGACAAATCAACAGTAATTACAGGTCCAAATCTGAAAAAAAACAACATTTTTAATTAGTTATTAACGGTCGGGGACGTACAGCTGTATAAGAGTGGCAGAAGATTCAGACCTGAGAGGGTGTTTGTACTTTCATGGCCGTAAAAAAAGCATTTAAACTCCGTTTCTTCCTGCTTTTTTCTGAATTACTGAGACACGCGGCCAGCTCTGACACACGTCTGCTTTGGGATCTCACCTGTTTGGGTCATCGGCCGCGCGCGTCCACTGAGTGCAGCGGCAGAATGAACGTCCATTTGGGCGATGGATCGCTTTCTGGCAGTACAGTCCCATCTGAAGCTTAACTGAATTTTTTACCTCTTTCAAGGCCTGTCAGCTCATGGTGAAATGGCTGCGTGCGGCTGGTGGAGGTATGGCAGGCCATGTTATCATATGATTAGATCGTGGCTGATCTTGACCTAATTAAAAGCTTGAGGCCGGCCCGGCCCACCCATTAATCACATTATAACGGCCCAGCCCTAATCCGGGTCGGGTTTCAGGCTCGGGTTAGAAATGACAGCTCTAATTGTCAGGATGTGCAGCAAAGCTGCTGGCATAGCCTTTCAGAACCTCACTGACCTACACAAGGCGAGGTCAGTGAACAAGGCCAGGCTGATTCTGGCAGATCCTGATCACCCACTCCATGTTGAGTTCAGGTGTCTTCCATCCGGAAGCAGGTATCTGCTGCCCAGATGCAGAATGAACAGACTGAAACACTCATTCATCCCTGTATCGATCAGGTTTCTCAACGAACAGTGATTTCTGTCCAGTAATTTTAATGTCTTAATGTCTTTAGTATGGATGTTTTGTGTGTCTACTGACTGCGAAACAAAAAGTCCTTTCGGGATAATGAATATACTTTAACTTGAAGGTTAATGATAACATTCTAATGAAGCAAAAATAGTTTGGAAGCAAAACATATCCCAATAATTTGTGATATTGAACTGTTTTGAAACTTACATCACAGACAGCCATTTGGGGAGTGGTCACTGTGTTTTGGCTTCAACTTCCATGTTATGGGGGCCGAGATGGTGTAGAGGCAGGGCAGCCGGCTTGGGACCCAAAAGTCCCAGGTTCGATCCCCAGTCACTGCACATCACGTGGTGTCTTTGGGCAGCACACCTTATCCCCAAAATGCCTCCCGGGCGCTTTCAATAGCTGCCCACTGCACCACCTGGTGGTGGATGGGTTAAATGCAGAGACTAATTTTGCCATTGTATGGAAACATACAGTGCTGACATTGTGATGACATTATTATTATTATTATTAAGTTCTGGCGTTGAGTATAATCTTTATAAACACCGTGTGTTCTTAGCATATTTAGATTTTGATCAATTATACCGCACATTACTTAACAGACTATTGTTTGCCATGGTGGCAACCAGACAATCAGTTGCATCATTTAAATTTGAATATTTATTCATTGCCCATTGCCGAATGAGGAAAAGCACATACAACAAGCATACAATGTTTAGGCCCTTTGTGTTTACACAATATGTATGTGTGCGTCTGTCAACAAAATATCTAATTAACCACTGAATTCATTTTAATCAAAGTTCCAGAACTAAATTTTTGGATGTTTCTCCACAACTGATTTGAGTTTTAGTGACTTGGAGTCGTTAACACATACCCAGAGTGACGCATCTCAATATTGAATTTTGTTTTTCTCAAGATTTGAGTAAAATGGTGACAGCTCTGTCATTTCTAACCATATTTAATGTAATTTAAGTGGGAAAAAAAATACTGTCACGAAAGGTGAAGGACAATTCCTTCAAGGAATGCTAAGGCTTTAAGCTACGGACTGTTTAGCTCTGTGTTTTTAAAACATATATTACACTCTGAGCAATAAATGAATGAAGTTTAATGAAGGGTGTAGAAGGGCTTGTGAGAAGCGCCATATTTTAGTAAATACTGACTCATATGCCCTTAAGTTAACGCTGCCCTGACTGCACTTCGCGAAGTAGGGCGCTGGCGTCTTGGTGCGTGCCGAGCAAATGATGTATTGGATATGCAATGACAACATGCACTGTGCAGATAACAAGGTTCCTTCAAGGTGGGTGCATCTGTGAGAGAGGGGTGGGGGCAGAAATGGAGCGCTTTCATACGTGTGTGTGTCTGGATGATTTTATGACACAGTAGGAATACAAATGAACACACGTTCAGTTCAGGCAAGCAGATGGTAAAAAAAAAAGTGTCAAATTCAACATATCTGCAAAACATACTTTTAGATTAGAGCACGTTGAAGACTCGTGGCTTAATACGTGTACTTGATCCTTTTAAGGTTTTCCACAACTCCATTTACTCCAGTTGTTAGCCAATTGCCCTAACAGTTCCTTGAAGGAATGCATATCGCCCACTGCCTTTCATGCAACAGTTTTAGACCAATGTTACCTTACGTTGAGATATGATAGTCGTAGCTGTTCTTATCAAACCTTGAGAACAAGCTGATGTCACTGAGGGATTTGACTAGTGAATGGTTGAAGTTTTCAATTATTTCTGCACTTGAACAGAGAATGCAAGTAAACGTTCATGTTTTTGCCACAAAATATTCAGGTGTATAGGAGCTGCAATGTGCAAAAAAAAAAAAAAAACAGAGCTAGGTCGTGTTTTTCTGTTTTTGTTGTTGCTTGTCCCAGGAAGCACAAAGTGACAGATCCTAGTGAGTGGACGGAGAAATTATATCCACCACCAGGTGCATTGGTGTAACCAAGTGGTGGCCAATGATGGCTTCGGCCACCATAGATTAAGCTTCATATGTACGTACTTATGAATGTGTGCATGTATGTTTGTACATGCGTATGAATGCGCGTACGTATGTGTGTATATATGTACGTATTTATGTATGTACCCAACTTCTGTAATGACCTTTCTTATGCCTAGATGTAACCACTCACTAAAATGCGTCAGTACCTCACATGTTTTTCAAATGACCATGCTCACAACATGCACGGACCGAAGAACGAACAAACAGTATTTCCAAATCTCACTTTTTGCTCTGCAAAAGGGGTACAACAACATTATGTGCACTCTAACGCTGTACTGTGAGATGTCCCTGAGTATGTGTTACAACAAATGTTACAACGATTTTGGTACAACTGACTGAGAAGCCATCTGGATTTGGGTTGACTCCAAATGTTCAATAGCTGTAGCTACACATCCGATGGCCTCTTTCTATGACTTTCATTAAAATGTTTCCAGTGGTTCATGAGATACAGTATGTTGGTAACGCACACAAACTGGTAAAAATACCCCTGAAAAATTCAATCTCTGCGTCTGATTCATAAATAAAGACTTCTGAGGCTTGAGAAAAACAAAAATAGATTGAGGTGTATTTTTTTTGTGTGGTTTAAACAGATATTCTTCTGAATCTGTGTGTCGTAGCGAGACAGTTTCCCACAGGACAAACAAAAGGACAAACACATCAAATTGAAGTTGGACTGGAAATCCCCTCTTAAAGCCTCACGTCCTCTTCAAACTTCAACAATTTCACTTTCAAATGTTTTACCGAAGATCCTCACTTTAAGATCCTCACGGTATAAATAATCGCCACGTCGTCGCACTAATACCTTTATTTTTTGTTGCTTTTCTTTTTTACTCAGGCTTTAGTCCACAGTTCTTTCCTGTTTTGTTGCAATGCTGCTTAGATGGAAGAAAATCTGCTTTCTCCCAAGCCACGCCCATGGCGCGTTAGACTGAAGGCGTTGAGCTAAACAGAACAAGGATTTCATGATTTTTTTGTTATTTTCCGTTGTGACCTTGTGATATCCTGAAAAGTTCCTTCTTCTAGTCTTAAACGCACATTTGAAAAGGAGAATTTACAAAAACTTGTTCTTTGAGGCCCTGGATCAGAATTAACGATTTATATCAAAAGGTAAGCTGCTTAATCAGATTTAAGCACGTTTCATTCTTGAATCTTTTCCATTTCACGGCAACCTCGATTTATCTCAAAGCATTTTGAAAATCTGTCCAAATCTTGTGTTTTCAAGAAAAAAAACAACAAACCAAATTCAATGTTCTTCTTGTATGCGTGCAAAACAAGCGGCCAGCTAAATGCCGGCACCGAGTCTTGATCAATACGATATGACGTCCATGTTGTCAGTGCTTGTGGAAAGCCCATCACGAGAGCCGCCTCGCCAACTCAGATGAGGTCACGTGACTCGCAGACATGCAGGCAATTTGTCATCACTGGAGTGACAAGGTCAGAGGGGGATCGTGTGAGATTGCCTGTGTGTGTCTGGGATTATTGCCTGTCACCTCACGTAAACATAACTGTTTTTGACAGGAAACAAACTAAATTTACATGCTCTCATCCTGTAACCATGAGCCTTTATATCGTGCACATGATCTTTGTAATGTGCCAGACAGAAATAACTGAATAACAAAACACTGGTTTCCAATGTGAAATACCAAAAATGTTGCGCTTGGTGTTGTTCAGGGCAATAATGTTTTTACCTGTGTGCATGCTTGTGTATCTGTTCAAAATATTACATCACTGAACATATTTTATTCATTGGATGTACTTAAACCACTAGTAAACATTATGATGGCCACACAGAACACACAGAAAAACCTACAATTTGGTCAGTTTTACAGATTTGGGTGTGGTAGCACCTGAGAGTTAACCTCAACGCATACTGTAATTTTCGCTGTGTAAGTCACACCTTTTTATATAAATTAGCATGCCTGCGACTTATACAGTGAAGTGACTTATTTATGTTTTTCCCCCTATTCTTAACCAATTTTTGGCTGAGATGTGACGATTTCATTCATTCTGACATGGGAAATTTTAAACACTACCATTTTCAGCCACTAGAGGGCATTCAAGTAATATGGCAAGCCAAGTGTCTCATGGGTAAAAGTGGCTATTAATAAGACGTTTGGCTTGCCGCACCAAGCCACCTTTGTCTCGCTCCAGAACTCCTGGAGCAAACGTAAAATCAGTTGCGTTTCGCTGCGCCGCCCAGGTGAAATGCAGCTGATGTGACCATTAAAGTGCATTTATTAAGGAAAAGTTCAATTGAGACACACCTTTACTATAATGTCGAGCAAACTTAATTGTTTTTAGGTGGTTACCTTGGTAAATTTCGAAGAAATAACAGCAAGTCCTGCCTCTGCACGCTCCCATATCCGCGAATCGATTTTTGAAATGCAGCTGATTTGATCATTAAAGTACATTTATTAAGAAAAAGTTCAACTGAGACGCCCCTTTGCTATAATTTTGAGCAAACAAATAATAGTTTTTAAGTGTTAATCTTGTTACAGTTCTTGTTTAAGTCCTCCCGTGCATGCTTCCGCAGCCACCATTTGGCAGCTAATCAATTTTTGGCTCAACACCGGCCCACGTTTTCGGGTGGCCGGTGGTGACACATAATAGAAGCGACTTATATGGCGAAGCGACGTATTTATGTTTTTCCCCCACTTTATTAGACATATTTGGACTGATGCGACCTATACGGCAGTACGATGTGTATGGCAGAAAGTATGGTATTCTGAGCAGTACTAAATCCACAGGGTATTTGCTTTTACTGTCGGAAAAAAATCTGAGCCAACCCGTTTTGTTACAAACACATTTTTTCAACCACTGACACAACTTAAAGAAAACAGCCAACACAAAAATTGCTCATCGGTCATTTTTAAATATAATAATCTAAGCTTTCATGTGGTAGGAGCTTCACCTCAAAACCTCTGAACGTGACATTATGCAATATATGAGTGTGCATAGCATTATTATCAAGGTTTGATTGAAATAAGTAATTTGCTCAAAAAATTGGGTTGGTGTGAATAAATGTAAATCGGCCACTCCTCTAATTTGTGGAAAATGTGCTTTCCGTGGGAGTTCTGCTCAGCCAGCTCCTGCACCCACAGCCAGACTCTTAATCAGCAACACCTGTGGATCAAAGACTTGATGAGCAGGAGGAGCATACAAAGCTGCAGAAGACATTCAGCCAGTGCTGGAGCATTACCTGCCAATGGTGGTCTTATTCTAGTCTTTTACTCATGTCTAAAACCAAGCATTAACAAATTTGTATTTCTCTCTATGCCTCATTTGCCTCAAAGTTATTAACGGTGAAAGCGGTTTATTTTTTATTTTCAGATTTTTTTTTACTGAACTCTTGTGAACCAGATGGAAATGCTAACAGGCCTTTCTGGCCTGTGTGCTGCCCACGGAAATGTTAAGTTAAATTATATTGTTGAATAAAGATTTCAAAGATCTGAAATCGGCTGCATGGTGGCACAGTTGGTAGAGCTGCCACCTCTCAGCGAGAAGGTTGCCAGTTCAAACCCCAGCACGGGACCTTTCTGGGTGGAGTTTGCATGTCCTCTCCGTGCATGCGTGGGGTTTTTTTTCCATTCAACCTTTATTTAGACAGGTAAATCCCAGTGAGCCTCGAGGACTCATTTACAACAGAGACCTGATTTCAACAAAGACTGAAGACAACAATGGACAAATCCTTGTGATGGACTTAGACCTGTCCAGGGTGTCCCCTGCCTCTCGCACAGTGACTGCTGGATATGAGCACCAGTGACCCGTGAATTGAAAAGTAAGAAGCAGGTAAAGACAATGGATGGATGGAAGATTTGAAGTCCTCCAGTTGTTAGCTTCCTCTTAGGTGCATAGAAATGTATTGCAGCCAAATAAATCCCAACTTAACTCGTTGCCTACCACTTGGTCCTACCTATACACTTTTGTTATAATTACTTAGATGTTGTAATGTGTACTTAGATGGGCCCTGTGATTGACTTGCGACCTGTCCAGGGTGTCCCATGCCTCCAGCACAGTGACTGCTGGATATGGGCACTAGTGACCACTCGTGACCCAAAAAGGGAGATGCGGGTAAAGATAATAAATGGATGGATAGATGTGTAATTTCTGTAAATGTATTTTGCATGATGTGTCAACAGACAAAATAACGTGGAAGGCTTGAGTTTGTTGCAAGCTAGACATGCATTATGTGCATATTGACATCATATAGGCTTACCTGATGACACAAAGGCTTTTTGAAATGGATGTACCATTTCATTTTTTTCCTTAGCCTGTGACTTACATTTTTTTATTTTATTTAGAAATTTATTCATCTCATTAAAAACAAAATAACTATATACAATAGAAAACAACAAATATACATACAATCAAGACTGAGTTTGTTGCAGTTCCTCTGACTTCGGGCGACTGTGACCGAGTGGTTATAGCAGTCGTCCTCCAATGCAAGATTTGGGGATTCGATTCCACCAGCAGTCACATGCTGAAGTGTCCCTGGGCAAGACACTGAAACCCTCTTTGCCTCCAATGTGTGTCCCCCTCAGTGTATGAATGTGATGAAGCTCTTATTAGACTTTGTATAGATCTAGTAGAGTGCTGTATGATTGGGTAAATGAGGACAGAGATTGTGTTGCAAAGAGCTTTGAGTATCTTGATCAGATAGAAAAGTGCTATACAAGTACAGTCCATTTACCATTTACTGATGAACTCTTTTGGATGAAAGACAAAACATTTCAACAAAAGGAAACCATCCAGAGGACCCGACTTACTGTAACTTTGTTCAGTTTTCTACCTGGATGTACATGAATGAAGATGCAATGGGGTATTAGTAGATGAGTAGACCATAGCAAAAAATTTACAAACCAGATCAAGCTCCCTGGTTTTCAGCACTTCTTTTTAAAACTGCTTCCTGTCCCTTTAAATCTTCTGATATTTTGACTGCAGTGCTCAGGAAATTGAAAGTAAAGCAAGATGTTTTTTTCCTGTTTTTTAAGGTTCAGTAAACCCTACTTCACCCCTCCTGCTGCTCCTCTTCGTTCATTTATTTATCTTTGCATACAAAATGTGCCACTCTGGGTTAAAATGTGCCTTTTTTACGTTGCACTTCACTTTGCTGGGATGTTTTAGACATAATTAGAAATTACAAGGGTTCTACAACTCTAATTATTTCTTCTTACACAAGTGTGTTAAGTGGAGCTTAATTTTCTTAATGAATATGACGAAAATTAATGCAAGACTGGAATAATTCAGAACAGTCAGCAATTAACGGTTGTCTACTTTAGAAACATGATGTGTTTTCAGGATTAGGACACTAAAGATTACAGTTAGCAAGGGTCATAAAGTGGACACAGTTGGACAAAACTTTCTAAACCAGTGTGACATGGATTAACCTTGATTTTATTGTGTTTTATTTTCATTTTCTTGCCAGAATAAAAGACTTAGTCATTAAAGGATGTTTAATGCCTGAACTTTCATGTCAGAGCTGTAACTGAATGGCTCAGTTAATGCTACACCAAATTTTAGCTCAATTTATGCATTATTGAGATGGTTATATGTATTTTTGTGGTTTCAAAGTGTTGTGTTGCTAAATTAGAGGAGAGGTGTGTTTTAAGCCATTTCCTAATTCTCTTCATCTTAATGCAACAAACATATTGAACTCCAGTGGTAGCCTAACAACCTGCAATACATCAATTCCCTTTTATTCCTCCCTACTTGTTTGTCCTCTTTAACTACTTGTCATGTACCAAACAGCCTAGCTGCGAATACCTCTCCATGTGGTCAATTCTTCTTTCCCCTCCCAGCTCACAGAGGGAAGGAAGTCATCATCCAAATTGTAATCGTTACTGGTCAGAAGCCGAAAACAACATAATGAAAATTCCTGGCGAGCTCAAAGTACCCCCTCTCAGGAACTTACTTTCTGTTTTCTTTAAGCTGTGAAGCTGTGTCAGAATATAGCAGAGGACAATTTGTTCCTTTCTAGTTCTTACCGCTGAGAAGCTGGGATAAAACTTTTTTTCAAAGCCCCTCATTCGCCTCTGCTTTTCCTTTGGGATGAACTATGCTTTGTAGGTATTATGTGCCTGCAAACCATAATGACTGAGGAATAAAACTTGTCTTTTTAGAACGGTGAGCATAATTAAAGTTAATTTATGTCATGTGGCAATTATTAACTTTCTTCTTCTTGGCACTACTGGAAATGTGTTGATTTTAAAAGACAAAGTCAACTTCAGACAGAGGTGCAAGTGAAACATGCCACACTCAAATGTCCTAATTTGTTTAAGTTGTGTATGTTACCAACATCACATTGTCGAGCTGTATGCTGACTCTCCTGTGGCTGATTTGAATAATGAATGTTTGTAGTTTCTGAGATTAGTATTTTCTGGAACTGGTATTGAAGAAAGAGACGAGTCCTAAGGCCAAGCTCTTGATGCACTGGTCTGTCTACGTTCCACCCCCTCAACTAAGGTCATGAAGCTTGGATCATGACTGAAAGAACAAGATCCCGGATATAAGTGGACAAAATAGACTTCCTTTGTAAGGTAGCCAGGCTCAGTCTTGGAGATAGGGGGAGGAACTCCGTCATCCGGGGAGTTCAGAGTAGAAGCCGATGCTCCTCTGCGTTGAACGGAGTTAGTTGAGGTGGTTTGAGCTTTTGATTAGGATGCCTCCTGGAAGCCTCCCTTTAGAGGTTTTCAGGCAGGTCCCACTGGTAGGCAGCCCCAGGGAAGACCCAGAAGTCGCTGGAAAGATGGTGTATCTTCTCTGGCCTAGGAACACATCTGGGTCTCCCAGAATGAGCTCCAGTGTTGTTGGGGAGAGGGATGTATGGGTTTCTCTCTGTTGCTTCCCCAACCAGACTACGTATAAGGAATGGATGGATGGAATTGAACAAGGACTGCAAGTAAACATTGGTTTCGGTGAAAGATATTCAAGAGAGTAGGCGTTAACGCTGTGTAGAAGAACAGAGGTCGTTTTTTTGTTCTTTGGTTGTCTGAGGCAGATGACAGATAATGGCCAGTGGAGAGAGGAATTTTATTCACAACCAGGTGCAATAGTGGAACCAGTGCATGTCCAGTGGTGGTCTTGGCCACCATAGATTAATCTTTGTCCACTTTTTTAAGCAATATAGCTTAAATATCTATAACTATAAAACAGTTTTCTCAAATGATAGGGGTGGCCGGTTCACCCCATCCCCCACACACATTTATACATTGCTTCGATGTAGCTACACGCCAAAATGGAAGTAGGTACCTCACCTACTTTTCAAGTTATCATTATCACAACAAGCACAGATAAACATACAAAAAGCAATACCAATTCCCCATTTTTACTCCAGTTCAGACAAGTGAAAGCAGTTGGTTATTGCCATCATTAAAAATGTGTGTTTATAGGATCACATGCCAACACCAGTTTACTAAAACCTTGCTGTTAACTGTTAGTCTATCCTGTTAGTCTGAAAGCAAAATATCTGAAAAAACCACTAGATAGATGTTAATGAAAGTGTCAGGAAGTAATAAATGGAGCTACCTCTAAAACCCACTGTGGTCAATTCCATTCAAAATGACAGGCACAGTTAAGCAAACTTATTTAACACAAAAACAGCTTTAACTCGACCAGTTTGGGGCTTAAATATGGCAAATTGGTTGTTGGTCAATGTCCGCAGCTAATCAATAACAATTCAACGGTCAACTTCAAAATGGGTTGAGTTCGGTCAATTTCCCAAAAAGTGTTCAAATTTGTGTTTGGTAGTAACTGAGTCAACACGTCTGAGATATTTAATAAGATTGCACATAATGTTCACAAGGCTTTCTCAAAATTATTTTAAATCTATTTTTCAAAATATGGTTTTAGCTTAAAACTCAGGCAACTTCAAGAAATGTTAGGTTTTTATTCCGTTCATTTATATATACTGTTAAATTGCTAGTTGTTTTGCAAGAACACAGGGTTTTGAATGCCAAGAGTGACCCTGACTCTGTAGAAATGCTTTAAGTGTTTTATACGAGTCGTTTTTTTCGTTTTACTTGTACCCATTATTTTACTTGGATCTTCTTTTCATAGTCTCCAATTTCACAGACTCTATTCAAGTAGCTGAATGCACTCTAATGGTCAGTAATCAAGCTCTTGTAGTGCATCTTCACCGTGTTATGTGGATTTGATTGCGAATGACAAAAACCTATTGTTCATAATAAAAACTAATATTTAAAAAGAAGTAAGACATGGATTGTTTTCCACAGTTAAAGCCACAGAAATATACACACAAAACAATATGTATTTGTATTATTAGTTAAGAAATGCACTATTTCCAGATGCTTAGTAATAAAATAAAAGCATTTTTAGACATTTTATACATGTAAGACCAGTGAAGTTTGTACACCATTTTTGTCTAAACCCCATACCTCCATTTATGTTGACTCCTAGCTGTAGATTCATTCTTATTTTGTGCTCTGTGCCACAATGCATGATGTTTTCACAGTGTATGCATGTGTTTGTTTCTTAAAAAGTTATTTCATGAACCTCTGGACAGATTTAAAGGAAACTTTTAGACCATAATCATCGGATAAACATCTACCAAGGATTGACTTTTAGAGTCAACCAACCCCAAGCTTGGGGCAGGCTAGAAGTCACTTTTTCAGGGATGAAGATGTTCACATCCTTGATAGAGAGGAACCTTGGTTTGAAAGAGGAGTGAAGGAAGCCATCTTTGTGAAGAGAGCCCGTCCATCTTTAAATAGGGGCGGGGGTCTCCGTGTCCAACTGTCCCCATCTTACAATGCTGTTATTGCTAGTATCACTCAGCCCTCTGTGAATAGTAAGCAGCCATCAGGGCACTAATGATCAGTTGTTAGTTTGGTGGTCCTCCTTTCATATGTGAAAAGCTAGTTCTGGATGTCACCAGTAAACTGGTTGACCCACTTCGAGAAGGGGCTATTTATAAGCCTGAGTTAGTTGCAGCTCCACAAACTGAAGAAGTCTTTTGGATAAAAGACAAAATGTATCAACAAGAAGAATCCATCCAGAGGACCTGACTCAACCTTGTTAGATTCATCTATCTGGATTATTGAACACGTATCAGGACAACCTCAAGCTAATTTTTAATTTAAAACTTAAAAAAAAAGGTATTCCAATCTTTCATTTAGGTTTAGATAAACTGGGAATTTAGACTTTTCATGTATAATTTGTCAAGACCAGTTGGAATCACAAAACAGCACCAAGTTTTTCAAGTTGAAGTGAAAGCCAGAGCTTTCCAGTCCAACGGAAAAAGACGAAACTCATGTGGCGATGTTAACCCAAGTCTCAAGAAGAAGAGGTCCCAGTGTTCTTTCAGAATTCCACTCTCAACTTTCCCCAGTCGATGGGAGAGTCATGTTTGTTTCTCCATTGCTTTCTCTGGACATAAATTATTCCTGCAGCATGTTCTTTACCGATCCAGTCGCAGGGGATATTATGTGCACGTCTCAGAGTTTCTTCTCCTTTTGGCTCAATAGCTATGCTTGACACCTTGAACCTCACTACCAATGGTTTCCCAACGTTCCCCTGTTCGAAAACTATTTTCTTCACCATTTCTTTAATTTACTGAGTTTACTCAAAACTCCCCCACTTTAACGCTCTAACCCAAAGTAATTTTTAGTGTTTGTGTAGATTTGGAGATTTATAGGAGAAGATGACATTTCAGCATGCCAACATTTGTTTTATGAATTGAGCATAAGCTAAAAACCACAAAGACAAAAATCACTTCTTATTTTTTTCCTGGCTGGATAAAACTTGTACTGGAACAATTCTACAAAGAAACTGGTCCCATTCCAGTTTTCATAAGATTTATTTTACTGTTGATGAGCGATGCTCACTATGTTCTTCCATCATATTTTGATCTGCCAATGTTGAAGTTATCACCATGGGACATAGCTTTTTCTCCATTTTGATAGGTATTTTTGCATTCTTGACAGAGATTAATTCATTTGTTTCCAAAACGGAAGAAAAATACATCAGAATAAACAAATATTCAGAGTACAGCCTGCCTTAAATTTTGGTTTGCTTGGACTTTTAAAAGGTAAAATAATGTAAGAAGTGAAAATTTGAAGCAGTTAGGTGACTTTTAACCTGCTGGCATAATGCCTATTATTCAGATGTAAATGTGCATCAGATGATGTCTCATTAGAACGTATCCAGTGTCTCATGGAATATTTGCTAACAGAAACGGTTGGCTCCAACAGGCAATGTCCAAGTTTTTAATGAAGATCTGGTACATTCTGTTAGTGTTCAAAGCATGTGTAGAAGAAGAATGTTAGTTACTGCCACAACAAATTTTAGTTGCAATATGTCTAAAAGTGACTGAGTTAAATCAATTTCTGTGATTGCTAAGGTCAATTGGCTGTACTTCCCGTGTAATAAGGGGGGCCTCCAAAAGTAATCAGTTGAAGTACAATAATTGCGTTCAGGTTTACAGTAAAAGGAGTGTACTGGTTGATGAGATACTTTGCTAGCAGACACACACACACACACAGATATGCAAGAATATACATTATCGCCCACCTTTCTTGGCAGTGGTTGATAACTGTTTTTTATTTTATAATGTTAGGATAACGACGGGTCTTTGACAGGATGAAAAAAAAGAAATGTTTATGATCACATCACTAATAGACATTTCTTGCATAAGACATTTATAAAACTATTTTTGAAACTCCAACAATTTTCAGTCAGGTCATATGGACAGTTTCTTTTTTTGTGCTGAGACATTCCGTCCTCCATCCGGAAGGCTTCATCAGTCTGAGCTATCTTACCAGCAAAATAACTGTTTTGTTTTTCCAATTTGGAGTAGGCTGCTGGGGGAGAAACAGTTTTATTTGGTGTTTCCTTGACTGATGAAGCCTTATGGATGGAAGGCAAAACGCCTCAGCACAAAAAAAGAAACCATCCAGATGACCTGATTGAAAATTGTTGGATTTTATACCTGGATTATTGAGCATGGACTTTGGTATCTTTGAAACTAAAAACAGTATAATTTTTAATACCAAAAATGATTTGAACTTGTTAGCTTTCATGGAAAACGTACTTGTGAAACATTGTGTTTTATATAGAAACACCATATTTTTCTGACTTTAAGTCACAGTTTTTTGTCACGGTTTGGCCAGTCCTGCGATGTATAGTCCGAAGCAACATACTTTTTTTTTTTCCCTATTCATGACGCAATTTTTGACTGAGGCATTAAATGTTCGTTCATACTGACATGGACCAAAGAGTAAACATTACCAATTACAACCGCGAGAGGGCCCTTTAAAATTTGGACGACTATATGTTGTTCATCTTCTGCTAACAACCCCCCCCCCCCCCCCCCACACACACACACACAATCATCTTCCGGAGTTGGCGAAGTTGTTCAGAAGCGACAGAGGATGGTAACTTGTTTGTCGGAATTGTTGGCTTATTATGTTAATGAAGCCTGTTCAGGATTCCAGGTATGTTATTTGTGCGCATGCCGTGCTCAAACATAACCGGGAGCACGAGTCCACGGGGGCGGGTGCACAACCTGTGTGTCTCTTCTGTGACAGACACAGACTCAGAAAAAGAAGGAAGAGGGTGGTGGAAGGTGTCTGGCTTTCCCCATCGCTACAGTGCAGCTTCAGTGAGACCTGTGAGACTGGGTAAGAGCGGCTTGTTTATTTAAAAGAATAAAGCGCTACCCGAACAGAGCCTGTAGTCCAGTCCCTCGGTGATTACTGAGCGGGCCAGGCCACCGGGAAATGTCCCAGCGCTCCTTATGGACAGTCAGCCCCTGTATGTCATTGTTATTTCAGAATAAATGTTCGTTCTTGCACTTTGTGAAATATACTTCTAAATAAATGCGACATACTTCCAAGCGACTGATATATGCTTTTTTTTTCCTCTTCATGAGGCATTTTTTGACTGATGCGACCTATACTCAGGAGCGACGTATAATTCGGAAAATACGGTATCTAAACAACAACAACAACAAAGGTCAATAATCAAACTTGCTCTGTGTCTTTTAATTCATAAATAATTGGGTAATGAAAATGAACAGATGGTTTTATGATGAAAGAAACCTCCCTACAAAGCAGAGGCTGTTTTTCCCCGATTTATGATTACCTGAATAAGTCTTTGATCAGGAACATTTATTTTTTTCCAGCTCTTCAGAGCTCATGAAGGCCTTGATTTGTGACTGGCTGCACATAATGACATGAGTAGAAGATGAAGTTGCGTTATAGCTGTCTGCCAGGATGATTTGTCATCAGAATGGGACTATTAACAAAATCTGGGCAGGTATCAGTCACCTGGCAGAGGCGCTTTCATTGTCTCTGTGACATGAGTGCATCTATGTCTGTGGAATGCATTTGTGGATTAAAACTAAGACATAGCTCTTCTACTGAAAGAAAAGAAAAAGAAAATGAATATGGCACATGATATGTCTGTTGACAAACTATTATATAGCAACCTATGGCAGTGTCCCAGACAACCAATGACATTAAATAATATTTGACCTTGATTTGTGACCTTGAAGCTAGGGTGATGAATAGTACATGGGACACTCCGTCAAGTGATAATGCATATGTGTATCAAGTTAAATTAAAATATCTTGAGTGTATCGGAAACTATGGCTCAGTCAAGAGAAAGAGACTACTGTAATAGGCTGTATAAAACCTACTGATATTTTACTTACTAAACCATACAATACACTCAAACACCAACAATAATGGGGTTGCCTATCTCACCTTATAAAGTTATATAAGAAAAAAAAAACTTTATATGATGGTTTAATTCACCCGAACTCCTCTGCCTTTTCGAGAAATTCTTCAGGTGCTGACTGCGAGTTGAAATATCGTGCAAATCTGAATAAATCATGGAGAAGGGAGAAAAAAAGTAGGAGCAGTACTTGTTGTTCCACAATTTATCTTGTGCGACTTGCAAGACCGCGACACCGCCTGGAATTATTCATGCAGCCATATGCACGGTGTCTTTTCCTCCCCCCTTCACCCCACAAGAAGTCACTGTGAAGATCTGGGCAGGTATCAGTCACTCCATCGTGGCATTTTCATCTCAGGCGTGACAAGAGATTGTGTGGGTGTCACACCAGACTGATGTATTCAGACCGATTGCAGCTGGGCTTTAAGTGCTCACAAGTCCATTTGGAAAGAAATCATTTTTTTCTTAAACTGATCTATTTCTTTTCTCCATCATATATCAACTCAACACAGAAGTGCCTTTACAAGTGTTTGGCCCTTTCACTGTACAAATACTTGCATGCGATTGGCAAGCTTGAACTGGATGCGTTTCCCCTCTTTACATTGTTATCTAAAGATATTAGAGGCCAAGCGTGATGCTCGACTGTACAATGAAATATCTAACCTCTTGTTTTAACATTAAAAAGATGAGCAAAAAGGCTGCTTTAAAAAGCTGAATTAAGTTACATAAGGGGTATGCTGATGTACCTCTGTTCCTGAGGGATTTGAATTATGAATATTTGTAGTTTTTGGGATGGGTGGTTTTCTTTCTGGACTGTAAGTGAGCAGGGAATGCAAGTAATCGTACCGTTTTTGGTGCAAAACATTCAAGTTGGTAAGAATTATACTGTGTACAAAAGAGGTAGGATTTTATTTTTTATATGTTCGATGTGGTACAAAGAAGTTTTACTCACCACCAGGTATAATGGTGGAGCCAGTGGGTGGTCAGTGGCGGCCTTGGCCACCAAAGATTAACTTTGGGTTACCCCACTTCTCTGAGGAATCCAGTGGTGGGCATGGTTCCATTAATAGCCGTACTATATTTCTGTTTAATGGATTAGTGCTTTCACAAACTTTAACTACCTTTGGCAGAAATAGTTTCAGCTAAATTTAAATCTGGTAAATTCAAGTCCACCGAAGTTTTCTCAAAAACAGTTCTCCACACTAAAGACATACAGAACAATGGTGATTTTCATAGACACCACTAGGTGATGTCACCAACTTCAGTGCTTTTCCCTCTCATACCTACCACAACAGTCTCTGACTCATGGTGTCAGTTTTCAATCAATAACAGACATTTTAACAGAAATACCAAACCAGAACAGGAAATCATTTGAAAAACCCATTTTCACTCACACAAACATCATAAACAGTTAAACATTGCACACAAAATTCCTACCCAGTATGCTTTGCAACACCTGACACTGTATCTGGGACGTGACTCTCTCACACATAATTTCACACATCTGTACTTCAAAACAAACAAATTTATAACAGAGAATATTGATGATGATGCACAGCAACTTTTGTAGTTTATAAAAGTAGTTAACCACAAAGGGGATGGCCAATGCGAGTTAATTCATTACAGTAAATGACACGAGGGAGACATCCAACAACACATTAAATGCATCTCTCTACTTCAGCACAGCAAAATTCTGCTCCGCTTCTTTGGTTCCAGTGGACCCGATTAATTTATGAAAGCTCATCTCTGAAAAGTGCATGGATACTTCTTGTGACTCATGAACCGTTTTGAAATGTGTTCACTTAATTTGTCACATTGTAGACAGTCTTACACGGACGGCAACAGCACTGCATGATAAAAGTTACATGTTAGCATTAGCTTCCACAATTTTTTTTACATCTGCTTAGCAGTTTAGCGTTGGTAATGCTAAAGGTTTTATTTATCAATCTAGTGGTTAGCAAACTAGCAGTTAGCAAACTAACAGTTAGCAAACTAGTGGTTAGCAAAGCTAATGTTTTGATTAGCTGTTCCCACCACTGGAGAAAACTGTATTTCTAAGTACATACTGTATAAGTGCATATCTTTTAATTTGAAGGTTCAGTTGGTCTCCGAACAAAATTGATCAACTTGTCCCGATAGGAGTCAGGGCATAAGGAGGACCCTCTTACCTCGACGGAAACAAATTGGATTCATGATAACAACTGGTTATTTTGCCGTTTGGCTGGGGAATTCTGGACTGTCTATAAATTCGTGTGGATGTGTCAAAGCTCGACAGTGCTCAGACTGAATTTGGAGAGCTGCAGCAGGGAGCTGGCGCAGCTGTTATCAGGACTGTGAACTCACTGGCAGCACTCATGAATGGTGGGAATAATCTTGGAGAAGCTGTAATCTCGAATTTTGGCGTAAAGGATCAATTTGGCTATTTTGGAGTTCCGTCAGAGGAATATATACCAGCAAGACTTTAAAAAGGCAGAAACAGCAACTCACGAGGTCTGCCTGCAACTCACGAGGTCGGCCTGACCCAAACTGTGGCCTCAACACCGGACTTATCTCAACTCCTGGTATGTTTCGAAAACAACAAATATGCTATGACTGTCTACACACCCCTCCCTTCCCCAAGGCCGTGGACATGTGACAGAACCTCATCTAAGCTGATGATGAATGTCACCTATTATCTGGACAATGGCTGAGAGGGGGGGCTCTGGACTATGCTACGAATTTCCCATAAAAATTCAATGTTTTCACCGGCCTATATGTACATGTATAACATCTATTTATGTTGCTTTGCTGTGGTAGTTTTTTTTTTTATGCCTCAAATCGTGCCCTGTCTAGGACACTATGTGAGAGATCTTTTTTTTTTAATACCGTCTATCCTCATGTTTTCTTTCCTTTTCTAATCTAAGCAAAATATTATTCTGAATAAGAATAAGAGGGCCGCGCTATTTATTTATAACCGCAGCTTCGTGCACTCCGTCCATCTTTCGGATGACTGCACATATATATACTCGTATCTCGGTGCAATGCCAATAAACTTTATTCTGATTCTGACACACACACATTTATATATATATATATATATATATATATATATATACATGCATACTGTATATATACATATATAGTACACTGATAAAAAAAACAAAGGGAACACCTAACAAAACAACTCCAAATAAGTCACACCTTTGTGGAATCAATGTCACCATTTAGGTAGTAACACTTACTGTGGATCAGTTTCTCCAGCTGCTGTGCAAATGGAACGCACAAAAGGTGGAATGAGAGGCAGTTAGCAAGACAACCCCTATAAAAGAGTGATTCTGCAGGTGGTGACCACAGGTCCTTTCTCTGTCATCGTCCTTTCCGGTTGAACTTTTAGTCACTTTTTTATTTTGTCAGTGCTGTCACGCATAGAAGCATCAAGAGGCATTTTTTTACAGCTCACTGAAGTTGCTCAAGTAGTGCAGCTAATCCAAGATGGAACATCAATACAAGCAAGAAGATTTGCAGACACAGACACATTGTGAGACCATATGCTGGTACAGTGGGCCCTGGGTTCCTTCTTATGCATGCTAGACCTCATGTAGCTGAAGTGTGGCAGCAGTTCCTGCATGATGACGGCATTGGTGTTAAAGACTGTACTGCCCGTTCCCCAGACCTGAATCCAACTGAGCACATCTGGGACATCATGTTTCGGTCAATCCACCAAGGCCACATCGCACCACACACTGTTCAAGAGCTAACTGATGCTCTAATACAGGTCTGGGAAGAGATTCCTCAAGAGAACATCCGCCATCTCATTAGGAGCATGCCCAGACGGTGTTGGGGGGTTATACATGCAAGTGGAGGACACACACACTACTGAGCCTCATTTAGACTTGTCTCGAGGAATATTCACGGACATTGAATCAGCTTGTCACATTATATTCCACTTCCATATCGAGTATGAATCCAAATCCAGATCTCCATGGTGTAATAATTTTAATTTACATTGATAAATAACCCTCAGCACTGGCTCTCCTCAGTGATGTGTGTTGAGCCCTCTCCCATTTACTCTGCTCACGTATGATTGTGCAGCTACCCATCCAGGCTGTCACATTGTAAAGTTTGCAGATGATAGAGCGGTGGTGGGATGCATCACAAACAATGAGTCCAGCTACAGGCAAGAGGTGGAACACCAGGAGAGCTGGTGCAAAGAGAATAACCTTCACATCAATGTGAAGAAGACAAAGGAGATGATTGTGGACTTCCCTGCCCTTCGTACAGTGATTGCTGGACATGGGCACTGGCGACCCCTGTGACCCAAAATGAAAGAAGCGGGTAAAAAGATAATGGATGGATGGATGGGGCTGAGATTGGGTAGAGGTAGGGCATCTGACTTGGGACCAGAAACTCCCTGCAATGCCCATATATTGTGGTGTCCTTGAGCAAGACACCTAATCCCCAATTGCTCCATGAGTACTTGCATAGCTGCCCACTGCTTTACCTGGGTGTCTCTCACTTGTGACAAGTTTAATTCAGAGAAGTAATTTAGTCATTGTATGGGAACATACAATGATGACAACTCCTAGCACTTTTTACTTTTACATGTCAGATAATGTAGAAAACTATCCAAAAATGTGTATTTGTATCACATTAGTGCAGTGATTTTAATTCTTACCTTTTTATGAACTAGTGCAACAAGATTCTTAGTTTGTTCTAGTTTTTCAAAGAAGGATCTGAGGAAAATGCCGAACCTTATTTCCAATCATGCAACTCTGTTTTTATTTTAAATGAATCAAAAGTGAATGTAGCAAACCCAGAGATGTTTTGGTTTTATTTGCACATTCATATTTATTTTCAGATGTGGCTCCCCGCATTACCGAACACACCTCAACACTGAAAGCTCGGTCAGAAAGATGTGTCTTGTGTTCGTAGAGAAAAATGTAGCCCAAGGCTGCTCACCTCAGGACAAACCTTTTAATATTTAAGCATGCACTCCTCATCAACAACCACTGTCGACACAGGTGACATAATTTGAGGCAGTTTACGAGGTTTCACACAACTCCTGAGGGAGCTACAAAAAACCGTGTGACATGCACTCAAAACGGCTCAACGATTTGAAGGAACATGAACACATCACTGAGAAGCATTAGGAATACAGATAAGGAAGGTGTTTTTCATAGTTTGCTTGGAAGTGGAGGGGAGGTTTTTTTTCTAACGATGGAAGATCCCGTCAATCATCAAAGATGTCAGCTGCTGGAGAAATGTACAACTAACAGTAAAAGCAAACTTTTATAACTTTGGCACGCTAATATTCAAAGATACAGCATTAAGACATGCCTCCTCTTTTTCCACAAACAAATCAACAAAACTGTTAATCATATTAACTCACATAAACAGGTGCGGATAAGAAAGTCTTTATGGATATGACTACAATGTGTTCATAGTTACAAAGTAACTTCAATTGATAAACAAGTGGAGTTTTGCTTTGGAACTGTTTTTATGCCCATTTAGTCAGAGGATTTTCTATGTCTAAAGTGAAGTTCATCAACAGGAAGTATCCTCGGAAACTTCTTCGTAATTCGCAAAACAAATGTATCTAAACCGTTTTCTTTACTGCAGTAATGTAAAGTAAATCCAGTGTCCTAGCCAATCATATAGCTTTAAAGGGGAAAACATCACATCCTTGCACACTGTACAAATAAAGATTCATCCAGAAGTGACTACTTTTAATTACCATTGTTATAACATTTATCCAATGTCAAAAATACCTCCTAGGACTAAGGTAGTCTAGTTGCATTGTCTGGTTGGAAATCTTTTTATTTTTATTGACCATCCAATATAATACTAGACTTTGTCTCCTGCCTTTTGGTGTTGTTGAGAATTGAAGCCACAAGATCCCAGTTTTGGGTACGGTCGTGTTTGTTTTTCTGAAACCAGATTCAGTACACCGGGAATGTGGGGCTTTAAGACTACCCCACACATCTCTCTTGAGCATGCATCCATCCATTTCCTTTACATGCTCTTCTGTGTAGAGTCGCAAGGAGCATTGAGGCATTGGGCGGCTGTGGCTGAGTGATTAGAGCAGTCATCCTCCAATGGGAGAGTTGCTGGTTCGAGTCCACCAGTAGTCACATGCTAAAATGTCCCTGGGCAAGAAACTGAACCCCCCATTGCCTCTGTCCCATCAGTGTACAATTGTGATTAAGCATTGATTATTCTTTGGATAGATATAGTAGAGTGATGTATGAACGGGTAAATAAGGGCAGATATTGTCTTGTTTTGTTTGAGTATCTTGATAAGATAGAAAGGCGTTATCTTTCTTTGTTGAAATCAGGTCTCTCTTGTAAATGAGTCCTCGAGGCTCAATGGGATTTACCTGTATAAATAAAGGTTGATTGATATATAAGTACAGTCCATTTACCATGAGAGCGGGGAGCCCTGTATAGGTTGCCAGTCCAACACCAGGCCACATAGAGATGCATATGACGCACATTCAGACTCTCACACAAACCTAGTGACAATGTAGACACATAAACTGCTCTGCCAAAATTTTTAAAGCATAAAGTTAATTATAGCATAACAGATAGAAAAAAAACCAACATGAATCCACAAAAGTCAAGAGTCAAAAGTTAAGCGCATTATCCGTGATGTATATTTTGATGTTCTTTACGAGTTTGCTCGCTGTGGCAATCCCTAAAGGGGGCATCTGAAAGAAGCTTAGTATCACAAGCAAGCACATTTGTTTAAATAAAAAAAATTTTAAAAAGGCAGGACTTAAAACTTGTACTGGAACCATCTCACAGGAAAGCTGGTTCCTTTTTGGATACAACTTCAGGGATCATCAATGTCTAAATTTCTTCTACAATCAATGCTTTCCAGTAACAGTGACACTGTTTGTTCATTAGTGGGCCGCATGTGTCAAATGTGCCAAGTAAAAGGTAAAAAAAAAAAAAGTTCATACCGAGTTAAATTTAGTTTTTCATTATTTCAATGTATCATCTGATAAAGTAAACTCAGACATACCAACTTCTTAACCCTGCTCTTTCACAAAAAAGGTGTAGGCAATTGAAGTGACACCGGACTCAACCCAACACGCAATACTCCGAGACACATTGCTCTTACACCCACAGGTCCTCACCCAGCCTTAGCGTAGCTCCAGGAAGCAACCTGTCACACGGCCTCACCCCATCAGTGATAAGCACATTGTCACCATCCTTGCCGCAGTGTAAAAACAGTGCAATGACCTCTCACACACTTTCCCAAGAAGGGGAGAGGAGGGGGGTGTCAACAGGCATGCTGCCATCTTAATCTGGCACAGTGTTAGTCACTAAATATCAATGTGTCCTTGCTCTCACGCCATCCTTTTCTTGGTATCCTTTTAACCAAAGATGCATTGATATTGTAGACACAAAAAAGCATTACCGTCATATATGTTTTTATATTACAGGAGACTACACTCCTAAAGTTTTGACTAACCATGCAACTTAATGACATGATTCAAGTGAGTGACAAGGCTCTTGTTAAATCAATGGTAACATTTTCTGCTTTAGGATGGAAAGTTTAATTCTGTAGTCAGAATCAGGGCTTAATCTGAGCTGGATCCCACTGGAACAGAATCCGGGAACTCTCTTATTTTGACAGGGTGCTTCCGGTAACTGTTTGCCAAGATCCGCCATGGAGTCGGTAACTCTAAGGCTAGGCTTACCAATAATAAAATTATGGACAAATACAACTGCCTTGAACGAATAAAACTTATTTTGGATATGTAAATTAAAAATAATTGCATGAGCACTAATTTTAAACAAAACAGCATATAACCTGCCTCTTCAAGTGATGCATTTCCGCATCTACACTTAAATAAATCTCCGCCCCTAAAAGAGTGAAGTGCTGAGCAGACAGTTGTGCGTGGGCAGGAGCCCCAAGGCAGCAGCCCACAGGCAGCAGCAGGGCAGGTGCCTGGAGGTTTCACATGTCGAGTTGGACAACAACGAGCAGGCACAGTTGGGCGTGAAACCGACCCCAACTTACTTGATGGCTCTATCAAGTAAGGGGGCGGATGGTAGCTTGACAGAAGCGGAGTGTTTGCAAATGTAGGTTAACGCTGATGTTTAATAACCCATTAAGATACACCAAAATGCAGGAAATGGCATTTACTTTATTAAAAAATTTCAGGGGGAGGACCTGCACTTGAAGGCAGAATAGCAATTTTTTGGACTGTGGGAGCAAACTCCACACAGAAAGGACCCCAGGTCAAAATCAGGGATTGAACACGGGACCTTCTTCCAGTTAGACAACAGTGCTAACCACTAATCCATTGTGCTACCTAACAGTTATGCTGCCTAAAAGTAAAGGTTGGCAATGATGTTTTGCCTGTGTGTCTGCAAATTAACTTTTGGAGGCTTTTAATTATGTTGATGAAGCTTTGGATGCTAAGGGTTATTGTGCTGCACTTTAGTTAGACCTGTCCAAAGCCTTTGATACTGTAGATAATAGCCTCTTATACCATAAGCTCTCACATATTGGTTTCTCAGATCACACTATTGGTTGGTTTTCAAACTATGTCTGTGAAATATCCTGATGCACGCTCAATAATCCAGGTAGAACAATCTAAAAAAGTTAAGTCTGGTCCTCTGGACATTTATGGGTTTGTTTTTTGTTTTTTTGAATGTCCAGAGGACCAGACTTAACTTTTTTTAGATATCTCTGTGAAATGTGTTCAGCATAATGGTACTTCGTCTAGCTACCCATCAGTCACTAATGGTGTACCCCAAGGCTCAGTTTTAGGACCCACTCTTTTTACAATTTATATAAGTAATGTAGGTCAAAACATCCCTAAGGCATCCTTGCATCTCTATGCTGACGATATAACTGTTTGTCAGGCTAACACAGTTGCCAAGGTTTTCCAGCTTCTACAGTCTGCATCTGACATCATTCAGTCAGACTTACAGTATTTCATCTCAAACTATAAATAAAGGTTGAATGAATATCATACGCAACACAGAAATAGATATGACTCGGCCAATTTTTTGTATGTTGAGCTAACATTTGATGTGGCAGTACATCTGATACCATGTCTGTCTAACATGGTCACCCTTATTTCACAAGATGTCATTTCCCAACACAAGTTATTCAAAGTTTAAAACTGCCCTGAAAAGCAATGATTTGTTTTCCTTTTAAGGAATGCTAGGTTTTGAATTCATTCCTGATTTTAGCATCCTACACCCACTCACCCAGGCCGATAATTGGTAACAGGCATTGAGCATAAAGAGAAAAGAGTAACACCAGTGATAAAGTCAGGGGCCTGTGTGATCATGGTGCAAATATAAACTGAGCCTTACAGATTGAACTCAAAGACATGACCGACAATATCTTTGGCCGCTGACGTGCTTTCTATTTATTTCTACCTGATTTCATCGCCTCTGCACCCACACAGTGTTATCAGTTGTGTTTTTAATGCAGATTCAGTTAAAAAGTCATGTGATACATGCCAAGGAACCATCTCTGATGTATTGAGAGGAAGGGGGCTCATCTATTTTCTGCCTGGAATATGCATGCATCTGGACATCCATCATAGCCAGGGCTTTTGTCAGAGTGTATGTGTTTATGTGTGCCAGGCTCGTCTTATCATTCCCCAACATCATAATATGGGCCAAAGCACATCCGCAAGTGTAATTGCACTTCCATCTGACTCCCCAGAACCTCTTCTCTCCATTTCCCTGCTTACTCAGACACAGTGAAGGTAGGGCGTGTATTTGTGTGTGCGCATTGCTACTTTTTTTTTATATTTTATGATGATATCACAAGTCTGACATCTGTGTAATGGCAGTCTCCGTGATGCGGATAGTGAGTGAGGTTCAGGGGGACATGGTGCCAGAGATTTTGTGACGAGATCTTGACAAAATAAAAGAGATAGTGGGGAGGGAGGAAAAGTTTGTGTCAGAGTGCGAGTCAATGAGTTAGAAAAAGCAAGATTGCATCCCTCCTCCATTTTGTGTATGATTGGCAGATACATGGCAGCTTCTCTCCTTGCCTTTTCACTCAACCACCCTGGTTCACTATCACACACAACGAGACTGTGACGGTGATGGAGGCCTTTTAGGAGGAAACTGTTGCATCATCATCATCACTAGAATGTACAGTTGAGCTGTTAACAGAGATATTTAACCATATCTCGTCCCTCAAACCTGCTAAGTGAAGCTGGAGTTCTGGATTCATTTCAAATAGGGGACTCGGACTGCTGGCTCCGAACATTTACTTGATTTTAAATTACTTGTATATGCAACACTCACAGGTACTATCATCATAAAAGGAGGATTTTGAAAACGTGGGAGTTTTTTTGGTATAAAAGCAGCATCAGTCGAGCTATGGGAACACATTGACCTTGATATGTTTTGTCTGCCATTCAGTGGTATTCATTTATCACCTATTCAGCTGTCTGCTTTTTTAAAATAATCGTTGAATTTGAAGACTGTTGTGGCATTTTTTTTTTAAATCACGAATCACTGTTTTATCTAAAATATATACAGTTTTGTTTGTTTGTTTTATTCTTACTGTGGTACAAAATAAGGAACATAAAGCAATTGGACGAACTTTAGAGATGTTGAAATAACTAATATAATATAATGTTGGAATGTTTGTATTGAACAATAAGTCGGTGTGCTTTTTTATTTTCATTTTGGTAATAAGAGGAAAGCTGAGTTCAGATCTTACAAACTGGAGTTCTGTGTAAATTAATCTAATCTTCATAGTATTTCATGCCAACATTAGTTTATATATCTTAAGATAATTTGTATTAGATGTTTTGTTGAATCATCAAATATTTTTTTCACGTAGTATGATATCCCTGTAGCTGCTGCTCTGTTTGTATTTGGTAAAATGTCTAACCATATTTTAGCTATCACTGCACTCTGTTCTCTCCGGTCAGTTGCTCATCATTTTCTACACGAAGGCTCAGACACTGGTACATTTTCAGCTTTAAATCACTCATTGGTATGCTGTATTCTTAGGTCTCCTCCTATACGTCACAGCGTCAGTGCAGTTACAGCGTGCGCTCTCAGGCCAACATTACCTGCAGCGCACCCTCATTGTGTACTGAACTCAGCACAAAGGCCTTTTCTTACTCAGCTCCTGTAACACCTTACAAAAAAAATCTGAAGCCATCAACTTTGACCTCTGCAAGGGATTTTAAACAACTGTTAAGTTCAATGGGGAAAAAAATCAATGCAAACATGCTCCTGTTTTTAGTTGGTGAAGCTTTTCAGTCATTCAGGACATGGTATATCCAAACAAGATTAAAAGCAAAAGCAACTGGACGTCTGTTCTGTAGCTGAAGACGTTTCGCTTCTCATCCGAGGAGTTTTTTTTTCAATTAAAATAAACAGAGTGTGGGGTTCAAGTTATAAAGCTGAGGTGTTCTGTAAGCTTGCATACTGCAGATTGACCTATCGCTCCTCACAATAGAGTTGCTCATCAGGGTCTTTGATGGTCCGAGTTTTTCTTCCTGATTTGAGTATTTTACCTTGTTTTATATTGTAGCTTGACGTTTATTTTTGTTTTATAACACAACTTTTATTTACTTAATTTTAAATGCATTTTATGACTGTTTATTGTTGTGTGTACCTTATTTGTGGCTCGTCTAAAACGGGCCTCTCTTGAAAATGAGTCCTCCTGACTCAGTGAGACTAACCTGCATAAATAAAGGTTGAATGAATGAATGAACGATTGAAAATGAACCACAGTGTTCAATTCAATATACTTTATTGATCCCAAGGGGAAATTACATTACCCTTGGAGTATTTCCCCTACCATTATCCAAGGAGTGCCCCGCCCTGTCAACAGAACCGAGTGCCCTGCCTACCAAAATGTCCTTCATCCAAACCCGTCGACAACCGCCAGCATTGACACAGCATCAAACTAGCAGCGCATAATACCGACGCGCTACCTAAAAAGCTTCAGTCGTAGTGCTCTTCTTCTCTCACACATCCCCCTTCCCCCGCTCGACACATGCCGGCCTAAAGTAAGCTAGCGCTCAACAAAGACATGTCTCCCCCCACCCCCGACACACCTGCCCTGTTAGCGGAACTGAGTTACCTGCCTACTGAATTGTCTTTCATCCATTACTCCCCCTCCACTCCCTCCTACATGACAACTGTCGACACTAACGCAGTGCTAAGCTAGTGCGCAACACGGCCATGCCCCCTCACCCATTGACAAAATTCATCAAAGAGAAGCACACCCTGCCAAGGCAAGTGACCTAAGGGAAACACTGGACCGACTTCAGTAACTGTTGGGTGTAAAATTTAAAGAGTTTTAAAAGTACCCCCCCCACACACACATCAACACCACCGCCACTCTACAAATGTTAAAGCAGCAAAGATCAGGGACCTCAAGTGTAAAGGGTGCTTTAGCCTCAGAAGTGTGCCGCTGGCAGATCTGCAGTCCCTGTTTACTTCATTCTTTACAATGACGGTGTGTACAGTAAGTGGTGTCTAACAAGATCAGATGAGCGACGGACTACCACCCTGTGTTTTACTCCAGCCTCTGCCTGACCATTTGTTATATATGCAGGTGAGCTGCAGCTTCACGCCGTCAATTGTCATTGCAGATGGCACAAATGCCAGAGGACAGTGTACAAATACATGTTTATGCTCCACTACCTTACTTAGGAGCATGTCTGACTCTCATTCCGTTAAGTTCTTCAGTTACTGGATGTAAATTGTATCAGAGCAGAAAGGAGGACATATTTATATATTTAAATGGAGGTGTGCCAGGAGAGGAGTTTTATGTGCTCTCAGTTCCACATTCCAGATGCAGGAAGGAAAGGAGTGCAGATACATGCGTGCACACGGTTCGATGAATCTGGATATTTTTGTTCGCATACGGTATTAATTTTGTTCCATCGCCAACTTTCAATACGAAAGTTATGCACTCTTTCACACGAGGCCCCAGGAAACAACTTTGGCCTTGGCCCAACCGTCAGCTCGTTGATCAAATTAGAAGTACACTAATTTTCCAGACTCAGTTAATTCACAAAAGCTATTTGCATCAAACGGTGTTTCATAATCTTTCTACAGAATGGAAAAAAAAAAAAGCGTAACTGTCGCTTAAAGTTCTAAAGTATTGTAAAAATATGTGATTAAATTAATTACATATTACAATGCTGGTTTGTTTGGACTGGGCCATGATCGTTTTACAGCTCGGTATTGAAGCAACTGAAGGAAAATTAAAAATGGATTTGGCTTTTATTTTTGGACACTGTATGCAACTTAATAATGGTGACACAAATTACCCCCCTCCCCCCCCCACACACACACACACCAAACCAAGTTACCAAAAATCAAACAAACAAAACGTTAATTCAAATGCTTTTGATATGCAAAAGCTTTTATTAGACCTCAAAACAGTGCCAAATTTGCTTAAAAAGTTTTTTAAAATTGAAAAATTCTGTATTTTGGAGTAGTAATTATTTTTAGTACGGTAGTTTCTTATGATCTGAATAAACATCAGACCAAATAGGGGTAGAAACTACAGCATTTCAATAAAAAAAGAAGTGTAAACTAACAATATTGAATAAAAATTATATGGATGGATGGACAGACAGAAGGATAGATGGACGGACAGATCAATGGACGGATGGATGGGCCAACCGGCCGACCGATGGGCGGACCAACCAAACGATGGATGGACGGACGGAAGGACCAACTGACAGACTGACCGACTGATGGACGGATTGACAGACGGACCGATCAACGGACGGACAGACAGACAAATGGACGGACGGACAGACCAATGGACCGATTGACGGGCCGACCGATGGATGGACGGACAGAAGTACGAACGGATCAACGGACAGACTAATGGACCAACGGATGGACCGACCAACCAACCAACAGATAGATAGATGGATAGATAAATGGATAAACATATATTTTGACCTCCAACACTAAAAATGCTTCTCTTTTAAATTTGTCATCCGATAAGGTCTTAAATCACCACAATTATTAAATCAAGGTCAGTCAGGGTTGTGTCACTGGTCACAATAATTATTTTGGGGAAACATTTTTAACCATCTGAATAACAAAGAATGCTACTACAAGTATAGAAGCCAACAGTTGCAAACTAAACAGTCCTTCCTGTGCATTTTGATTAGTCGTGACCACTGCTGCCCAGAGAAACCTGCCTGGAGACAAGTTGTCTACCAGTGTTATAAAAATATGCTCATCTGTGCAGACCACAGCTGTTCAAGAGTTGAATGCCTTAAAGAGAACTGAGAAACCTAAATGGCGCTGCAGCTACTCTGTGGAGATCAAGGTTGCAAGACTAAGTTATGTGAAACCATATAATTGTTCAAATACATCTCTCAGCTGTCAATCATTGAGTCCCTTGTTTAATTATAAAGTAAATAAACCACATTTTTCATTTCTGCAAGAGGATTTAGTTGAACATTTTGACTCTTTGCATCTGCGAACATCCATTTTGTATGACAAGTCGTCGTCCTGTCAACAGATTCTCCCCCTCAAGCCGTACATCTCTCTCTTTAGAGTTATGAGCTTCTTGGATGTTTCTCAGACTGAACCTCTCCTTGCGTGGCTTGTTGGTTTAGTGGCAGGTTTACAGTCATGTCATACTCTGATTTTCAGTTAATAGTCTGAGCAGTCTGTGAAATGTTCAAAACTTGGGACATAGTTCAATGATCAAACTCTCCCTGCTTTAAATTTATTCTCTACTTGTTTGGTGCGTTCCTTAGTCTTCATGATGCTGCTTGATCACCAATATTCTATAACAAACCAAGCTACTAAAACAGTTGTTATATCGAGATTAAATAAACAGGTGGATCATTTGCTTATTATGATGGCACACCTTTGTTTGTATCGTAGGAAATCCCAGTAAAACCTTTCAAAGTTTGTGGTATAACGTGACAAAGTGTGAAAATGTTTGAGTGGTATTAATACTTTAAGGCAGTGCACGTGTACTATTTTCTTAAAGCTGTATGTTGTGCACACATATGTGTGCGGCATGACTGCAAACATGTAATGTATGCCTTGCTTGCACCCACTACTCAGAACCTATGCGCCCTCCACTTGTCTTCAATGCAATTAGGTTAAATAATGATACCACATAAATTCCCAGAGCAGGAAAAAGGCTCCCCTGCCCTTGTCGCCCTCTGATATATGGCTGAATCCTTCATGAATGGGGGTTGAGTCGATGTGTATGTCTTTGTACGGAGTGAAGAATTAGCCATTGTCACCAACAACAACAAAAAGAAGCTTGCCTTAGCAAGAAAACAAAACAAAAAATGTTGGTTGGACAGTGGAAAACAAACAAACACACAAAAAACTAAAGTAGTTAGGAATTCGGGAGTTCCACACATTTTGAAAACACTGCAAAAATCCCTGAAAGTTATTTTCTTACTAAAGTTCTAAACTACACCACCCACCACAAATCAGCATCAACTAAACTGAGGCTATGGGTCAGTATACCTTTGGTATACAATTTGATCAGACGCCATAATGACAGGGAACTCAACAACAGGATGGCTAAAGCAAACAGTGCCTTTGGCAAACTATTAAAAAAAGACATGATAACAGGGAAAATGGTCCAAGTATACAGTGTGGAAGTACTAACCACACATCTGTATGGCTCGGAGATCTGGGGTACATACCGAAGGCTACGACTCATTGAACGCTTCAATGAAAAATGCTTGTTAAAAAAAATAATTTGTATTCATGTTTCTTGAAATTAAGAACAAAAGAAGCAGAAGAGAAATAAAAGAAGTATAAAATTAAGTTGGTAAGGATTATAAGAAAGCATAAGAAGGAATATTACAGTGCTTTATTAAACAAAAGTAATGGTGATATGAAATCAACATGGCAAATAATTAATAGTGTTCTGAAAAATCGCAAAGTAAAAAAGGGTATTTCACAATATTTTGTGAAGGATAACAATGAAATCCATGATCAGAATGAAATTGTAAATGGATTTAATCATTTTGTGAATGATCCAAGTCTCGCAGCTAAAATACCAAAAGTAGACAATAATGCGAGTCATACAGTTCCAGGTTGTGCCAACAGTATTTTTCTTGGTGGAACTGACAAAGAAGAAATAATGAATGTAGTAAAAAAAAAAAAACTTACAGAGAAGAGATCAAAAGATTCGGCGGACATAGATATGATGTTTGTAAAGGATACGAGTCATGTTATTGAGCTGTTTATATATATATATAATTTATCATTTTCAACATAAATATTTCCAGACAATATGAAAGTAGCAAAGGTAGTTCCTCGTTTTAAGAATGGTGAGAAATGTGTGTTCAATAAGTAATGACCAATATCCTTAAAAATTTTAGAAAAACTATTTGTGACCAGATTAGATCAATTTATTGCTAAACAAAATATTCTAAGTAGCAGTCAGTATGGGTTTAGAGCAAAAAACTACATCAATGGCTCTCATGGAATTGATAGAACAAACAACTGCTGTCGATCCAAAACAATATTGTGTTAGTATTTTTGTTGATTTAAAGAAGGCATTCGATACTACTGACCACGTTATTCTCCTTGAAAAATTGAATAAATATGGTATTAGAGGACTTGCACTACAGTGGGTGGGTATCTAGCTATTTGAAAGATAGGAAACAGTTTGTACAAATAAATCATGTAAGATCTGACCTCTGTAATATCCCATGTGGAGTTCCTCAAGGTTCTGTGCTTGGACCACAGTTATTTATTGTATATGTGAATGACTTGGTAAATGTGTTAGGACTCCTTAAATGTGTTCAACGGGTGTTGGGAGTTAATGCAGACAGAATTTATAAAAATACAAACTTGGTTTAAACTTAATAAATTATCATTAAACTTAAGATAAAACTAACTATGTGATATTCAGTAATAGAAAGAGAACTGTCGATGTTCCATTAAGAGTCCAGGGTGTTGAGATTTGTAGAGTTGGTGAGGTGAAGTTTTTGGGTGTTACCATAGATGACAAGCTGACATGGAAACATCACATAAATTCTGTAAGAACAAAACTAGATAAATTTATTGCAGTACTGTACAAAGTCTGGGAGTTATTAAATGATAAAGCTCTGTACATGTTGTATAATGCAATAATTGTTCCACACTTAATCTACTGTATTGATGTTTGGGGGAAAGCGTGTAAAACAATTACAAATCCAATTTTTGTTTTACAGAAAAGAGCTGTAGGAATTTTTACTAGAAAGCATTTCAGTCACCCATCAAGTACATTATTTTATCAACTGAAGTTATTGAAGTTTCATGATTTGGTGGATTATAATATTTTATTAGTTATGTATAGGGCTCATAATAACACATTACCTTTAAAGATCCAATTAAATGTTGTTAAAAGAGAGTTGTTATAATCTTAAGGGGATTTAGAACTCGTTTGAAGGGATAGTCTACTTCAATCCAAGGAATTAGATTATGGAATAACCTGGAGAGTGGTGTTAAAAATGCCAGATCAATTGTGTGCGTTTCAGAGAATGATCAAAGTTGATTTGTAAATAAAAAAATGAAACAGCTTAATGTGAATTTATATGAATGGTTGCTTTGAGAAGGCATTATTTATTTTGATTTTGTTATTTGAAAATTATTATTGTTTGAATTAATTTTTTGGAATAAAGGGGCAGATATAATATTGTTTCTTCTTTCTGCTGCCTGTCATTTTATTTGTGATTGTATTTCTTATTGTATATAGAATTGTTTTGTTTTGTAAATGAATAAACTTTATAATAATAATTAAAAAACATGCTTTGATTAGTGCCGTCTTGGCTCCAACCTTAACATCCGCTGGAGTGACTGCATAACCAATGTCTCGTTCCTCCAGCAGGCGGAGATCATTAGTACTGAGGCCAAAACTCCAGTATAAGGTGATGCTAGTTTAAAGCATTGGCTTGAAAGGCAGAGGGTGATATGCATACAGGCTTTAATTCACTGCTTTGGAAAGAGGGTCAGGTATAAGCTCTGGAAATGTTAATGTATTTTGCTCTTTATACTATAAATACACAGGTAAATATACTAAAAATAAAGCATCTTTAAATGTCTGAGGATGACGTTTCTGTTTAACCAATGATTCATGTTGCTGCTTTGCTTGCAAAGAGGGCAACCAGCCCACTCACAACTCAAATATCCCCCCCCCCCCCCCCGAAAGGAAAGGGATAGAGAAAAGGTGCTGGGAATTAAAAAAAAAGAGAGGAAAGAGAGGGATAACGTGCAGGGAAGAGATGGAGGACAAGAAGAAAATGAGGGAAAAGGTGGGGGTAGAGAAAAAGAGAAGATGTAGTGATGAGGTCAGTTACCGTGGCAACTAGCGGAGCTGGGCTGTGATATATATTGTTCCCCATGAGAGGGAAAAAAAAAGGGAGAGTGAGTGGAAGATGGAGGAGACAGAGAGAGTTAGTGGGGCGGACTGAGGACAGAAACGAGAAGAAAAAAAAAGTTGATGGCAAAAAAACAGAAAAAAAACAAGACATAAAAGTGGACAAACGTGGATTGAGAGGGATCGCCATCAGTGGGACAGTAAAGAAAAAAATAGTCTCAGTCTCTCAGGTACTTTATTTTCAGGCTGTTCTCGTGATATGGCCCCTGCTGCCTGGCTCATCCCTATTATGACAAATCTGTCTCGTTTCAGTATTATTAGAAGAACCACTAGCTTAGCAGGACAATATGATTCAGTCGTGGGTTAATGCCCTTGCTTTCTGCAAACACGCTTGTGCTTACACAGGCACACACAGTTGCAAATTGACACACTGGGGTGAACGGATATGGGGACGCCTGGCGGGATCACAGAGACAGCTCCTAATTAGCAGTTTGTCTCTGAGCAGTGATATTAAAGACTTGGACACCTTGCACTAAATTTAGCCTCAAACAAAAGGCTGTATCCGTGTGGCGATGTTTCCATGCATTGTTGTTGCAAACATGATGAGCATGTGCTGTGCTGGTGCGTCTCGTCATGGAACGCTGAAAAGTGGAATAACGATTGACCTGTTGGCTTCCAGCATTTACTTCAGTCTACTAGGAAGGGTTTTTTTTGCATTCTATGACTTTTGGCTAAGCTTTAATGGTGGATAGGACTTTTTTTTTCTACTTAATTGCGTGCTCTCAGATGGATGATGTCTAGTATTTGTGTCTGGAGGATCATCATAGATAAGTCCAGGGAGATATTTTCCTAAATCACCCAGTACAGGAACAAGAGTACCTTATACGGCACGTTATACATCTGTCGACAACTATAATACAGCAACTCAGCAATTTATATCAATAGGCTGGAAAAGCAAATACCTTTGACCTTGATTTGTGACCTTGACTTTAGAGCTGGCATGATGCAAATATTACAAGACATGCAGTGTAGTGGTGGTACAAATGTGTATCAAGTTTCACAAAGTTATTTTGAGCAAAATAGAAGCTATGGGCAGAACAAGCTTGTTTAACTTTGACCTTGATTTGTGACTTTGACTGTAAAAGTTGGGTAATGAAAAGATTATGCAACACACTGCGTACTGGTGATATAAAGTCACATAATGTTTTGGTCAATTATCTTGAGAGGCGGGCGGAACGGTGGCTCAGTTGGTAGGGCTGCTGCCTCTCAGCGAGAAGGTCTTTGGTGCAAATCCTGTACAAGTGCCTTTCTTGGCGGAGTTTGCATGTTCTCTCTGTGCATGTGTGGGTTCTCCGGGTACTTTGGTTTCCTCCGACCAAAAACATGCATGTTAGACTGATTGGTGACTCTAAATTGTTCCTAGGTGTGAGTGAGAGAGTGAATGGTTGTCTCTATGTGTCCCTGTGATGGACTGAAGAACTGTCCAGGGTGTCCCCTGCCTCTCACACAGTGACTGTTGGATATGGGCACGAGTGACCCTCACGACCTGCAAAGGAAGAAATGTGTAAAGATAATGGATGGATGGATCTTCAGAGGATCAGAAGTTCAGTCCAGACAAGCAAAGACCTTGTATAACCTTTGATCCTGAGTTTTGACCTTGATCTTGGAGCTGGGGTGATGAAAAGTGTATCTGATGCTCCATCTAGTCGTGCATGCGTATCTAGTTTGAGACTATACCTTAAAATGTCTGTCTTTCAAAGGGTATATATTATTACTATCAATAATAAAAAGTAATCTCATGTTCAGCTTGTGCTTTGTCAAATGTGTTTATGGCTAATTCATACCATGATCAGATGTATATATTTATTAATACATATATTTATATATACATATTACATATATTTATATAATGTGTACATATATTTTAGAATTGCGCTGCTCGGGGTGGCTGCATGTTGGAGCAGCTCTGTTACCTTCATCATGAGATTTTGCTTTTGGAAACTTTAATTCCCATTTTTCTGGTTGTAAATCACTTTTTTGGGATGATCGTTTCCTCTGGTGTCAGATGCTGTGCAGCTGGAAGGATTTTTACTGAAACTTTTTTTTTTACATTTGGACATTTGTTGTGATGCGTAACCATGACAACAGGTGGGTTTTACAACCGGGAGCTGCTGCTTACCATCTCAAAGCTCAAATAAAATCTCAACTAAAGCCCCAAATCAAATTTCAAACGAGTTGAAAAGGAGGCTCCGTGGATGCATTACCATCTCCCTGCCAGATGTGCTCAAGTTCCTGACTGCTGAGATCTTGGAACAGGCAGGAAACGTGGCTCATGTAAAAGGACCGGGATCGTCTCCCGGCACACACAGCTGGCTGTTCGCAATGACGAGGAACTCAGCAGGCTGCTGGGAGGAGTGACCATCGCTCTAGGAGGAGTTCTGCCTGGCATTTGTGCAATCCAGAAGCCCGGGGGAACAGAGAGGCCAGCTGAGTCTGGGTGGATGGATTGGATGGCATCTGCTGCCTTTTTCTTCAAATCCACTGTGGGATGGACCTTTACAAGAGATCCTTCCTGTCTACAGTCATCGGCATCTATAACATCTCTTAATGAAATGAGGATAACGAGTTACAACAATATTTAATTTCCCTTTGGGATTAATAAAAGTATATTTGAATTGAATTGGAATCACAAGTCGTATTGATAATTTCCTCTTGAACACATCAAACAATGAGATTTCCTTATTCTGTCATTTTAAAACACAAGGAAAAGGTATTTTCAGTCCCCGTCATCTTACATGAGCCAAACACGAGAAAAAACAGAAAGTGACATTTTCAAGCTGACCAAAACTGGCAAAAATGTTCAGTTACGCTAAACTGAGTTGGGCACTGTGCAAAGATTTGCAAACAAGGTTGGGCTTTGGTCAGGACTATTACAGCATTCAAAGAGAGCCATCACGGCATGGTGTATCATCAATCAGCACCGTGAGCTATGAACTGCCAGAAGATGTATCATGCCCTCCAGAATGTTAACCACAACCCCCCAAAAAATAAATATGTTGTCCCTTTAAAGATACAGCATCAAAACAAGACACTGCTGGGCGTCACCACTCGAAATTCTTCCTTGATTTAATACAAAGCGGTGAATAAAATTTTGTTCTGTTATCAGAAACTCATCTTCTAAACAACACTGAAATAATTTTAAACAAAATGCATCAAAGTTGTATCCATTTTTTTTTTCTTTTCTTTGTTTGTTTGTTTGTTTGTGTTTTTTCTTTATTGCTTCTGGGCACACAATGACATGATTTATCATTTAATGACTGCTCAGGTTTGGCTCATTTAACTCCTCATTTGTATGGAAAACCTCTTGGTTTGCAATATCATTGCTTATATAATCCATCATCTGTGGCCTCAAAGATAGGCACCCATTGCTTCACAGCTCTGTGCTGCTTCAGGCCATGCCTGATATGGGAGACTAAAAACCGTGTTTAAAACTATTAGTTCATTCCAAGAATACTTCATTCATCTATTATCATAGTCCATATTTGTGTTGGCGTATAGACTCAATTCTCATTTCTATTTGCACTGACAATGTGTTTTCATGGCATTTCAAATAAAGTGGTTTCTATTGTGTTGGTCGTTATGGTTTGATTAACGTGGACTCTGAAGTGATTGCTCTGTTGGTGTAGATCAATAATAAAAGTTCACCTATGAACACTGATGCACACCAAGCAAATGGACAAAGACCACTAAAAAGGCAGGTAAAGAACTCAAAACACATTTAACTTTATTTCTGTCCATGCTTCAATAGGAATTACAAAAAATCTAATTATTAGTGGCACAGGATCTTATGATGCAATTGTCTCAACAGAGCATATTAACCCTAATACAGAGCTCAAAGTTGGACTTTTAAATCCCTTTTGTTTAGTAAAAGGTTTTGCATTTTATTAAGGAAGTCATATCATGCCCTACCTTTGATGTCAGAGTCTTGAACTAATGTACTGAGAAAAGTTGTAGCCAGTTAACCAGAACTTACCTAAGGCCGTGTTAACGTGACTTTTTTTTTTTTTTTTTTTGAGTGAAACCACAGCTTTTCTGCCACGGTTCAGCCGTTCAATTTACACAACAACAGCTTTCATTCTCTCTGAAATCGAAGGTTTCTGAATCCAGGTCTCAGAGTGTATTCACACCTGATAGTCCAGTAGACTCAGTTCGATTGGGGACCATAATCGGAACATTTGTTACGTTTTCAGCTGGTGCGGTTTGCATTGACACTGCGCTGAGTCAATCGAGCCAACCTGTTCCCCCCCCTCACCTGTGGTGGTGTTGCACCAAGAACTACTGAAGGAAACAACACAAAAACCTCTGAAGAAGACACTGAGCGCAACTTACTTCTGGAAATAACAACAAAAATGGAGTGGCATCAAAATTTAGGTGCCTGTGGCACATGTGCCAAACAAACATTTTTCAACAATGAACTTAGCATGCGTGGAAGATGAGGCAGAAGATGGAGAATGTTTTTTACACAAGGCGGCTGAGAAGGCTCTGTATGAGGCAGCATGCACTGAGTAGGAGCGCATCCACATTCTTAGTAGTGATGTACACTGTATACGGACGTCAAGAAAGGTATTTACAAGATACAAGTAACTTCATTACTACTATTTATCCAGAAAGCCCTGTACTGTAGTCCACTCTCTGCTTTTGGAACAGTCTCCAGTCCACTTGCATTCACATATGCATTCAAGCCATGCTAGAGTTCACTTCAACCGAACCAAGACCTGTGATTTTAGGCAGACCAGAGTTCGCTTTTTTTGGTCCGCATCAGAGTTCAATTGCACATTCACACCTCCCCAAACGAATCAGACTTTCTAGGTCAATGGACTAGAGTTTGATTAAAGCGGACTAAACAGGGCTGGTGTGAATGCACCCTCAGAGTGGAGATTTTCAGAGGAACCCCCTGCGGAGGCATGAAATGTTCCGAAAGTTTGAAGTTGCACACATTCACTACAGTTGTATATTATACTCATGCGTGGCCAAAAAATATACTTCTATCAACAACAATGGTGCTGGAGTTTAACATATTTCTTTACTTTGTTACATTCAACAATAAACTGACATCAGTCCACACAAAGCTTTTTCCGCTAGCTATGTTTTCCACTCTCCGAATAAATATTTACATTATTTACATTATACACACAGGGTTCAAGTGCCAGCGTACATGTGCATTAGTAGGAGGTGCAAAATTCAGAGTGTCAGCTAATGACCTGGCATGGCAACTACAGCGGACTCAGGGAATTTTTGCGGAGGGGGCGTGCCAAAGAGACCATCTTAGCACCAACACAACTGGTTTGTTCCACTTTGGAGTAAGCTGTTGAGGGAAGAATCAGTTTTGTGTTGTGTTTCCTTGACTGATGAAACCTTCCGGATAGAAGGCGAAACGTTTCAGCACGCACAAAAAAAAAAAAGAAACTGTCCAGATGATCTAACTGAAAAATGTTGGATTGTACACCTGGATTATTGAGCATGGATTTTGTTATTACACATTGCAGAATATCGGCCAAAAAAGATGTCCAAGGAAAGTTTAACCTTTTCCTGTTTTTAATATAGCAACTGTTAGAATGATGAAATCTCTGGTTCAAACCAGACAACAATTACATTTGTAAACACACATTTATGATAGGAAATGTCACCTCTTAGGTTGGGGTTATTTCCGTCTTAGTCATTCATTTCTAGTGCCATTCTGGTGCCATTAAGATCAAAACTTCTAGTTCGATAAAACAAACCATGAATATAAAGTGTCACCAACTTCTTCACTGCCACACAGGCCATAGTTAGGCAGAATATTAGCAAGAGGACTTCAAACGAACACTGGTTGCCCTTGGCTGTGGGGTAAACAGGTAATATTCCCTATTAAAGAAAGCCTAATAGTAAAAAATATATATCTTTGAGCAAACTTTTGTCCTCCCTGTTCCCCCTGAACTCTTTAAATACATCTCTTCAGTGATTGCTTGATGCAAATGCTGTACCTCGTTCTTGTTTCACTTTGGTTTCCATTACACTGAACAAAGATTGGTTGGCTTGTCGGAATGGGAAATCGTCCTTTAATCATTTATGATGGCCGTGTCTAAGTTAGGTATGCCCTGAAGTGGTCCTTCTCCTCTTCTTTTCCTCTACTCTCATGTTGTTTCTGTCTACATCAGTCATCCTCTATCCCCTTGATGACTTTTCTTTGCCGTTCTCTTTCACACAGTTGTCTTGATTCCAGAAGAGCAATACTTCATGTGTGCCCCTCCCAAACAACTTTGTATTGCTTACTTGCTAGGGGAAATATAGTCTTGAGGCATTTCAAATGGAAGGTAATCTGGAAACACTTTGACACTTAACTTCCTTTGAAAGGGATAGTCTGGACATTTTTTTGATTTCATGATCTGTCAAAGTAATTATCAATAGTTAACCCTATCTGTTGTCATCATTGTATGTTCCCATACAATGGCGAAATTGGCTCTCTGCATTTAACCCATCACACCTGGGATACACTCAGGTGGAGCAGTGGGCAGATACTGAAATTGCCCAGGGAACAATTGGGTATAGGATGTCCTGCTCAGAGACGCCACGAGATGTGCAATGACTGGGGATTGAACCTGGGACTTTCGGGTCCCGAGTCGGCCGCCCTGCCTCTACACCATCTCGGCCCCCCATCAGATTCACCACATGCAAACTCCACCCAGAAAGGTCCCGTGCCGGGATTTGGACCGGTGACGTTCTTGCTGGGAAGCAACAGCTCTACCAACTGAGCCACCTTTCCACCCTTTGTTTATTTAAAAAAAACTTCTACACTTTTGCAACACAAGACGTTAGTGTTACTTTGTAAATGTATGTGTGCCAAGAATAGACCATGTAAACCACAACAATAATACTGAGGCTGAGAATTTATTAGCTCACCTGATGTCTAATCACCCCAAAAGTTGACTTAACTCCAGGCGGACTGATACACTGTATTTGTGGCCTCAGCACCATCAATCAAATACAAACAGGCCTTTCTTTGGCTAGACATTAGCCTAGCGTGGACAAAAACTCCTGCTCTCTTACTCTGATTTAAGATTGATGTGGCTGATAAGTTACAATCTATAAATAAATATGTGACTTAACGTCACTTTAAAAAGACTGACTTTAAATTCATCCTTGTAATTTTTGGAAAATACTACTTGTACACGTTGGTATAGGTGGAAACGTGTGAGGGCAATTCTACGTTGTTATTGTAAATGCAGCAGAGAGGCGTGTGGATGTTTAGCTTGTTCAGTGTAAAGCTTCCTGCTTTTTTCTCAAGCCAGTATCAAAGCAGCATTAGAGCAGGTGGGGAAGCTGGGATTGCATTTGGAGCTTTTTAGATACCACATGCAAGCTTCCTTTATGCACCCGGTGACAAGCAGCTAAGGTATGAAACACCTTATCATCTCTCTCCCCGTCTTGCACATGCACACACTTGTGCACGTGCATGCACGGACACGCACGCTAGGCTAAAACAAAACTCGAGTCGTTGACTATGTTCTGTATAGTGATTGTTTTCTTCCTTCCAAGTCAGACTGCTGTTTGACAGATTTCTATTTCTGCACTGTTTTGTCTCTTTATTGACATTTGTTTTTGTTTTTATTTATTTATTATGTTGACAACACTTAAGCCCCATCCTCTGTAACAAGATGGCATTTCCATTCCTGCATTTTATCTTCTGTCGTCTGGAGTGGTGGTTTCGAAGCCAGCGCACCAGAAATGAGACCCCGGCTTGGCTGGGATGCCGAGATACTCCGCCGGTGTATGGGAGTTGGATTGTCAGGCCTTAAGTGTTTCTCAAGATTTAGAATTGGATCTGCAATGCTTGTTGAATGTTTGTAAGCTTTTTATTGATTTATGTTGACTTGTTTAGCTCTGAATGTTACCTAAAATGCCAAATCTTTATAAAAGTCCAAAAAGTAGAAAAACAGACCCAAAATACATAAAACTGAAAAACAGCATAAATCATAATTGATTGAAAATTTTAAAGGGAATCAAATATTACGTATCCGAGTGACAAAAAAAAAAAGGTTAAGTTTTGGGATTTGCAGTTAAAATAAATCCAGAATACAATGTTTCATATCAAATAGGTTGGTTCAATTATTTGGCTAAAGAGCAGTTTCAGCATCACAAATGTAACAATTATTTGCTTGCACTTGTCCAATTATAATTTTTTTTTTAAAAAGAGCATATTACTCAAAGATAGAATGAATAGAGTGGTCAACGGTCTCCTGAACAGTTTCCACATTGATGACGAAAACATTTTTACAAGTCCATTATTTTGAGGACAGAAATTAACAGCAAGGACAAACAAATTTCACAAACAAGTTTAAATTTCTAATACTGTTAGGACATTGTACTGTCCTGACATCCATTTATCTCTGTACAATAACCATTACTAGCTTAACCCTAACCCTAATCCATACACATGCCCTAAACCTACCCTCAAATCCAAAAAAGAAGACTGCATACTGATGGGGGAAGATGATGTAAAGGTCATGGATGTTTTTCCTCTTACTAATGGCAACTATTATAGAACCATGCGTGTGTGTTAGAGTTGTTTTGCCTATTGTAAAGTGGAGCCTGCACACCTGATAAATTTCAAGGCCTTAAGCTGGAAAGCAGAGTTGTCTTGACCTTGCCTTTGTCTGATAACCATTATAAAAAGACACTTCTTTATTCTCTCTGGGAGCAGACCTTGGAGACAGAGAACACGAAATATGTATCTTTTCAATTACTGCTCTTCTTGAAAGATTAAACCCGGGTTGTAAAGATCTTCTGGTTTTCCTTGCGTGGCTTATTTATTTAATGAGCTGATGTATGATAATTAAATTATCCAACTCATACGACTCATTATACGACAGACAACGCACTGTTATAAAGTACTAGAGCAATATATAGCAATGGCCTAGACTAACCAAGGCCTTGTATAATTTTTTACCTTGATTTGTGACCTTGACCTTAGAAATGGGGTGATGAAAGATAAAGTGACATGATGTCTAGTGGTGGTTTAAATGTGTATAAGTTTCATTATTTATCTTAAGAAAATCAGGAGTTATGGGCGGGGCATGCAAAGGTCTTGTATAACATGTGACCTTGATTTGTGACCTTGATCTTAGAGCTGGGGTGATGAAAAGATTATGCAACATGCTGTCTAGTGTTGGTTTAAATGTATATATGGTTCGTTAATTTATCTTAAGCGCATCACAAATTATGGGTGTGAAAAGCAAAGGTCTTGGATAATGGTGGACCTTCATTTGTGACCTTGATCTTAGAATTGGGGCGATGAAAAGATTATGTGATATGCTTTAAATTGGTGGTTTAAATGGGTTTAAGTTTCATTAATTTATCTTGAGCAAATCAGGAGTTATGAGCAGGGCATGCAAAGGTCTTGTATAACATTTGACCTTGATTTGTGACCTTGATCTTGGAGCTTGGGTGATGACATATAATTCACACTCTTATCTGAAGATGGTGAAGTCTCATTCACCATCACAATCACAGGATTGGCTAATGAAGGTAAACCAGCTCATCTTTTTCTTATTGGGGTGGTAGTATCATAATGTGGGCTTTTTGCATTTATCAAAACTTGACCATGATAGTCCATCATTAATTATGAAGGAATTATGTTAGTATTATGTAGAAAACCTGAAGGACTACAGTGAGTCATGCATGGAGGTCAAACCCCAGTCTATACAGTGACACAGAACCAATTCATCAAAAAGAGAAAAATGAACACTCAAGGAAATGTCTACTTACATAACTATATTTTGTACAATAGTTCCCTTTACTTTGTATTGTAAACCATATTCAACACAATTAACGCTTCTATGTTACTAATTCCACTAAAGCATTTTAGCTGGATGTGACTTTTTATTTCCTTATACAGTACAACAACGAGCGGTATACTTAAAAAAAAAGAAATAGAATACAAGTAATCCTTTAGGTTTTATATCCAAATACTGCAAGACTACATAAAAATAGTTGCACTTGGGTGAATGTTTATGAAGCATTCTCACTATTGTGATTGTGATTTTAGCTAATTCCATTTATTTTGCACACATTGCAGCTTTGTTCTGCCTAATTCAGCAAAAAAGTGTTCTCCACTTTTTTTTCTGGTAATTTTAGCTTCTTTCTGCTATTTTAGCTACTTTTCAGCCTTTTTGTAATGCTAATTTCAGCTTCTTTTTTAATTAAAGATCATTTCCACTTTTTTTGTGCTCATTTCTGCCTAATTGGGCAAGCATGTATTCTTTCCGCTTTCTTTTGCTAATTTAAGCTTGTTCTATATTTTCGCTAACTTCTTAACCTTTTTTTTAGCTAATTTCAGCTATTTTCTGATAAATTCAAGTTTTTCGTGGCAATTCCTTCTATGTTCAGCCAAACTAACTTCTTTCTGCTTGTTTCTGCCTGTTTTCCACTAGTTTAAGCTTTTCATTTTTTCATTCAACCTTTATTTAGACAGGTAAATCCCATTGAGCCTCGCGGACTCATTTACAAAAGAGACCTGATTTCAACAGAGTGATGACAACAATGGACAACAGCAACAACAAGACAGTTATAAAAAGGCATACAGATTTATTATTAATTTTTTTGTTACAAATAAGATGGAAAAAAAGTAAAAAAACAGCTAGATTAAGCTTCTTTTGGCATTTTCAGCTACTGTTGGTTTTTAGCTTATTTCCTCGTTTTTGTGCTCATTTCTGCTTATTTAAACACATTTCATTCATTTCTACTGGTAATAGACATGTTCTTCATTTCAGCTACATTTCAGCATATATTTTAGCTAATTTCAGCTGTTTTTCAGCAAGTTGTTCTGCAAATAAGCATTCAAACTGTACTTTCGCAGGAAATGCTATTTCTAGTTAATCGCATAAACACAAAAAGTCCATTATGTTGCATCATCCTGCACTCCAAGCATTTTTCATATTACTAACTAAACAATTCTTAATAATTTAACAACCGATATCTTGTTTGTGTTTTTGCTGAGCACAATCTGCAGCTTGATTTATAATGTCTTACACCCAAGTATGTTTTTTTTTCCACAAAAAAAGAAAGAAAGAAAGAGGAGATAAATAATAAGAAATGGTTGAAATACAGGATACTGAGCAGAAAGAATGAGCGAGTGGAAAAAGTGTCGAGAAAAAGCAAGTGTCCTGTTTAGGATCGAGCCCGGGGTCAATAAAGTGCAGTCTGGTTCGGGAGAACGAATCCTGCTGCAATTTTTATGAGCGCGCCGTTCTGCCCATTCATAAGAGGTGGCCTCTCATAACAGAAGGAAAACAACTGATCAATAATTGAGGGGTGCAGTAAACACCGTGTGCACAGCAGCTCTCCGAGGGGATTCCTTCGCTGTGAAAGTGTGTTTGTCTTGTGCATGGACCATGTTCAGAAGATTTTTCCCCCTTTATTTTTCTACCTGTGTGGATAAACAGGGTTTATTTTACTACAGCTAACAAAACGTGTTCCACAAAATTAGCTTAAGAATTGATTAAAGGTTTGTTTGCAATCCCAGTGGAAACGCAGATCAGTATTTATATACAGACAGACAGACAGACAGACCTGTTCCAATAAAATGCAATTCCTGTTGCAAGGTGATCCAGGTTACAGGAGCGGAGTAGGAAAAGGCGTTTTTGCCAAGTTCAGTCTGCACTGAGGGAACGCTGCAGGTAATGATGACCTGAGAATGCACGCTATAACTGCACTGACGACGTGACATGTGGGAGGAGATATAAGAAGGTAGCAGACCAAGGAGGGATTTATAGATGAAGATGTACCAGTGTGAGAGCCTACGTGTATATGATGATAACTGACAAACGAGCACAGGGTGCAGTGATGGGTACGGTAGTTGCAACCAGTTATGAATCTTAGTCCGCCATGGTAGACGGCATCCAACATCTGCAAGGAGCTGGCAGGAGCATTCATGTAAATAATGTCACCATAGTCAATGGCGGTAAGAAGGTAGCAGGTACAAGGCGTTATCTGGAATTCAGATATAATAGTTATAAAGTATGTACATACACACTTAAATATTAAACTATCTCTCCATATACAGTTAGTATTGTCCATGACAAAGACAAAAACAGAGGAAGAGCAAAGTCAGACCAGAACAAGAGCTAGTGCTGTTCTGCAGAGCCTGGTGAATAAAGTTTAGTAGCTCTATATGTAAATATATATACATATACATGTTGTAATAATGGTGTAGGCTTAAGAGTTTAAAGCATTCCACGAGGCTGGGAAGGGTTTCTAAAACCTTGAAATATATTTAAATACTAAAATAAATATAACGTTGCTACGTCACGGAATTGCACTTACTGCGGGCGGGTTCGGAACAGAACCCCCGCAATAAACGAGGGACTACTTACAGTAACATAGTCTGATGTTTATATCGTCTTATATAGTGTTGTGAATGACTCGGCAACTACCACATCAAATTTTAGCCAAACATCTGTAAAACTGATTGAGTTATAGCTGTTTTTGTGTTGGCTGAAATGGATTAGCAGTGGCGACCATCTTGAATTGCATCCTTTACAGAAATTATTCAGTTTTGGACATTTAATGATTATTTCACAAAGGTTTTATACAGTATATTAAATGGTTCATGAGATATTCTTTTGACAGACTGGAACGTTTTAATGGCAAAACATTTTGCAAAGAGTTAGCATTCAGAATTTGTGTTGGGGATAACCCTCAGCTACTACCACACCAAATCTTAGGTTAGTATCTGTAAAATTGCTTGAGGTAAAGGCATCTTTGTGTTTTTAGTATCGTTGAAACAGGAGAACTCTTAAAGTTACTGTACACTTCAATAAAACTCATCCAGTTGCTCATTAGATATTTGCTAACAAACATGCTAACATACACAAACACAAGCAAAAACATTTTAATAATATATTAGTCTGATGCTTTCTGCAAAGTGCAAAATATCCTTCATGGCCTAAAGAAATAACTAACACTACATGAATATTCTGCCTACAACTTTTTTGCATAAAAATGAGAATTTGATGTGAAATATCTTCATATTTTGAGTAAAAGTGGATTTCATCATTCTCTGTCACCTGACGGAGGAGGACGATCATATTTAGGGTTATGTTTTCCTCCTCATAAAAGAGGAATTATGACCAGTGAAGCATCAGCATCTACGTGAGACGAATGGCAACAGCTTCTCTTCAGCATTTATGACTCAGAGGACGTCAGGAGCTATTTAGCCCAACTGTAATATTTTAGAAGCACGGAGCCCGAAGAGGGAGTGCAGGTTTGAAAGTTCAGAGGAATTTAGCTCTTAAAACTTCAGTTGTTTTATTTGTTTCTACTTTTAAAAAGGAGAAGTGTCCACAGCTGGTCTATGCACACACAACTGCATGGGGTTACCTCGTCAGACATGACGTGGGTGGCACCATCATCATTATCGTTTTGAGGTGTAGTAGGGTGTCTAGCAGTAGGACCTTTACAAGCTTCCAGTAAACTCGCTTTTGGAGTGTGGTTGCAGCTGACTGGACTGCAGACTCCCATATCTCTCTGCTAGTGGCTCCAAGAAGCTGTTGTGTGCGCAGCGGCCACACCCTGGTAAGCCACGTCGACCTGTGGACTAAACCTAACAGAGGGGGCCGTGCATATCAAACGTGCATGGCTGGGCGGGTAATCCTCCGTATAGTGCATGAAGACAACATGGGTAAGAAGAGCACCATCAGTATTGCAAATGATTTTGGCAAACTTAGCGATGTAGAGTTTCAGCACAAAAAAGAAACTGTCCAGATGACCTGACTGAAAAATGTTGGACTGTATACCTGGATTATTGAGCATGGACTTTGTTGTTTTCAACCAGTTTGACATGACTGTCAACAAGGAAAAGGGCGGCAATGGAGGAGGGGGCGTACCAAAGAGACCATCTAATCACAAGCAGAACTGGTTTGTTCCACTTTGGAGTAAGTTGTTGGAGGAAGAATCAGTTTTGTTGTGCGTTTCCTTGACTGATGAAGCCTTCCGGATCGAAGGAGAAACATTTCAGCACAAAAAAAGAAACCGTCTAGATGACCTGACTGAAAATTTTTGGATTTTATACTTGGATTATTGAGCATGGACTTTGTTGTTAGCAATGTAGCATAGCAGTGTAAGGCTGTAAAGGGCACATACCAAGAATCTACAAATCATATGTGGCCAACTTACTGCATCCTCCCATCTCTTTCCAGTTATATCTGTCTCTGATCCACTGACTCCTGGGGGTAGAGGACGAAAGAGTGGGTCTGCACCAGCGCAACTGCTTATCCACTTAAAATAAAAATAAAATAAAAAAACACGCAGATGATCTTGGCAAAATGTAACTGGCTTTATAAGACTTGAAAAGTCCTACAGCGATGGAGTTTTGGTGGTGGGGTGAAGGATGACGATGTGTCCAAGCCTTAGATGAAGATCTGCACATAGGCGACCAGACGATCAGTGGTCGCTCCCAGAATCGATTGAGGTGGAAGGATGAGTTTGGCTGCACGTCTGATGACAAAACTGTGCTATTTAGGACCGCTCTGCTTTCCCCTGCATGGGGGAGCGGCCTAGAAAAGGTGGCCCAAAAATAGTCCGCCTCCTCCATAAACAAACTGCGGTCATCTGGACATCGAACTAACGTGGTCAAAGGAAACAATACATAAATAATAAAAAGAAAGACCTGATTAGCAGAGCATGGAATGTCCAAACGCTTTTGGACGATACGAACAATTTATGTCCTGAGAGGAAAACGGCACTTATTGCGAGGGAACTGGCCCGATACAAAGTTGAAATTGTCGCACTAAGTGAAACTCATCTCAGTGATAGCGGCGACCTTCGTTAAGACCTTGGGGAGGTTACACATACTACTGGGATGCAAAACCTGCAATGAAGCATGCTGGAAGTGGTGTTGGATTTGCAATATGTAACAAGCTGGCAGACACCTTACCTGAGTGTCCAAAAGGTGTCAATGATGGCATTATTACCCTAAGGCTCCAGCTTAGAAACAACACCTACCTACATTTTGTAAGTGTATATGCCCTGACACTTCCATCTCCAGAGGAAGACCAAATAAAATTTTACCGGAAGTTCGTCATGTCCTGGAACGCATTCCGACTAAGGAAAAAATGATTTTGCTGGGTGATTTCAATGCGCGTGTGGGCATGGCGTTCAAATTATGGAATAGAGTTGTAGGTCGCCATGGAGTCAGGAAATGTAATGCCAATGGTTTGGAACTCCTGACTATGTATGCCAAATTTGATATACTCATTAACCTGTTTCTGCCTTCCCGACAAATTGACGACTATGTGGATGCACCCAAGATCACGACACTGGCACCTCTTAGATTACATGCATGTCCAAAAACATGGTTTGCAAGACGTTCACATAATGAGAGATATGAGAGGTGCTCAGGGCTGGACAGATCATAGGCTTATTAGATGAAAGCTAAGCAAGACACTGAAGGGACCAAGGTGATCCTGCCATAAAACCCCAGCAAATCTAGATGTTGCAAAACTAGTCCACTCTAAAGACCTAAAGACTCTAAAGATGATCATAATTGCCTGAGATGTTGATTTGTTGCATAACAAAACTCTATGGAGAAAATTTCCATCCATTATCTTTTACCCACTTCTTCCATTTTGGGTTATGGGGGTCGCTGGTGCCCATGTCCAGCAATCACTGTGCGAGGGGTGGGGTACACCCTGGATGGGTCAAGTCCATCACAGGGCCACATAGAGACAAATGAGACAAATAACCATTCACTCTCTCACTTACACCTAGGGACAATTTAGAGTTACCAATCAGCCTAACATGCATGTTTTTGGTCTGTGGGAGGAAACCAGAGTACCCGGAGAAAACCCAAGCATGCATGGAGAGAACAAGCAAACTCCACACAGAAAGGCCCCCTGACTGGGATTTGAAGCGGGGACCTGCTCGCTGAGAGGCAGGAGCTCTACCAGTTGCGCCACCGTGCTGCTTCTGTTAATTTTACAAAATGTCATACATATGTGCATGATCACTAGATGAGTGCTGTGCACTTTACATCTCCCTAGCTAGTGTGCCCCGCCCCTCGCACAGCGATTGCTGCACATGGACACAAGCGAGCCCCGTGACCAAAATGGAAGAAGCAGTTAAAAGATAATGGATGGATGGATGGATTGATATCTTAACAGATCAGAAGTCATGTGACAGATAAAATAAAATTTACGAAAGAGCAGAGACTATACCATAATACGTCCCGCCTTCGACAAGGATATAACAATAAATAAATAAATAAAATACAACAATGCTGTAAAGATAAGTACCCAGTACAAATCTCATATTTACCAAGTTGTGTTATGCATTGCTTCATGGTTTAGTCCAATTCAACTTTAGTTATAAACCACTTTCAAACACCACAGTGTTACAATCCATAGTTACCAAGTGGGTTGTAACAGATGAGGGGGCAGCTTGTTCCACAACAGGATCTGCTGCAGCCAAAGCTCAATCCATCCTGAGCCTGCTTCTAGTATTAGTGACCCTAGGAGTGACTGGTCAGCTGCCCTTAGTGGGCAATAAGGTTTGCACGTATGCAGCAGTAAGGGGAGATAGGGTGGGGCAAGGCCATTCAAACATTAAAAGCAAATATTAGTATTATTTCAGGAGACAGCTGCCATCACTGCCTAAACACACTGCAAATAACCATATAATACCACAAAAATATTACATGTTTGAGTTCTATGTATAGGTTTTCTTAAAACTGAGGTTGTTCCTAGAACTATCTACTAAAAGTAAGATATAAAATGTCGGTAACCTTCCCACATAACTTCACTGTAAGGAACTGATATACGCCTTTGAGAAAAGTTTTTTTTTAAGTGACTATGTAGTGTAGTGACTATTAGTTTTTAGAATTAAACAAACATTTCCTTTTTAACTGCTTATAAGCATCTACTCTTTAGTATTCTACAGCACAGGACACGACAATGCCAGAAAAGGGAGATATATGTTAAAAGATTGTCACTAGATGTGTATGAGTACCTTTATAAATGATGAATTTGTTGGTGACTAGTGCAACTTTTACTTTCAAAATAAATACCCTGGCATTGAGACTGTAGGGCAGTGGTCGAGTCTATTCATTTGGAAAGTACGAGTACTCACCTCCTACTTTTTAGCAGTAAAATGAGTGGAATACCACCAATATATTGTCAATTAAGCACTGAAAACAATCCCTCACTGCCGTAGGGGGTTTAGCAGCTAACTAGGAGGGCAGTGCCAGTTAGAGGGAAATTGGCCGCTCCAGTAGTCTGCATGATGATGTTCAGGTGCAGCACCGAAATGCTCATTAATTTTTGGTACTTGCAGGTAGAGAGCATATCTGATGAGGCCAACATTTTAGGATTTCGCATCATAATTATTCATGTGAAAACGGGAGGATTCTGAAACCATTTTTTTTTAACATACCAAATTTGATTGTGTAAAAAAAAAAAAAAAAAAAAAAAACTTTGCATTGATTTTACTTGGAAAGTAGAACTGCGGGACAAGCATATAGACGGTAAGCACCCTGCCGACAGCTACACTGTCCATTTGCTGAGAGTTTGAAATCTGATCACGAGTTTTTCAATATTTACTACCTTGAAAGACTTGGGCTTTTAGAAACAATCAATGTTGTCCTTGTTTAACGAATCACAACAAAGTTGCCCTTTACAGGAACATCCACATACATAGATGAGCCGATTAGTAAAGTTCTCTATTTAAGGAAGTTTTCTTATACAAAGATAGAAAAAAAAATACCATCAGCAATTATTGGCACTGTTTTGTGTACTTTGAAGGTACATGCAGGTCAAGACTTCAACACTCATACTAAATCAAGGACTTTGCGCAAGATCTTATATTGCTAACTATTTTGAGTTGAAACTTTTGCAATATAAATGGCTTATGAGAACTTATATTACACCCGTTAGGCTTCATTATATGTCCAGCAATATCCCAGATACTTGCACAAAATGTTTGTTTGAAAAAGGAACTCTTCTCCATTGTCTATGGGAATGTCTCAAAATACAGGAATTTTGTAAAGATGTAACCAGGTGTTTCTCTGAATTGTTTTAAGGTAAAAATCCCTTTAAAAGTTAAACTCTGTGCTCTTGGAATCTATCCAATGGAATTTAAACAATCAGAGAAGAAATTTATAAAGTTGATAGACTATGGACTACTTCAAGCCAGGAGATCTATTGCATTATGTTGGAGGAGCATAGACGCCCCCTCTCTTGGACTCTGGAAGATGGAAATTGCAAATTCGCCGGGACTGGAAAAACGAACGTATCTTGCCAAGGGTAAACAACAGGATTTTGAGAATCTCTGGGAGCCATATATGAATATCATAAGGACTGAAGGCGGGGTTATTTAATGGGGAAATCAGTGTCTTGACTGTGCAGCTTCTACTTATCTTTAATCTTTTCATTTACTGTCTTGATCTGAAAGAGGTTGTATATTTGTATATTGTTGGATTTAAACAGGATATGTACAGGTTTGAGTTGTGGGTATGTGAGTGAATGTAAACATGTATAAGATGATTGTACTTTATTAGGAAAAAAAAACTATTTTGAGTAATCCCCATCTACAAATATGAAAATTATTTTAATGAAAATTAAATAAACATTGAATTACAAAGCGCACAGCTGTCACGTGACGTTAAGTTGTTGATCTGTATCTCTAGTTGTAACGAAAACACTAAAAACACTATGTTGAAAATGAGAAAACTATGAGCTATAACTAGGAATGCGCAATATAAACGGTATACGGTAGAAACAATAGAAGTTTAGCCTACGATAGCGCTCTGACTTCTACCGGCTAAACGCATTAATGCTGTTTGATGTAAAATCAGAGTTGTCAATTTAATCGTTACTTTTTTTTAGTTGAAAACTGTGCGCAAGTGGCGTTAAAGTCTTTTCTTCGAGGGCTAAGCAGCGAAGCTACAAGCTAACTACGCCCGGCTTGCCGTAGTGTTGCCGTATTTGGACGCATGCGGAAAACGCTGTGTTCCGCCAACATTTTTTTGTTTTTTTTCCATCGAAAGTTAAAGTAAGCGTTGGTCAGCTTTAGAGACACCTGCTTTCTGATCGGTGAAAAGAACGCTGTGTTGTGTGATTTTACTGCGAGACCCTCTGGTCAAAGCCACAGACTCATTTTGTGTCTGCTCTCCATTAAAGCTGAAGGCGTTGCCCACTAGAGGTTTGGAGGGTGAAGTGTTTCAGTGTAAAATGCTGCTCTGTTGCTGTTCATTTATTAAGTGAGACTGGAAACTGTTAAGTTAACAACATATTATTTTATTTAAAACCTATGGCTAAAACTACATTTGATATCATTTGCACTGTTTTGCTCTACAAGGAAGAAGCCTAACACTTGATTTGTTTATTATTTAAAAATTCTCTGGACCTAGTAGTGGAATTTTTTTTTAATTCTAAATATATGATAGCAAAAGGACACCTACGCTTTTTAAAAAATTCCCATTAATTTTTATACTCAAAACATATTGCGATATATATCATTATCGCCACTCTTCACAATACATATCGTGATATGAATTTTATGCTATATCGCACATTCCTAGCTATAACTACTAACGACATATGTTATGAAGACAAAAAAGAACAAATCGCGTTTTTGTGTTTGTGTTCAGACCTGGTCCAGCATTATAGCACGTAGCGTTAGCAGTTAGCCAAATGCACTATCAATGCATGCTGATGCTTTTAATTCAAAAACACAACTCAGTGATTTACTGTGTCCTGTTTCAGTCTAGGAAGTTGTTCCTCTTGCAATTTCCTCTTTGCAAAAATGCACAACGTGGTGCAGCCTCCGTTTTCTCCATCACGCTTCGTTCCATGAAGGAAATCAAATGGCCGTGAGTGATGCCATACCAGAAAACTGTAACACGGATTTTCTAGTTTTTACAAGATGACTTTTTCATAATAACGACAGTTTTCTTGTTACAACAAGATACAGTTCAACAATACATGTACGTCATTTTCTACCATTCCGTATTGAATGTACATCTACAAGTAATTTAACTGGGGTCCAGCCCAATAGTAGCTGGCAATTACATTCAAGTGTCTTTATAAAACACGAAATAGCTCAAATTTGGGCATTTTTACAGATTTGCTATATTGTTTTATGGTTGTAGCCGAGTTGTTTGCCTGCGTCTTCCATTTTCAGGTGGCAGGGGTCATTGGTACTCATATCCAGCTATGAATGTGCAACAGGAGAACAACACCAAGGACAGGTCTCCAGTCCATCACAGAGTCACGTGGAGACAAACGAGACAAACAACCATTCACTCTCTCTCTCACACAATTTACCGGTAGTTACCAATCAGTCTAACATACATGTTTTTGGTTTGTGGCAGGAAACCAGGGTACCCAGAGAAAACCCACGCATGCGGAGAGAACATGCAAACTCCACCCAGAAAGGTCCCTGGCCGGGATTTGTACCTGCGACCTGCTCACTTAGAGGCAACAGCTCAACGAACTGCTCCACCGTGCTGCTCTGTAGCTGTTATTTACAACACAATTCAAATACTACTAATGTTGCATCATCGTATTAATCCCCTTATATTTAATTAATGAATTAGATCTGTACAGCGCATCAACATGCACATCATAAACTACAGACCGGAGAACTTTTGTTCTCTGTATAAATTGTGCATTTTATCTTAAAACCTAACGCTTTATAAGTTATTGCTAAAATTCAAACCTTATCCCTGCCAACATAGTTTCTGTGAAAACAAGTTGTTTTTACAAACCTCCTCATGAAGCCATTTTAAATTTTCTTTTATCTTGGCAACAATGGCGAGACTAATGGTGAAGGAACGACTTCCATCTTTAACGGTTTTGATATTTTATTTATAGCGCAAATGACCATGTAACATTCTGGCAGTGGTACTCAGTTCTTAAAGAGCTGGCAGATGTCTGTCCTTTTTTAGATTCTTTAAAACACACGTCCAAAATGCTCCGAAACAACACACTGCCGAACCCTCTGTTTGGTACAAGTGCTCACACCTGCTGATGATCAGTTAATCAAGTGTGTTTGATTAGCAGCACCTGGCTGCGTCTTAACCACCTAATTTCCATGGAAGCAGAATGGTGAGATCCATTTGACACCAGTTGGGTAAAAATTCAGAAACTGTGGATGAAAACCTTGTAATTTTTATAATTCCTCATATTTGCAACCCTCAAGGATTTGCTTCTCTACTTTTCGTAGAATGTACTTCTAGAGAAAATGCATTTCCTGTGAAAATCAAGTGTGAATGCTTAGTGTTACAACTTACCGTCCTTATGACGTATTGTTTTACATTATCAGTGTTTAGCGTGTATTTTAGATCTTTTAGCGTACTGTTTGTCGTTTGTTTAGTGTATATTTTAGATCCTCATATAATGTTTATTGTTATATTTTGCTATTTTTGGTTGTAACTGGGACCCTGAGTACATAATTGCATTCCACCTCATGTACCACATGTGATGTTAATGACAATAAAGTTTAATTGAACTTTTGCTGAAGAACTTGCTGAATAACAGCTGAAATTAGCTTTAAAATGCTGAATTGTAGCTGAAATGGAAGAATAAGCCTAAATTAGCAGAATAACGCAGAAAAAACGCATTTTTCTGAATTAGGTGTAAATTAGCAGAAATGAACACAAAAATTGGGAAATTAGCTTAAAAAAAGCTTTAATTAGAAAAAAAGGCTGAAAAGTAGCTTAAGAGGTGGAAACAAGCTTCAACTACCAGAAGGAGGTGGAAAGAGCTTAAATGATCTCGAAAAATGTGAAATTAGCTGAAAAAGCTCAAATTAGCATAAAGCAGCTAAATAGTAGCTGAAATATCAGATGCAGCTGAAACTAGCAGAAAAAAATCTAAAAGGAGCATAAGCTTAAATGACCACAAAGTTAATTAGGTTGAAAGTAACAAAAATTACTGTGAAAAACTTGAATTTATCTTAAAACAGCTGAAATTAGCTAAAAATAAAGGTAAGCCATGGGTAGCTGAAAAGGTAGAACAAGGTTAAATTAGCAGAAGAAAGCAGAAATAACATGTTTTGATGAAAGAAGAAGAAATGAGCACAAAAAAGGAGAAATTATCTGACAAAAAATGAAATTAGCACACAAAATAAAGCAGCTGAAAAGTAGCTGAAAAGGCACAAAGAAGCTTAAATTAACATAAGGAAGTGGAAAGAGCACATTTTTACTCAATTAAGTTGAAAAAAGTAGAAATGAGTGCAAAAAAAATGTGGAATTAGCTGAAAAAGCTAAAATTAGCACAAAACAGCTAAATAGCAGCAGAAATAGTAGAAAAAGCTAAAACGCAGAAATAAGCTGAAATAAGTTAGAAGAAGCAGAAACAATGTTGTAGTTAGCAGAATGACTGAAAGGAGCACAAAACAGCTGGAAAAAGACAAAGTAAGGTTATTACTTCGTATTACAAAGTAATGTAGGTTTAAGCGAAATACGTTTTCCAATTTCAACACAAAAAAATAGTTTTCAAACCAGCAGAACCAAACTCAGTGCAGCAACATCGCACTCCATCATTTGTGACCTATAACGTAAAGATTCCGTAATAAGGTGATAATATCTCACCTTGGTAATTAATCAGCACATTTAAAAGCCATTCTTCTTTTGCTGAGTGGTAAGCAGAAATAATGAGTCAAATAAATCTTTATCAATCTAGGCCTTAAAAAGCCACGAACATGTTTCAGATTCACCTGAATCATAATTATTGACGAGATGCTTTCAAGTATTTGGATGGGTTTAGCTACGCAACAGAAACAATGATCCAACTAAATGGGTTTGGAATGACTTCAAAGCTCGGTGTCAGCACAATTCTCCTGATAGAGACGCATTAAAGCTTTCAACCCATCGAACTTGGAGCGCTCACTGGCCGGTTGTCTGCTCTTTGCTATAAAACCTAATTCTGTAAAAGTAGCAACACAACACAGAGAAACTCGATTCTTTTCATGAACTATGTTTGAGAAAGGGCGCTTTTTGATGAAGTGATACAATCAGTGAACTATCAAAACAAAACTTACAAAAAAAAAAAGACCATTATACACAGATTATTATCCAAAAAATTGGTCTTTCTCTCTAATTGAAAATATGCAGGCGATCCTGTTCATTAAAGCTTCTCGGTGCTTAAAAGAGTTTAATATATCCTTACAGATTGCCATTTCTCCAATTTAAATTATCTGGCAACTGAGCCTCATTTTACAAAGCTTTCAGGGATTCTTCTTCTTTTTTTTTTTACTGGAAAAAAAAAAGGCAATTAAATATCTTGAGTGGTTTCTCCACTACTTGCATGGAGTCGCTTCAGATCAATAGGTGATCTGATGAGTTGCAGAACAAATTTACATTCGCACAGCAATATAAATGTGGATTAATGTATCAGGCTACCACTAAATGTTGTCTAAGTGATCAACCTGTCCCGAGTGCTTTCACCCATGACACAAGATGCTTCAAAACAGTTTTAGGGGTTCTCTGATGGTTATAAGAAACAGTAGTCCTAGTATAGAGTGGGTAAAAGGACCAGTTCCTTCATGCTGTCTGGTGAACATTGACTGAACCAACCAGGGCATTTGAATAGTTTCTACTTTGGTAACCCCAATGCAGTTTTATTAGTGCATGTCCCAGAACAGTGTTCATATTTCCTTGGCTGATCAATGTACATTTACTGTATGTATGGACTAATCACATTGCCTTATGTCACTCAAGAGTACCAACAGACCTAAGAAAGAGCCTACTTGAATTAAAGAGCTCAAAAGGATCCAGTACATGTACTAAAAGGGAATAACTGCAACAATACTGGCAGTGTAAAATAAAATTAAAGGCAGACATCACCAAACAATTATAAGGATTGCGATGCAATACCCACCACAAGTGGTGATATAACACTTGATTCCTCAAAATCCAAATGTATGTGCAGGTCCTTCTCAAAAAATTAGCATATTGTGATCAAGGTCATTATTTTTCACTGGTGCATTTTCATCTTTAAATCACTTCTTGGTCTGCTGCCTTCATACATCTCCTCCTACATGTCTGTGTGAGAATGCAGCTACAGCGTGTGCTCCTAGGACATTATTACATGCAGTGTCCCCTCAGTGCAGACCGAACTAGGCAAAAGGGCCTTCCTTCTCCTACTCTGCTCCAGTTTCCTGGAATTTCTTGCAAAAAGATCTGAAGCTCTCTACCATAACCTCTCAAAGTGGCATTAAACATCTGTTAAGTTTCTGGCAAAAACCAATGAAGGCATGTTCCTGTTTTTAGTTTTTTACACCGCAGGTTTTTTTCCCCGTTCTTTCTTTTCGCTGCTTTTCATTTCGACTGTCCTTTTGGTTGCTATTTTGTTTGGATTTGTTTAAAAAAAAAAAAAAAAAAAAATCTGTATGCCTTTTTTGTGACTGTATTTTATTGTCGTTGTTATCCACTGTTGTCATCACTCTTTGTTAAAGAAATCAGGTCTCTTGTAAATGAGTCCCCGAGGCTGAATGGGATTACTCTGTCCAAATAAAGGTTGAATGAATATTGAAGTAGCTCTGTTACATTCATCCTGAGTTATTGCTTTTGACAACTTTAATTCCTCTTTTTTCTGGATGTAAATCACTTTTTTCGGATGAATATTTACTCTGGTACCGGATGCTGTGCAGCTGGAAGGATTTTTACCGAAACCTTTTTACTTTTGGACATTTCTTATGATACATAACCATGGCATCAATATGTTTTTTTAACAACCAGAAGCAGCTGATTAACATCTCAAAAGTTCAAATACCTCAACTACAGTCCCAAATCCCACATGAGTGGAAAAGGAGGCACCGTGGACGAATTCCCGTCAACCTGGCGGCAGTGCTCGAGTACCTGACCGCCGAGATCCTGGAGCTGGTGGGAAATTCTGCTCGCGACAACGGGACGACCGGGATCATCCCCCGGCACCTTCAGCTGTCTGTCCGTGGCAACTAGGAGCTCGGCAGACTGCTGGGAGAACTGACCATTGCTCAGGGAGAAATTCTACCTGGCATTTGGGCAGACCTGCTTCCAGGAGGACCAAGAGGCCCGCCAGATCTGACAGCAAGCTGGATCCAGGTGGACGGATCAATATCTGTGGCCAGATTCTTTGGATTTACTGCAGGAGATCCTTCCTGCCCACAGCTATCAGCATCTAACAACTATTGAATAAAGCAGGACGATGAGCTACGACAACACTTAATTTCCCTTTGTAAAGTATAAGTATAAAGTATAAGTATAAAAATAAAGTATTTTTGAATTGAATTGAACTATATTTCTAAAGTTTTGTTGCAATTCTCTAATTAGTAGAATTGAAAGCAATGTCACCAAAAGTTTGATCTATTTTTTTCTACCAAGGTCTACTTTCCATGGTGGAGAAAAAGACAAAGTTACATCAAGTCCACCAAAGACTCAAGACTCCATCCCCATGCTGCTGTAAATAAAATGTCACCATAGCTGTCTGACCCCTGGGGAAGCAGGAGAGGCATCAGGACATTCTGATAAGAGGGACAGCAATAGAGTCTCAGAAGGAAGCTAAAGGTCACATTTGTACCATTATGGACTCGGCAGGGTCGCATGGTGGCGTCCATCCTCGTGAGAATCGCAGACCAGCTCAGGTCTACTGCACGAGTTTATTTGTTCAGGTTTTTCCAGCATTGAAAAAAAATTGGCATTGATTTGTGAAGTACATCTGAATAAAGCAAAGCTGTCGTTTATAGTCTCCTTATGTGTATCGAGCATGCTTTTCCTATTGCTCTCTTACATCCTCTCAGACGGCATGAATCATTGGAGGAAAAAAAATCTTTTGTTCCCCTCCATCTTCCTCTCACCCTGTTTCAGTAATCTATCTGATGCTGCACTGAGTGGCTGTATGAGGATGAATTAATTATGTTTCTGAAATGACTCATCTGCATGAAAACAAAGTCAGCGAAGGGCAGACATGCTGCTGAGTAGTGACGACCACCGCAAAATGCTCGCACGGCATATAATTCAAACAGGCATGCTAGGGTTTCCTTTAACTGCTCAATGACGACTGTTTTTTTCCTGCCTCCCTTGAGATTTGTGTGATCGTATAGCTGAAATTGCTATTTTCCACAAAGTATACCAGGTAGTTCAAGGAAATCAAAAGGAACAATAGAACTGGATGCTTTTTTTTTTGCTAGCAAACCGATTCGTGTACCAACAGAGAGTTACTCATCCCTGAAAGGGTCTTCTACAGATGAGCCTCATTACTGGTTGGGTATTTTGCTCGGGGAACAAGACAGTGGCATGAAATATTAACAGAAACTCTTGGGAGACAGGAAAGCACTCTATGACAGTTGGAGAGATTTATAATTAAGCAAGCTAGGATTTGAGAAACACACTCCCGTCCTCTCTCCCTTCGACCTCACATTTCCCCATCTCTGAGATACATTTGAGCAGGCGTGTAAACACACAAGCATGCAAGAATGAAGATTAATACACAGCTGGGCTGGCTGACAAAGCCAAACTGTACGGTCAAGAGTCATTAACGCCTTCACGCATCTCGGAGTGCATCGAGCCACAAGCCTGCAGAGACACAATGGAGGTCAAGGGTCATAAATTCCTGAATGTTGTCCTCTCAAACAAATGTGTCTCAGTGTCCTTCATGTTCACTGGGCTTGTTTTGGATGAGAATGTTGGAGGGGTCTTTCATTTTAGGTTTCAGCGAAACGAGTCGTGGAATCCAAAGATTATTCAAGTCAAGGAAACTGACACATTAAAAAACAGAATATATGAATGTAGACAAATCTGTTTTGTTGGACTTTTAACAGAGAGCGGTTTTACAAGGTGCATAACAGATGGTTTCCACAAAGACCACACACACTCACACACAATGTATGGTTCACTTCCACCCTCCGGAGGTAACAGATGTATGGATTAATATAAAAGTTCATGAAAACCTTCAGTAAAACAAACATCTGCTGTGCAATTTCTAAAGTAAATCTATTAAAAAAGGCCTGTAATATTTTACACAATCAATACAAAACATGACAAAGCTCAACATAAGGTTTGTTAATGGCAAGTCCAACAAACTGGTTTGTAGTCATAACCAAGTGTCCCATTCTAAAAAAAAAAAAAAGACACAAACACAGGTACAGGGTACCAGATCAGGGTACCATTTTAATTAAATTTAAAAAAAGGAATATTTCCTACTGCCTCTTATGTCAAAGATTCAAGCTAAGATTTTACGATGGAAAGGGACGGCGTCGTAGCCATTTGGGTCCAACCTTATAAATGACATGCACAAGCACATGCAATGCTGCCAGTTCGGATGACGTGTTATCACTTTAAGTACATATATGCTGAGGTTGACTCAACCACAGTCTGATCAACTCACGTTCAGTACCTTTTTTTAACGTGACTAAGATGTATTTGAGTTTATTATTGTAAATTAACTGCTGCAAAAATCTTAATTTAAGATGAATCCAAATGTTAATTAGTTGTAGGTTGTTTTTTTATTTTTGTTACATATGGTTTTTCATATGGCTGCCTTCATACATCTCCTCCTACATGCCTCTGCGTGAGTGCAGCTACAGCGTGCGCTCTCAGGACATTATTACCTGCAGTGTTCCCTCAGTGCGGACTGAACTTGGCAAAAGGGCCTTCTCCTACTCCGCTCCCTTTTCCTGGAACATCTTACAAAAAGACATGAAGCTCTCGACCTTGACCTCTCAAAGTGGCTTTAAAAATCTGTTGGACTCCTGGCAAGGACTAATGCAAACATGTTCCTGTTTTTAGTTTTCTACATTCGCCTTATAATCTAACTGTTTTTGTTACTTTTTTGGCCATCTTATTTGTAAAAAAAAAATCTGCATGCCATTTTATATTTGTCCATTGTTGTCTCTGTTGTCCATTGCTGTCATCATTCTTTGTTGAAATCAGGTCTCTCTTGTAAATGAGTCCTCAAGGCTCAATGGGATTTACCTGTCTAAATAAAGGTTGAATGAATTTCAAATCCAAACAAGAGTACTGCATACAGCACATTATACATCCATCAAGAAATTATTATACAGCAATCTACAGCAATGGCCTGGACAAACAAAGACCTTGATTAACATTTGACCTTCATTTGTGAATTTCACTTTAGCTGAAGTCCTGAAATGTGTATGTGACAGTGTCTAGTAATGCTGTGTATCAAGTTTCATTAAAATATCATGAGTGGATCAGAAGTTAAGAGCAGAAAAGAGAATTTGAGGACAGAGACTACTGTATATCATAATACGTCAAGCCTTTCAATGGAAGTATGAAATAAAAGCAGAGAATTCATTCTCCTGCATGATGCCTGGTTAATTTTAATACTTTGAGCTTGAGATAGTACATAAGGCTGTCTGGTCCCTATACAATCTGTGCGAGAGTTGGGTTCACATTGCAGGTAGTAAGCCGGACACCTTCAGGGTGGGAGACTGACTCTGCCAAGGCCGCCTGCTGTCACAGATTCTGTTCATAACTTTTATGGACAGAATTTCTCTCTACAGCCAGGGGGCAGAAGGATTCCAGTTCAGTGGCCTCAGGATTCCATCTCTGCTCTTTGCAGATGATGTGGTCCTGTTGACATCACTGTGCCTTGACCTTCAGCTCTCACTGGAGTGGTTCACAACAGAGTGTTAAGCGGCTGCGATGAGAATCAGCACCTCCAAATCTGCGGCCATGGTCCTCAGTCGGAAAATGGTGGATTGCTCTCTTCAGGTCGTGGGTGAGGTTCTGCCTCAAGTTGAGGAGTTCAAGTATCTTGGGGTTTTGTTCACGAGTGAGGGAAGAATGGAGCGTGAGATTGACAGATGGATTGGTGCAGCATCTGCAGTATTGTGGACTCTGTGCCGGTCCATTGTGGTGAAAAGGGAGCTGAGCTGTAAGGCAAAGCTCTCTGTTTCACCGGTCGGTCTACATTCCTACCCTCACCTATGGTCATGAACTCTAGCTAGTGACCAAAAGAATGAGATTGTGGATACAAGTGGTTGAAATGAGTTTCCTCTGCAGGGTAGCTAGACTCTCCCTTAGAGATAGGGTGAGAAGTTCAGTTATCCTGGAGTGACTCGGATTACAACCACTACTCCTCCACATCGAACAGATCCAGTTGAGGTGGTTTGGGCATCTTGTAAGGATGCTCCTGGGCGCCTCCCTAGGGAGGTCCTTCGGGCATGTAGGACTGGGAAGAGTTGCCGGTGAAGATCCAGGACAGGCTGGAGAGACTATGTCTCTTGGTTCGTCTAGGAACACCTTGGAGTCCTCACAGAAGAGGTAGCCGAAAGAGATGTATGGGCCTCATTACTCAAGCTGCTGCCCCCACAACCTGACTTTAGAATAAGAGGAAGGTAATGGATGGATGGATGGTACGTAACATCACCCTGAACATCTGAATGTTAATTTTGAATATGTAAATGTCTTCAAACTAAAAAAAAAAACAAAAAACTGGGTTGTGTTCTGTTGGGTTCGAGTCGGTAAACCCCTCAAAAACCCAAATAAATGCACTCAAGAACAACAAAAAACCATTTGTCACCTTCCAGTCAGAGAAACTATTACCATTTTGCTCTGTTGTCTGAGTGCAGATTATGCTTCTAAACTCTCCTGCCAACAGGGTTGCATTTTTTTTCCTTCTTCTTACAAAGTTTACGTCTCTTTGAACAGAGAAATCAATCCTGCAAAAAGGAAAAAAAAAGGTGGTGGTGGGGGGGGGGGAATGAAAATTAGCATTGTGCTGTAACTTCAGCCTGTGGGGCAGAGAGCTGTGAAACACAACATATTAACTTGTCAAAGCGGATAAAGTAATTTGTTTTCTTTTATTGCTGGATTAAAAGCCTTGCTGTGCAGTTGTGCTGCACCTGCTAATGTATGCATGTAATGTTTGGTGTGCGTTCAAGTTGTGAAGATGTACGCATGAACACACTTTTGTGCCTACAGTTTGGTGTTTATTCATTCAAGTGCACTTTTCCTGCACTACGTATGATTGATAGCATGTTTATTATACAGAAAGAGAGAATGCAAGAAAGGAAAATGTATTTTTACCCATTATGCAAGTGTAATGAAACTATATCTCCACTGGTTTTGCATACAATTTGCTCTGAGTTCTTAAAAAAAATACATATACATATATGCTGCTGAGATGAGCACATTTTGAATATTTACAGGAACTCAGCACTATCTCTCAGCATTCCAGGCAATGTCTCCTCTAAACACACATCCCTGAATACAATTCAACTTAGGGTGAAGGGAAGAAAAAATAATCTATTTTATTTTTGCCAGGGATCGAGCAGTAAATAAATCCTTTAAATATCTTCTTATAAAAAATACAAGACATATTTCACTGTGCCATGTCTTATTTCACTGTCATTTTTTAACAAAACCAGGCTAAACCGCAGACAATATTGGTGAAAAATCTAAAACCAAATTCTACTTTACCCTTCCCCCACCACCTTACACTTTGCACAGGACATCCTTATAAGAAAGATTCTCAATAGATTTATTTCCTGGTAAAATAAAGGTTTAAATAAAAAGATAAAATAAAAAACCCTACAGCCTTTATTCACACAGGGGTAATGTATAAGCCAGCAGTATATGGCAGCTGTGGCTGAGTGGTTAGAGAAGTCGTCCTCCAATGCAAGAATTGGGGGTTCAATTCCACCAGCAGTCACATGCTGGAATGTCCCTGGACAAGACACTGAACCGCTCATTGCCTCCAATGTGTGTCCCATCAGTGTATGAAGGTGATAAATCACTGATTATGCTTTGTATAGATATAGTAGAGTGCTGTATAAATGGGTAAATGAGGGCACAGATTGTGCTCAAGTGCTTTGAGTGTCTTGATAAGATAGAATGGCGCTATAATGTATAAGTACAGTCCATTTACCATATAAGCCCATACCCCAGGAACACAAAGGGGTATAAACTGTGCTAGCAAAGAAATCTCTCTCTAATGTACTTTTTCCTTGGATAAAATCCCTGAATTGATAACTATTGTAGAGCTTAGTTATGTACTTGGGTTGAGTTCAGACCACCATGAGCCAGAGGTTGCAACTGGCATGTATAAGAGGGTAAAGCACTGTGGGTGGGGTTCTAGTACCCCTACTTAAAGGGGACATCACTGGATGATGCTTTTCTTAGCTTTACGTAACTTAGCATAGCATTATTTTGTATGTCATCATTCTCCTGTATGCTTTTTGGAGATGGTGGAGAAAGTACTTTAAAAAGTGTTAACTAAAGGAAACTTGTAGATTACAGGAACCATCTTTGTTTCAGCTCCACTCCAATTCACAACTTCATGCATGTGACCAAGACATCTACCCACCGTTGTTATCGTAACCACCATTGCACCCTGTATTCACTGGTTAACTGGACATCATCACTTCACGCAGACTCTCTCACTGGTACATTTTCATCTTTAAATCACTTCTTGGTCTGCTGCCTTCATACATCTCCTCCAACATGTCACTGCGTGAGTGCAGCTACAGCGTGTGCTCTCAGGACATTATTACACGCAGTGTTCTGTCAGTGCAGACTGAACTAGGCAAAAGAGTCTTTTCCTACTCCACTCTTGTTTCCTGTAATATCTTGCAAAAACCCCTGAAGCTCTTGACCTTGACCTCTCTAAGAGGCTTCAAACATCTGCTAAATTCATAGGAAAAACCAATGCAGACATGTTCCTGTTTTTATTTTTCTACACCGCCTTATAATCTAGCCGTTTTTTTGTTTTTTGGGGGGTTATATTTTTTAATACCATTTAATTTCACTTGTTATTCTCAATTTTTATGTATCCTTTATGACTGTCTACTGTTGTCTTTGTTGTCCACTGTTGTTATCACTCTTTGTTAAAACCAGGTCTCCCATGTAAATGAGTTCCCGAGGCTCAATGGGACTAACCTGTATAAATAAAGGTTGAATGAATGACTCGTGAGCCAGGTGAACTGTCATCTTAGTGTGTGGCTACGTATAGGCACGAGAAAAGTCCCATTCAAAAATTGGATTGCCATGTTAATATCCAAGATGGCTGCCTTCATAAACATGTCTTTCTTGTGAGTATAATAACTTAAAAAAGGGTGTGGTACTGACTTACATTGTGGTGTGTGGCAAGATCTGGGCATAAGAGCGGTCCCATTCAAGATAGGGACCTTTCAATAATGAGACATTTCTTATCGGGTTGTCTTGTGAAGAAGGCTGCCACCACACATGTCCGTCTGTGTTGTGAGCATGATCATTTGAAAAATAGGCCATGAACTGACTTCCATTTTGGTATGTGGCTGCATCTTGGCATAAGAAGTCATAATCAAAATTGGGTCTCCACGTCAAAACCCACAATGGCCACCATTATATGTATGTATGTAAACCGGCCACTCCTGTTATTTGACAAAACAATGCTTTCTAGTTTTTATATTGCATAAAAGTATAGTTTCCTCAAATGACTGGTGTAGCCAAAGATTAATGTATGGGGGCCAAAGCCACCATTGGCACATCCTGGCTCTGCCATTACATCTGGTGGTGGATAAAGATGCTCCCGTCACTCGGCAGAAAACCTACCTCTGTTCTTATACACACTTGTACCAAAAACATAAAGGTTTATTTGCATTCCCTGTTGAATTGAAGTCCCCCAAAACACCATAAAAACTACAAACATTGACTATTCAAATCCATCAGCAATGGGGGACATCCATGTAAGTTCGTATTCACTAACCACAAAAATGGAGCCATTTTTACTCAGTGGGTTTTTCTCCTACATTAAGATTCCAACATGTTCACAATTTCCTGCAGGATCAATGAACTTCTATCTTATCTTCTTTTGTAGCCAGTAAACAATAGTTGCAAGCTTTGTGTATTTTTGGAAAAAAATTTCAAACTATGTTCAAGAATAGCCACCATTGTTTTGTAAAAAGCTGTAGTTATGCTCTTATTTTGATAGTAATGATCAACAGTATTGCCACTTTTTTTTTTACATGGTATGGGTATTCCAAAGTTTGTTGCTCATCGTCTGGATAGAGATTTTTCTATTCCTCCAAACAGAAGGGAGGAAAAATGTTTCAAAAACATATCTAGTATTGTAGACGCAGCCTTAGAGAAGCAGTGACTCTTGTACTTTTTACCATGAGTGCATGCAGCACACCTACACATGAGATAAAATGCATGTCAGTTTGGAACTCTCCATGATGTGACATCGCGTGTCAGCTGTACAATGAACACAGACACACTCTGCAGCTCTACTGCACATTCTTTTGGCATCAGGTGCCAAAGTAGTCATGCCACAAGCCAAGCTATACGAGTTCAGATTTGACAGGTGTATGTGCATGTAAGAAAAGGGAGCATGCTCACCCAAAGAAATGGCTTCAAACAGATGTATAAGTGGCCTCCTACTGGTATTGTCTTGTGTTTTTTCTTGTCCATGTATTATTTAAAAACCGTGGCTACTAGTTTTCTTGCAAGAGATGTGAATACATACATGATTTAGTATAAGTGAGGATATATCTACTAATAGGTCATAACTGTATGATAAAAAGACCGACTTTATGATAAAGAGCAGATAGTTTCTTAACAATACAGACTCCACTGCTTTAGGTCTGTTGTAACATTTGGACAGAGATAAATGACATGGATTGGGAAACATGGAGTCTTTATGTCAATTAATAAATTACTACATGTAGTTTCATTGCCAGACAATCAAGTGGGTTTATTTTTATAGCTCAGAATCAGGAGCATTACTTGACAAATGTTATAAAAACCCACACAAAAAGGTTATTTTATCAACCCATCACTGTATCCTGCTGACACCAAATTCATTCTCTATCATTGAAGATGGTTCACCGGGTATTCTGGTTTTCCTCCCACAGACCAGAAACATGCATGTTAGGCTGACTGGTAACTCTAAATTGTCCCTAGGTGTGAGTGAGAAAGTGAATGGTTGTTTCTCTTGTTTGTTTCTATGTGTCTCTGTGATGGACTGGAGACCTGTCCAGGGTGTACCCAGCCTCTTGCGATAGCTGGGCATGGGCAACAGTGACCCCCGCAACGCGAAAAGGAGGAGGCGGGTAAAAATAATGGATGGATGGCTTCCTTTACTCCTCTCTTGAACAAATGTTCCTCTATAAAGAATGTGCACATCTTCATTCCTGAAAAAGTGACTGCTGGTGGGCAGATGAATACATACTACAGATTCCTGGCCTGATGATGAAGAGGGACATCAATAGACTCTCAGAAGGAAACTAAAGGTCACATTTGTACCGTTGCTCTTCAGTGCTGGGTCATACCAAAAAATTGAGTTGCAGACTCTTGGGAAAAGTGCCACTCTGTTTGCATCAGGTGTTTAATCTCATGTGGCTGCTGTAGTCCGACAAATCCAACCTTGTTAGATTTATCTACCTGGAGTATTGAGCATACATAAGGATATCCACAAACCTCCAATTTTAAATATCTAAACCACTGCCTTAAATGAAGAAATCTTAATGCATTCAAAAGTATAGAAAATGTAACAATTTTAATACAGTACACATCACAATCACATTCTGACACCTAGGTTATGTAATAGTTAAGTTTCCAGCTGATTTCCAGCAGGATGTAAATATTAAGTATAAATATCGAAAATGCGAAATTTCAATCCAAAGCAAATTGATTTGAATATTATGAAAAATACAAATCAGTTTATACTAAAACAAATCCGACACAAACCGCTTTTGCAAACACTTAAGAAAAACACATCTGCCTCTGAAGGTCCAGCGTCTTCATACTGCAAGTTAGAGCCTGTGTGTTTTGCATTCAGTCGTCCTCACTGTGTGGGTGTTCCAATTCAAACTTTGCATTCATCGGAAGTCTTGTGTTCTCTTTCACAAACTTTTCTAAAAGTTCTGACCCACTTTACGCCTTTACTTTGCATACTGGTAAACATATTTATGAACATGTAACTTTTGTATAATTAACTCCCTTAGTTTCACCCACATAAGGTCATTCGATTCTCTGGCTGTCTTATCTCTATCTTTTAGAACAAAGGGGGACAAGAGAGGCTGATTAGGGTCTTTAGTTGTCTGTGTGTGAGTGCCCGCACGTTGGTGTGGACGCGAGCCTTGTAAACTTTGTCTTTTGGTGTTCGCGTGTGTGCAGTTTGGTGTGTGTTCTCGCTCATGGACCTCTGAGCTTCGAGTTTGTGTCAGCCTTGGACCAGAAACATGAAATTTGCATTCTTTAATTAACATCCAAGCCAGTCACTGGTGGTTGTAATTCCAAAGACAGGCCGACGCTACTTTTGGAATCACAAAGAGTAACAACCCTAGGGGGGATTTTCCATTTAAATCTGTGAATAAATGGACTTGATTGGGTGACATTTGAATGAGAGAAGCAATTTTACTGCAAAAATAAGCCACCACAAACAGATGTCTTTCATTTTTGGTGGGGATGTAGTCTTCTTTTTTTTTTTTTTTCCTGATACGAGATATAAGGGACCTCAACTATAAATAAATAAACAAACTATAAATGAATAAAGTGAGGAGTTTTCCGTGCTGCCATGGGTGAGATTGAAAGATGGCACAAGGTGTAAAGTTTGGTTAGCTGAAAGATATACGCCGATGATACTGTATGTTGTTTCCCTTTATAATGACACAAAAGGATTGGGGCGACAGGATTTCCATTCCCTTTCCTGAGCCTTTCTTGAAGTAAAATCCTGGCATTTCAATTATTTCTTCCTGCCCAAAAACATTTTCTAATTACACTTTTCAAATGGAAAATACAGCTTGTGTTTTGACAAAAGGCGACAGTTTCAATCAGGACTAAAGCCAAACGTCACTTTCATTATCAGTAGAAGCCATCATTTATCCTTTTCTTAGCTACTGGCTCACATTTGGTTAAAATTTTCATCTCTTAGATAAAAATTAGATCAAGTTAAATGACTTGCGGTAGTTCGAAAACATCACACACTTGCATATTAAGAGATTTAGATCTAATGTCTAAGTGCTTAAGTTAAACCTTGAAAATAACATAAGAACCTTATAGTTTGTATGTTTATACTTGTTACATATAATAAGTATAAATATAGCAATTTTGTGTTGGTTATTGTCACTTAACTGTGAAAGCCATATTGAATTTGGGTTGTTTCCAAAAGTTAGTACATTTTAGAAGTACATTTAATGGTTCTAAAAGTTAAATTAAAATCCATACAGTGGTTCAGGGGATATTTTCCAAACAGACAGGGTTGACTCCAACAGTTAAAAGAATAGTCCAGTCAACTTTAATGTTATACACTTTCTAATGGGCGTTTTCCATAGCTCTTCTTCAGCATGACTTGACTCTGTTTGGTATGCTTCTAAGCCCTTTTCTACCATCACTTTTTTGTGGAACAGCACCATTTTTGGTCCCTTATTCTCAAGGGTACCCAGCGAGCCGAGCCGGCACCAAAACGTGACGTCAGAACACTGTCGGTCACCGATTGGTCAGGGGGCAGAGTCACTAGAGGGGTTTGAGAATTTTTCTAAACACTCGATCCACCATTTGCAATTACTGGTGTTAGAACTCCAGGAGCAATTGGATCTATTTTAAAGATTTTAAACAAAATAATGACAACACCGTGGTGTAATGATGAAGTGCAGATGTTTTTTGTGCTTGGTGGCCGACGACAAAATTCAGAGCAAGATAGATGGAGTGCCTCCGGTCCTCGACTTTCGTCAGTCCTCGACTTTCGCCAGTCCTCTCCATCAGAGCCTCGGAGCCCCCTTAGGCTGTGCAGGGCGTCATCTTCCCGGCACTCTGAGCTCCGCTGGTCACTGCGGAAGATCCTCCGTGGTGCCGACTCGGGGCTCAGGCTCTGGGACCTGGCCTTGCGTGTTTTGCGTGCTCTGTGGGCTCCGAGCTCAGCTGGTCACAGCGGAGGATCATACGAGCTGCTGACTCGCTGAAGCCCAGAGTCTGGACCCCAGCCTCGCTAGCTCATGAAGGCCGAACCCCGATCTTGGCAGACGGGCGGACCGGGACGGGTCAGGGACGGAGGGTGAAAATGATTTTTATAAACATTTTATGTATAAAATAATGTATTTTTTTTTAGCAGTGGAGATTAAAAAATAAATAAACTGTGCCGGCTTCATCATGAAATCCTGTTTTCACTTTAAGGACTATAAATCTGTTAAAGTTAACTCAGCTGAAAAATCATAAAAAGACAAAATTATTGGATCTCTCAGGAATATTTACCTCAAATATGTTTAAAGAATAGATACAGCCTTTAGTTCAACTTTATTCTAACCCACAGATGTACAAATCACAAAACAAGAACTTTAAAGCAAAGCTAAAAATAAAATATATATCTGCACAAGAAACAAAACCACATATCTAAATTGAACAATAAAAGTAGACACAATGAGTGCAAACACATCAAATGATGATGAAAACGTATACAACTTTAAATATATGTTTTGTAGAATCTGGATCATCAGAGATTTAAACAATTTATATTTTCTTTACTACTATAATATTTAACTAAAGTTCATTAAAAGTTTATTAAAAGGATATATATATATTTTTTTGGATCATTTTAATCATCTGTATTCTTTATAATTTACTAGACATTTCAAAATAAATTCTCACCCTGTACTGAAACCTGTTTCAAGGTCTTACCGTCACCAGCTGGTAAGGCACGTGACGTCAATTTGAACCCCGCCCACTGGAACCGGTACTGAAAGCATAATGAATGGAGCTACGAAAATGTGTACTGTACTGAGCTGAGTCGAATCATGCTGTAAAAGTACTAAAATGTAGTATGGAAAAGGGGCTTAATAGTTTTGATTAGTTTTATTAGGTGTGATAGTCATAGAGCCTACAGTTTGAACAAGAATAAGAATACCTCATGGGGTACAATATACACCCATCAACAAACTATTAAAAAGCAATACAGCAATCTAAAGCAATGGCCCAGACGAGCAAAGACCTTGTTTTAACTATGACCTTGATTTGTGACCTTGACTTCTCCAAATCTGAGGCCATGATCCTCAGTTGGAAAAGGGTGGATTTCTCTCTTCAGGTCAATGGTGAGGTTATGCCTTAAATGGAGGAGTTCAAGTATCTTTGTTATGTAACCGAATAATCACTATGGATTTCTGCTATAATGCTGTTCCCCTGCAAAGCATCAATTAAAGCAAAGCATAGAATGTAAGATTCTGGACTATTATTTCAATACCCCTTTGTTCATGGAAGTTGAAAACTTTGTTCAATGTTAACAAATAAAGTTCAGGAGGTTTTTAAGGGTTTCGTAGCTTTGATTATAGAACAACATCCATGCATCTTATTCCTAGATTCTAAACCAAACCAGATCGGATAACAATTGCAACGCTAAATTAGGAGATGAGCAGCCGTCAACGTGCACTTCCTCGTCTGCCAAACGTCCCCACTCCTGCTTCTAGGTCGGGCGAGGCACGAGGTGAGATTTTGGGTGTGGTGCACGGATAGTAGGTTGTTAACAGTCTGGGTGAATCATCTCAATACAGCCTTAGACTAAACTGTCCTAAAAAACAGCTACGGGTTATACCTGAGCCTTAGGATAAGTTTCAGACCCCTTGGAGGAGAAGGCTGCAGTGAGGGCGTGGCATGTGTCCTGTGCCTACCTCACTCGGGTAAGCGAAACAGGTGAGACGCATCCCAGCGAAGCTCTGAAGTATGCGATGATCCGTCTAGTGATGATGTATGTTTTTATCATCCATCCATCCATCCATCCATCCATTATCTTTACCCACTTATTCCATTTTGGGTCACGGGGGTCGCTGGTGCCCATGTCCAGTAATCACTGTGCGAGGGGCGAGGTACACCCTGGATGGGTCGCAAGTCCATCACAGGACCAAATAGAGACAAACAAGACAAACAACCATTCACTCTCTCACTCACACCTAGGGACAATTTAGAGTTGCCAATCAGCCGAACATGCATGTTTTTGGTCTGTGGGAGGAAACTGGAGCACCCGGAGAAAACCCACGCATGCACGGAGAGAACATGCAAACCCAGAAAGGCCCCTGGACTGGGGTTTGAACCAAGGACCTGCTCGCTGAGAGGCAGCAGCTCTACCAGTTGCGCCACCGTGCTGCCCATAGAGATATATATTTGTTGCAATATAAGATGAGACTATGTCGCTATAAATGATGTGTTATATTTGAAAATCCTGTTTTTATCATATTTCAATAAATTATTTTGAGCTGATCAGAAGTTATGGCCCGGACAAGAGAAAGTCTACATACAGTGGGAGACTATACCATATTATGTCTGTGTTTTAATTGGCATATAATAAAAAGGTAAGTATCTTATCAAGGCTATTGGTAAACCAAATGAAGGCCTTGGTTTTGTTATTTTTTAAGGGTTAAAAAAGTTTTTCTCAAAAAAATACATGAAAAACGTTACAAAAATTAACCCTCTATACATTTGCATGGCCACACAACTACACAACTGTTTGTGTGGGGAGAATATAAATAAAGTGACATTGATATTGACATGACCTTTATAAAGTACATAATGGAGAAAATCTCTCAATAATGTTGTTTACTCCAAAGAACCACACTCAATGGCTGGAAAAGGCTTTTAACTGGTATTTATAATTGAAAGGTCAGATTTCAGGAGAGGTTACATAAATATACATATACTTCATACATAGATGTATACGCATGAAACCAGTCACAGAAAAAAAACACGAGCCGCATTATCTGCTCACTTTTATACTCCTCTCACCTTATTCAGGACGTGTTCTTAAAGCCAGCTGCAGCCATTTTTACCTTGCACTCTTTGTTTCCCCAAACATATGGTTCATGGGCAGAGATAAGATAGTGTTTTAGAAGACTGTTTCAATTATGTTTTGGTCTTCTTGTTTTCAAGGCAGAGGGGAAGAATGTTCCCAGCCACAGTAATAAAAACATCCATAGCCTTTGACCAACCCCTGACACATAAAAGTTGACCAAGGTGCTCTACAATTTAGTCAAATGAAAATGAAAAGCAACAATAAGAACAAGGAAATACACCTTGTGTCACTAAGGAAACACAAGAAAGTTCATAAAATACATCACACAACAAGAAAAATCTGTTCAAACTGGTTCTCAAACTCTGCTTGAATCAAACGCCAGGAAAAAAAGATATGTCGTGAGCAAAGATTCAAGTCTCAACAGTCTCAGTGGCCTTTAAATGATCACGTAAACTATTCCACAGTTTTATAGCAGCAACTGCAAAAGCTCGATCCCCTCTGGATTTTAGTTTGGATCTGTGGACACCTAAGAGAAACTAAGTGGTATACCGGTCCACTGGTTGGTAGGCCATGTATATTCTGATGGTGCTGTGACTGCTGAATGCATTTGATCAACCCAACTTTTCTTTAAAAGATTACTTAACTCAATCAGTTGTAGAAGTACAACTAATGAATATTTCCAGACATTTTCAAAATATGTTTAGTGGTTCATTAGATATTGTGCTAAAAGACGAACTTGACTACAAATAGTTAAAATTCACTTAAAACTCTACCTCTCTTGGCAATATACTTCTTCAATCCCCCCTTCCTTTTTACCATAAAGGACATTTGTATACTGTGGTTTGATTATGTATTTGTTAGCTGCTAAACTGCATGAAAAATTCTGAATAAACCATTTAAATACAAGATTTGTCTCATTCTCCTCCAAGGCAAATCCAAGTATAGCTATAAACACACAGGTTGCCTTTGTGTTGCCCTGATTTGCCTACATCAAGTGAACTCTAGATGCAAATAAAAAAAAGACACTGATGAAAACTGAAAACACCAGAACAGTGCAAATGTGGGATCCATACTTCCTCATCTTTCTTTTTCTTTCTTGATGGTAATAGCTTGAGGGTTCTGACCTTTGTTTCTTTTCCATTTCTCACTCGCACTCATTGTCAAGAACTGCTATTAAAAGCCTTGCTATCCAAGTGTATACGCTCCCAAGAAGCTTATTATCATCATTTGTCTTCTGGGCTTCAGCTTCTGGGCTAAATCAGCACGGTATTGTCCAACGCAATCAGTACCGGCGAATGCAATGTAATAAGTAATGCATTTCCATTGGGCGACAATTTGTTTAAACAAATAACTTTCAGTGCAGCACTTGTGACTCATTTGCATTAGTTTTAATACTAAAGGTCATATGGGAATATAAAGCTATTTTTGTAGAAAGAATTAGCATTGTTATGTTTATACATTACATTTGCCTTCAGCTTTAAAGCATTTTACATCTTTTAAAAAACAAAATCTGCATTGATGTATTAAAAAGTTTAGAAGTACATTAATATGTATAGATTTAGAAACCAAGGCCAGTCCGAACCATACCTTCTCCTCTTAGATTCCCCACACAAATCATTTTCTTCCCATTTCTTTCCTGGAATCAAGGTATGAAGTAGCTCCCTTGAGATGTACCTGAACCTTAAGGCTGGTTTATACTTCACAAGACATAAGACATGCTGCTGATGTATACAACTTGTGTGATTGATCACATACTTGGGGTATATCTTGCTAGATTTCTGATGTGGGGTTGTGCACAGAACTGGTTCTCTGAGGCACAAAAAAAGTAATTTTTATCACACAACTACATCAGAGAGAGAATTTTGGCACTTCTGATGAAGTATAAATCAGTGTTTTCTCCCTGGGTTCCCTCTTATTAGAAGTGTACCACATTTACCTGCTCCCTTTTTTCGTCATCTACTTATTCCACCCTTTTTACCAACCTTCCTCTCAAGCTTTAGTCTTCAGTAAAATACTTTCCGTGTCATTGTGGGGCCCTTATCTCCTGCCACCACAGGCAAAGGTGAACAGTTGTATTTTAGAATGAGAGTCTTAGAGTGCTTTTATCTTCAACCGATTACCTTTTGGAGTCAATTCCGATCAAGATTGCTACCACAGCTAATTGATTTCAGCCAACATCAAGTGCATCAACCCAAGTGTAAAGATCTTGTGAGATCACACAATATAAAGTAAAATGTCACTAACGAGGTCTGACCAACAAAGTTATAATGTAACTATATCTTCTCAACATATGATTAGAGTATAAGATTTGGGCTTTCAAGGTAATTGGGGATATGCACCCATCTAAGGAATGCCATGCCTTTTCTTTCCTTTGTGCAAACATAGCTTTCATTCCTATATTTTATTTGTTTCTGTTGTCAGACAGTGAAATGAGTCTGCAGTTATGACTGAAAGGCAGTCCATTGAGATGACGTGTTCAGTGGCAGTCATTGTCGGCGTTCTGATTTCAGCATCTACTGGAGACGGTTTTATTCTGCTGCTCCGCTTTCAGTCCGTGCCGTACCTTCAAAATGTAAAAGCACCCCGTGGCTGGTGTACGTTCCTCACAGCGTGAGTGTAGATGCCTCTGTGAAGGGACAACTGGAAAAAAGGTTTTGTTTAAAAGGTTTAACTAGAGGTGAAATGAAGGCTGTTATTCCTGGTTTTTAAATACATGCCTCCCATAAACACAAGAGGACACAGATTGTGAGACAACCAGCTTGCTACTCACTCGTGACAGGACAACGCACACAGCAGACAAATAGTCTGGCATACTTGGGAAATGCAAAACACATAAAAACTAGATCACCCAAATTATCTTGTAAACTTGTAGTTTGAACTTAATTGTTTTCCAAACTTTATGAAGGAGTTGCAATATGTTTCTTTAAATTTCAGCTGCTTATTTTAAGCATTCAGTTAAGTGCATGGCAGTTTTCAAAAGCATGCTTATTTTTGGTTGTTAAGCCACTTAACTCAGACCTATGAATCATTTATGTATAGAAAGGATCCTAAAGTGAAAACAACTTGGACAACCTACGACTTTGCACAGAATCAATTTTAAATGGGATTGTTGGGCTCTTTGTTACCAGCAGCCTGTCACAAAAACAAATTGCTCCCATTTCATGGGGTGACATTATATTTTTAAAAAAGGTGGTTTAGTACCAACAAACAAGACGATTCCTTAAGAACTATCAGCTTTCGTTATCAGATACAAGATGATACCTCACTCATGTCCTGTATCAGGTCTGTTTTCTCTACCTCTAAGTCACGACTTGGCTTTTGTTGCGTCTTGGCTCTAACATACCCAGTATGAATCAATGGTTGATTAACAGGCTCCTGCAGAACATGAAGAGGTAATTCAACCATGGAATAAGGTGTGTTTGAGCAGGGAAACAAGTACAACGTACAGAATAGTGACTCACAAGGACCGTGACTGGACACCGTTACAAAATTTTAATCTAAAATTGTCTTTTGCGGAGAAAGTAATAATTTGGTCAAAATCAAACAGAACACATTTTAAATGTAAAAATCTTAATCTTTAAAATTATCGTACACCCGTCATAACCAAAACAACAAATCTATTGATGCACTATAGTGGTGATGTGTCCGTTTCCAGACCGACTCTGCTTCTTCTTCTTTTCTTTTGTCTTTTCTTCACTCATGGGGCGGGCGCAGCGGACTAGTCAGCCAATCATGGCCGTTGTTCTGAGGCAAACGCAAAGACGTCACTCGTAGGTAACATTTAGAAAAGCATTGAAATGGAATTTCCAGCCAATTGTGCATCTGTTTGCAGACACAGATGCCTTCGGGGTTCACAAAAAAACTCAGACAAACGGTTGCGAGAGACTGATGACAACCGATTACAACCACGCATTCACAGAATGGTCAAATTATCGTATATTTGGCCTTTGTTGGGATTACTGATCATACAGAGGGCAAAATTGTCGCACAAATACGATAATTTTCGTACACCTGGCAACATTCGCGGGGTGGGTGCACACAGTTTGGTTCAGTAGGCGGGGCGCTTGGTTCTGTTGACAGGGCGGGGTATCCTGCTTGTATAATGGTAGGGGAAACACAGATTTTCCCACCCATTATAGGTAGGGGTATAACATAAAATTGAATTTTACATGCATCATATGTTTCAGTGATAAATGAGATGCTAACTGTTAGTTTTTGATGGCTTTTCAAAGTTAAGTTAGCACTGATACTAATTGCTGGCCAGCAGCCTGTGATTTGGACTTGGCATCATACACTCTTCATTAGACATTAATTTTATTATTGTTTATGTAAAAAAAAAAATCTTTTAAGCTTCAAGATAATCATAATAAATCAATAACTGTTGTGTATTCTCATCGCAATTCTGAATTACAATCGAATCTTGAAGTGCCTGAAGATTCCCATCCCTGGTCACCACGGGCAATAAAAAACAGGAGAGTTAAAACATTTGCAGAATAATGTACGAGGGTAAACAATCTTGCAATCTTGTCCAGTCTAAATGATGTTCATGCACAACGTTGCATTTTATGCCATTTAGAATGACACCTTGTCCAACAGTTGTTCTTTTCTATTGCCCTCAGCTGACCTGCATTGTCCACAAAAGAACAAACATCAGAAAAGGTTTCAGATGATGCTGACAAAACCAGTTATCATCTCCTTCCTGTAAAGTATGTTGCAATAACGGGCAATGATGAAAGCCGAAGCCCTGCCCCGGTGAACTGACGCTGCCTGTGAAGCTCCTTAATGGGCAAGTCTCTGCAGGAATCCAACTCAAACCCCCACTGATGTTCTAGTCTTCAGTTCTGCCCAGTTCTAATTACGTGTTACTCAAAAGAGGGCGACCCTTTGTAGAAACACATACAAGAATTTCAAGCATACACAGAAGCGTGATATCGTATTTGTGCACCATGTGACATGTTCTCATAACACCCGTGGATCTTAAAATACTTTAAAAATCAAAAGATGGAGTTTCCCTTCATGGAAATGTTGCTCAGCAGCTGCTCAACTCATTGCATGTGACAGAATAAAGAGAACAGGTTAACTAAAGAAGTGTGCGTACGTGTGAGTAAGACAAAGCATCGAGTTTGATTGGTGGGGCAGAATCAGCCTAAGTCTGGAATGACGCATGTCTAATGATGTAATCTGTGCTGTTGCAGCTCCAAAAAGAAAGCGCAAGTCTGTTTTCATCTTTGACCCACTTAAGAGTTGATCTTAAATTGATTGCAATTCACCGATCACTTGTTGCCCCGTTTTTGTCCCCGGCGGAGCGAATAGAGGGCATTGGAAATACCAGCCATCCATGTCGTGAGCATGATACCTTGAAAAATGTGCAACATGTCAACTTGCATTTTGGCGCGTGGCTACATCATTCAGAAGGTTCAAAGGTTCATTTTAAAATTGGGCTTCCATGTCAAAATCCAAAATGGCTGCCACCAAATATGTATATATGTAAACAAGGTGTGCTGTATAGCTTCACAAATAGCATGTCATTTTAGTGTGGCACACTGGTGGTGTTTGGGGGGTGGAGGGTGGAAATGGGGGTCCTCCCCCAGAAAATTTCGAATAGATGCCATTTCCTGCATTCTGCTGTATTTTAACGGGTTGTTAAACATCTACGCTTACCTACATGAATGGTAAATGGTAAACGGACTACTTGTAGCGCCTTTCTATCTTATTTCAAGATACTCAAAGCACTTTACACTACAATCTGTGCCTCATTTACCCATTCATACAGCTCTCTACTAGATCTCTACAAAGCTAATTGAACAAATCATTCTAAAAAGACTAATCAGAGCTTTAGAGCACATTCATACACTGATGGGACACACATCAGAGGCTATGAGGGGTTTAGTGTCTTGCCCAGGGACACTTCAGCATGCGACTGCTGGTGGAGTCGAACCCCCAACTCTCGCATTGGAGGATGACTGCTCTAACCACTCAGCCACAGCCGAATAAACCCTTGATTCAAAATCTATTTGAGAGCAGCAAGAAATAGCCTGACCAACAGCTCTCCTTGTGTGAATAGAGCACGCTTCACTTCTCTCAAGCATCCCACCCACCCATGTCGAACAACGCCTGAACTAACATACCACTAAGCTAGCTGTGTGCAATACAGATGCATTAGCTAAGATACTACAGATGTAGCGCTCCACTTCTCAACACTTCTCACACATCCTAACCCTGCACCCTCGTCAACAACTGTCAGCACTAACGTGGTGCTAAGCTAGCGCTCAAAACAGAGGTGTCTCCTCCTCTTTCCCCCATGAGCGCACTGCCAAGGCAAATGGCCGAGGGGAAACACTGCATGCAGTGTGGAGTTGTTGTAGATAATCAGGAAAACCCGGAGTGGACTTTTAGTGGTTTGAGTATTCTCCTATTTATCAAGTGGAATGGATTTGTTCACGAAGAAAGAGAAACTTAAATGTCATATTAATAATAAATGATGAACTAATGAATGCCTATGGAGTGGCGGAAGATTAATCTATGGTAGCCAAGGTCACCACAGGACATCCTATAGCTCTGCCATTGTTCCTGGTCATGGATAAAATTGCTCCCTCCATTTGCCAGGAGCTGTCATTCCGCATCGCCTCAGACAACAACAACAAAACAAACAACAACTACATCTATTCTTAAACATAGCAACTTTTACCAACTTGAAAGTCTTGAGAAAGCATTAAGGTTTACTTGCATTCCCTTTTCTGTACAGTCCAGAAAACAGTCATTAAAAAAACCCTACAAACAGTCCCATTCAGCCACAAGGACTCATTTACAAGAGAGACCTGGATTTTAACCAAGAGTGATGACAACAGTGGATAACGACGACAGCAATAGACATTCACAAATGATTCATACAAATGTAAGTTTTAAGTTTCAAACGACATCTCTGCAATGGGGGGACATCTGTGCTCAATTTGTTGATGTGCTACAAATTACCCTGATGCATGCTCAATAATTCAGGTAGAAATTGCTACAAATTACCTACTTAATGTAGTTCTTTTTATTCTGTCATACATCTTTTATTCTGAAAAAGTAAATAAATGTTTATAGCTAAATTAAAGATGAAATATTGTGATTTTATTTCATATTCCCAAAGTGTTGACTAACTTGATATGTACGTCAAGGGCTTGTGTAGTTATAAAGCTAAACACTGCTTGATTTTAACGTTAAAATCATCAAAACGCTTAAAGCGATGATTTATTTTTTGCAGTTAACTATAGGATTTTGTGTAAATAGCCATGTTGTGCACTATTGACAGGAGTCGAAGGGTTTTATTATAACGTTCCTGTTCATTGCTTTGTTGATGATGTTCAGGGCTATCTGCCCAGTTAAACAGGGTCACTCCACTGGAACAACTCTTAAACGATACTAACATCTGGTTGAAACCAACTTTCCAGAATCTAAATGAAAATAAAACTGACATCATCAGCTTTGGTTAATGTAATGCCCTTGATGCTCTTGGCCCCTTGGCTTCATACAACCACTCCACTGTCAGGAATCTGGGAGTTATTTTTGATAGTGCTTTTAAATTAGACAAACAGATAAATGCAGTTGTGAAATACTGTTTCTTCTAAGACTCATTGCCAAGGTGCAGTCATATCTCCCTTTCAGAGAGAGACCTTGAAAAGGTGATTCATGTTTTTATTATCTCCCGTTTGGACTATTGTAACGTTTTATACGTTGGTTTAGATCAATCATCTTTACATCACCTACAAACCATCCAGAATGCAGCAGCTCGTTTTTAACAGCAACTAGAAAACGTGAACACATAACCCCTGTCCTGGCTTCTCTCCACTTGCTTCCTGTCCACTTCCGGATTGATTTTAAGATTTTATTGCTTGTTTTTGAAGTTTTAAAAGGTTTCGTCCTGTCATATTTATGTGATCTTCTCAACATCTACACTCCAGTAAGAGAACTCCAGTTTACCAACCAGTGTCACTGAATGTCCCCAGATCTAAAATGAAGGCCAGAGGTGATCGGGCTTTACGGTTGCAGCTCCAGAACTGTGGAATAGTTTACCTGAACATTTAAAGACCGCTGAGACTGTCGATACGTTTAAATATTTGCGCAATAAGTCGTTTTTTTTTTTTCCCTGGGGTCTGATCCGGGTAGAGTTCGAGAACCTGATGGACCTGATTTTTCTTGTGTTGCATTTTATTGTTAACCTTCTTGTGTTTCCTAAGTGACAAGATGCATTTCCTTGCTCCTCAGTCAAGTTAAAATGAAAACCAGAACAAGTTGTAAAGCACTTTGGTCAGCTTTTCTTGTTTTGGAGTGCTATAACACATACATTGACATTAACATTAACATGTGCATAAAAGTTGTTTTTATTAGTTGCTTTATACGGTAGCATAGTTGGTAGAGCAGTCACCTCTCAGTGAGCATGTCGCCGGTACAAATACCAGCCAGGGGGCCTTCCTGGGTGAAATTTTCATATTCTATCCATGCTAGCGTAGGATTTCCCTGGGTAGAGTGATCCCATGATCCCTCACCTATCGAAGGGTTATGTTACAGAGACCTCCACGGTCTCTTAAAAATCTGCTTAGTAGCAGTGTTATATTTATTTTAATATTTATATCAATATTTCCCCTGGATAACTTGCCATGGTGGGGCGCTCATCTCGTCCGTGATTTTTATCGACAAGGGGTTGTGGTGGAGAGACGTCTGAGCTGTGCGCTGTTTGTACAGACAGTTTTTGAGTGTGTGTGTGTGTGGGGGGGGGGGGGGGGGGTCAGTGTGAGAGAAGAGGCAGCGTGAGTGCTGCCTTTAACTTTGTAGTTAACGCACCTGTATTGCAAGCAACTAGCTTAGCTCTACGTTAGTGCTCATGTGGGAGGGGGTTTGGTTTAATGCGCCGTTCAGTTCGGTAGGCGGTGAAACACTATATATATATATTTAAGGCTTTATTAAACTTTCCCACTCTCTTATAAACACTTCATATACTTTGAGACTTTGGTGATCACGATGAAGATGATGAGATTAATCTACAGGTGCACGCTCTGGTCCGACTGGCCGGTTGAAAGAGGTTTAAAAAAAAAAAAAAGAGTCCTGTTAAGCTAGATGGATCGCCGGATCAGCCGCCACATGTGTCCGCAGACCAGCTGGTTGAAAGAGGTAAAAAAAAAGTCCCGTTAAGCTTCAGATGGATCACCGGATCATCGGACGTGCGCATCCGTTGACCATCCATTTGAAAGGTTAAAAAAAAGTCCCGTTAAGCTTCAGATGGATCACAGGATCACTGGCCTCACGTGTCCCGCTCCCCACCCTTCTCTCATCTGCGGTGGAAGAAGTTGCAGCACCTGAAGCTACAAAAGCCGAAGTGACCAGCGCGTTCAATTAAAATAGCCTTGCTCTATGTTTTTCCAAATAATTTTGCTCTAAAAATATTTTTGTTCATCTGTATAATAGCCTATCTTTTTAGTTGATTTTTTTAGGCTATTTGTTTTGTATATTAATATTCATTTGGTGACTTGTTAATAAACAAAAAAATTGTATATCCTCCTTTCTTTGAAATACGTTTTTTAAACCATCATGTCAAACTGAGTTACTTACAAAAGCAGTAAAAGCTTAATTAAAATAACACGTCGGGTTTTCTTCGGGTTCGGGCCTCTAATTAGATTTAATCAGTCAGGTCGGGCTCGGACACAACGCCTATGGGCTTGGGCCGGGACGTGTTGGATTTTTTATATTTTTTATATTTTCTACAGTAAAATATATGCCAATTGTTCACAACCTTTTACAGTAACGCACAAAAAAATGTAAATACCCACTTTACGAATTGCAGCATAAAACTCAGCCTCAGATGTATTTAACCACACTTTTGTATTTGACTCTCTCTTCGTGTACATCGTTGTGTACACGTACACAAGGAGACAGCGTAATTGCTATTTTTGCAAATGTGTGGACAAACCGCTCTGTCGTTTTGTCCTTTCATTTGTTTTAAGATTGCACTTGGTTTACAAACACCATCACAAATAAGGACGACCCACAATTTATTGATTTCCAATTTTTCTCTCCGATGAAATCCTTGATTTATTTACACTGACGCACAAATATTATGGTTATTCTGATGTTTTCACATAGTGTGAGTAGTTGAAGTCATTAATGTACAAGTACTGTTGATTTTTACTTGGATTCAATGAGTAGTGTTTTATAGGAATAACTAAAGTGAGAAAAATAAGTATTTGAACACTCTGCGACTTTGTAATTTCTCCCACTTAGAAATCATGGAGGGGTCTGAAATTATCATCTTAGGTGCATGTCCACTGTGAGAGACATAATCTAAAAAAAACAATCCAGAAATCACAATGTATGATTTTTAAAATAATTTATTTGTGTGTCATTCCTGCAAATAATTATTTGAACACCTGTGAAAATCACTGTTAATATTTGGTACAGTAGCCTTTGTTTGCAGTTAAGAGGTAAAAAGTTTCCTGTAGTTTTTCCACCAGGTTTACTGCAGCAGGATTTTGGCCCATTCCTCCACAGATCTTCTCTAGATCAGCAGGTTTTTGGGCTGTCGCTGAGAAACACGGAGTTTGAGCTCCCTCCAAAGATTTTTCTATAGGGTTTAAGTCTGGAGACTGGCTAGGCCACACCAGAACCTTGATATGCTTCTTACGGAGCCACTCCTTGGTTCTCCTGGCTGTGTGCTTCAGGTCATTGTCATGTTGGAAGACCGAGCCATGACCTGTCTTCAATGCCCTAACTGAGGGAAGGAGGTTGTTTCCCAAAATCTCTCACTACATGGCCCCGGTCATCCTCTCCTTAATACAGTGCAGTCGTCCTGTCCCATGTGCAGAAAAACACCCCAAAGCATGATGCTTCCTCCCCCATGCTTCACAATAGGGATGGCGTTTTGGGATGTACTCATCATTCTTCGTCCTCCAAACACGGCAAGAGGAATTAAGACCAAAAAGTTTTATTTTGGTCTCATCTGACCACAGAACTTTCTCCCATGACTCCTCTGGATCATCCAGATGGTCATAGGCAAACTTAAGACGGGCCTGGACGTGCGCTGATTTAAGTAGGGGAACCTTCCGTGCCATGCGTGATTTTAAACTATGACGTCTTAGTGTATTACCCACAGTAACCATGGAAACTGTGGTGCCAGCTCTCTTCAGGTCATGGACCAGCTCCTCCGTGTAGTTCTGGGCTGATTCCTCACCTTTCTTAGGATCACTGATACGCCACGAGGTGAGATCTTGCATGGAGCCCCAGTCCGAGGGAGATTGACAGTCATGTTTAGCTTCTTCCATTTTCTAATAATTGATCCAACAGTTGATCTTTTCTCACCAAGCTGCTTGGCAGTTGCCCCGTAGTCCTTTCCAGCCTTGTGAAGGTCTACAGTTTTGTCTCTGGTGTCTTTGGACAGCTCTTTGGTCTTAGCCATGTTAGTAGTTGGAGTCTTACTGATTGTGTGGGGTGGACAGGTGTCTTTATGCAGCTAACCACCTCAAACAGGTGCTTCTGATTTAGAATAATAAGTGGAGTTGGACTTTTTAGAGGCGGACTAACAGGTTTTTGAGGGCTAGAATTGTTGCTGATTGGCAGGTGTTCAAATACTTATTTGCAGCAGTAACACACAAATAAATTATTTTAAAAAATCATACATTATGATTTCTGGATTTTTTTTTTAGATTAGGTCTCTCACAGTGAACATGCACCTAAGATGAAAATTTCAGACTCCTCCGTGATTTCTAAGTGGAAGAACTTGCAAAGACGCAGGGTGTTCAAATACGTATTTTCCTCACTGTACTTGTGATGTGCACGGTGATTATTGCTTGTTGTGAAGGTTACAGCTCGAACTCAACCTTTCAACGTTTGAAATACAATCAATAATCGGAGGTGTCAGTAATTCTTAGTTGTCACTTGTCAAATATATTGTCACTTTTTTTTCCTACTCCAATCACGATGTGACATAAGTGGAGAAAATAATAAAAATATGACAGACGCTTCCTTATCTCTGTCACACACCACTGGGGATTCTGTTCAGCTGTTTGGTGAGGAGTGTGTTCAGCGTCGTCCTTTCTTTCTACGAGCTCTTCCAAGTGTGTGTAGGAGTATGGATGTTCCATCTCCGTTCATTCATTTAAAGGTAACACCAGGTGTACTATTACAAATAAGAACAAATATTGCAGCTAACCATATCATGATGCAGCTGTAGTAGCCTTCAGCTCACGCAGTAAACCATTTATGTGTTGAGAACTGAATTGAAGACGACTTGTGTGAGTGTTCATCAAGCATTCACATTATAGTGATTCATTTTTCTTCCATACATTTTCGGGCATCGTTCTCATTCCACAATTTTTGCGCTTCTTCAAGAAATCACAAATCAAAACGTTCAGCTCTTTCAGGACAATCTTGTTATGACTTTTGGTATTGGTGCAGCTTTAGCTTTTTGAAATATTTAGCCTTTTCTAAAAAAAAATTCCTCGTAGAAAATGAATTGAGCTCATTTCACATCCTTCACATCTTTAGATCTGTTTACAATATTTCACTGCTCCATTCGCAGTTTGTTCTGCTTCAGCTTCTTTCAGCTTCCTTCTGCAAATTTAAACATTTTTCAGGTCTTTTCAGCTAATTTCAGCTGTTTTGTGCTCCTTTCAGATTCTTTCTGCTAACTACAACATTTTGTGCTTCTTTAACTTATTTCTGTTCATTTCAGCTTGTTATGCTCCTTTCAGCTTATTTCTACAAGTTTCAGCTTTTTCTATTATTTCAGCTTCTACAGTATTTAGCTGCTTTTATGCCAATTTATAGCTTTTTTCATCAAATTCCACAGTTTTTGCACTAATCAGCTTAATTCAGCAAAAATGTGCTCTATTCACTTACTTTTGGTAATTTAAGCTTATTACTGATATTTAGCTGCTTTTCAGCTGTTTTTTTGGTGTGTGTGTGTGTGTGGGGGGGGTAATTTCAGCTTTTTTTTCCCCCCCAGATACTTTCTACTTTTTTTTGCTCATTACTGCCTTTTTAAGCCTAATTTTGCAAACGCGTGTTCTTTGTGCGTTCTTTTGCTAATTTAACCTTGTTCTACTTGTTCAGCAACCGTTTTAGCCTTTTCTAGACAATTTCAGCTGTTTTCAGATCAATTTAAATTTTTTGTGGTAAATTCTGCTACTTTCAGCCTAATTAACTTATTTTTGGTAATTTCAGCTCATGATCCTTTCAGCTTATGTCTACAAGTTTCAGCTTTTTCTACCATTTCAGCTTCTATTTATCTGATTATATGCCCATTTTAGCTTTTTCATTTAATTCCACGTGTTTTGCACTAATTTTAAAAGAATTCAGCTTAATTCAGCAAAAATGTGCTCTCTCCACTTCCTTCTGGTAATTAAGTTTTTTTCTGATTTTAGCTGCTTTTCAGCCGTTTTTTTTTTTTTTTTTTT
>NC_056520.1:5886911-5930520 GCF_014905685.2 Nematolebias whitei | reverse complement strand
TGTGTGTGTGTGTGGGGGGGGTAATTTCAGCTTTTTTTTCCCCCCCAGATACTTTCTACTTTTTTTTGCTCATTACTGCCTTTTTAAGCCTAATTTTGCAAACGCGTGTTCTTTGTGCGTTCTTTTGCTAATTTAACCTTGTTCTACTTGTTCAGCTACCGTTTTAGCATTTTCTAGCCAATTTCGGCTGTTTTCAGATAAATTAAAATTTTTGTGGTAAATGCTGCTACTTTCAGCCTAATTAACTTATTTCTGATCATTTCTGCTTGTCATACTCCTTTCAGCTTCATTATGCTAGTTTCAGCTTTTTCAGCCATTTCAGCTACTATTTAACTATTTTATGCTCATTTTAGCATATTCTGCTATATCAACATTTTTTAGCTCATTTCAGCTCTCTACACTTCTTTCTCATAGTTAAAGCTTCATTTAGCCTTTCAGCTACTTTTCAGACATTTTTTGTGCTAATTTCAGCATTTTTTTTTGTTAATTTCCTAATTTTGTGTGTTAATTTCTGCTTATTATATCTCTTTCAGTATTTATGTTTTGTCTGCTTTCTTCTAATAATTTAGGCTTCTTCCATTTCAGCATGTTTTTTTTTTTTTAAACTAATTTCAGCTGTTTTGCAGCAAGTTCTTCTGTAATAAGCATTCACACAGAATTTTCGCAGGAAATGCAATTTCTCTATTTCAATTTAAAATGGCTAAAAAAAAATAAAGTATTTTGGAGTAAATGTTATGTACAATGACAATGTACCATCAATCATTTATCCATCTTAAAAGAAGAAAAACTTGACGCCTTAATTCCCAGTTGAAATATGTTTGGAAACCCAAACACTTATTTTTTTTATTCATGCACTGAAATGCAAAAATGATAACTTAGCTTCTCCATAGCTGAATGGTGGCTATTACCTCGATGCATTGACATCAGTATTCATGACAGGAGTAAAATAAGTGCGGGGGCGATAAAGGAACTCGTGTGGGGGTAGACGGATAGCTAGAAATGAGGATTTGCTGGATGTTTTGACGGGAAAAAAGGAGCTAAAGCTCCTCAATCTTGAGATTTGGCCCTGAGAGCTGTTGGGTTTGGCACGGTGAGGAGGCCAGATTAGCAGGGTGTGACTCAGACGGCCAGTTTTAGCCAGCTTAACCATTTTATCATTTGACTTGTCTCACGTCATTAAAACCCCAAAATATGATTTGTTTCCTTTAAGCAAATAGGCTTAAATTAAATGGTTCACATAAGGCCATACGTATATTAAATAGGCCTGGATACATCTTCATAGAATTTGAGTATGCCCAAGAACTTTATTAAAACTCACAAATGCATTTTTTTATTAAGTGGCCTACAAGTAAAGAAATGCTTAACAGAATAACTGGATGCTGTTATTTTATTTGAAATGGTAGAATAAATAAAAAAAGAAAACTGTTGTGTTAGACGTGTCTGTCGCCGCCTTTTACACAATTACTGCTCCATTTCCAAGCTGTTGCTAGGATACCCAAATCCTATGCTTTGACAAGGTCACCTCCCGCATGTCTCATTCAGAAACAAACGAGAACAAGCGCTAGTAAATCAAACCTCTATCCCCAAATCCCCAACGACAAGGTATCGTCGACTAGCTGTTAATCCCCGGTTGTCATAGTCGAGATAGATCAAAGCAAATAGGCACCAACTGTCATAATCAAGTTTTGTCAAGAGCAGGAGTGTGAACAGAGCGGCCTGCCGGTGTTCCCGGTATCTGCCAGACTGTCCCTCAGCCCGGATGTCTCTGTTAATACTTTTACAAAAATGATCCATTTAGAAGTTAAGGTTCAAATACAAATTTTAGATAAACCATTTGTTTTAGTGTGACTTTTAAACCTTTAATATTGTTTAAATTCCAGGCTATATACTCTGCCAAAAATAAACAAAGGACCAAACATTTTGGTAATGATGCCAAGACAACATATGACGCATATTTTCAACAAGTTTTCAAGAAAAACACTGGTTTAAGTCAGACCAAAACCAAGGTTGACTGTTCCTGTCTTAAAATAATTGGAATGGATAAAACTAGGGATGCACGATATTGAATTTTTGCCCGATATCCGATACGTTAAAACTTATTTAACCGATAACCGTCAGAACAAAGCCCTTTTATTTAGGCTTACTTGCTACAAAAATTGTGTAACAGCTTTAAGAGCTGGTGACATACAGTATATTCAGTAACAGCCATATGATATGTATAGCACTAATTTATATTAAAAGTGTTAAATGTTATTTATTAGCATTAGTCACCTGCGATGCTGTCTCTTGTGGAGGCTTGTTCCAGGTTCCTATAGCTGCAGTGTGGGATCCTCTGCACTCCTGTGCATGAAGGACAGCCTTTTTAAGATCAAAGTTTTTGTCTATCCATTGTGCCTTAAGACTAATCATGCTAACGGGGCTAACACGACGTCCAAATGTCTGTGGTAAAACTCACCCAAGTGCTATCGGCCATAAGCTTCTCAATGACGTTGGAAATGACAGCTTGTAACTCGGGTAACGTTACTTCGGAAAAATTTCTCAGACTGGGGACGATGTAGCGAGGCTCAACGTAGTCCATAAATCTTTGGAATCCGACATCCTCACCGACGAAAAATAAAACTTCAACACCGCCGACACTTTGAATTTTCCTCTCCACCATGAGATCAGGTAGGTGCGCGTGACGTCATTGCATTGTGCTACAACGTGAATGGCCGATGTTCGATATTGAACTTTAACGCTAATATCATCCGATACAATGTCAATAATATTGCGCATCCCTAGATAAAACTTTACAGCTATAATTAGAGCTTGACTGATATATCGGTAGGGCCGACATAGGAGTTTGGGAGACATATCGGTATTGGTGATAATTGGCCAATTATGCAGCAAAATAAACACTTCTAATGTTCACCCGAACAAGTTGTGTCCTTACTTGCAAATGACGGAATCGTACAATGTATCCAGCAGAAGGCAAAGGCAGACTACTTTCAAGTCATGGAAATGCTGCACATTTTACTCATGGTACAGCCAAAGCAGGGAGCGATACCGTGTATTGTATTCTGTTGAATAGAGCATGGTAAATTTATTGTAACCAAGACGTAAAACAAAATAAAAATCAACCATTTTAAGTTCTCTTTAATTCTCTAACCCGCTTGTCATTAGAGCTAATGGCACGTGCCTATGTGCCTCTCAAGTTAGCAAGCTAAGGTTTAGATAACCTAGCATAGGCTATTTCCTTGTAAAACTTCATCCAGAACAATAAATCTAATTCATTCAACCTTTATTTAGACAGGTTAATCCCACTGTAACAACAAAGTTCTTGCTCAATAATCCAGGTATTAAATCCAACGATGTTCAATCACGTCATATGGACAGTTTCTTTGTGTGCTGAGAAGTTTTGTCCATCATCCAACAGACTTCTTCAGTCTGAGGACCCACCAAACAAAGCTCATTCTCCACCAATAGCATACATACATTGTTGGATTTTATACCTTGATTATTGAGCAACAACTTTGGTGTTTTGAACCACTTTGACATGGCCATCTTCGAGGAGTTGACGAGGGAGAGGGCGGGGCCAGGAGGAGAGGGCGGGTCTCAGAGGCCATCTTAGCATCAGCAAACTGTTTTTTTTTTCCCACTCTCAAGTATGCTGTTGGTGGAGAATCAGTTTTGTTTGGTGGTTCCTCAGATTGAAGAAGTCCGTTGGATGACGGATAAAACGTCTCAGCACAAAAAAGAAACTGTCCAGATGACCTGACTGAACATTGCCGGACAGTGTTAGTAACGTTATCTTTGTTGTCCTCAATGAAATGCATTGTTTGTCTGAAATACTTCTCTGCCAAAAAAAGAAAAGAAATCGGTAGCGACGATAGCTAACATTTCCATATCGGTCGGGCTCTAGCTATAATTTCAAATGCATATTACATGTTTACGTACATAAAATGCTATTGTAACTCAAAGCAGTTCTTTTTTTTTGCCACACCATTTTCCATAACGTTCAATCAAGTAATTGAGAATACCCTTCTAAAAGTGTGGAATGCACAGAAATGACAAGAAGCCTAATATGTTATACACCATGCCATATCCCAGAGTTAACAGCCCCTAAATTAACATTTTGTAAACAATTTGTAAATTAACAGAAGGTTAACAGTTCAGATTTGCATTTCCATGTAAAAAGCATTTTAAAAAACCCAAATTGGTAGTTTTCAAAAACAACTTTTTGAGTAAAAAAAAAAAAAAACTTCAAACGTCATTCTTGTATTTTAGACATCCAAAATGATAGACATCCAAAATGCGACCTGTTGAAGTCGATAATGTCATAGCCCCGCTTAAAACATCATGGTACTCTTTTTGGTTTGACATAAGCTTAATATGTATGCTCCATGCCTTATTTTCCGTTTTTGGTGTGCTTTTATGTCAACTTTACAGTGCCATATACAGTCAGACAATTATTACAAGAACAATTTGTGTCGTTCCCAGTGTTTTCATTTAGGTTAAGACATTTATAACTAAAGTACCCATAAGGCACATTACATGCCCGTCCACTAACTTGGAGAAGGGGTGATTAAAAATCTACGTGACACTCCCGTCTAGTGATAACGCACATGTCAACAATGGCTTGTTGAATTATCTTGAGCAGATTAGAAGCTATGGGCAGGACAACAGAAAGTTTATTGACAGATGCAAATTACAGTAGTCCCTCACTTATCACGGGGATTACATTCCAGACACACCCACAATAGGTGAAAATCCGCAAAGTAGGGATGTTATATTTGTTTTAGTATATATATTTATTTATTTATTTAAGGCTTTATAAACCCATCCCACATTCTTGCAATGTTATTAACAATGTTCTAAACACTCTACACATTCTAAAAGAGCACAGTGAAAGACAGCAGACAGACTGACGCTACAGTTACTGAGCCAATCCGGAGGCAGACTGCCCATCGGGAGCACCGGGACATTTCCCGGTGGCCTGGCCCGCTCAGGGGCTGGTACAAAGGCTCGGTTCAGGTTGCGCTTGATTATTTTAACTAAACAATCCATGCCGCTCACTCGGGTGTCTGCCTCACTGAAGCTCCCACAGTAGTGATGGGGAAAGACAGATCCCATCCCCTCATTTCTCTTTCTAAGGCTGTCACAGCAGAGCAGAGACACACAACAGGTTACGCTCCCACCTGTTTTGTGTCTCTGCCCGGCTGTGACAGACAGCCTCAGAAAGAGAAAGGAGGGGGTGGAGTCTATCTTTCTCCTTCGCTACTGCTCAGGGAGTAGGCCAGGCCACTGGGAAATGTCCCAGTGCTTCCAATGGCCAGTCCCCCCTCCCAGAACAATGCTCTGGTTGGTCACCTTTCATCAATCAGCCAATTGCGAGTCGTGTACAATATTTTATTGAAAACCCACGAAACAATGAGTTTGTGAAAGTCGAACCACAAAGTATCGAGGGACTACTGTATATAATAATTTGTACCCTGTTGACATGCATTTAAACAAATGTGTCCCATTTATAAAGATATTTCTATCTACCACAAATTGGACATTTTTAGAAAGAACTATTTTCATGTGAGCAAGTATTTAATTATTTTAAAAGTAATTGTCAAATAACAGGGCTCACATGGTACCAGTAACAAGAACTCTACACTGTTTTTCTTTGAAGCCATGCTAGCTACTGCTAGCATTCAGCGCCCCCCCCCCCAAAAGTCTTTAACAACTAAAATTGGTCAACTTCTGAGTCAAAATGTTAGGAGTTGTCGATGCCAGTCTTTGACCACGAGAGAAAGCAAACAAAATCAAGTTTATAATTTTTTTGTGAAAGGTACATCATTATAGACGTGCGGTGCTAAAAATCAAAGGAGTAGTCATTTTAAATCTGCTAATCTCGCACCCAATCACCATCATACAGCATTCTGAATATGTGCCCATAGAGAACTGATTAGTCATTGTGATTGCAATTTCATATGCTGTGATTTTGTCACTCTTTTGATGTCTACAGGTGTAATGATATCAACTGCTTAGTACTTGCACGAACAGTCAGACTGCTCATTAAATTTGTGAACATATGGCTCATGACTGATTGCAGGAAGCACAGAAAAATCAGTTTGTGGATACAGAGAAATTAAAACGAAGGGAAGTTTCTCATTAGAACCGTTTCACTTTAAGATTAAACATGTTACTTAGGACAATAAAAAGTAAACGCTTATCATATATGTATATTATATATAGGGTAGTTCTCATCCTGAACATTTCATTGCAGTGTTGACCTTGTGTTAACCTGCATATGACTAATAAACAGTAAACTAAACTAAAAACAAAATTGCTTGTTTTTTAAGCTAAAAAGTGTGAAGAATTATTTTTCAGAGAACATAAATAAGGGGAAAAACTGGCTGCTGCTATAAATCATTTGCAGTTTATTGTCTCAAGGATTTGCTTTAAGTTGTTACACTTTCTGCGTAACAATGGCAAACAGTGAAGACCTGCACCGTGACAGTAGATGCAGTTTGTCATTTAATACACAACTCTAACCTGCTGAAATATATTCCTGTCATTATGGTGAACAAATTTTGATAATTGCCCGTTTCCAAGAGATATTTTTCAGCTAAATGGATGAAAAACATACATGGAAAAAAACTGAACTTTATATGTTCTGTAAGTGGCTTTAGGGTGACTATCGTATGATGATGCAATGAAGGTTTTATTTTGCCAAATGATGAACTTCCAGATGTCTACTGGTCATTGCATCTTAGCAATCACCTTTCTGAGTCCAAAACAAATAGAGCGACTGACTATATGATCATTATGAAATGAATAAACTGGGCTCATGTGGTTCAGGAATTTTAAAGATGTATTATAAGTACATGAACTTCTCAATTACTACATCTTAGTCAGGGAGGAAGATTTTGAAAATAACAGTGGTTGTGATTGAAAAGATGCAGATGTAGAGAGCAGAATGCACTAGTTGAAGAAGACCTAAGTAATTTGAGGCCTGTTTACTAAAAAAAAGGTCCTCTTTAAGGTGTATGTTCATAAATCAACAATCAAGTCTGACATGTCTCTTAAGGATGAACACTTTAGAAAAAGCCAACATTACAGATTAAAAGGAGACATGGCGCATAGCTCAGCAATGTTGTCATAGAGAACTATAAGGAAAAAAATATATACTGAAAATCTCCAATTGTATTTCCCCAGAGGCTGGTCACATAGCAGGGTTCCCCCTAAGTAGGGCGCCCTGCCCCGTCAACAGAACCAAGTGCCCTGTGTACCGAACTGTTGATAAGTGCCGGCACTGATGTAGAGCTAAGCTAGTGGTGCGCAATACAGACGGGCTAGCTAAAAAGCTACAAAAGTGGTGCGCAGTTTCCCTCACGCCCCCAATCGAAAACAGTCAGAGAGACAGCCCATGTCATTTCAAGGGGCCTCCCTCCCCTTTTTCTTAAAGAGACACGTTGCTCGCTCCCTCACTATCCATCCTTCGGTTCAAACAGTCGTATACTGTCATCCGGTGGTCAAAAAAGTTGCTACACGTAAAACAAATTAAAACATTTCTTTTTTGACACTAATTACTAATTATTGTCAAATTTCAAACATTATCGTTTATCACAATAATCTCTGAGACAATTAATCGTCCAGCAAAATTTGCTATCGTGACAGGCCTATCTAAAATACAACTTTTCAAAAAAAAAATATATATAAAAAAAGTATTTTAACTTAAGCATGTTTATTAGAAGCGGACAACAATCTGCTGTTTTCTAGTAGTCTTTGAAAAGCCTCAACTGTGTTTTTCCATCGTCATTTTTCCCTCAGTTGTACTTACGTCTAACATTAAATACCCAGAAAATTGTTTTTTGTCTGCTGACCCAACATCTTGAAACTTTAAGCAAGACAGATGTGTGTAAGCGGTGATTGTTCCCTCGGGCTTTATTTCATTGCTATGATTTGTGAAATGTAGTTGTGTTTTGCACTTTAGGGCCATCATGTCTTCAGTAAGGGAAAAGAAGGAAAAAAGCAAAATGGCCAGACAAAGTAAATGATTCTTTTCAGCAACCAAATGTCACCAGTGAGGTTGCACCAGTTCCAGGAAGCATATTGGATTAGGATGTAGTGTCATGTCTCCCTCGTCATCTGTCTCAAAACCAATTTGCTTCACATGGGTCATCAAAGAAGTGCAAACAGAGAACAAGAATATCCATGTCCACTGCAAATGAAAGAAAGCAATCATATTAACACGTAAAAGAAAAAAAAGAACCATTTTACTTTAGGTGTTCTCTGAGGTAAAGGAGCTGTGCAAGAACAGTTATTGATACTGTGTGCACATGCATGCATATCGACCTTTTTAATGTCCATTGGATCCAAGCATCCTGGGAAATCTCTTTCAAATTGGACTTCAGTCAGACATGAGTGTGCTTAATGAGGTGTTGATCAGGACAACAGGTCTGTAGCCATAAGAAAGGAGTAGGAAAGGACAGTAAAAGGGTTTCCCCAGCAAGACCAGTGTTGACACTTAAAATTATTCCGCTTTTGGTCCTGGTTTACTGTGGAGACGAGCAGTTCAGGACCCCTGTGATGTGAGGAAATGAGCACAATAGCATGTGCACCTCCCCGTTTCCCTTGATAATGAATGGGCTGCTGTGTGTAAATTAAATCACATGGGACTTCATGTTAGCAAGGAGCCAGTAAATGCTCATCCTGCATGTAGAAACACGAATGAGTCTTAAGTTCCATCTGCTTATGTCGTTAGTGGTCAGATCCATCCACGAATAAATCCTCTGTTGACTTTTCAACATGCATGCGTGTCTCTGAAGTCGAGGCTACCTGCGATTCTACCAGAGTCAATAGAAATGTAGTAGTGCAGACAGTAGTACTGTAATAATACATCATGAGCTGTTTAATGACTGCAGTTTGGTGGAAACAGTCAAATCATGGCTCACTAACGGATTGCCTACAATTTTCCACTATATGTCTTAGATGTATGCTTTATAGAATCCTATAGAGCTCCTAAATCTCATACCTGTATCTATAAATGATCAGACATCTACAACACATTTGAGCATTCCCTTTTCAAACCAAGCATGTATCTTACACCAGCACTGCTAGCTATGGTAACTAAAGACAAAAGCCATTTCTTTATTTCCAGAAATAAATTGGATACAAATTAAAAGGGCATTGTTCCCTTAAACTCCATAGTTGTTAAACCCAAAGTGATTTTTTTACTTGGAGAATATAAACTTCATGTTTTAAGGCAAATTTATTCTAGCCAAAGCTTTACATGGATGAATTTAAAATTTGGAATCTCAATTTGTGGTTTATTGTAAGTAGGAAACACAGATTATGCCATTAATTCAGATTTTTTAAAAATATTTTTACTGCTTTAATAGTTTGACCTTTGCCTATTCAATGTTTAATTTTAATCAAGTAATTTTAGTAAGTGGCTGTCAAATTATTATTATTTTTATTCTTCCATACAAATGGCTCAGTTGGTACAGCTGTTGCCTCTCAGTGAGAAGGTCACCGGTTCAAATCCCAGCCCGGGATCTTTCTGGGTGGAGTTTGCACGTTCTCTCCGTGCATGCATAGGTTTTCTCCGGGCACTCCGGTTTTCTCCCACAGAACAAAAACATACATGTTAGGTTGATTGGTAACTCTAAATTGTCCCTAGATATGAGTGAGAGAGAATGGTTGTTTGTCTCGTTTGTCTCTATGTGTCCCTGTGATGGACTGGAGACCTGTCCAGAGTGTACCCCGCCTCTCGCACAGTGATTCCTGGATATGGGTACCAGTGACCCCCACAATCCAAAGGGAAGAAGTGGGAAAAGAAAATGGATAGACAGATGGAATTCTTCTCTATGTCTGTGCACCTAATGGTTTCCCATCTTCATTACTGTCCATCTCCTATTGTGCTTTATGTTATTCTTGCTACACTTACTAGCTCAAGACACTAATCTTTTCTATAAAAAATATCCACATAAATGGAAGGTGCTCTCAAATTGAACCCTTGACATTGATAACAGTTACTCTAGTTAGTACAGGGTTGTGGCAGTTGATATGGCATACCAATTAAAACCCCAAAAAGTATAAATGCCACTCTTTGTAACAGAAAATATTTAGGACGTCTGTGTAACCCAATTTAAAGACAAGCATCTTTTGCTGAAAATTAATGACTAATCTTTAACACTTACTTTGCTTTGTTTGATTAAATGATCTTCCAACACCTTAGAGACACCGAAATAATCCAAGAATCTGTGCGCGCACCTGCCACATTTCGTAATTATCTGCGTTTACTTGTGGAATACAAATGCCCACTACTGTCACCAGTGCATCTGTACATTGACGTCCAATTTAATTCAAATACACAATTTTAATTTTATTGTGACAACATTTTTAGAGATACAAATAGAATTCACTATTATCTAAATATGGATTTGGCATGGGTATTTTTGTTGCACTATTTTGCCCTGCCAAAGAAGTCTTGAATGAATTCAAAAGGGAGTATCTTGGGGAAGTAGCTCATAGGAGATGAGTGGTGTTCAACTTTGACCCAGAAGTGAAATGGGCTTTGGAAGTCCAAATGTCTTTGCCAACTTGACATTTTCATTAGCCCTCAGATAATTTCCTCAGTTGAATTGTTGAATATCATTGGTAAGAAAAGAGACAGCAGCCTATCCTTCAACTTTCAGTATTATCTCAATAGCACTTTTGGTACCTTTCATTTTTCCTTTTCCTCTTGTCCATTATAGCTATTATGGTCACTCTGTCTCTTGTTTTTTGAAGATAGCTGTTTGCTGTATTTGAGGACTCTTTAGACACTCAGATGAAATGGGAAACATAATGTTCTCAATTTTCAGCACATCGTTCCCTCTGCTCACCTATCAATTTCATTCCCTTTAGCTTTGGATCATCACTTTTCATCCTTTAACTTGTGAAGGTTTTTAAAGCAACAGTTCCACATACGGCGCATTACACACCCACTGACAAATTATTATACAGCAATCTAAAGCAATGATCTGGACAAGCAACAATCTGAACCTTGATTTGTGACCTTGACCTTAGTGCTAGGGTGATGAAACAATTATGCCATGTGTTGTCTAGTGGTGGTAGGATTTTGTACAAAGTTTTCTTAAATCATTTTGAGTCATTCAGAAGTTATGGCCCTGACAAGCAAATACCTTGTTTTAACGTTCTAGACTACACGTTTAGAGGTTTTGACGTTCTTTCATCACTAGAATGATGAAAAATGCATGCAACACTAGTGATGACGTATAGGTCTAAGAAGTTTCGGTAAATTTTCTTGAGCGTATTGGAAGTTTTGGCTGGGACAAGAAAAATATTACGGCCGTACAGCGACCAAGCGTGGATATGTAAAAAAAAACATAAAATAAAATCTCAATTTTGACCTTAACTCTGATGAAGAAAAAAGTGGTCAAATATAGAAGCAATATTTTCTTTAATGTAACAGTGTATACGTTCTGACTCAAACCACATGCATAATTTCCAGCTCTTGCTCATACAAAATATTATTCAACTGTACCCAGCTGCACACACACAGACTCACTTCTCGAAGCCTAACAATTAGTTTGGCTGCAGCTCCACAATCCATTATGCGTGGACTGACCCTGAAGGCAGAAGTGCCCTTTCTTCTTCAGTACTGGTGCCTGTTTCCCACCGCCTGGGCTGAACTATGAAGTTGCAAGACTTCACAGTGGGGTGGAAAGAGAAACTTCAAAGTCTGGAGATGATTTTCTAAGATCTCTGCTCAGTACGGTACAGCAACAACTTGCAAGGCCAGTGTGCTTGGACCTCAGAGACTCCTGCCTTACATGTAAATAGGAAATATAATAAAATTCAGTTGAAAGCTGTATTTTGTCACAGACGTTACAAAAAATACAATTAATGAATTTAAATTTTAAATGAAAGTAAAACCCATCGTGACAAAGTTTGTTAAACCCAAAGTACCTGGAGTAAATGATTGGTTACGCTAAAGAACAAAAAATGAACAGCGATGATTCAATGTCTAAACATGTTTTAAATTGCTGTGGCATCAAACATGTCAGCATAATGTTTTCTTTGTTTACCAGGATGAAGGTCTTGTGTTCATTAGAAATGTAAGTACATATTAGCTTTTTTTTGTATCAAAGCAATAGTTGGACAAAGAAGGATGGAACAATACTGAGCAAGTTAGACGCCAATGCCCCCCCCATCGCTGAAGATTTGAACAGTGAACGTTTGTAGTTTTTCAAGAAGAGTGTTTTTCTGGACGAATCGAAAAAGGAATTCAAGTACGCCTTAATGTTTGTGGTGCAATATATTCAGTTGGGTAGGTGTTGCATTATTTATTATTTTTATCTTTTATTGTCCAAAGCAGCATAGAGTGAGGGATCATGGTGAGTGGAGGAAGCAATTTTATCCATAACCAGGCGCAATGGCGGTGCCAGGGGATGGACAATGGTGGCCTTGGCTTTGGCCATTGATTAATTTTCCGCCACTTCCGTCATTAGAGGAAACTAAGTTGTGGTGCAGAGGTTAGAGAAGGTGGGCCTATGATCGGAAAGTCCCCGGTTCAACTCCCCAAACTGTCAACACCAAAATGTGGGTGGGCGAAACACCCACACCTGCCTCCACCCTCATTTGCCCCACCTTGGGCCATTGAGCAAGGCCCTTAACCCCCACCGACGGTTCCCCCAAGCACCCTAGATAGCATCTCTCTGCTCCACACTGAGGGCTGTGGTAGCTCCATGGTCTGTGGTTGCGTCAGGAAGGACATCTGGCGTAAAAAACAATTGCCAAGTCTTTGTGCGAGTTAGTTTGTTGTGGCGAACCCTGTAAGAAGGGGGTAGCCAAAAGAAGGAGAAAAAAAAAAAACTTTTTGGCAATATAAAAACTAGAAAGCATAGTTTCCTCCAATGATTGAGGTGGCCAGTGTACATGAATGGTGGTGGCCATTTTAGGTTTTGATTTAGCAACTCGGGGCAGCATGGTGGCACAGTTGTAAGAGTTGCTGCCTCTCAGCAAGAAGGTCTCCAGATCGAATCCCGGCCGAAGGCCTTTCTGGACAGAGTTGGCATGTTCTCTCTGTGCATACCTGGGTTTTTTCCAGGTACTCCAGTTTCCTCCCACAGACAAAAGCATGCATGTTAGGCTGATTGGTAACTCTAAATTGACCCTACGCATGAGTGAGACTGTGAATCGTTGTCTCGTTTGTCTCTATGTGGCCCTGAGATGAACTGGGAACCTGTCCAGACTGTCTCTTGCCTCTCGCAAAGTGACTGCTGGATATGGGCACCAGTGCCCCCCTTGACCCGAAAAGGAAGAAGAGGGTAAAGATAATGAATGGATAGAGAGATGGATTTAACAACCTAAATTTTGATAGTGACCTTTCTTATGTCAATACTCAGCCATACACCAGAATGGAAGTTGGCACGTTGCTTATTGTTAAAGTTATCAAACTCAAGGTTTATACATTTAATGGCAGCAGCCATTATTGATTTTGATGTGGCAACCCAATTTTCAAAAGGAACATTTTTTTTATCTTTAGATATAGTCACAGATGTAAATGACATTTGGTACTTCATTTACTTTTCAAGTTATACTCACATGGACAGAAGACAGTACTTGGGCGACTGTGGCTCAGTGGTTAGAGCAGTAGACCTCCAACGCAAGAGTTGGAGGTTCAATTCCACCAGCAGTCACATGTTGAAGTGTCCCTGGGCAAGCCACTGAACCCCTCATTGCCTACGATGTGTGTCCCATTGGTGTATTAATGTGATAAAGCACTGATTAGTCTCTTTATAGATCTAGTAGAGTGCTGTATGAATGGGTAAATGAGGGCACAGATTGTAGTGTAAAGCGCTTTGAGTACCTTGATAAGATAGAAAGGCGCTATACAAGTACAGTACATTTACCATTTACTTTCAATTACCCCTCCTCGTTTCACAAATGGGGGCAACATTAGAAGTCTACATTAATGTGAGAATATCCTGATGCATGCTCAATAATCCAGTCAGAAAAATCCAAAAAAGTTAAATCTGGTCCTCTGGACATCCAAATGACATTTGAATGTCCAGAGGACCAGATTTAACTTTTTTGGATCAATGTGAGAACCTACTTTGTGCGTTTACACTGAATTCTGTTTTCACCCCCTCAAAACATCCATTGTTTTGGCTTAAAAATTTAAATATGAAATAAAACTTTTAGTTTAACCCCAGTTTACATAAATGTTTTGAAGACCTTTTACAACTTGTGGCTCTGGACCAAACACACAAAGTTGAAACCCTTATTCTAAAGTACATACTGTAAAAGCAATGATCCATCACACTATTATGGCCCTGTTTTTAAATAAGATGAGTATGACTGTGATAAAGCCAGTCATGCAAATCATTTGGATTTGTAAGATGAGTCCAGTAGCGCTTATAGACCATTAAAGCTCCTTCTTTTGGAACCCTCATCTTGTGTGCCTTTGCTCCTGTGGTTTAACCCATTAGAAAGTACAGAGAAGATACATACGTTGTAAAATGGAGAATGCTGATGGACACTGTTGTCTTGATGGGGTGTTTATTCCATGCTCTGTCTCATTATAAGTGCTAATCTTGCCAACAGTTTACCCAAATAAAACCAGCTTAATTTCTCGTGCAAGGTTTGCCTAATGGGAAAGTGTTTTAGCTGCTGAAGTTAAGCCAAGTAAAGCCTTCTAAAAAGTTCTGCATCAAAGCAAATAACCATTCTGCTGTCAATGTGCGGCTCTCAAGTTTTGTATCGTTATAAAACGCCCTTAAGCAGAATTTCCACTGCTTCCTGTCACAACTTTGTTCAAGCTTGCCTCGGATCCATTGTAGGGCCATTTGTTGCAGTCTGTTTGTATATTTTTCCTCTTTTGCTATATTTGAACCTTGGCACTGTGTTTTTGCTGAAAGCTGCTGATTGTTCCTTGCACAGGGTCATGGAGGTAAATCACACAAGAAGCAGAATTACATTATAGCTTATTTGGAGGCCACAAGGTTTCACGGGAGCCATCCATCAAACGTTTGAGGTGCTTTTGGAGCTCATAAAGAAAGGTGATTCTGCAAACACTGCATAGTCCCAGGTAAATTCCGCTGAGCAAATCAAGAATGGATCACCAACGCTCACCTCCCTGAAAAAGAGACATCGCCAGGAGGCTGGGGTGAGGGATAAGATCATAAATTTCTGATTCATGATAAAGTTCAGGTTTTGGATGTTTTAAAAAAAAACGATTTAAGACTAATTGTGTCTTAAAGAAAAATAAAATGCACAAACGGGGATAAAAACAACAAGTACACTTGCATTGATCCGAAGAGATTTAAAGAAGTGTGTAGTGTGTATTGACTGGCTGATAATTAGAAGTCTGGGCTCTACAAGTGCTGGAGTTATGGTTGGTTCCTTGTTTGCAGCAATCACATTTGTGTTAACACGGTCCTAAAGAGAAAATACATCAGCGGTGACCAGTGATCAACAATGAATGGAATGTTTTTTAAGACAAAATGATCAGGAAAAACATAAAGATTAAAGTATGGCTTGTTTGAAAGAGTTTTCCTTCTAGCAGGAAACTGTGTCGATGTTAAAAGTGAACAAAATCAACATCGCTAAAGCACAGTGGGGATGCATTGACTTGTTTAGAGCTACAGGACCTAAGAGATTGTGTTTAGAGTCTTGTTTTTCTTTTATTCCTCAATAATTTTGAATCCAGTGTACACTGGCAACACCAGAAGTGAACTATCAAGCATAGCAGCCAATCTAAAACACATTGACATCTGTGTGTTGCAATAGACCCATCAATGAACAAACCACAACCTGACTAAATAAATCTCCTCATGCATGCTCAACAATCCAGGTTGATGAATCTAACAGAGTTCAGTCAGGTCCTCTGGATGAATTCTTCTTGTTGAAATGTTTCGTCTTTCATCCAAAAGACTTTGTCAGTCCGTGGAGCTGCAGCAAACTCAGTCTTATAAATAGCACCTTCTCATAGTGCAGTCCTTCTCAAAAAGTGGGGCGCGCCCCCGGAGCAATGACAGGGTGGGCGCATGTGACCGTGGGGGAACATTTTGCGGCAGGTAGTAAGTTTTTTTTTTTTTTTTTTTTGCACCATTCTCATTTTGTCAGGGTGCGTTCGGCTACTGTTTGCTAAAATCCGGCAACTCTCAGGCTGACTAATAATAAAGTTATGAACAAATATGTCTGTCTTTTCGTTTGGGGAGCCACGCTTGAACCGTGTCGCTTCCTTCTGCTGCTGAGAAACTCAGCAGGTGACGCTCGTCACCCACAGCACGCATGCGACAGAGTAACCTGAAAACAAGAGCGTTCCTCTTTTACATTTTGTTGTTGTTGTTTTTTTAGTTTGCCAAAGCACAATTTTTATCTTTTTTTAAATACAGAAGGAATGTTTAATAAATGTTAGGACTCAGTTATTTGCTAACGAAATATATTTTATGTCATTAAACAACTTGTCAGGTTCTTCCCTTGTGAGCGCGTTCCCCTGGACCCCCACCCCCCCCACCCTGCCAGCCAACTCGCTCACTCTTGTGCTCTTTGCGACTTCTCTGCTGTCGCTGCTCTGGGGACCAGGTCCAGGTCCAGCTAAACATGGAGCAGGAGCTGAGAGCTGCAGGATCATGTTTCAAATTCGGCTTCACAAAGCTGTGCACTGCAAAACGTGCTCATTGTAGCCATTAACCCCGACTTCCTCATTTTGATAAAAACAATTATTCATTTTTGTTTTGTAGGTCAAAGTGTTGTATTTAACACTCCTGAGTTAAAATGTTGCTGATCAATTTGAAGTTATTATTATTATTAATTGATTGTATTTCATTTGATTGTTCAGTATCAAATGGTCAAAAGTGTTTACAGTTTAAATAAGGACAGATTTTTTTAATTTCAGGCAAATTGATGCACTTTAAGACTTTAATTTAATGTTAATAAGGACACAATGTTATGTAGAGGTGTACTTATAACACTTATTTTTTTTATTGTTTTTTTTTATTTATTTAAGAAATGTATTTATTTCATTAAAAACAATATATATATATACAATAGAAAACAATGTGTGTGTGGGGGGGGGAGGGGGGGGTGTAACAGTAAATAATTGAGAAGCACTGTCATAGTGGATCAGCCAGTTTGTTGTTGACATCCAGAACTAGCTGTTCACATACGAAAGGAGGACAATCAATTTAACGACTGATCGATCAGTTATTTCTGCTACATCACGTAAAAAAGGCTTTTGAAGCACCATCTCATATTTCCGTACACGTCAATCCACATAAGATCCATTGAGATCGCACTTAGTCACGCCCCCTCATACAGTGACCGGTTGAGCTCCCCTTCTGCGAAGGAGAAGTCAAGGACTCTATAAATGAGTAATGACACGGGACATCGGGGCTCTTCTAGTTTTATGATCGCGTCATAGAACGGAGAGGCCAGCGCTGTAAACTACCCTTTTCCTGCATTGATTTAAAATAATTGATAAAATCCAACAATTTTCAGTCAGGTCATCTGGACAGTTTCTTTTTTCTTGCTGAAACGTTTCACCTTCCATCTGGAAGGCTTCATCAGTCAAGGAAACAACACAAAACTGATTCTTCCCCTAAACAGCTTACTTTAAAGTGGAACAAACCAGTTATGTTGGTGCTAAGATGGTGTCTTTGGCACGCCCTCTTCTCTGGAGCTGGCCCTCTTCCTCGTCGACAGCCATGTCAAACTGGTTCAAAACCAAAACAGTCCATGCTCAATAATCCAGGTATACAATCCAACAATTTTCAGTCAGGTCATCTGGACAGTTTCTTTTTTTTTTGCTGAAACGTTTCACCTTCCATCCGGAAGGCTTCATCAGTCAAGGAAACTCCGGCTCCACTCAGGTGGAGCAGTGGGCAGCTATGTAGGCACCTGGGGAGCAATTAGGGATTGGGTGTCTTGTTCAGGGACACCGCAACATGTGGGGAGGTCTAGGAGTCGAACCACCACTTTCTGATCCCAGGTCTGCTGCCCCGCCTCTACACCATCTTGGCCCCTATCCCCAGTAGGTTGAGTACCAATCTTTATTCCACAATCTGCTTTTGAATTTTTATTTAGTTTGTGTTTAATTCTGACACCATGTTGTGTTATTTTGAAGTTGTATTTTTCCTAATTTTATTGGGGGTATTGGTGGTAAGGTTCAATGACTTTAACATATGAAAACTTGTAGACATACAGTAAAAGCGGGCGACTTTACTTTTCATCTTGCCTGCATTTATAACAAACATCCAGTCTGGGAACAAATGTCATTCTTCACCTTTTAAAAGTGATGAATACAGGCTTTTAGAGAGTCAATGGGGAAAAAGAATGGTGCCTTGTGTACTGAGGTGCTTATTAATTATGAGCCTTGTCCTCGACTGCACCCGGTTGAGCAGACTCTGGCTGAGCTCTCCAGCCCAGCCAGTCTGGGGTATCCTAATGGTCCCGTGTGATACATGACACAGGAGTGGGCAGCATTTCACACTTTACACTTTATGCCTTTTAATGGTTTTACATCACGTCCGGGTTCGAGGCGCCAGTCTAGCACATTTACAACTATTATCTCCTTCATCTCAATAAAAGTTTCAATTACGCACTATAGATGGGATTTGACAAATGGGCCATGGTGGTGAAATACTGTACTCATATTCAGAGAAAGAGAAAAGAGGTAGAGAGGGCAAAAGAGCGGAGAGGTGATTCGCATGCCAAGAGGCCACCATTATGGCCGCGAGTTAGATTATACTCATTAGGAAAATCTCTGCTGGCAATGATGAGTCCAGGCGTGCACAGACGCACACATTTCTACATTCCAGCAACGGAATTGTGTTTAAGCTGCATGCATTAATGAAAATTACGTAAATGATGTGAAACAAGAGCCACTTGTGGTGCAAAAGAGATTTCTGATTAATTTTAGGCAATTAAGCATCTGATAGGTTATTGTGTGCTGAAATAAAGCCCAGATACATGCAAATATAGAAGGAATTCTTACGGCCATATTGGGAAAAAAATGGATGAAAGTTATGGTTTATTTATTTTACTGCAAAGTCATTTGCAGTGTGAAATGAAATGGATTTTGCATTGAAGAACATATTGTTTTTCAAGAGCTATTAAAAAACCCCACATCTGGATTTTCACTCCTGTCCTGACCTGGTCCCACTGAAAAAATCCTGTCCTGTCCCACTCCTGGTAACATGACTCCTGCTCCTGGTCAGAATCACTCCTACTCCTGTACTGCTCCTGTTCGGAATCACTCCCACTCCTGTACTGCTCCTGTTCGGAATCACTCCCACTCCTGTACTGCTCCTGTTCGGAATCACTCCCACTCCTGTACTGCTCCTGTTTTTTTTCCCCCTCTTCATTTAGTTTTTAGGAAATACATTGAATTTGATCTTCTACCCATTCCTTTTTAAATTACTTTGTGTTCTGCAGTTTTATTTCAAAAGATATGGCAACAGGAACAGTTAATCTGTGGCGAAATAGAGGCATTTATTGCCTTAATCCAAACAAAAACTTTCACGAAAACAAATAATCCATGGCCTGTAATCCCTATAAATTTTCTACAGAGATCAGCTGCTGAGTCCCTGTTTCTAGCTCTTCTGGTCAGTTAAAGTAAAAACAAAATATCAAAAACAGTACATGGGTCCCACAATGTCTATCTTAGATGAAAGAACCCAAACAACAAATAAAAGTTGCATTTTACTAATTTATTGAACAATCGTTTCCTTTACTGTCATGTCTCAAATTGCTTAAACAAAAAAAAAAAAAAAAAAAAAAAAGGAAAAATGTACCAAGCAGACAACTCAACAAATAAAAATGCTTAAAGGCATTATTATACATTGGATGACGTCCTCAAGAACGTCACAATCTATGTGGTTGAGGTAACGAGCTCATTTTGGCGAAACATGATGTCGTGCAGTTTACCAGACTTCAGACTGGATCACTGCAGGTCTGGTGTTCCACCTCATCTCTCCACAGCTTCAGTGACCGCTCCAGCGCCTTGTGTAACTTAAAATTGAAAGAAGACGGTGCACAAGTCAAAATAGGGTCACCGTGACTACAAAATACAATTTGTTGGCATTTCTTCTGGAATAAAAAAAAAAAAAAAGAGATTTATAATTGAAACTAAGTCAAGAAAATGTGACCTTTGCAATTATAAATAACAGTAGCTCAATGTTTACTTATTTCACATATTTTATAATTATTATAGTGCTTCTTCTATGCTTTCTAAAACAGTTATTGAATCAAGTATTTACTTATGTACGTAAATGCAGATGTTTTAAAACCTGTTAAAATACACCAGAATGTAGGAAATAGCAGCTACTTTATTCAAAAAGTTATGGGGGAGGATTCACAGACCTCGCATCAATATGTCCCCTCTACAATAATTCTGATGCTAATACTCACTGTGTTGTTCAAGCCAAGAGCCACTGTCAACACTGGGGGGCTAAGGCCCCTAAAAAGGGCTTCTGGAATCGCACCTGGTGTGAAGAAAGAAACAGAGAAAAATCAACTCTTAGTCTAAAATTGAACAAAACAACATAATTGTACACATCATATCTTAAAACTAAAACAGTTACAATATATATGCAACCAGCCTTTCATATAAAAATAGGATATTTTTACCGGAGAATGCGTGCACTTTAACCAGGAAGAGTTCTGTTTTTGTGTTGTTGTTGTTGTTTTTTTACATTACAAACAGCAACAGATAATGAATATTTTAACATAAAAACCTACATAACAAAGCAGAGCATATTTTTTTTTAATTAAAAGGGACATGGTTGAGAAAAATGCGCTGTTTGAGTTTGTTTATTTACTGACGGTAAACAAAGTCCGACTCCCACCGCAGCTCCACACTGCAGCTAAAACTAAAAAGTTTAAAGCAGCTTGCACCAACACAACTCTCAGGAAGTTCAGGGTTATTTGACACTTTCCCGCCCGTTCTGTGAGTTTAATAGACAGTTACTTCTTACCTTGCGTTACAAACTATTTCAGCCACTCGGTTTCTCTGCTGGTGACTTCGCTGCTCGGTGAAAAGCTTCGGCTGGAACCATTGACTTCTGGGCAATGTAGTTCTTTTGACTTGTGTTGATTGGCTTATTGAAAGAAAACTACAATAGCTATGCTAGGTTTTTTTTTTTTTCTTTTCTTCCCATTTTCATTTTTGCTTATTGGTCGGTTCCCGCTCCTGTCTGCTCCCGCTAACATTCAATCCGGTCACGTCCTGGTCACATGAGTGATAAGGTTGACTCTGGTCCCGCCGGAATCCCGTGACCTGCGGTACTCCCGAAAAAACGTCATCCTCTAGTGGTGTCTCTGAACAAGACATCTAAACCCTAATTGCTCCCGGGGCACTTACATAGCTGCCCACTGCTCCACCTAGATGTATCCAAGGTGCGATGGGTTAAATGCAGATAACTAATTTTGCCTTTGTATGGGAACATACAAGGATGACAACACATAGCGCTTATTATACCAATATATACTTATCTGTACATAGAATTAGGTCTATGTAGCAAATTTGACATTTATCAAACAACGATTTAATACTAGGAATAATACTATTTAAATGTCCTACCAGAAGCAAAGAAGCAAGAGGAAATGGTAAAGGGATTTGGAAACAACAGCTTACTAAATCCCAATCCACATACTAACTGCAAATATGAACTTATAATAGAAGGAAAAACTTAACTGATCCTACTCAGTTAGCGGCGGTATTCAATTATTTTTTTTTTCCTTTCATCAGTTAAAAGTTTAGCATCACAGTAATATTTTAGCTAAGTTCCGTATTTTAGAATTTTCTGATTTTATAAATTCCATTCTTAAAATTGATCTTCAAAATGCTTAAATGGACTTGCACTCACGCCGTTGAGTAATTGTACACAGAAAGTGCAGGGCTACGGCAGATCTACCAGAGTGGCTGTGGATGGCGATTGTAAGGTTCCTTTCCGTAGAACCACTTTTGCTCAAAGTGCTCTCTCTGTGAAAGGATCTGCACTTTGGAACTCACTCCCTGTCGGTTTAAAATCTGTAACCGGATTCAACATGTTTAAAAAACAAAGTAAACTCTGGATGTATCAAAAACAGCATTGCATTCACACTTAAAAAAAATAAAAATAAATCACACTTAATGTATTTGTTTTCATGTGTATGACTCCGTTTATGTTGTTAATATTACTTTTAATTATTTTACTCTTTTATTGCCATTTCACTTCTTAATAGTAATTTAGATATCCTGTGTATAAAAGCCCATCTAGGGACAAGTGCTGCAAATGAGCTTACGCTATAAGCACCATGATACAGGCATAGGACTGCTGTTTTACTCAGTTTGTCTATATTATTGTGTCAGTCCCTAGCAAATAAATGTAAAAAAATATAAATAAGCATTTTAAGCAGACATGTCACTAGTTATTAATTTTTCTTTAATATTGACCATATTGTCAATTTCTCAACTTCCTGTTCACCTAGAAGTCTTCAGTCTGAAGAAGTCTTTCGGATGAAAGACGAAATGTTTCTACAATTTTTTTGAACCCGTCCAGAGGACCAGACGTAACTTTTTTTTAGAATTTTCTTTCTGGATTATTGAGCATGACTTAGGATGTCCCGTTTTAAAGATTGTGTTGTTCTTCTTTGTTTGGCTGTTCCCTTTTTCATGGGTCGCCACAGCAAACTAGCTCGCACAAAGACTTTGCGATTGTTTTTACGCCGGATGCCCTTCCTGATGCAACCACAGAGCTAAAGTGTAGGGCACCCAGGGGAGTATACGGTTGGAGTTAAGGGCCTTGCTCAAGGGCATAGAGTGGGGCAAATGAGTGTGAAGACAGGTGTGGGTGTTTCACCTTTTCCACCCACATTTTGATGTGTCGGCGACCTTCCGATTACATATTAGATTACATATCCACCTTCTCTAACCTCGAGGCCACCACTCTCCTTAAAGATTGTGTTGCCATGTTAAAATCCAAGATGACTGTCACCACATGCGTCTGGTTGTCTTGTGAGCTGGATAACTTGAAAAATAAGCAACAGGTCTTTTTTTTTTTTTTATAAGGCAAAAATAAAAAATCTACCTCTATTCTTATACACAGTGCAACTTAAATATCTTGCATCAAGAACATTAAGGTTTGTTCGCCTTCCCTGTTGAATTCCAGTTCAGAAAAACACTCCTCTGGAAAACTACAAATGTTCACGACTCAAATCCCTCTGTAGCGGGGTATATTGACGCAACACTTGTTTTGTTTGTTTGTTCTTTTAGCCTGGCTAAATAAAGTCAATACGAAGCCTAAAAACAACTGATAAGGATTTAATGATGCTAATAAGAAAGTCTTCAGGTGCATCTCAAACAGCAATCTAAATCTGTGCTGGAGCATAATTCTGGGTTATATTTGTGTTTCTAAAATCTAATTTTCACAAGGAAAGGATTATTCACTAACTTAAAAACTTGTTTTTTGTTTATGCACAAGAAAGAATATGTATTTAACTAAAGGAAAATAAAGGCATGGGGACCTGTTGGGGCTACCTAATTTATACAACAAATTAACTGTGATTAAAGGATCAAAGGTCCAAGAATTACCCACTACAAACATAATTTATCAGAACACTTAACAGCATGAATGATTCATGGAGCAGGAGAAACATATTACGATTTCACAATAAACCAAAGCAGATATTCATTTAATTTCTACACAATGGCATTATCTCGATTTGTAAGAAAAGTAGCAGCTCCCTCGCTGTAAAAGAACACAGCTCATGTTCAGTGCTACAGTATAGGCCTATCACATCTCAATTTTGCACCTTTACATTATGCTCCATATTGTGCTAACTCAACGTTTATAGAAACTTTTTTTTAAAAATGCCCGTTAAAGCTTTGAGATACCCAAAAGGATTGCTTTTGGAGTTGTATTTAATTTTGAACGGGGAACAAGATTCCAGTACAGAAGCTAGAGATGGACTGAAAAAGTCACAGAACCCCTAAAAGGTTAAGAGTCAGGTTTATCCCTACCTTAAGACATTTTACCTTCTACCTTGATGGCCAATACACTTCACATGAACGTGTCCTGAAGACATCTTTACCAAATGTCCTAACTGCATCCACAAATTTTTTCCAAGATGACAGTTTATTCTATCATCTTTTCCAATCTCTTTTTTTTTTTTTTTTCTTTTATGGCCTGAGTCATGAGCATCATAGGCTAATACCAACAAGCTTATACCCCTTACTTTTTACAGCTTTATCAGTAACGGAGGTCTTTAGGACGGAAACATGTTTGAATTTTGCGCGCATAGCACACGTATGGATAACGCTACAGCAGTGTTTTCAGTTGCTGACAGGGAGTGGGGTGGGTGGGGGACAGGTTGATATTTAAGGGTGCCCTCCATGGATAATGGAAGGGGAAACACTGTAGTGGCAGGCGCCCTTCTCAACATCCTTATGCTAAAACATTTTTGTTTGTTGTTAACAAATCATAATAAGCATAGAAGACAAGGAAAATATGACCTATCACTTCCAAGTTTAAAACTAAAACTCTACAGAACATATAGATCTGGGTAAGCCAAATCCCTGAGAACAACTTCAGTCATGATGACCAAATAACTATGATTAGATATTTTCACAGAGGCCATAAAAATCAAACAATAATCAAAGCCTATTTTCTTGCTTGGAGGTGTACGGATTATGCTCAAAATGAGGACTATAGTTATGAGTCAACCAAACACCACTTGCTGGTTTTCATTTAGATGACTTGAAAAAAATATAAAGTTGAGTATATCTCCAGAAGGTAATGACCAATGTTCTTACAGTCAGTTTTAGAAGCTAGAGGTCAAACTACCATGGTCAGTCAATGTATTTTGCACCCAAACTTATACTACATTTCTTGTCATCGGAGGGTTCTCAGGAGTATCTACTTGTCAAAAACAAAGCTCTCCAGACGAAATAAAAACTAAAAAATTTAACGCGCAAATAACATTTGGACAGTATTTGCTTGAGATGCACTGTTGTTCTATTCTTTATCAAAGTTTATCGCTGATCACCACTGGGTAACTGGAATACTGTTGAGTTATCTTCTGAAGAGCTACCATTATACAAGCAGAGTGCCCCGCCCTGTCAAGAGAACCAAGTGCCCTGCCTAGTGCCCCCCCCCCCCCCCCCCGATACCCATCAACACCTGTCGGCATTGATGTAGCTCTAAGCTAGCAGAATGCAATACAGACGCGCTAGGTAAAAAAGCTATAATTACTCTCCATCTCCCTCACGTACAGTGCGGCCACTGGAGCGTCATCCACATTACAAACTTGATGCAGTGGCCATTCCTTTTTGGTTACTTAAACAAGAAAAGCCAATATAGTGGCTTTGTTTTAAAGTGGGTGTTAAGCCATCAAAGGTGAAATGCTCTGCAGTATGAAACTGAAAAGAAACTGGAGAATAGGTGAAATGAAAAGCATACGTGTATTCAGGTATTTGACACTTATGCAGAAAGGTTGCCTTCTGGCTTTTGTAATTAGGTATGAACTATTTTTCCTGCCATTTATACTCACATTGCTTTCTTCTTGAAGCAATGTGTGAACAGTAGTTGTTCAGTCCCCCCCCCCCCCCCCCACTGCTCCCCCCTGCTTTCTGTCCCCTTACAGCAGTCACCAAACTATCAGGGAAACAATAATCCAGGCATTATTAGGCAGAGGTTGGCCCCGCGTTAATGCTGATGCTAATGGATTTCTACAGTTCAGAAGCACAGTGACATCCCTGTGGTATTGAATCAAATGGGAATCAGCAACAGGAGGGGAAATACTCTTTGAAGAAAGAGAGTGAATGAGGTAAAGAGAAGGGCGGCGGGAACTCAGGAGGTTGAAAAGTTGAAAGCCAGACTGACTGGAAGGATATCAGCTGATCTGACACTTTAGCCTAAAACTGTGTTGAAAGAATGAAGCAAACCTTAATAGATAAGTAGTACACACCAATGTTTCCCATCGCTGAGTGATTTGCATAGTGAAGGTTTGAAAGAAAGTGCTTTGTGTTGTCATCATTGTATGTTCCCATACAATGACAAAATTAGTTCTCTACATTTAACCCATCACAACTGAGATACACCCAGGTAGAGCAATGGGCAGCTATGTAAGCACTCGGGGAGCAGTTAGGGATTGGGTGTCTTGCTCAAGGTCACCACAGCATATGGGCATGGCGGGGAGTTGAACCTGCAACCTTCTCGTCCCAGGTTGGCTGCCTTACCTCTAGACTATCTTGGCCCCTTTCGGTTTTCGAGTTTTTGTGGAATGGAATTGAACAGGGAATTCAATAAAACAAATGTTTCTGGTGCAAGACATTCAGGTGGGTAGGAGTTATACTGTGTAGAAGAACTTTTTATTTATTTTTTATTTATCTCGTCTTAAGAGAGGGACAGATCTCGTCGAGTATGGGGAGCAATTTTATCCACCCCCGGGCCCAATTTTAGAAAGGAACCTTTCTTACGCCTAGATGTAGCCATGCAAGAAAATGGAAGTTTATACCTTATTATTATTCAAATGATCAAGTTAAAGCATGGGGAGGCATGGTGGCACAGTTGGTAGGGCTGCCATCTATCAGAGAGGTTTCCAAAAATTAATCCTAGAAAGAAGGCCTTTCTGGGTGGAGTTTGTATTTTCTCGCCATGCATGCGTGGGTTTTCTTCGAGTACTCTGGTTTCCTCAAACAGACCACAAACATGCATGCTAGGCTGATTGGTAACTCTAAATTGTCCCTAGGTGTGGAGTATGAATGGTTGTCTAGTTTGTCTCCATGTGTCCCTGTGATGGACATGCAGCCTACCCAGGGTGCCCCCCGCTTCTTCCACAGTGATGGCTGAACATGGGTACCAGTGACCTTCTCTGACCTAAAACGTAAGAACCAGGTTAAGATAATGGATGGGTGGATTTTCAAGTGGTTAAGAGTTATACTGTGTAGAAGAACAGTGGAACTTTTATTTTAATATTTTTTGACCTATCCGAGAGAGGGACAGATCTTGTCAAGTAGGGGGAGCAATGTTACCCAACACCAGGCACAATTTTTGAAATAAGCTTTTCTTATGCCAAGATGTAGCCACACATGAAAATGGAAGCCAATGCAGGGTTTTCCCTACATTACTTACCTTGGCTCATCTTTTCTGTGATTTGGGGAGAAGGGGGGATAGCCGGTAGAGATCGAGACACGTCTGTGTTTGCACCAACAGTTTGAGTGGAGGGGGGGGGGGGGGGGGGGTGTAGGACACGGCTCAGCGTGAGAAAAGTGGAATGATACCTAGGTTTTTAGCTTGCGCATCTGTATTGTGCACCACTAGCTTAGCGCTACGTCAGTGCCGGCTGTTGTTGACAGAGGTGGTGGTGTGTGTGTGTGTGGGGGGGGCGTCAATTTGGTAGGCAACGCACTCGATTCAGTTGACAAGGCAGTGTGCCCTGCTTGTATAATGGTAGGAGAAACACTGTGATGCCTTACTTAATTTTTCAAATTATCGTGCGCAAACCACGCAGGGATTGATGGACGAATTGTATTTTCGATTCCCTCTCTTCGCACCATAACGGGTGACAACTATAGCTAAACAGCAGCAGTCTACATAACACTAACACCCAGCATTCGTTGAAGGGATGCTTATCAGAGTATTAAACTAAAATCGTATTGTGTTGAGGAAGGATGGGAGTTGTAGACAATGTGGTCAAACCTTGAAAATAACATTATGCAGTTTTGTGTGAGTTTGTTTGAGTTCCATATCTTTAAATTGGACAGTTGCTGTCATTTTAGTCTTTGTTCAATTGGTTTAGCTATTGCGGTAATTCTGACTGCAAAAGGTAATCTGTTGAAAAATGCGTAATGCGCATTTCAATAAAGTTTGTCTACAGGTTTATGAGATATTTTGCTTGCAGTCAAGCACACCTGCCTAAAATGTAACAGCAAAGGAAAACTGACTGAAATTTAAAATCGCTATGACACAAAACCAAGAAAATAACCATCCCACTAGCGCTAATTCTGCAAAAGCCAAGTTTTTAACAATATATGATTAAATAGTCCTCCAAATATATAAAGATGCTTCAGAATATCTGTTTTCGTTTTGCCTCATTAACACTAATCCCAAACAAGAGGTGTTAGCACAGCATTTGCTGCACTACCTGCCATGTTTGATAATCGGCTGATAGTGATTCAGCACTCTACCTGCTGCTTCATGTGCCATATGTGTCCAATTACAGTGGGCTCCCCCATCCCTGCCGCTGTGCAGCTTCCTGTGTTACTTTGACAGAAGCCATTTAGTAACTTTAATGTGTAAATTAGTTGACGCTCTACCTCAGCTAGTTATAGCTTTATTTGATCTATGTGGACATAATAATTATGGTTATGCCTCTTCATTATACCTGATCTGCGTTAAAGTCAAAGTTCAACATTTTCGGTAGTGGGGTAACTTTGGGCATTGGCTTTGGGCAGCTGTTGCTGAGTGGGTAGCGCAGTCATCTTCCGTTGGAAGAGCTGGGGGTTTGATTCCACCAGCTGTCACATGCTGAAGTGTCCCTGGGCAAGACACTGTACCCCTCATTGTCTCCGATGTGTGTCCCATTGGTGTATTAATGTGATAAAGCACTGATTCGTCTTTGTATAAATATAGTGGAGTGCTGTATGAATGGGTAAATGAGGGCACAGATTGTAGTGTAAAGCGCTTTGAGTGTCTTCATAAGATAGAAAGGTGCTATACAAGTAGTTTATTTTCTTAACTTATTTTAGATAGCTAAACTATTTCTCACTGTGGTGGATTTGCGCCCTGTCCAGGGTGTCCCCTGCCTGTTGCACAGTGATGGCTGGACATGGGCACCAGCGACACCCGAAACCCAAAAACGAAAGAAGCGTGTAAAGATAATGGACGTATGGACGCAAACTGTTTTTCTAGATTAAAGTATTCCAAAGAGCTTCTTCAACAAACTTGTTCAGAAACTTTCCAGAGTCCCATGTCAAAATATCTAATAAATAAATCTAATTATTTTTGTGTGAAAGCAAAGAGAGCATTTTATGTTGAATTTTTTTTTTAAAGTTTAAAAGTAAATTTTCACATGTTCACAAGTAGGAATTGTTGGCAAACTACGTTTTTAAGCTAATTTATTTAATTTAGAAGGATTTGCTAATCTCTTGTTGTTCCAGACCTTTGGCACTAATTAGAAAAGTTTAAGAGCCACTAAACAAATGTTTTATGTGGTAGCAGTTTAGAGTCGTCCTCTACACAAACTCCAAGTGTTAACACATCTCGTCTCGCAAGAACTAGTTTTGCACGAGATTGTGTGCGATGTCATTTTCTTGTTTATTACTTCATATTTTGATGATTAAATTCGTATCTTGAGCCATTTGGTTTGGAATTTTGTGACTTTCTGGCAAACAATATGTCAAAAAGACATACAGCTGTGGTTTGAACTCTGAGCAGTTGAACTGTTCTGAGGAAACTCCACTGGTTCTTGGACGTGGCGGTAATTTGTTGCCTGGAATCTTTATTTAAAACGTTGTGCGTGTATAGAAGTCACCAAAGCCCACACATTTCTAATGAGAGAGATGGAACATGATGAGCAAACGCATGTGCAGAGAGAGTTCGGTTACAATCGTACCCATTTAGTTGCCGATAATATTATTCAGCACGAGCTGTTGATGTCTTAGATAATTGCACGTTTCCATGGATACGGTGCCGCTGAGTGTGGCCTTTTCTCTGAGTGGACACAGAAGAGATGGGAGACAGAGGAGATGGCAGTGGCGAGATTAAAACGGAGGAAGGACTCGGGAATCTCTGCACAGCTGGATCGATGTTGGATGCCATCAGGGTTGATGCTTTTTGAGAAGCAACTGTGCAGCTGGGAGGTTGCACCCACCCCCTGCTTTCAGCATGGTCTATCCATGCTGTGTGTTAGCTGCTACATGTAAAATGAACCCATAATCGTTTGACAGCGATTCAACATAGACAATGAAGAACATAAAAAAAAAACCCACACTGATCAGCTTTTTATCCATTTGCACGGATTTTAAAAACAGAAACAGCAATTGTGATTTCAGACTCTGAATTGTTGTTTTCTCTGTTTACAAAATCAATGTCCTGAGCCTTTTTATCACCTTCGTTCAAAGATTCTGCACCTAGACAAAGAACAAACGGATTTATGGCTGAGGCTTCACAGGTTCACAAAAAACAATTAACACCCCAGCTCAAAAATCAGTAGTCTTCCAAAATTTAAAATTGTTTAGAGCAAAAAGCAGAAAAGTTAAATGTGCAGCTATCGTACCTAAAAATAATCTACTCCAAAAGACATCTTGCAGACGTTTCCTCTTCAGACGTCTCCACAGCGAGTCATCCTCCATTTCACTGTGTCTTCTGCATCCTCTGTCCTCACTCCAACTACCTCCATGTCCTCTCTAACTGCATCCATACATCTCCTCTGTCTTTTTCCTGGCAGCTGCATTTCTAACATCCTTCTACCAATATACCCACTGTCCCTCCTCTGGACATGTTCAAACCATCTCAGTCTGTTCTCTCTAACTTTGTCTCCCAGTTGTTCAACATGTGCTGTACCTCTGATGATCTCATTCCTGGTCTTATCCATCCTTGTCATTCCTAAGGAGAACCTCAACATCTTCATTTCTGCTACTTCCAGTTCTGTCTCCTGTCTTTTTGTCCATGTCTCTGTCTCCAGACCATACAACATAGCTGGTCTCACCACTGTCTTGTAAACTTTTCCTTAGACCTTTGCTGACACCCTTTTGTCACAAATCACTCCTGAAACTTTCCTCCATCCACTCCATCCTGCATGGACTCTCTTTTTTACTTCTCTCTTTCACCACCATCTCTTTACCACATTCCCCATTTTCTTGGACAGTGGACTCAAAGTCATTGAAGTCCTGTACCTTTGTGACCTCTGCTCCTTGTAGCCTCACTGTTCCACCAGCCTCCCTCTCGTTAAGTTGAGGTTTATTGTCATATGCAGGTCAACACAAGGTCAACAGTGCAATGAAATGCTACATATGAGAAGAACCGTCTTGACTCGCCAAAAAAAAAACCAAGAAATACCAAAGCATGCAAGAAACATACAAAGACAATGCACCAAAAGTGAAAATGAAACACATCTACAGTTGCACGGTCCTATTAGCAGAGTGGTTCTGTTAGCGGCATGGTCTTGTTAGCATTGCGGTCATGTTAGCAGCCTGATGATAATGACCGTGGCAACAGACGATGACTGCCCTCCAGAACATGGTTGGGCAGACACAGAACATCTAAGGTTTTCCCGCGGAACCGAACTGTTCTGTAGACTTTGGTCCATGCAGGCAGATGGAGGATCATGGAGACATCTGCCATGACAGGCCAGAACCTGAGCCCGAGGCGGGAAAGGAGCAGAGAACTGAACCACAATGGCAGGATGGCAAGGCAGCAACACACAAAACTCCAACAATGCATCGCAGTCATACGAAGATGAAGATACACGTAGCATGGGTGTGAAGTGTAGGTGCAAAAAAGTTCAGACAAAAGGAACAAAAAAAGAGTGAGTCGACGCGGACCTCCCGTTAGCGCTACCATTCTGCGGTGCATATAACGTCACAACATTCACACACGTACTCTAGGGATGTAAGATATTTGACCAGTATCCGATATGCCGATATGTTCAAACTTATTTGGCCAATAACTGATTCCAATACCGATATTTTGTTTTCTAGACCTACTTACAGAGACTACATAGCTTTCTCTGCTGTGGAATTAAAATACTACAGTATTCCGCATGGTCTGTCAATTCGGCCTGCTCCCAAATGCAGATGCCCAAAAGGGGGCTAAAATGATTAACACTTTAAACTGGGGCCTTGGTGGTCATTTTGACATAAGGACAGTAAGAGGATTATAATTCAGCTGATCAGTCCCATCCTAACTTTTTGAATGGTTTGTATTCAAATCATTTAGTACAGTATACAATTTTCATAGGTTTGACATTTCGCTAGAAATTGGAAACCGCTGCAATTTTCTTGTACACATTAGAGCTCTTCCACCTTCTACACTTCAGATGGAAATAAACAGCCGTCTGTAACACTGATACACTGGATTTATCAATTTTCCACGTGGAAAATGCCCTCCGTAAAAGAGAAAAGATTGCACAGGCTCATCAGAGTCAGGGAAGAAGAAATGTAGAGCACTGAAAGAGATGCGGTTTGTTAAATAAAGAAGGGTAATATTGAACCAAGATGGGCTCTGAGTGCAGCTAGTTAGTTCAAAACGCATCAGTGGGTTCTTCTCTTGGCTCGGGCAGTAAATTAGAGGGCAGGACCCATTTTCTTCAGTGGGAGCATTAACAGGAATTCTCTCAACCATGGTAGGGAGTGACCTGATGGGTTTTTCTGCTTCAAACTGTCAAAAAGGGGGCAGAGCCAAAGAGGGGACCCTTTATCTAAGCCAAGAACATGGAGGAAATGTAGATCTGCACAAACAAAGCATGCACTTGCGCTTGCATATGTGCATTATTTGGTGTTTTAGGTGAAGCAAAGCGATGACCTCATTGTGTGAACGCTTGTGAAGCTTTCACTATTGTGATTCATTTCTCTTCCGTACATTTTTTGGCATTTTCTCGTTCCACAATTTTTGTGCCATTTCAACTATTCCTATATCAAAACGTTCAGCTCTTTCAGGAGCAGGGTGCAACTTTAGCTTTTTGAAATATTTAGCCTTTTCTGACACTTTTAGTCTCACAGGACATGAACTTAGCTCATTTTACATCCTTCAAATCTTTAGATGTGTTTACAACCTTTTACTGCTCCTTTCTCATTTTGTTCTGCTTCAGGTTCTTTAAGCCTTGTGCAAATTTAAACTTATTTTTTCCGGCAATTTTCAGCTAATTTTAGCTGTTTTGTGCGCCTTTATGATTATTTCTACTAAAGTACAACATTTTTTGTGCTTCTTCTAAGTTCTTTCTGCTAATATCAGCTTGTTATGCTCCTTTCAGCTAATTTTAGCAAGTTCAAGCTTTTTCTGCTATTTAAGCTACTATTTAGCCGTTTTATGCCAATTTTAGCTTTTTCCAACTAATTACATATTTTTTAGCTCTTTTCAGATCTGTCCACGTCATTCTGGTGGTTTATGCTTCATTCTGATTTTTCAGCTATTTTTCAGCTGTTTTTTGCTCATTTCAGCTTTTAATAGCTAAAATCCAAACTTTTTGTGCTCATTTCTGCCTATTTAAACCCAATTCTACAATTATGTGTTCTTTCTGCTTTATTCGACTAATTCAGGATTGTTCTTTCATTTCAGCTACATTTCAGCAAATTTCTTTAGCTATTTTCAGCTGTTTTTCAGCAAGCTCTTCTGCAATTAGCATTCACACTGCATTTTGCAGGAAATCCAACTTCTCTAGTTGAAAATTAATTTGAAGCAGGGGCAATGGGGAAAAAAATCATGACTGAGAACTAGACTGAAGAATTGCACTTGGCTGTAAAAGTTAAACACCCAAAGTTAGTAGTTTCGTCTCCTCAGATGGATTAGAAATATCCCATCAAATTGCGTGGGTTTCCCTTCTGATTTCCAGTGGCAGTAGATTTTTCCCACAGCTGGGAACCGCACAATGAAACCTGCAAGGACTCATTTGCGTGGAATATCAATTCAATGCTCAAATGCATTTTGGAAAGTAGAGGCAATTAACGGGCTAATTATCAGCACCGGGGAGAACATTCTAATCATAGAAAAGAGCTTAAGTGAAATAATGTCAACGCTGGCTGAGTGGTGAGCAGGAGGGGGAAATATATTTAACTGTTGCAACCAGGATTTGACCTTTGTCCAAAACTTGTGAAACGGACTGGAAAATATAAAAAATACACAACAGTACAATGTTATCCGAATGGTAAAAAGCTGAGCTTATATACAACAACTAAAGATCCAACATTGTTGTAGCTGAATCATCGGTTAACTTACTAATCAGAGTCAGGTTTATTTTCATTGCACCAAAGCGCAACAAAATTACATTTCGGTACAGCCCGTCCGAGAGAAGCATAAACAAACAGACATGGAAAGACGGAGGTGACTGAGAGCTTATCGTTCATATAAACAACCAGAAGTTTGGGATAGATGGCCAATTCAAGGTTGAGTAGGGAAGTCAAATTTAGAGAATTATTTTGGGTCAGGCAGACTATGTTTGAATTTCCATGTCTGTCTTCATAGTTCTGCTGGTACGTCTCACTGGCAATTCCAAACAGACAAATTTTGTGGTCACACCACCGGACTGAGCTTGTAGCCTTCTCCAAGGTCAATTTCTTCTCGCCAGTGAGTCCTAAAAGCCGCAAGTGGCCTGCGATTCTCAGAAATCACATTCAGCTTAGGTCTCAGCTCATGCAGCATCTGAATCTGAGAGCTTACCACTCGGTACATTCCTTCATACAAGGCAGGCAGCCTCGCCAGAACCGCTGCCGCCGTCTTCCGAATTTGTCGAAATGCCAGATACAAGCCAACTCCAAAAAGCAGAAATCCTGTTATCATAAATCTAATTATGTACGCATCTTCTACATCCTCAATGGACAATACAGACAAACGCGCCATCTTCCACTACCTTCAAGAATCCATAGTGTATCTAGCTGCGAGTGTCCCTTCAGGGCATGAGGGCTCTCCTTCGCTCTGTCTTCTTGTCAACAAAATTTTATCAATTGTTTTGAGAGACCAGCTGACCAGATCCATAATTTACAATTCAGATGACATGTATTGAGAGTATCTGATAGGAATCACAAGACAAAGAGCAAAACAGGAGGGAGACAGGAGCAGAAGGGAAAAGTGTCTGTCCTCATAAAGAGCAAGCAGGAAAGACGGCAGAGAATTTGGAAGTCAGCTATGTTAATGCTCCAAGAAAATGGTTTTGGGGCTGGTGTTTTTAAACAGTTTAAATCTTTCAGAGTGGAATTCTATGGAATGGTTCTGAACACTTATCTTTATTGTAGATAGTTTTTTTCCCCAATCTCAGTATGGAGAGATTGTATAATTCTGATTGTATAAAGGAGTTAACCAGTAAATCAGGGAGAAGGTCTAAGTAGATTTCTGCCTTTTTAAAACAAAGTCTATCTCAAAGTTATGGCAACTCATGTAATTGCTGTTTTAAAAACTTACACTGCATGGGTATGTACAATAAATGCTATAGTTAATTGTAAGAGCATATAGCAGCAGCAGTAAGCTGTTGCACTTGTAAAGCAGCTCGGGGTAATTCCAGCAGGAATGTCACAATAACTCCGCCAAAATAACCATGTAATGCAAAACTGCTGGCAGTATAAAGTTTAGAAGAGTGTTTGCTTGAACCATTGGTACATTTTGAAATTCAACCTGTTTATTATTTGTTGTGCTTGCTCAGGTTGGGAGACTGCAATGAAGTGAAGATTCGAGTCTGGTGGCTTCCTTAGATAAGAGAACTTTACTAATTGGCTCGTCTATGTATGTGAAAGTTCCTGTAAAGTGTCCTGAGACAACTGTGTTGTGATTTGGCGCTATATAAATAAACTGAATTGAATTGAATTATTATACAATGCTTTAGTGTTCAAATCCAAATCCGGACACAGAAGTATACCACATACAGCACGTTAGGCCACTCAAACTGTTGTATAGCAATCTACAGCAATGGCCCAGACAATCAAAGACCTTATATAATATTTGACCTTGATTTGTGGCCATTGCCTTAGAGCTGGGGTTGTGAAATATTATGTGACATGATGTAAAGTGGTGGTAAGAAGGCATGTCAGGTTTTGTTAATTTATCTTGAGCAGATCAGAAGTTGTGGGCAGGACAAGAGGAAGTTTACGTACATATGTGAATAGCTTGATGGAGTCTATACCAATACATCTGCCTTTCAAAGGGTGTATAAGAAAATGTCATGTTAGGCAAATGTTTCCTCTAAACTAGGACCAAATTGAGTTTTGGTGGACAAAATGTTTATACGATGGATGGTGTCGGGGAATTTTGGTCAAGATTTACAGATGTTTTAACTACTCTGGCTGAAAATGTCAACTGCCCATGAATCAGGTGTTTGAGTTAGCAGAGAGTTCTTTTCTCTCTCAGAAAGAGCTGAATGAGGAGCCGATTTGATACTGCATGCACAGCTGGAAGTCCAAGGACGCCAGTCTGTGACCTGGAAGAGCTGATAAGCATATAAAAACAAGCATTGCACACTGCCCATGGCAGATTTTCGTGACTGGGCTCCATGCGTGTATACTTCTGTACATCTGTGTAACCTATTGTGAAAATCAGTTCTTGCAAGTAAAACTAGTTAAAAATCTTCTCCTGTCATTGAATGTGGCTTCTTTGTGTATGTAAGACAAATAGAGGATACCAAAGTTCATGCTCGATAATCCAGGTTAAAATCCAACAATGTTCAGTCAGGTCATCTGGATGTGACTGAACATTGTTAACATGGCTTCCGGGGCCATCAGTCAACACCCACAAACAGTTTTCTTCCCCCACTATGGGAGTGAGCATTTGTGAGACTCAGTTTGTTGGTAGCTCCTCAGATTGAAGAAGTCTTTTAGATGAAGGACAGCACAAAAAAATAAAAAATAAAAAACAGTCCAGATGACCTGACTGAACATTGTTGGATAAATAGAGGATATTTTTATCCAACAGATGACATCCAAAAAAATATTTTCTATGCCTACCATATTTTTTGGCCTGTAAGTCGAAGTTTTTTTTGTTGCATAATTTACATGCCCTGCGACTTATACGTCAAAGTGACATATTAATGGATTTTTTGCTCATATTTATAAGCCAATTTTTGGCTGAGATATGACTGTTTTCATTCATTCCGACTGAAAATATTGAACACTACCATTTTCAGCCACTAGATGACACTCGAATAGTATGGCATGCCCTTGTGTCATGTAATAGGTAAATGTGGCTATTAGTGACACAATCAGCTTGCCATAGCCTGCCACCTTCGTCCATCTCACAAATGCAGCTAATTTGACCATTGAAATATATATTTATTAAGTAAAAGTTCATCTGAGACACACCTTTACTATAAAGTCAAGCAAACAAACAATTGTTTTTAGGCGTTTAACTTGTTAAATTTCGAAGAAATGCACTGCGACTCGTCCCTCTACGCGTTCCTACTTCCGCGTATCCGCTTTTGAAATACAGCTGCTTTAACCATTAACGTGCATTTATTAAGTAAAAGTTAGACTGAGACGCACCTTTACTATAAATTCAAGCAAACAAATAATTGTTTTTAAGTGTTAATCTTGCTAAATTCTTGTTGAAGTCCTCCTGTGCACACTCCCGCGGCCGCCATTTGGCAGCCAATAAATTTTTGGCACAACACTGGCCCATATTTCCGGGTTGTCAGCGGTTACGCGAAACAAACGTGACGCGTCAGTGGTGACGCATAATAGATGCGATCTATACGGCAAAGCGATATATTTATGCATTTTTTTCCACTTTATTAGACATATTTGGACTGATGCGACTTATAGGGCAGTGCAACGTGTATGGCAGAATATACGGTAATTATCTCCTAAAATGGACACAATCCAAAAATAAGGTGATACAAGATCGATAAGATCCTGAATCAGAATATTAATGCCCTAAAGCAGGGGTGTCAAACAAAAGGGGGCCAAAATTAAAACCTCTTTCAAACTACGGGCCGGTTTCAGAATCTACATTAACTCAAGTTTGATACCAAACATCTTTTCTTGGTTGCAGGTTCCTCAGCAAGAGGTTGATTGGTCTCATTTGATATTCTCTGTTGCACTTTGACATCATAATCAAAGATTACTGGAAAAGAGAGTGATAAAAGTATTTTACATTTAAAATAACATGTTGGGGGCCAGACAAGATGTCAACGAGGGCCACTTTTGGCCCCCGGGCCTTGAGTTTGACACATATGCCCTAAAAAAAAAAACCATACAAATGTATTGCTGTACTAAGTTCTTACTGTAGGTTCTAAGTCAAACTAAAACTTGGGTCTCTGCATTGATTGGTACCTAATGAATCGAGACAAAGAACATACATCTACCATCTCTAATTAACCGTGTTGATCTCTTTGATCTTCCACCGGATGATACCAAGTTGAGGTTAAAAGTTTAGTTTGGGGCGGAGAGTGCATGTAATAAAAACACTTAACCATTTGTGGAAGAGGAGAGGTCCCAAACAGGATAAAACCTGTACCTGAGAGTAAAACGGAAACTTTTTACTTCCCAGTGGGCTTAGGTTCGGGCTGAGCCTTATGTAAATATGTCTCATGAGGACAAACAATGAATTACTGCATATTTGAAGCTCAGAGCAATGCAGTTATGCGTTTAGACATTTTGCCTGTAGAATAGCAGAAATTGTATCGCCACATGAGGAGAAATATACCAGCCTCTTGGCAGTAACCCATTCCATTTAGCTGTAAATTAAGTTAAGCCTGATGGACTTGACCGTGTTTTGTCCATAATTTACCTTTTCTCATTTTCACAGCAGCTACGGGCCCTGGAGAAATGGCTGAACACGAGCATTACTTTTTATGCGGTGTGCTCCGTTCATTTTGCTTTGCAGACAAGAATCGTCGGCAATCAGGTGTCAGCATCCATCTCTTCATTACGCCATTATGTCATTAAATCCTGCCAGTTCCTCACTGTCATTTCTTGGTATTTTCTCTGTTCAAACAAAATGCAAAGTGGTTAATGTGAAGGACAGCGGAGATAAATTTCCTAAATTGGTGCAGTTTTCTCAATCTCAAAAATAATCAATAAAGAAAAAAATGCTTGAGGCAGGTTTATTGGCTATTCACACAAACTACATGTGTAATTTGCTTTAAGTAGTATACCATGGCACTGTTTGACAAGATAACATCCTGTATTAACTGGCTTGAATATTAAGTCGGATTATAAATGACGTTAAAGGGATAGTTCATATATTTGAAGTGGGCTTCTATGAAAAGGTTTTGAACATTTAATATCTTGCTTGTTGTAGATGATGAGATATTATTAAAATAACATAAAATATGATGTGCTGGCAAAATGAGTTACAATGAAGATTTTTTCAAAACTGAGCTATTATTTTTAAATTCAACATCTCAAACAATTTATTATGTAGTTTGTTGAAATTTGGCAATTCGTCACCTTATCAACAAGCTAGATTAATTTACAAGAGAACCGTTTAGAAAACTTAATATTGGTCTGGAGTGATGTCATCAGTAACTACAACCCTATATTTAATAAAAAGCTTCATGATAAACCCAATCATTATACATGGGGATTTCCCAGCACTACGGTAGCCAGCAGAGAAATATGGTAAATTTCAAAGGTGATTCTTATGGAGATAAAACGATGGATTTTTTTTTTTTTTTTTTTTGGCATAGCTGTTAGGACACTTCAATATAAAATATAGATTAGGAAGCTCATATGTCATTTAGTTTCCAGGATTGCTAAATGTAAATCTCAATCATGGCAAAAATCTAAATGTCCACCTTCATTTGCGTACTATGCACATTTCAACACATTTTGCATGCACAGCTCACAAACAGCATTTGTCTAATGCTTGGGGGCAGATTACTCCAGAGTTTAGGGCCAACGACTGAAAAAGCCCCATCTCCTCTGAGCTTCAACCTGGTTTTAATACAACCAGCAGCTGGTTAGATGTAGTAGGTCAGAGAGGTTATGAGTGTGCAAGGCTAAAGGTCAACAGGGGAATTTTAAAATAAATTTGGCCAGATCTCCCTTGAAAAAGAGGTTTTTAAACTCAATGGAATTTTTTTACCCTGGTAAAATAAAGGTTAAAAATTCTGATATGTACAGGGAGCCAGTGAAGGGAGGACAAAACTGGTTAAATACGCTCAAACTTACGAGTTCCTGTTAAGAGACGAGCAGCAACATTTTGGACGAGCTGGAGACGTGAAAGAGAGACCTGACTCACCCCAACATAGAGTACTGTACGTTACAGTAGTCTAGTCGGGATGTAATGAAGACATGGACTATTTTTTCAAGGTCATATCTGGTCAACATGGACTTACAGTAAGCTTAGCCATCTGCCTTAACTGGAAGAAGCTTTTCTGCAGAACAGTTAATCTGTTTATTAAATTTAAAGTCAGAGTCTAAAGCCATCGTGAGATTTGTAGCAGACTGGTAAAGATATGGCTAAAGAGAGTCTAGGTTTACAGGAACAGAGACAACAGTAGAGCTAGGACTAAACACGTTTTCAGTTGAGTTTTCTGATCGTTGAAACTTTAAAAAAAATAAAGCCATCTATGCCTTAATGTCATCGACATTTTAACAGAGGGTGAATTGTGCACGAACTATTAGGTTTTAAAGGCAGATAAATCTGACGATCATCAGCATAACAATGAAATTAAATACCACGTTTCCTCAGAATATATCACAAAGGAAGAAGATATGGTGAGAACAGAAGGAGTCCAAAAATCGAACCCTGCGGAACCCCGCATGAAAGAGGCACTAAAGCAGATAAAGCTGTTTTGGACTAGCCATTAGCTCATCTGTCTGATTAGATTTATTTTATTTTTCCAAACTAGTGTCACACCAAAAGCTATCTAGAACAAGTAAGACATTATTGTTTGTAATTTTCTACAGAACACAGAATGCAGTAGTTCGATGTTTTGAAAGTTGGATAGATTGTTCATTTTTATTGGCACTGCATCAAGACAGACTTTGCACATTCTGATCCCTTTGGAACAAAAACAAATACTGACCGGGAATTCAGACCTGACCGAGCAATGCGCCGGGTGCTGCTAATTTAGAACAAACGATCAGAACGATAAGACGGGAAAAAAAATAATAAAGTTAATTGCCATCAGTGAGTAGAGAAAGGAAACTCAAGACTGAAGTGGACTGAAGACAACAGTAGACCAGTATGAACAGGAAATTGTGACATCATCAGGGACCCATTTGCACTAAGTTTAAGACTTTATGGAACTGATTTGAAACTTTTTTGTGTTTCTGAGAGTAAATAATTTGAGTTTACTGTATATGCCAAAGTAATCAAATTTTGATCTTGACAGCAGTAAATGATTTCAAACACCTCAAAGAATTTGTTTTGGGCGTTAACGGACAATTTATGGTTTTCTGAAGGCATTTTTTGCTTCATTAGATTTCAACCTGCTGTTGATACCAGGTGCCACTGCTGTTGCTACATCAAAAAACTCTACTGATGCGAGAACAACAAAGAGTAAAATATAAACCATCAGCACACAGTTGAGTTGTTCCTTTGCTTTCCTCAAAAAAAGAACCAGGTAAATTGGGCAAGAGCAGAGTCTTGACTTTATAAATGTGACCAATTTAAAGACAAGGGGAAGAATTACAGGATGCGTGTCTACAACGGACTGACTTGAGTCAACACATTCGAAATGGTCATCCTAACTAAGTGACCTTATCAAACACTTCTATGGCTATAACTTAGTTGATTTTATAGATATTGAGCTAAAGTTTGGTGTGATAAAAGCTTAAAGTCATTCCCAACACAAACTTTGAGTACTAAGTAGGCCTGTCATGATAAACAATAAATCAATTAATCGCATGATTAATGAAAATCATCTACCTCATTTTCATTTATCGGCTTTATCGTTTCTTCATGTCTCTTTCTTCTGAAGACACTGGATGACAAAAAGCTCAACTCCAGTGCTCTTCACTGACCCTTCCCTTTATCTTGTTTCTCTTTTCTTTAAAATCCATTTTAACCATTCAAAATTGTGTTTTTGGATAGTTAAAAGCAACTAAGCTGAGAAGCTAAGATAACAGACCAACATCGGGAAAAAACCTCCGTCTTGTCGAAGCTCCAAAATTCCCGTTTGAAACCCGTACCTTCGTCTAAAAAGTTGTTTTTCGCTGCAAAAAGAAGCTGAGAACGTATTTACTGATTTTTTATTAAAGCTTTGTGTGAAAAATGCTATGATAAAGAGATCAAACCACACAAGTGTCCGCCATTTTGAGAAACGGAAAAAAGGAAGGAGAGACAGCCCATGTCAAGTCAAGGGTCCTCCTTCCCATTTTTCTGAAAGAGACACGCTTCTCACTCCCTCACTATCCATCCTTCGGTTCAGTCGGTCTTAGACTGCCATCCAGTGGTCAAGAAAGATACTACACAAAAATTAACCAACAGTTCTTCTTAAATTTGACAATAATTACTAATTATTGTCAAATTTCAAACATTTTTATTGTTTTTCGCAACAATTTCTGAGACAATCGCCCAGCAAAATTTGTTATCGTGACGGGCCTAGTACTAATTAACTGCACAACTGTTTTGAAAACTTTGCCATTCAGTGCTGTAGTCAGCTGTCGATGGACATCCATCCATCCATTATCTTCCACTTGTTCTGAAGTCGGGTCGTGGGGGCAGCAGCTTGAGCAGGGAGGCCCAGACATTTTTTTTTCCACAGCCACCACTTCCAGCTCTTCTGGGAGGACTCCAAGGCATTCCCAGGCCAAGCAAGAGAAGTAGTCTCTCCAGCATATCCTGGATCTTCCCTGGGGTATCCTCCCAGTCAGACTTGTCCAAAGCATCTAGCTACAGAGGTGCCCAGGAAGCATCGTCACCAGATGTCAAACCACCTCAACTGACTCCTCTTGATGTGGAAGAACTGAACTTCCCACCCTATCTCTAATGGAGTCCAGCTACCCTGCGGAGGAAACTCATTTTAACGGCCTGTATCCGCAATCTTATTCTTCCAGTCACTACCCAGAGCTCGTGACCATAGGTGAGGGTAGGAACGTAGACTGGCCGGTAAACAGAAAGCTTTGCCTTACAGTTCATCTCCCACTACATCACAACGGACCGGCACAGAATCTGCAGTATTGCCGATGCTGTATCAATCCGTCTGTAAATCTCATGATCAATTCTTCCCTCTCTCGTGAACAAAACCCTGAGATACTTGAACTCCTCCACTTGAGGCAGAACCTCACCCTCGACTTGAAGAGAGCAATCTAGTCAGCTGTCCAATGGAAAATATCTCAAAAACTATTAGACGAATTTTAATGAAACTGTCAGAAAGTAACGTCTGGGGCAGCTGTGGCCCAGTAGAGTAGCCGTTTTGTAATAGTAAAGTTGCTTTTTTGATTCTCCACCATGTCTGTGTTGTGCCTTTGAGCAAGTCAACTATTCCCAAACTGCACCCATTTAAATTCCGCCGTTTAATATTTTCATTAATACAATCGGCATTAATTAAACCCAAAAACGGAACATTCAATTTAACATTTGTTTTCAATGATCACCAATGAAATAGTTTTAATTTAGTTAAAAAATATATCTAAGAGTTGTTTATCATGCATTTAGTGTTTCATTATCTATTAATTCTGTTGGACTAACAAGCTGTAGTAGTATTGTTTTGTTTTTTTCCCCTCCAACTGACAGATACAGGCTTCATGCTCCAAAAATTTGTGTTGATAATTAAACACCAGGGAGACAATTAAGTAGACAGGTATGTGTGCCTTTGAGGTAATTGACTGATTCAGAGAGGCTAAGCGTACAGAATGGTGTTATCTGCTTGGTTACTCACACTCGGTAGCTGGATGTCCACAAGAGGGACATCATTTCTCTTTTGACAGCACAGAGAAGACGACAAAGGCAATATTTGCAGAAAAATCCTTTGTTTTGTTTAGTACAAAGCAATATTATAAACCAACAAAAAAGGTTGAATCATGTCATCTGGACTTCGTTTTTTTGTTAAAAAA
>NC_056520.1:5865730-5886511 GCF_014905685.2 Nematolebias whitei | reverse complement strand
AAAAAAACGAAGTCCAGATGACATGATTCAACCTTTTTTGTTGTTATATACCTGGATGACTGAGAAAACAAACTTTGTGAATATTATAAACCATTTCATTTGTAAACTACAGAATTAGGCTTTGATACAGATTCGACTAGCAGAATAAGCTATGGCCTTCACCGTCTAATTTTATCATCTGCTGCCAACAGGTGGGCTAATGTTTTTGCCTGTTGCTGTGTGCCTTCCGTTAGCAAAATATCCTATGAACAGCAAGACAAATCTAAATGACAATCAATTCCAAAGCTAACCAAACTTAGCAAACTGTAAAATGGCTCTGTCAGTTTTATACACACTAGTGTAATGAATGTGAGTCAACACTAACAGATTGAGATCCTTGCTGCGTACCAAATCTCTTACCCAGTTTTTAGATTGCCATTAAGTATTGTCTGTTAGCAAAATATCTCAAACCACTGAATGAGTTTCCATGAAATGGGCAGAAAATAAATCATTGTGGTGTTTCTCCTAGGTTACTTGTCTTGGGCGCTCATCTCTGCCGTGATTTTTGTTGACGGAGGTGGAGACAGAGGCATGGCTAGCTTAGCACTACATCAGTGATGATAGTTGATGACAGGGTGCTCGGATCTGTCGACCGGCCGGGGCGCGTTCCTTGTTTAATGGTAGGGAAAACACTGCATTGTACTAAAACTGATTAACTTTTGGAGCCGATCCAATTCAAGACGATCTACACAACTACTAGATGTAAGCGAACAAAATGGCAACTTTACCTGCTTCTTTATTTTCGGGCTCGCGGGGTCACTGGTCTCCATGTCCAGCTATCACTGTGCAAGAGGCAGGAGGACACCCTGGACAGGTCTGCAGTCCATCACAGGGACTAACGAGACAAACAACCATTCATTCCCTCACTCACACCTAGGGACAAATTAGAGTTAGCAATCAGCCTAAAATGCATGTTTTTGGTCTGTGGGAGGAAACCAGAGTTCCAAAAGAAAACCCACACAGAGAGAGAACATGCAAACTCCACCCAGAAATGCCCCCGGCCAGAATTTGAACCGGTGACGTTCTCACTGAGAGGCAACAGCTCTACCAACTGAACCACCATGCTATGCCACCTGGCTGGAACTAATTTTTTCATAATATTTATAAATTTGTAGCTGAGAGTCCTCTCCAACTCGTTGAGGCTGACACTCTCCCTAGGCTCAGGACCTCCATTTTGACAAATCCTATAGTTACGGTTGGCTTGAGTTTCCGCAGAGTCTTGCTGCTGCTTAGGCTGCTGGCTGACATACTAACCACATTTCCTCACTCTGTTGTATAATTTACTCTCCATGACTATTTGCAATATTTTCGGCCATTAACTTCTGGTTCTGTTCGTTTGTTTTTCTCAAAGGAACTACATTTGGACCGGTTTTATCCCGTCCAGCAAGCTGAGGCGCATGGTCGCTGATCTTGAGGCCGTTTCAGCAGTTGTTTTTTTTCCAAATTAAAAGTATGTTGTGCAGTTTCACTGTCGCCAAAGTGCTAGGTCACGTTTTGTAATGATCTATGCCTTAATGTCCTCTGATCTGCAAAAGTTAAAACTAATTCAGGCAATTATTTTGTTAACCCCCGTAAATAATGAACCCCTTTTTGTTTAATCGTGAGCTTCTTGGATGAACGGCAGTTGTTTGTTTTCACTTGGCCTGACGTGGTCACCATGTTTTCTCCTGATGCTTGTTAATATTGATCGTGCATATTTATTAAAGCCAGATTAAATCAGTGTAAAACAGTTTTCAGCATCAAAGATACAATTACAAATCCATAATGAAGCCTTATTTTTTTGTGTTTTCTGCATCTACAAAACCCTTCCAAATCATTTGAAGGCTGCAGGGAAGATGGAAAGATGGTTGACTAACATCACTATCAGGGCTGCATGTGAATAAGCCCGTTCTATCCAGATCAGCATGCCACATGGACGCCCCCCGTCACCATCTCATCAGCATTCAGATAAAGTGAGTCAGACATTTCCTAGTGTAGAAAACTGTGTGTAACACTTAATGTCATTAAGAAGCTCAGACTTGACTCTGAGTGAATGTTTACACAGTGAGACACTGCCTTGGATTGTATTTCTCTCAAATCTGTATTATCTTAGTCTCTCTGCTCATTGATATGGACATATTAGCAAGGCTGCCTACAGTTCGAAGTTGCATCCACGGTTAATTGTCATATTGTTGGCATGTTGACGTATTGTTGATCTTTTCAGCTCTAGTCATTGCTTTGCATTATGGAGCGTGGGGGCTTGCTCTCAGCTTGAACATTGATTTAAGCAGCAGAAAAATGACTCGCATTGTTGCGTTGGCTCCCCACTGCGGCGCCCCATCTTCCATTTGTGAGTAAAAACAACAGGCTTATGCTGGCCTAAAAAACGATTTTCATGCCTGTTTCCACACTTGGACAGTTACACATCTGGGTGTAAATACTACACAATTAAGTCCTCCAAGATAGAACTGGTTCAATACACACAAGCTCCTGTGAAGCTAATTTACTTCAGAACACCAATATTCAGACTATAAGCCATTACTCCCCACCCCCATACACTTTGAACACCGCAGTTTATAAAAATCTGCAGCCAATTTATTGATTTTTTTTTGTGTGTGTGTGACTGGCTTCATGCCACCAAAACATTTAGCCTCGTCGCACCCGGGTGCTCACATACGTAGCTGCATCAAATGTACCAAGGTGGCCCTTTGTCACCAATGCTGTTCATAACTTTTATGGACGGATTTTCTAGGCGCAGCCAAGTTTATCGATCGTTGAGAGGATATACTTGCATTATCATTACATTAGTTTAAAATGTTCTGCAAACAATATAATCGTTTATCGTAATAATTTCTGAGACAATCGCCCAGCAAAATTTGTTATCGTGACAAGCCTACACATCGTATTCACAAACTCTTACAGACCACACCTCCATTTGACTGTTTAATCCACTCATCTTGTCCATTTACCTCCAAAATTCCACCTCCTTTTAACGACCAAGCTCATGAACAGAAATGGGCCATTGATCTTTTGGCACTTAGTCATTTTCTGCCTATTTTAAACTCAGCAGTTCCCCTTGAAAATGCTTGAAAAGTGGTCCTCAAACAGCTGTTCGAGAAACGAATCAGGTCTTTGGAGAACTTCAGTTTGGGCTGCTGACCCACCACAACAGAGGCAACACTGGAGAAAGAGCCAACCCATTTGAAGATCCAAACCGACTCCAAGAAGCTTTCGGATATTAACAGAGACCTGACCGCCATACAACGCAAAATAAAACTCTGACGAACAGAATGCACAAAACCCTTACGACTTTCTTTGCTTCACGAAGCATTTTACTTTGTTTAAAAATTGTAGTGTTTGAACCAAGTGGGTTTTCAGAGGGTAATTTTAATAACTTGTGCAGAATTTCCAACTCTGGACGGTTCAGAGGAAATAAAAGTCCAAGTTCCCCAGCAACTCATGTTTTAGAGGAAAAGCATGGGCTGTCTTAACTTGTTTTCAGTCATGGAAATGCTTTTCAACCAAGGAGAAAAATAAAAAAGGTGGCCTTTGTGTTGCCACAGTTTCCAGTGAATTTTGGTCAAGGTTTATGGATGTTTTTAACTACTATGTTAACTACCCATGAACCATGAGTTTGAGTTAACAGAGGGTTATTTTCTCTCCCTCAGAGAAAACTGAATAAGGAGCTGATTTGATACTGCATACACATTTGGCAGTCCAAGGCCACCAGTCTGTCTGTGAGCTGGGAGCTGATAAGAGTATAAAAACAAGCCTCGCACACTGCCCGTGGCAGATTCTTGTGGCTGTATGCGTACATCTGTGCAACCCTGCTGTGAAGATCTGCCCTCACAAGTAAAACTGGTTAAAAATCTTCTCCTGTCATCAAGTGTGGCTTCTTTGAGTAAGTAAGATAAATAGAGGATATTTTTATCCAATAACAGTTTCCAGTGCTAGTTCAGAACCAGTGGCTTACGTCAGTTGTTTTATACGTCAAATACCAAAGTGCCAACTCCAACACTAAACGTGGTGCGACAATGGGAGAGAAAAAGAATCTTTAGGTCAACGAGTAAGCAAATTGAGACTGACCACATACCGTCATGGAAAAACATGAAATGTAAAGTGTATTCTACTGTAGGGTTTCACAATATAAGGGCGGCATGGTGGCACAGTTACTAGAGTAGAGCTGCCACCTTTCAGCGAGAAAGTCGCCAGTTCAAATCCCAGCCCGGGACCTTTGTGGGTTGAGTTTGCATGTTCACTCCGTGCTTGAATGGGTTTTCTCCAGGTACTCCAGTTTCCTACCACAGACCAAAAACATGCATGTTACACATATTGGTAACTAAATTGTCTCTAGGTGAGAGAAAGAGTGAATGGTTGTTTGTCTCGTTTGTCTTCATGTGTCCCTGTGATGGACTGGAGACCTGTCCAGAATGTCCCCTGCCTCTCGCACAGCATTTGCTGCTGGATATGGTCACCAGTGACCCCCATAACCCAAAAAGGAAGTAGTGGGTAAAAGACAATAATGCAGTGTTTCCCTTAGTTTACTTAACTTCTATGATTTTTTTGTTGTTTTGTCAACGGGGATGGGGAAAGACGGAGACACGTCTGTCAGCTCAAATGAAGCTGAGCACTTTTTAGCTAGTGCTTCTGTATTGCGCGTGGCTAGCTTAGTGCTGTGCCAGCAGTTGTTGACAGGGGGACAGTTGGGTAGGCAGGGCAGGGGCACCCTGCTTGAATAATTGTTGGGGAAAACACTGTGACGGACGGACGGTATCAAGGAAAAATAAAAATTAGATTATTTAAACATATAGTATGTTCCACTATGTCATTACATCCTTTGACCAGCGCATGTTTGCAGTTTCTGAGATTAGTTTTTAAAGATCTTCTGGACTGGAATTAAACAGGGAATGTAAGCAAACCCTAATGTTTTTGGTGGTTTGGTTGTTCAAGGCAGCGAATGACAGATCCTGGCGAGTGAAGGGAGCAGTTATATCCACTACCAGGTGCAATGGCCATGGGGAGTGGTCATTTATTAACCTTTATTTAACCAGGAAAATTCCATTGAGATCACAGAGCTCTTTTGCAAGGGAGGCCTGGGCCTGAAGGCAGCCTAACATGCATGTTTTTGGTCTGCATGGCCTTGACCAGATTAATCTTTGGCCACCCCACCAAATTATTTGAGGAAAATATATTTTTAAGCAATGTAAAAACTAGAAAGTATAGTTTGCTCACATGTATATGGTAGCAGCCATTTTGGATTTTGGTGTGGCAACCCAATTTTCCAATGGTGGTTCAATGGTGGTTTCAATAGTTTCTCATGCCTAGATGCAGCCACACATCGAAATGGATGGACATTGCTAATTTTCCAAGAGGTTTGTATTTATTTACTTCTGCACAGCTCTCTTAAGGATCTGCTTTAATAAATAATAATTTTAATCAGGCTGAGGTTTGGACAATGACCAGACCACTTCAACACCTCGTTTCCTTCCTTATTCAGCCCTTATTTTGTAGATTTGCTGCTATGTTTGGCATCATTATCACGGTCTGAAAAACATATTTTTATAAGAAAACCCAATATTTCTGCATTCTCAATTTTGAAAAAGGTTGTGGTTTTCTTAAGCTTGACAAATGTAGTTTAGTGTCCAAACTAAATCAAAAGGGGAGTCAGACGTTTTACTTTCTGATGTGCCTTCTCAAGGTATTTGGTGGTATGTTTTTATTATCTGACAATAAAAAATTAAAATATATATTTTATTTCATGTGTTTTGAATAGACAGGACTGATTTTTTTTTATATCAAGTTAGAAGTTTAGCAGGTAATCAGAATTCAAAAGGATGACTGGGTTTAGATGTTCAATGACTGGCATGAAGGGCATCTTGTTCAAGAAGAGCTGTATAGATTTTTTTAACTGTGGCCTTTGTGTGAGGTTTCCTTTAGTGCTTGTGGCCTGAGGCTTCGGAACAGTTTAAGAATAGTTGGGAAGGCCAAATCTTTTCAAATATAACTTCTTTACCTTGTTTTCATCAATGCAACAATGCCAGTCTAAAAGTCTTTCCAATACATTTCATTATATATATTTTTTTTATTTTCTAGTCTGTTAATGTTCATGTTCAAATCAATTTAAAACACATTAAGAGGTTCATTTTCCCTGGACCACAATAAAACTGTCAAAACGTAGTAATTAGTTCTCAATCTACGGCCGCTTAACTCATTGAGTCAACCAAATTCTAGACAGACACCACAGTTTTTATGTTTTGGTAAATATAAAAATAATACTTTATACAACTAAATCAATTTTACAGAGATTGAGCGATTTTAGATATTTGGTTTGGTAGGATCCAAGTAATTCCCTGAAAATACTCAGAAACACTAAAATGCCAAGACAAAACAAAATAAATAAATAGTGAAAAAATGAATAGTGTTTAAAACGTTGCCACTTTTGCGGGTTTGGGGAGGGGGGGACGGCCAAAGATGACGTTACAATCCAAATAGTCCTGAAATTATGACAGAATGATTATTTAACAGGGACCCTCTGATTGGTCCGTAAACTTCCTTGGTGGGAGAGGGTCAGAGCATCAAGGTTTACAGAGCTTCCAGGCCTGTCAAGCCCAGTCAGGGAGCCAAATTCAGATAAGCACGATTGTTTTGGGGACAGGCAGAACGTTACAGACTACATTGAGTCTGTATTGATCCTCTCGGTTCCGAAACGTCCAAATTAAATGGCTACACCACCGGACCATGTCTGACAGCATTCCCCGAGATTTAATCCATCCTGCCAAAAGCATTTGAGTCTGGGTACTCAAGGCACAAACCAAGCCATCATAAGGCAGGCAGCCTGACCAGGGCCAAATTTGCTTCCAACGACTTCCTTGTTTGTTGACAGACCAGGAACCCGCCAAATAAAAAAAAGCAGGAAACCAGTTATCATAACTCCAATTCCAGTTTTCTACGTTCGCCTTGGAATCTAGCTGTTTTTTTTGTTACCTCTTTCTTTTAGCCATCCTATTTGTAAAGAAAAAAAAAACTGCAGTATGACTTTTTACAATTGTTTATGGTTGTTGCTGTTGTCCATTGTTGTCATCTTTCTTTGTTGAAATCAGGTCTCTCTTGTAAATGAGTCCTCGAGGCTCAATGAGATTACCTGTCTAAATAAAGGTTGAATGAATATATGAATCCTTAATATCAACGATTAACAGCAGATAGACTGATCATCAAGTCTTCCAAGTCGATGAGATATCCATCAGGGTAAATCGTCTCACCTAAAGCCCGTCTTCTCTTCGAAGAAATGTTGTAAATAGCATTGAGGGACCAACTGACCAAACCCATAGCAGAATTCAGAAGATTTGTAGAAGAGAGGCTCTAAAGAAGTTTCACAGACAGGACAGAGGAGAAGAAAGGTCTCCGCCCGTAACAAGAGCAAGTGTTGAATGAATCTTAAGTATTTATGTTGTACAAATATTTTCATTGCATTAAAGAGACAAATTGAAGAAAACTATTTAATAAACATGAGGGGGTCACTGAAACTTTTTCTCCACTGTAAGGGGTCCCTGAACCCAAAACGTTTGAGAAACCCTGATATAGGCAATATGGATTATTTTTGTTATGCTAGTTTTTTTGTGTGTTTGTTTGTTTAGTATTGGACTTAAAGCAGAGTAGATAATCACCACGACTCAAACAAGCACATTTCATTCAAGCTAAACATCTCCATGACAAGGTTTTTCAAGTGTTTCCAACTCATTCAATATTTAGTATTAAAACTGCAGGTGAATGATATGCAGCTGCTCGTGAGTTTTCTTTAGGCCTATTTGTCCTCAGTTTGTAATGATATGTGCATCTGTGATGATTAATGCTCAAACAGTCGGAGCTTTGAGAAATGAGAATGCTGAAAACAAGATGCGGCATTTTTAATTTTATAGACACCCCCCAAAGGTGGTTGGGGCCCAGTTTGTAAAAGACATTAAACCGAGACGTTGAAAAACGACTGAACTGTGCAAGAACGAGAACAAAAAATGAATTATGCACCAAAATCTCATTTTAGTATACACATTTAACTTTATCAGCCTAACGTCATATGCTTCTAGTTCCTGCTCTGCTGCTGACTTTCTAGGCCTAACACAAAGCTGATTATTTAAACACCTAATAATGTTACTTGTTAGGACGTGAACCTCTGTGTTGCTTGAAGATGAAATGCAGAATCGGCTGTAATTGGATGATTTTACTCCAAGATGTTCTATATAAACTCTCCTGCCTCTTGACCTAGAACAGTGATGACCATGGGGGTGGACTTTCTATTAAAAACTACTTTTATTAACTGTGCTAGGAGTGGGGGGTGGGGGGAAGTGCTCTTATTTTCTACCCATGTAATATCAAACATTTATTGTTCACATTATTATTTTCCATAGCTCCTGCTTCTATAGAAAAACTTAAAGAAAAGTATAAGTTCAATGGTACAAAGAAAAGAAAACACTTGAACCAACACAAAACCATTTCAGAATGTTAATTTTGAAACATGCACAAAAAAAAAAAAAACGAAACACCACGGGAAAAAAAAAAATTGTATTTCATGCTTCACATTGGAATTGGTGATTTTTGATAGATATACGTCAATCGTTGAATTTAAATGTTTTCTATACTTAAAGAACTATCAGTAACAGGTAAAATCAAATGTTTATAACGTTCACAGAAAGTTTGACAGACTGCTTTACGTTAGAGATGTTTTAACTGCACTGCCTAAAGGATCGGTACACAAACTTGTTCTTAGCTAAAGAAGCACTTTTATCCATGATTTCCTGTACCGGGGAAAATGGTTTTCATTGAAGTGATATGTATTTTTTTTCTTCAATTGTAAAGTCATTTTTTGTCGTCTGTTGCGAAGAAAGACAAGGGAGAATTGAAATCAAAATGTCAAAAAGACTATCCAATGTACTTTCATTTTTAAAAAAAAGTCTGCTACAACTACAGCAACCACTACTGTACAACTAAACAACCAATAATTGAAGCACATGAAGGCAGTGGAAATGGAGATACTAGACTATGTGTTAGGATGCGTGAGAGAAGCGGAGCGTGCTCTATTCACACAGGGAGAGCTGTTGGTCAGGCTACTTCTTGTTCCTCTCTAAAATAGTTAATGAATCAAGTGTTTACAAATGTAGGTAAACATAGATGTTTAACAACCCGTTAAAATACACCAGAATGCAGGAAATGGCATCTACTTTATTTACATTTATCTACCATGCTATTTGTGTTCCAGCATTGTTTGGTTTACAAATTAAGCACTGTGAGTAACTAAGAATAAATAACTGATTACAAACAGCTCCACCTTAAAAAACAGCAGTGAACTTGTCCTTGACTTGTTATAAGAAAAGCAGCTTTGAATTGTTTTTGACAGTTTATGCACACAGCTAAGGCGTTCAGGCAGTAGCAGAACTTTGCTCCATTTGAACTGCATTACTGAACAGCTACCCCTTCAGCACAGTTTGTCATGCCTTGTCAACTTGCTGTAGCCCTGCTCCACTTCAGCCACCTCCTCTCTAGTTTCCCTTACACACCATTCCACGCTCTGCTTTTACTATTTACTGCTACAAAATCCAGACGCACCACTGCCTGCTGTTTTTGGAAAAAATAAAAAAATAAAGAAGGGTTGACCAGGTGTGTCATTGGGCTAGCAAATAACCCAAATGTACTGTCAAACCCATTAGAAGTTATCACAGTTACTATCAAAACTCTCTGGCTGCATTAAACAGGGATAGTCTGGTTACTTTTCAAGTGATGTTCTGTCAAATAGTTGTTAATGGTCTGTACATGTTCAGTCACATAGCACAGAGTAGAAAGAAAATGGCACAAGTCGTTGTCCAAGCAAGGCTGAAGGCTGGTCATCATTTTTCAGGCGTATGAAAGAAGTATCTTTAGTGTGAAAGAATATTAATAATAAATATTTCGACTTTTGCATGAGACTTGAGTTTGTCAAAGTTTTATCAACTAACATTTGTGTTACTAGATAACAGCATGTGTGTCGAATAGGAAGGACGCATAAAAACTCATCTCACAAGACGGGACAAAACAATAGCCTGGCTCAATGGCGCAATTTTAACAGTAATTGTCAGAAAAACAAGGTTTTGCTCAAAACTTGACCGGCATCTCTTTGGATTCTCACATCTCTTGGCACCTTGGAAAACGGAGTTAGTCGTCTTTGACTTGACTTCAAAACCACGTTGTAACCTTTGAACTCAGGGAAGTGAAATTCGTTTTTACAAGGAGATGGTGTTAAACAGCGTAATCAAGGGGCAACAGTTGTTTTTCCCCAATTGTTAGAACTTTTTTATGTCAAGATTTTTTACAGAATATGTAAACTTTCAAAACTTGTAATCACTCACCTCATGGTACAAAACACCACAAACCTTTACAGACTTCTATCAAAACAGAGACTTTTGGATAATTATTCATAAAACTTGGCTAAATATAACAAATTGCAGTTGATACAATAACTAATAAAGGGAAATTCGACTTTTTTCAATTACCGGTAATATAAAGTGGTATCGTCTACATGTCGGTTGATCAACTTCATCAGTGTCTCTTCAAATCTTCTATGAATCTGTTGTAGCAACTGACAGCTGGATGATTTTCAGAACTTTGATCAGCCTTTTGGGTCAAATATGGACCAAAAGGCTGATCAACTCCCTTTTAAACAGATACTCATATTACGCTTTTGTTGCTGAAAGCAGACTAAAATTAGCTACATAGACCCAACAAATCAAATACATTAAATCATTTTAATACAAATATATGCTTAGTTTTTATGAGACTTTTAAAGTTTTGGATCTACAACAATTTTAACTTTTTTCCACCAAAATCACCGTACTTGCCGCTGTACAAGTCACAATGGTCCAAAAATTTCTAAAAAAGTGGAAAAAAAACCAAGTATGTTGCTTCACCATATAAGTTGCTTCTATTATACATCACCGTTGACCACCTGGAAATGTGGGTCGGTGTTGTGCCAAAAATCAATTGGCTGCCACATCTAGCTGTTTTTGCTACTTTTTTGCCATCTTATTTTAATTTGTAAAAAATAATAATAATAATAATAATCTGTATACCTCTTTTATGATTGTCTATTGTTGTCATTGTTATCCACTGTTGTCATCACTATGTTAAAATCAGGTCTCTCTTGTAAATGAGTTCTCGGGGCTCAATGAGATTAACCTGTCTAAATAAAGTTTGTTTTTTTTCATTCAACCTTCATTTAGACAAATAAGTCACATTGAGCCTAGAAGACTCATTTACAAGTGAGATCTGTTTAGACAGACAAAAAGTAATGAAACTGGACACATGTACGAATTGAAGGCCAAAAAATTCCCATCAGACTTTTTCTTCTTGTCTGAGAAGAAAAACTCTAATATTAAAAAACACCTCGCACAAACAAGCACATAGTGATAGACATTCTGCAGGGGGGGGGGGGGGGGGGGGGAGACGACGAGAGCGATGAGCAATGTCCATAGATGTTCTTGAGGGCACTGTAAGTGTTCTGATAAGGATGGAATAATCAGCCAGTGTCCTCCGGTGAGAACCGTAGACATTCACAAGGGATGTTGGGGAATGGCCAAGGATAATGCCTATGAGAATCCAAAAGTCCTGAAATGATGATACAATGTTTATTCAGCTGGTTTCATCTGTTATCAGTTGGAAATAACTTAGGGAGGGGGTGGTGAGCATCAGATCACATGTTCTCCATGCAAATTCAGATAAGATGACCTTCAAGGCCAGCTGGGGGAGCCAAATTCAGATAAACACACAGTTGTTTTGGGAACAGGTAGAACTTAATGACATCTACCTTGAGTCTGTATTGGTCCAAACAGTGCCAAAATGTCCAAATTACATGGCCACACCGATGGAACGTGACTGAATAAAATCCCCGAGATCTGATCCATTCTGCCCAAAGCATTTGAGTCTGGGTACTCGAGGCACGAACCAAGCCATCATAAAAGCAAGCAGCGCAGGTCCCAATTTGCTGCCGACGACTTCCTTGATTGTTGCTAAAACCAGCAACCAGCCGAATCCAAAAAGCAGGAACCAGTTACCGTAAATCCAACTAAATATGCATCCTTAAAATCCACAAATGGCAGCAGAGATAGACACATCATCAAGTCTTCCAAGTCTATGAGATATCCGGCTGCGTGCATGCCAACAGGGCAAATCGGCTCGCCTAAAGCCTGTCTTCTCTTTGAAGAAATGTTATCAATTGTGTTGAGGGACCAACTGACCAAAACAAGTCCATAATTATGGTTCGGAAGATATGCAAGAGAGGCTCAGAAGCAGTTTCACAGACAGACAGAGCAGCAAAGCAAAGTGGAGAGGGAGGGGAAATGTGTCCAATCTCAGCAAGAGCAAGTGATGAAGTGAAGGTTGAATGGATGAATGAAAAATGGTGACTGTGGGACAGTGCACGGTAGGACTTTAAAAAGAATTTAAGAAGATTAACAAATACAATTATTTGTTTGCTCAAAATTATAGCAAAAGTGTGTCTCAGTTGAACTTTTCTTCAATAAATGCACTTTGACGGTCAAATTTTACGTTTGTTCCAAGAGTTCGGAAGCGAGACGAAGGTGGCCCTATGGTAATCAAAGTGTCTCATAAATAGCCATTTTTATCTTTTAAATGAGACACTTGGCCTGCCATATTAGTCGAAGGCTCTCTAGTGGCTGAAAATGGTAGTGTTCAATATTTTTTTATGTCAGAATGAAATAGTCAGTTCTCAGCCAAAAATTGGGTTATAAATATGGGGGGAACATATATTAGTTGCTTTGGTGTATAAGTCACAAGACTTGCAAATTTATGTAATCAACTTTTGTCCTTTCTCCAAAATTTTGTTCATGTTGTTGTTGAAAGTTAAATTCATTTTTGTGGCACACGAGTGCTTTTAAAATTTTGAACACCCCTGCTCTAAACTGTCTAGGTGAGAGTGAAAGGGTGACTGGTTGTCTTGTTCGTCTCTATATGGCCCTGTGATGGACTGGAGACATGTCCAGGATGTACCCCGTCTCTCGCACAGTGACTGCAGAATATGGATACCAGTGATCCTCCGCGACCCAAAAAGGTAGAAGTGTGTAAAGATAATGGATAGATGGATGAATTTTATACTCCTGAAACAATTAAAAGCAGAATTTGTTTTGGTTAGCCATTAACCTAGCCTGGACAAAGACTTCCGACCTCTTCATCATAGTGCTATATGATTGCTGTAAAGGCTGACAAGGTACTATTAATAAATACAAAACTTCAAAAGTGACCAGAACACTCATTTTACAATACAAAAGAAATGTTTGCGTTTTAACTAGAAAAAAATGGGAGTTCAGTTTCTTTTTTTTTAAGATTATGTTCTTTTGTTCAGTTGTTCCTCTTGGTGAATCAGAGATAATGCAGCTTTATAAATTCACTGTTCCAAAAACCTTTTCTCCTTCTGAAATGAAAAGAGCAATACCATCTCCTTTTATCAAAATGCAAAGGTGTTCTTTTCTCTGCAACCAACAGTATGAAAGGAATTACTGACAGTGCACTTCCTCTTTTCCTTCTTCCATCTGTTCCTTTTTCCAATTCATTACGACATGTCATGGGTCACTGCAGTAATGCTACACTGAGCTGCCAACAAGCATATCATTTTCCATTAAGATCCCGCTCAATGGTTGCACTGGCATTATTGGAAGAGGGAGCAGACAGAGAGTAATGGACCTCAAGTGATGGCTCTGTCGAATAGACAAGTGGAAAAAGCCACATGGAGCTGTAATACACCCGTGTTTTTGAATAGGAAGGAAGAGATGGTGGGTACATTAATGCCAAATCAGGTAGTCTTAGTTTGAACAAACAATACAAATAAGTAATACCAAATAATATGACATGAAGGACAGCAGGACAGTGGTGAGATGTGCTATAGTAGTGACAGATAGCTTCAAGATGGAGGTGGGAGTGCATCATGGATCGGCTCTGAGCCCCTTCTTGTTTGCTCTGGTGATGGACCAACAAACAGATGAGGTCAGGCTGGAATCCCCGTGGACGATGATGTTTGCAGATGACATTGTGATCTGTGGTGAGAATAGGGAACAGGTGGAAGCGAACGTGTAGGTGGATGTATGCGCTTGAAAAAAGAGGAATGAAAGTCTGTCGTAGTAAGATAGAGTACATGTGTGAATGAGAGGGAGGAGGTGGAACAGTGAGGGTATAAGGAGCAGAGGTCACAAAGGTGCAGGACTTCAAGTACTTGGGATGCACTGTCCAGGAAAATGGGGTGTGTGGTAAAGAGGTGAAGAAGAGAGTCCAGACAGGATGGAGTGGATGGAGAAAAGTTTCAGGATGATTTGTTACAAAAGGGTGTCAGCAAAGGTCAAAGGAAAAGTTTACAAGACAGTGGTGAGACCAGCTATGTTGTATGGTCTGGAGACAGAGACATAGACAAAAAGACAGGAGACAGAACCGGAAGTGGCAGAAATGAAGATGTTGAGGTTGAGGTTCTCCTTAGGAGGGACAAGGAAGGATAGGATTAGGAATGAGATCATCACAGGTATAGCACAGTTGAACAACTGGGAGATAAAGTTAGAGAGAACAGACTGAGATGGTTTGTACATGTCCAGAGGAGGGACAGTGGGTATATTGGTAGTAGGGTGTTAGAAATGCAGCTGCCAGGAAAAAGACAAAGAGGATGGCCAAAGAGGAGATGTATGCATGCAGTTAGAGAGAACATGGAGGTAGATGGAGTGAGAACAGACGATGCAGAGGACAGAGTGAGATGGAAGAGGATGACTTGCTGTGGTGACTCTTGAAGAGGGTAAAGCCAAAAGAAGAATTACCAAATAATATATGCATTTAAATTATTCCAAATTAATCTTACTCCCAATGTACCAGTGTGTGGGGGTAAAAAAAATGTAATTTCTGCCATAATTCTTTTGTGAATTTTGACAGCAGAGCTCATAACTATCTTAGCCAGCTGGGGATTTATGACACCATGTGGAACTTGGTATAATAAGCTTGTCCACATTGTCCACGAGTGATTGATCTCATCCATAATCCCTCAGGTGTAAAAGCACCGTGATTTACACTTTGCTAATCTTTCATTACTGAACGGAGGACATGCAGGTGCTTCCTGGACCTGACAAGGAAAAATATGACAATATGAGCCCTGTTTTTGTTTTTTATTTGTGATATTGAACCCTTTTTGCAATTTTCAGAAGTATGATCATTCGGTTTTAATGTAAACAACTAATCCCTCCATTCTTGGATTCTTGTAGCTTAATTGCTTTTTAAATAAATATTATTTAATCCTACTTTACATATAAAAAGAAATCCATGAAAAAGGGTTTAGCAAGCAATTTTGGCATATTTGGTTTTATAAATAATTACCTCGATGTCTAAATTAGGATAAAAACTACCTTATGTCCAAATTATCTTCTTGTTGCTGTTTTTTGTTGTTGCAAAATATAGGCTAGTTCAAAAACGTTGCTAAAATGGATTAGAAGTATGTATAGTGTAGCCGATAATCTACACGTCACATGCCGTTAGATTACTTGAGTTTTTTTATCTCTCCCATTATCTCCCACTTTCTTTATGCGCACCATGAGCCGTGCAAACACATAAATAAGTGAGCAGACATACAATAAATGTGACTATAATTAACAATGAGTGTTGGAACTCAAGCAGTCATACCCTCATTACAGCAAAACACCATCGCTCAAAAGGACACAGGCACACAAATACACACAGAGTTCACAAGGGCACAATCTCCACTTAGCAGGAAAAGAAATAAAAGTCTGTGACAAACAGACAGACAGCATCTGTTTCTCAGTGTCAGACGGCAGCCTGGTACTAATTGCAAATGCCAGAAGACACAAAACAAAAAGGTCCCTTATAAAACCTCTCTGCTGCTTTTCCTCTTTTCTGTCCTTTCTTTCTGTCTTCATGCTCCAGGGGTAAACAAGCACCAAAGTCCATTGGCAAGAGGGTTAGTCCATGCAATCACATGTGTGTGTGGGTAGGGTGTGTAAAGAATCTTTACCAAAGGCTTTTTCATTCCCCAAACCAGCCTTTAGTATGTTTCTGACAGTGGCCATCATGTTAAGTAACATAGGGGCTTAATTTGAGTCAGATCCTGCCAGAACAGGATCCGGGAACTCTCTTATTTTGACAGAGTGTGTTCCAGTAACTGTTTGGACCCGGTAACTCTCAGGCTTACTAATAATTAAGTTATGAACAAATTTGACTGCCTTGAACAAATAAAGCCTATATCGCAGTGTTTCCCCTACCATTATACAAGTAGGGAGCCCCACTCTGTCAACAGAACCGAGTGCCCTGCCTACCGAACCAAACTGCACCCCCCACCCCACCCCCCAGCACTAATGTAGCGCTAAGCTAGCGGCATGCAATACAGGCTCGCTAGATAAAAAGCTAAAGACAGCGCTCACGCTGCCACTTCCCTCACGCTGAATTCTGCTGACCCCACCCCCCAAAACCCCCACTCAAAAACGGTTGGTACAAACAGAGCACAGCTCAGACATGTCCCCCCCTCCCAATGCCCCCCAATGACAAAAATCATGGACAAGATAAGCGCCCCATGGCAACTTATCTAGGGGAAAAAATATGTTGGATATGTAATCTAAAAATGATTACAAAAACAATCATTTTAAACATAAAAGCCACTTACGAGCTTCCTAATATTACATCAAAGCTATGGATGCCGAGATGGGGTAGAGGCAGGCAGCCAACTCGGGACCTGAAAGTCCCGGGTTCATTCCCCAGTCATTGCACATCTCGTGGTGTCTCTGAGCAGCACATCCTATCCCCAAATTGCTGCCCGAGCACTTTCAATAGCTGTCCACTGCTCCACCTGATGGGGGATGGGTTGAATGCAGAGAGCCAATTTCGTCATTGTATGGAAACATACAATGATGACAACATATAACACATTATTATTATGATTATTATTATCATCTGAGCTGCCCCTTCAAGTAAGCATTTCTGCTTCTACCCTTAAAAAAATCTCCGCCCCTAAAAGTTCATCCATCCCTTATCTTTTACCTGCCTTTTCCCTTAAAAGTTCAGTCATGAGCTATTTAATTGAAAACAAACATAATTAAACAGCACAACTAAATTGCAAATCAGTTTTATATTTTAAGTGGGTCATTAATAAAATGTTGATTTATTAAAAGTAGGAGAAATGGTTGATGGGTAATCACATTACATACAAACAATGGTGCCAGTATGTTAAAATAACAGTGATCAGACTGTCAAAAGATAGTCCAAGATACTTTCATTTAAAAAAGGCTTCTCGTTGTATAACTAAACAACCAAGTATTGAAGCACATGAAGGCAACGGCAATGGAGATGGTACTGGAGCAGGTGCGAGTGATGTGGGTGAGTACCGAGCTAATCAGGCAGTCGTACCCGGGCAGGAGCCCACAGGCAGCCGCCATGAACAGACGGAGAAGGAGACTGGGGGTTTCACATGTGGAGGACAACGACGAGGCGGACAGTAAATTCCGTGGAGAAGAATCGGGCTCTGAACTGTCAAGTGAGGGGAGTGGGGCAGGGGTAGGATGCTTGACAGAAGCGGAGCGTGCTCACACAAGGAGAGCTGTTGGTCAGGCTACTTCTTGTTGCTCTCTAAAATACTAAAGTTCATACTCAATAATCCAAGTACTGTATAAAATCCAACAATGTTCAGTCAGGTCATCTGGATGATTTCTTTCTTTTTTGCTGAGACATTTCTTCCTTCATCTTAAGGACATCTTCAATCTGAGGAGCCACTAAACAAAACTGGTTCCCAAAACAGCATACTCTATAGTGGAAAAAACTGTTCGCTGATGCTAAGACGGCCTTCGAGGCCCACCCTCTCCCCCGTCAACTTCTCTGAAACAGTTATGCCATGCTCCTCAGATTGAAGAAGTCCTTTGAATGAAGGACGAAACAGCTCAGCCAAGAAAGAAAACATCCAGATGACATGACTGAACATTGCTGGACTCTCTAAAATAGTAATTTAATCAAGTGTTTACAAATGTAGGTAAACATAGATGTTTAACAACCTGTTAAAATACACCAGAATGCAGAAAATGACGTCTACTTTATTCAAAAATTTCTGGGGGAGTACCCCCAGAACCCCCCACCCCCGACACACACACACTATTTGCCTTCCAGCACTGTTTGGTTTACAAATTAAGCACCGAGTACCATGCACTAAATACTTCCTTTCCAGCAGAGGGATTTATGAAAACCGAGGCTTGCACTGCCTTTTTAAAATATGTGATGTTGTGTTAACACAATGGCACTTTGAAATGTAGTGATCTTACTCCAATAGCAGGTGTGTTCAGTTTGAATAATTATTCTGTAAATTATGTGTTCATTATTCCAGATATCCCAGGAGATAAGCAATCATCCACGATACCCTCTGTGTTCATTTGCTGTTTAATTTGATGCAAGCCATTTATCAAGCAGATGTTTCCAATGAATCCTAAGATTAAGTACCTGTGGTAATAAATGAGACTTTATCATTCGTGAAAAGATTTGTGTGGTGTACCTACACTGCCTGTGGGAGATAAATTATAGGTCAAAAGAAATGTCAAGATCACGAGGAAATGCTTTACGAAGGTCAATCATCCATAAAAGAGGAATTAAAGTTCTGTATATTTGGGGGGTGGGGGGATGATGATGATGAAATATATCTGTTGGAACAGTTCACAGCCAGCATGTGCAAAAAGTTAATTACTTACACTTGCTGTTTTTGCCCACCAAATTCCAATTTCTAAAAAACTGTGGGCACAGTATTAATGTTCATTTACAAGTAGGGTTTAATTACATAATGCATTAGCTGTACAAAAAACCAGACACAGTGTATTAAATGGTGTAATAAACATTATTTCTGATTAACAAAAATAAATCAAGAGGTCTGGTTAGAAGTCCAGGTTTGTTCCATTGGATTGGTAAAGGAGAGGCAAGCCTTTTATTTTAATTTATTTTAAATATATATACATTTTTTTTTTTACTTTGTCAGCAACACATTCCAAACAAAATGATAGTAGCATATTTTCAAGTGTTGCATCAATTGGATTAATGGTTTGTTTTTAGATACACATCTGACACATCTTCCATCTTTAAAATAACTTATATTTAACTTTGCTGAATTCTTGTTATATGTTCAGTTGTCACAAAAAAAAAACCTCAAAAGGTGAAGTGTAACGAGTTACGTATGCAAAAATCTCGAGCAACAAACTTGTTCAGGTTAGAAGTGAGAAGCAAAATACATTTTCTGTTGATTTTTGTATTTTAAATAAGAGTCACGTGATTTTCTTTTATCTTGGTCGAAATGGCGCACCAGAAAATTGGGTATAAACTGTAGTTACAAAGAGCTGATTGCAATAAATTAAAGATGGGCTTTGCTGTGCCAATGTCATTTAAATATCTGTTCAAAGTCGTTGTTTCAGGAAGCCTCCGTGAAGGAGCATTATCTTCATGCCATGAATCAAAGTGAAACCCCAATTTCATCTTCTGGTTTATTTCCATAGCGACTGAACTTCTAATAAGTCAAACTGATGGACTCATTTTCATTGCAGTAAAAGAAAAATATAAAAGAAATGGTTTTTACAGCTTCCCCGAACTTTACAGCCTTAACTTTCTTTCACATCCCACTGAAGTGAAGCATCAGGAGCCTATTATGTTTCAGAGGGACGAGCTGTGTGGTACAGTGGTAACAACTTGATTGAAGGGTGACTTTCACTATTAAAACCCTGCTGCTATGATGTCATTCTAAAACACAGGCAGTCTGGGAAAAGTTGTGAAACTATTTTTCACCAAGGACTAAAAATAGAGCAGCAGCAGGAGAAAAGTAATGAGGCAAAGATCAATGGGCCATAATTTAAAAAAAAAACAGAAGTTCAGTCACCCATTTTCAGTCTTACATAAGCCTTGGGCTAATACTTTTAGAGGAATTCCATGCATAAATCAACTGAAAAGATTATTAGTGGGAATAAACAGACTTGTTTAGAACAGAAGTGAGTACACGGTAAGTGTAGAATTTATTTAACGTCAAAAACTGCTTCACCTCTTAATTATTTTCAAAATTTTGAGGTTGTAATTGCTAGAGTTATCTTACTTTATCATGCAGAGACCCCTGGTCTTGTCTGCAGAGTCGGACTAGCTATGGCTCGGTTCTGTACAGATGAGACAGGCCCAGCTGCTCGGAGTGAGCTTCCTAGGGTCATCACTCGATAAGGAGTCATTTTTTTATGTTGCTGGTTTCCATCACGTAGATAGATTTGCACTTTCACTCATTTTTCACCATCAGAAACAGATAAGACCAATGACGTCACACATAGTCACCCCACTGATACACTCTGATAGGCTGTGCTCCCGGATGTGAAGGCGGAGTCAAGGGCTAATATAATGCTGGGGCATTCTGTGACATGGGTCCTCCGCTTCTGCTGCCGGATTAAGACGAGTTGGACGGACACCTCAGCGCCGAACCTGTAAATTTCTCCTGCCTGATGAACAGTAATTTAGTAAACGGAAATTATATATCTTGATTTATTTGAGTTAGAGCAAGTTTCTCCTCCATCAGGGAATAAAAGAACCAAACACCGGAGGTGGGGAGTCGGACCGGTTTCAGGGACGGACCCGGTCTGGATTGTCATCAAGTGCTGCCGAATCCCGGGACGGAAGATGACTAGGGCCACTGTGCATGTCCTATGAATTCTCACTTTTTCCCTTCCTCCTGAGTTCTCACTTTTTCCCCCTTCC
>NC_056520.1:5863065-5865330 GCF_014905685.2 Nematolebias whitei | reverse complement strand
CCCCCTTCCTCCCGAATTCTCACTTTTTCCACCCTTTCCTCCCGAATTCTCACTTTTTCCACCCGTTCCTCCCGAATTCTCACTTTTTCCCCCCGTTCCTCCCGAATTCTCACTTTTTTCCCCTTCCTCCCGAATTCTCACTTTTTTCCCCTTCCTCCCGAATTCTCACTTTTTTCCCCTTCCTCCCGAATTCTCACTTTTTCCCCCCTTCCTCCCGAATTCTCACTTTTTCCCCCCTTCCTCCCGAATTCTCACTTTTTCCCCCCTTCCTCCCGAATTCTCACTTTTTCCCCCCTTCCTCCCGAATTCTCACTTTTTCCCCCTTCCTCCCGAATTCTCACTTTTTCCCCCTTCCTCTCGAATTCTCACTTTTTCCCCCTTCCTCCCGAATTCTCACCTTTTCCCCCTTCCTCCTGAATTCTCACTTTTTTCCTTTGGATTCTCACTTTTTTCTCTGAATTCTCACTTTTTTCTCTGAATCCTCACTTTTTCTCAGAATTAAGGGATAAAACATTGCACCGTGGCCCTAATCCTCTTCCGTAGTAATAAGTCAGAACCGGTGCTAGTTTGGAACTATTCTAGTTCCAAACTACAGCTTTTCTTCGACAATGTAGCCAAATTTACTTCCAGTCTCCAGAAGCTTTGATGAAGTCAGGAAGTTTCACCATGATGGTATTCCAAAGCATTTCAGAGCAGCTTTAGTCACAGAACATGGTGATATGGTGGGGTGGGGGTGGGAAGGGCAAACTCTAGAACTAGACTATAAGAAGCCGAATAACTCAAAACTTTAATTCGGCAAGAAGCAGCAAAAAACCTGAGGGGAAATCCTTTAATTGCAGTTATTTTACTCCTAGATCTATTCATCTTCTGCGCAGGTTACACGCCAATATTTTCATTTTCAAAGAGATTTATAAGTTCTAATAGTGTTCATTTTGGCCATAGATGTTTCTGGTCACTGCTCCAGGAAATCCCGAACATGGAGGCGATGTTATCTCCTGATTACAGACATGAAAGGGCTTTAGCCACCCCGTGCATCGCTGTTCCAAAGGTGAGCCGCTCACAGCTTGACACCAGGAAGCTATTACAGTTCCAAACTGGAGCACAGCAGCCAGCAGCACTGGATGTAATGAGCAGAGTAAAAGGAGGAAAACGGACTCATCTTACAGCAAAGTTCAAATCAAAGCGTGTGGATAAGAGTAGCTGTACATAGAATAAAAAGAAAAAAGTTGGCCCTTCAATGGGACAAAACACTTTGTTTTCTTTTAAAAAGAATACCATCTGGTATTAATCCTTAAAATAGTTCCTGATGTTGACACTAAACTAAACTTTTCTGAAAAACAGAGCGATATTAAAAGAGTATTTGTTTCAAACAGACCTCTTGAAAAAGAAATGCTGAAACTTGCAATTAGTGATACCAGTTACAGCCCTTGTTCTAGTAACTTCTCAGTTATTTTTTTTATATCTCAGTTGCTGCTTCACTGGACTACAATAAACCACTGGAGAAGAGACGCCGGATCCTCAGACGGACTGAAAACAGTGTGACGAGAAGTATGCTGGTGAAGATTCTCAGTCATCCAGGATATGATGAATTCAAAAAGCGTTCAATACAAAAACAACAGAAGACGTTTCGCTACTCATCCGAGGAGCTTTCTCATTTCAAACAGCAGTGAGTGAGAGATTCAGGTTATAATCTCTAGTGTGTTGGTTAGCTGTTAGTGTGACGAGAACATCAGGTATGATTTCAAGTGTATGAAGAGAACAGCATTATAGTATCTGTTTATCTTCGGCATTACAATTTTCTCTGCAATCAACCCAAGCTCGGTGATGGAGGACTTTAAGGCTTTGGCTAGGCTCTATATTTGATTTAAGGTCAATAAGATTGTGTCCCATCTCTTGACTCCTCCCACACCCTGAAGCTCCTCCCACTACCATGAAGCTGTTAAACTCATAAATCCCTAACCAGAAAAATCACTGTAATGCCACTTTAATTGGCGATATGTCCTACGTCACCGACCTTATTACTGTGTAGATACTAATACGCCTCAAAGCTTTTCAGGTTGTTCATCGCTTCACCGTCAGAAAAATCAAGTCAATGAAGTAGCTAAACGTGCTAGTAGATGTAGCTAAACGTGCTGGTAGATGTAGCTAAACGTGGTAGAAGATGTAGCTAAACGTGCTAGTAGATGTAGCTAAACGTGCTAGTAGATGTAGCTAAACGTGCTAGTAGATGTAGCTAAATATGCTAGTAGATGTAGCTAAATATGC
>NC_056520.1:5847437-5863055 GCF_014905685.2 Nematolebias whitei | reverse complement strand
CTAAATATGCTAGTAGATGTAGCTAAATATGCTAGTAGATGTAGCTAAATATGCTAGTAGATATAATCTGCAGCCACTTCTTCAGGTCGTCCTCCATCCCTCATCCTCAGCAGACAGTGGTATGATTACATTGTCTTGTTTGAGTTGGTTCCTACATGTTTAAATTAAATCCACAATGATTGGAGGAACTACATTAGCTCGTGCTGTCCACACACAAACAAATGCTGGTTACAATCCGCGCTGGAAATTGCACCCATAATTCATGCAAAGCATCATGGGGGCCGAGGAATAAGGTGGATACTACAGTCAGAAACAAACATGTAGTATGTGATTTTCAATTTTAAAAAAATGTGTTTTTTTTTTGTTAAGCGTTTTCATAATCCTTTACGGTTTTGAGATTAAAAATCCTGTCATCATTTTATATCTACAATACTTTCACTCTGGTGTACCTTCATTAAATCCATCCTCGGACAGCTGTCTTCATCGCCGTATTCCAAGATGTCACAAAGTCAGAAGCCTCCTGGATTTTATTTCTTTCAGTGTTCTCCTCAGGTCACCCAGAACTTAAAACAAAAAGGTCTGCTCCAGTTTCCTGGAATCCACGGCAGCAAGAACTTATTTGTTCCATTTGATCCCTCGGGGACATTTCAAACACATTTAAAGCTCATTAAATAATTTTAAACCTGGTTTTATTTGTAGCCTCTGCTTCCTTTTAAATGTCAAGATTTACTTTTTATGATTTTTAACGACATTTTATCCCTTTTAATTGTGACAAGGATGCGACGAAAACATTTCGTCTCGTCGGCGTCGACTCTTCAAACCTACATTTGCACGTTTATTTCCAAATCATTAACATTTTATTTTTGCTGTGCATTACAAATGCCCAAGGTGAGCGTTCAAAATAAAACAAGTTGATTTATTTATTATTTTTAGGGGAAGTTATAAGTTTGGATTAATCAATAAAGTAGTTAATCAACCAAAAAACACAATTACGCATTACTTAAATTCTAAATTCACTAAAACTGAGATTTACCATACACAATAATAATAATCATTATTATCATTTTCAACCATAACTGTACTTCCTGTTTTATTTTGGTAGCCAGTCTGTTCTGCTTCCTCACCACCTGCTCTTAATTACTCATGGGCACACCTGCATTAATTAGCACGCGGGTACAAAATGAAGAATAGCCAAACACACAAACGCAACAGTGATATTCAGACCAACTAACGATTTGGAGTCAAAATAAATTAACAATTTAACCAAAAATTATATAATATTTCAGCCACAAGTACAAAAAAACAACGGAAAAGACAGCAGAGTCACCAAAATAAAAGCTGACTTACTCGTTGATGAGGGCTTTAGGTCCACTGAAAGTAAAGTCCAGAAATTACAGTTTAGCTGCATTGTCATATTCAGCTCCATGTGGTCCTCTTTCATCAAATAACTCCTCATTTCCATTAAAAACTAATTTAGAAGAGGCTAACGGGTTAGCTTTCCACTTCCAGCTTTGACGCTGAAGTTCAAGAGATTGAATAAAAGCGTGTGATTGGTTAAAACCTTCAATTGTGGGCGGGGCTTGTTCTAAATAAAAGTCCTCCCACCCACCTAAGGAAAAACATGATTTGTTGATTTCATTGTCGACAGAATGTGCTTGTGCCCTTTTAACGTTTATTAGCCGAACCACCAATCACAGAGCGGATATCATCTTCCTAATCTTCCTAGCAACAGATTGATAAATTCTGATTGGATAAAAAAAAAGGGGGTCAAAATGAAAACCCACATTTCATTCAAACTTTAGTCTCGCCTGGTTTGTTACTTTAAACCTTTTTTTATGAATTGTTTTTATTTATTTTTAATTTTAATTTCAATTCAGTTTATTTATATAGCGCCAAGTTACAACAGTGTAAAAAGTAAGTTAACATAATTTATCTGAGAAGCAGACTGCTTTGAATCTAACTCCACCACAGACTGTCTTCTTGAGCAAGCATGATGGCGACAGTGGAAAGGAAAAACTCCCTCCTTAGGAAGAAACTTTTAGCAGAACCAGGCTCAGGACAAGCGGCCATCTGCTTCGACCGGCTGGGTTTGAGAGGAACTGGAAGGAGGAACAGATACACAATGGCAGGTCAAGAATCACATGTTAAGATAGAAATTGTATAAAATAAACTATTCAATTTTATCAAATCATTTAAGGAAATGAGGTCAGTTTGTCCTCTAGTAGTTTTAAGGCAGCATAACAAGCCAACGCTAATTATAGGATTTATCAAAAAGGAAAGTCTTAAAACTGGACAATGTGTCAGCCTTACAGAAAGAGACTAGAAGTTGGTTCCACAAGAGAAGAGCCTGAACCAATGCAGACATTATAGTTTTCTACACCGCCTTATAATCTAGCTGTTTGTTTGTTAGTTTTTTGCTATTTTTTTCCTTTTGACTGTCCTTCTGGTTGCAATTTTGTTTTAATTTGAAAAAAAAATTAAAGTGTATGCCTCTTTTATGAGTGTCTATTGTTGTCGTTGTTGTCCACTCTTTGTTAAAAAAAATCAGGTCTCTCTTGTAAATGAGTCCCCGAGGCTCAATGGGATTAACCTGCCTAAATAAAGGTTGAATGAATGATAACCGAAAGATCTTCCTCCCATTCTGCTTCTGGAAACTCTAGGAACCGCAAGTAAGCCTGCAATCTAAGAGCGAAGTGCTCCGTTAGGAAAATATGGAACAATAAGATCTGTAATATAACATGGAGCTAGGTTGTTGAGCGCTTTGTAGGTTAGAAATAAGATTTTCAATTAAATTATGGATTTGATAGGGAGACAATGGAGAAAAACTAAAAGTGGAGAGATATGATCGCTCCTAACTCGTTAACACTCTGGCAGCAGCATTTTGGATTAACTGATAACTTTTTAAAGAAGTATTTTTGACACCCAGATAATAAACCGTTGCAATAGTCCAGTCCAGACGTGACAAATGCATGAAACAGTTTTTCTGCATCATTTTTAGATAAGATGTTTCTAATTTTAGTGATATTACGCAGGTGGAGGAAGGTGGTTCTAGTGACGTTTTTAATGTGGGGGACAAAAAGACATGTCCTGATCAAAAACAACACCAAGATTTTTAACATTAAAGATGGAGGCAGATTAATTCCATTAAGAACTATATATATATAAAAAAGGTTTATAGTTGTTGCTAAAGTCTAAGGAGAATAAATTAATTTCTACTTGCTAGTTTGGTGTAAAACAATGATAAATAAATAAAATATATTTGAAAATATTGAAATTCTCTAAAATTACTGAAGCATACGAGTTTCATAATATGATTAATGTATTCTTAGTAACTTATTTCCAAACATAAATGAATCAAATGAAGGGGAAAATATTTCTTTGAAAGTTTGTTGTGCTTAAAAAGACCCATAGAGGAATGGTTTACAAATTGATTGGTGGCCAGACTGTGTCTTGTATTGACTGACACATTTCAAGAAGCTTTTACACACTCTTGTTTTCCAAGCTGCTTGTTTCAAGACATAAACTATCCAAGTGACAGCTTTCATCCTTCATGTCCCTCTTTGCAGATGATAACGTCCTATTTTGGAATGCTTTTCTGTAGCCATTAGCAATACAAAAATGTCCCTTGGAGATGTGCCTCATCATGCTACGTTTACATTCTTTATTTCACCTGGGTGTTTCCTGCTCTTAATGAGCTTGGTCGTACCTTTCTAACTTGTCTTAATAAGACCAATTTAGATTCACTGCCTAATAAATGTGTGAACTGACCTCAAATGCTACATAAGGGGGGGGGGAAAAGAAGAAATGTTTGGAAGTCAAATACACCGAATTCCTATTTCCAGCTGCCTTTAATGCCAAAAAAGGACCTTGCATGATCTATTAGCATACAGTATGTGTTAGTTGTGACTCTCAGCCACTACCACCCAGATTTAATGACCTTAAATTGATATCTGTAAACTTGACTGAGTTAAAGTATATCTCAGCTACAGCCCCAAATCTCAAATGAGTTGAAAAGGAGGCGCTGTGGATGCATTCCCATCCACCTGCTGGCTGTGCTCGAGTGCCTGACCACTGAGATCCTGGAACTGGAACTGGGATTGTCTCCCGACATCTGCAGCCGACTGTCTGCAGCAATGAGGAGCTCAGCAGGCTTCTGGGAGGAGTGGTCATCGCTCTTCGATGAGTTCTGCATGGCATTCGGGCGATCCTGCAGCCCGGGGGAACCAAGAAGCCAGCTGAGTCTGGGTGGACAGATTATACGGCATGTATACGCCATTTTCTTCGGATCCGCTGTGGGACCGACCTTTACAAGAGATCTTTCCTGCCCACAGCCATCAGTATCTAACATCTCAATGAAACGAGGATAACAAATTATAACAACATTTAATTTCCCTTTGGGATTAATAAAGTAGGGCAGCACGGTGGCGCAACTGGTAGAGCTGCTGTCTCTCAGCGAGAAGGTCCTTGGTTCAAACCCCGGTCCAGGGGCCTTCTGGGTGGAGTTTGCATGTTCTCTCCGTGCATGCGTGGGTTTTCTCCGAGTACTCCGGTTTCCTCCCACAGACCAAAAACATGCATGTTAGGCTAATTGGTAACTCTAAATTGTCCCTAGGTGTGAGTGGGAGAGAGAATGGTTGTTTGTCTCGTTTGTCTCTGTGGCCCTGTGATGGACTGGAGACCCGTCCAGGGTGTACCCCGCCCCTCGCACAGTGATTGCTGGACATGGGCACCAGCGACCCCCGTGACCCAAAATGGAAGAAGCGGGTAAAGATAATGGATGGATGGATGGATTAATAAAGTATTTTTGAATTGAATTGAATAAAGCCTTCTGTGTGTTTGTTAGCAGACATCTTGCATCAGTTTGACTCCAAACGTTCTAGGGGTGCATCTAATGATTACTTCCAATGGGCTTTATAAAACTGATTAAGCGGTTCATGAGGTATTTTGCTAACAAATGTGCATGCACCTACAAAAGCTACTAGATAACTGTCTGCCTTTTATTGCAGGATTGAGAACTGTATTATTCGATATGCACAATAAAAGTACAGGGTGAACTGAACCCAGTTTCCCCAAACTTTTTTTTTTTTTTTTGTATTTATCACAAATGGATATTTTGGCACGTCAGGCATTGGGACACATTGCTCAGTAGGTGGGCCAGCAATGTTCATTCATGATAAATGTCGATTACATGCATGAGAAGCTCTAAACCGATTAAACACGGGCTGCAATTGATTGTTGGCTTCAACAGTCGTGCAATGCCAGTGAAACTCAAACTGGAGCACCACTTGTCCAAGCAGATCTTGATTTGTTAAAATTCATAAACCCCATTTTAAAAACACTTCTCTTAGAGGTGCTTTGTTTGTTACTTTTTGAGGTTTTTTGTAAATAACTATTCCAGCATTACTTACATGCCAAATTTAGTTTTAAGAATAGCTTGCCATTTCTACCCTTGTCTTTTATTTTTATACCATGTATTACATTCTGGAAAAGACGTGCGCACAACATTCTGACATTTGTGATTACAGTGATTACCAGAAGGTGGAATTAAGTCTTACCATTTTCGTTACAAATAGATTGACAAAACAATAAATGAAACTGCTTCCACCAGTGAAGTAAAATAGATGTAACATTTGCAATTTTTTATCTTTTCTTACACAGATTGCATCTTTTGGAGCTGTCATTCATGCAAGGTTTTTTTTCTCCATGATATTATTAATAAACAGACAGGTTGTTGGCTGGATCTTGTCTTTTCCCATCAGCACCTGCATGAATCAGTGTAAAAAGAGAAAGAAAAAAAACCTAAATACATGAATGTATAAATGTGATCACTGGAAGCACATGAAATTGGTGGTACTGCCATGTTCAGGGCCTGGAATTTTTCACACCACACAGGCCACAGCAAAGCTATTTTAGCTAACACAAGCATAGCTAAAACGCAGACGTTATACAGATGTAAATCTCACATAGTTGTCATAATTTTATGTGAAGGGAACGTGTCCTCCCCCCACATTTAAAAAATATTAATTTGGACCTCCAACATTTATGATTAAATGTTAGTTCACCCAGTGCTATTTCTGGTTCTTCATGAACTAATCCATTCCACTTGATAAATAGGAGAATACTCAAACCACTAAAAGTCCAGTCCGGGTCTTCCAGGTTACCTACAACAACTCCACAATGCATGCAGTGTTTCCCCTTGTTTCTCTGTCTTGGCAAGGTACTCACGGGGGGGAGAAGAGGGAGACACCTCTGTTTTGCGCATTAGCTTAGCGTCACATCAGTGCTGGCAGTTGTTGATGGAGTGGGGGTTAGGATGTGTGAGAGTGCTACAGCTGTAGTATTTTAGCTAACACATCTGTATTGCGCAATGCTAGCTTAGTGCTACGTTAGTTCTGGCAGTTTTCGACAGCTAGGATGCTCGAGAGAAGCGAAGCGTGCTCTATTCAAACAAGGAGAGCTGTTGGTCAGGCTACTTCTTGCTGTGCCATTAACTCTAAAATAGTTATTGGATCAAGTGATTACTTATGTAGGTAAAGCTAGATGTTAAACAAACTGTTAAAATTCACCAGAATGAAGGAAATGGCATCTACTTTGTTAAAAAAAAATTCTGGGGGAGGGTACCCAGAACCCCCCCCCCCCACACACACACACATACACACACTTACACATCTCCCCATCATTAGAAATGCTTCTGATGCCAATGAAATCTCATGATATATATTGCTACCTGGCAGATACTGTAAATGAACACAGGCATAAAGTACGCAGAAGCAAAAACATTATTGCTCCACTTTACTACAGTGTACTTTCAGCACGAAGCGATAAATCCAGATCTACACTGATTAGATTAGAGTTTCATGTGGAGTATTTCTGTAAGTAGAGATCCAACAATAGCAAAAATCCACAACACTTGCCAAAGCTAAGCAGCTTCTCTCAAAGATGCAACAGAGTTCAAACAATTGATGTCAAACTCAGATTTATATTGTATTCATTGCAGTGTTATGAAACCGCCAAAGAACAGGCTTAGCTAAAGAATCACAAAATCCTCCAACACAGCAACAAGTAAATCCTAACTTGATAACTTATTCATCAATGTCTTATTCAAAAGTCTTTTTGACCCAAAGCAGGTGAGAATTCAACTCACTTAAAGCCTTTAGGACTGGCATGTATTGCTCCTGTTAGCATTCTCTCTTTTATGTTTTATGCTTTATCCATGACACAAATCAAAACAAAGTTGTTGCATCTTTTTGTACCATTTTAGTTTCAGTGAGTTTATCTGCAGTACTAAAAATGAATAATAGTTTTTCAATAAATAAACTAAAATGTGCCAAAGCAATGACAATTGCACCTAAAGTAATAATTAAAACCTTTGTAGTCCTTGAAGGAGTATATATATATATATATATCACCCATAGCTTTTAATGCCAGTTTAAAACTAAAAACTTGTGCTGAGAAATGACAGAAGTACAACTGTTTTGGTCAAATCATGGCAATATTTTGTGCATTTTCAGAATATGAGTTGGGAAAGACTCAGCTACTTCAATACCAAAATTGATGGAGTTACAAATATGTTTTGTTAGCTGATATCAAATAGCTGTGGTGACCCGAATAACTTGAATCGACATCTATACATCACTACACAATAGTAGTACAAGTGTTGCCATCTTTTATAGTTGTTGGGAAATAAAGTCAACAGGATGCATGGGTTTTCTCCAGGTAGTCCAATTTACTCCCACAGACCTAAAACATACGTGTTAGGCCGTTTGGTTGCTCTAAATTGTCACAATGTGCAAGTAAGAGTGGGAATATTTGTCTTTTTATATATATATATATATATGTATATGCATATATATAAAGCAAGTAAAGATAATGGATGGATGGAAATACTTTTTTTTTTTTTTTTTACAAAAGCTGCCATGTATTTTTGGAACTAGAGTCTGAGCACTAGGGCTGTGGTGCTTCAAGTCCCGCCCACTCATCTACCACAGTCATGGTGTCACATGACTTGTCTTAGAGCTAAATATATTACAAAACAAATATTTGAACATAAAGCAGCAAAGTATGTAAAAATGAGGTACAACTCTAGAAAAACATATCAGATTTATTTATTTTACTTTAACAATAAGAAACTTGGGGAAGTGGTGGCGCAGAGGTTACAGAAGGTGAACCTCTGGTTGGAAGGTCGCCAAATCAGCTCCCCACATCGACAACATCAAAATGCGGGTGGAAAAGGTGAAACACTCGCACCTGCCTCCACCCTGATTTGCCCCACCTTGGGCAAGACCCTTGACCCCCACCATCTTCTACCCCAGATACCCTAGCAGCGCTCTGCTCCACACAAAGGGCTGTGGTAGCTCGGTGGTCTGTGGTTGCATCAGGAAGGACATCCGGCAGAAAACAATTGCCAAGTCTTCATGTGAGTTAGTTCGCTGTGGTGACCCCTGAAGAAGGGATCAGCTGAGAAAAAAGAAAAAATTAGTTTGCAAATCATCTCAACCTAAATTTTGTAATGGAACCATCATGTAGGAGTGGAACCACCATGTAGGAGTACTGTATCTATTCAAGCTTCCACTTTTAGCTTCCTCAGTATTTCCTTACATGTTGATGCTTCAAAGCTCCTTGAGTTCTAGGTGTACAACTAATGATTACTTTTAGCAAGTTTTAATCAAATTTGTCCATGATGTAGTGCTAATCAGACCGATGCATGAAACATGACTTAAAAAAATGATCAAGATGCGGAGCAGAATTATTGCTTTCCCAAAAACACTATTTTGACATTGAAAGATATATGGCTACGGTAAGTCAGTGGTCAGTTCGGCCATCTTGTAATCCTAAGGCTGCAGATTCAAGCTCAGGGCATTTGGTATAAAACCACGGCCATATCTTTTAAGCATCTCTGTGGCAAACCCTACAGAAGAAAGCATTTGAAAGAAAGAAATGAAACAACAGAAATAAATATGTGATTAATACTATGTCTATTGACATAAATAAACTCACATCGCTTTTATGAGATGCATTATGTCTAACTATTCTGACCAGTATACATCTTTTAGTCTTGTGTTTGTTTTTGTTCTTAAATGTTATCACCGAATACCTGCACTTACATTTTCTGAGTTACAGTATATTGTGTCATGTATCAAGAGTTGTAGAAATGTCTTTAGAATGAGGGGAAACAGAAGGCAGCCCTGAAGCAATTCTGTCTTCTAGTAACTTCAGATATATAATCGTTCCTCTGAGACATCCATTTATAGTGCTGTGGGGTAAAGACATGGACGTGATGAGCTATTATAGTTTCTTGTTTTCCTTGAAAAAAAATTTTTTTTAAAGACTTCAATAACGTCTTTAAGACAGTGTATAAGCACAGGTGAATGGAGGTACTTTATTTAATGCCATAATGATTTTTTTAGGCTCACGAAGAGCAGTTGTACCTCACATCTAAAGCATGTGTTGATATTTTGGCAGTCTGAATCTAGCACCCTTTGGTACTCCATTGTCCTAATGACAATACCAAAATGTATAGATTTACCAGAAAGGTCCAACTTCTTTTACATAGTTTCCATATCTAGTGCATCTTTGGTGAATTATGTAAGGAAACGTTCCTTCTTGTCAAGTCCAAAATTTTCATCACCGGCAAGCAGCTCAATAACTTATTGGACTTCATCATTAGGGCGGCATGATGGTGCAGTTAGTAGAGCTGATACCTATCAGCAAGAAGTTTGCCAAATTGAGTCCTGGGGACTTTTCTGGGTAGAGTTTACATGTTCGCTCCATGCAGGCACAGAATTTTTCCAGGTACTTTGGTTTCCTCCCACAGACCAAAACATACGTTAGACTAACTGATAACTCAAAATTGTCCCTAGGTGTGAGTGAGGTTGTTAATCTCCATGTGTCCCTGTGATGGACTTGCAATCTGTCCAGGGTACACCCTGGACAGGTTGACAACCCTGACAACCCTAACCTCAATTCAAGTCACTTGACTCATATAGCATGAATTCGTAACAGAAGCCATCTCAGGACACTGTACAAAAGCATTCGCATACATTTTAAAAACCATTTAGTAAAAGTTACCTATCAAAGGAAGCAAACAAATGGCAGTGAATCATCACTTCATCACAGTCTCCCATCTTGAGCAAGCAAAAAGGCAACAGTGGAAAGGAAAACCTCAATTTTAATAGGAAGAAACCTCCAGCAGAACCAGGCTCAAGATGAGCGGCAATCTGCTTTTACTGGCTGGGTTTGAGAGGACAAGAAGTGGAAACAAACGAACACAGAACGACAGATCAAGGTGTACTTTCCATAGAAGGAAATACAAAAGAAAAACATGTTAAAGATAGAAATACAGATACAAACAGGTAGAGTAGAGCAAGTAAAGACAGCAGCAGCGTGAGGAAATGTGGTCATTTTGTCCCCCAGTAGTCTAAGCCTATAGCAGCATAATTAAGGGATAGCTCAGGAAACTCAAACCAACCCTAACTATCCATCCACCCATCCACCCATGCATCCATCTATCCATCCATTTCTTCTGCTTGTTCCGAAGTCAGGTCGACGGGGCAGCATCTTGATCAGGGAGGCCCAGACATCTCTTTCCACAGCCTCCTCTTCCAGCTCTTCTGGTAAGATCCCAAGGCATTCCCAGGCCAACCAAGAGATGTAGTCTCTCCACCATGTCCTGGGTCTTCCCCAGGGTCTCCTCCCAGTCAGACATACCCAACGCACCTCCCTAGGGAGGCGCCCAGGGAGCATCCTTAACAAATGCCCGAACCACCTCAACTGGCTCCTCTCAATGTGGAGGAGTAGAGGTTCTACTCTGAGTCTCTCTTGGATAACTGAACTTCTCACCCTGTCTCTAAGGGAGAGTCTAGCTACCCTGCAGAGGAAACTCATTTCAATCACCTGTATCCATGATGTAATTCTTCTGGTAACTACCCAGAGTTTGTGACCATAGGTGAAGGTTGGAACATAGACTGGCCAGTAAACAGTGAGCTTTGCCTTACAGCTCAGCTCCCTCTTCACCACACTGGACCGATACGGAGTCTGCAATACTGCAGACGCTGCACCACTTCAACTGTAAGGCTCACATTTCATTCTTCCCTCACTCGTGAACATGTCCCCAAGATATGTCAACTCCTCCACTTGAGGCGGAACCTCACCCTCGACCTAAAGAGAGCAATCCTAATCAAAACCCTAACTATAGGATCATTAAAAATGAAAGACAAGAATAGTCTTAAAAGCAGACAAGATGTCAGCCTCACAAACAGAATAGAGTACACAATTCTAATTATGCGTTGTATTTCTGTACAGGGTTAGAATGATTATGAGTACTGTAACATTTGTGTGGTCTTCCTGGAAGGGTTTTGGCTCTTAAAACTGTTTAGGACCATTGAGTTAGTGACTTCCAGAGGACCATAAATCTAGCGAAGCAGATGATTATAGGTGCACAGATTTAGGTTGTTAACATTGTATACACCCATCAAACAAAGAACGTATTAATGTGTTATGATATAGTTTTGGTATGTTCCAAACTTTCACCATTCCCGCCCATAACGTTTGAGCCGCTGAACATAACTTAATGAAACTAGACAAAATGACATCTACACTTTTCATCAAACCAACTGTAATGTCAAAGTCACAAATCAAGGTCAAATATTAAAGAAAAGGCATTTGCTTGGCCTTTATTATACATTTTTATTTTGATAATAGTTTGTCAATGGGAGCATAATGGGTCATATCTGGTACTCTTGTTCGGTATCCTCTTAGCACAACAAACTGAACATAAAACCCAACAGTGATATTATGTACAAAGAAGCCATCATGGACTTTTTAACTAACTAGCTTATGATAGTGAATACCATCTGTTTTGTTTTGGTTTGCTAGGGGAGCAGCGGTGAAGCCAGGAGTGCGAGAAGGATCAATAAAGACAACTATGGAACCCTCCATTGGTCTGAACTTGTGGGTGTTTGAGTCAATAAGAAACAAGAGGTCAATGAACAAACTCCATCACTCCCTCTATGACACTTAACAGTGGAGGCAGTAGAGCTTATGATTTGTCAGGGTCTATTTCCTGGTACAAGGCAGTGACTTCCTTTGCTTTGACTTCAAGTGGCTCACACTCATAAAAAAATGGATTGATACACAGTTTATTTGTATTTTAAAGCACAATGGCTGTGTCAAACAAAGCCCTAAAGCTCGAATGAATGTTTAAGTTGTGGAAACACATACACAATATAATTGTAGAAATAAATGATAAAATTTCAAAACTGTAACGGTTTTCTTTTTTTTTTCTTTCCAGATGGTCCTGGCTGATTTTTAATTGCAGATAAGATAAAAGAAAATCTTACCACTGAGATTAGTTGTCAGATGTAAAACACTGACTTATATTGTCACGACTCCAAGTAAAAAAAAAAAAAAAAGGCCAATCTTGTCTGGGGCCCATGTTTATCTTCAAGGGCTGTTCAAACCAAAAGCAGTGGGTTATGACCTGTTGAGTAGACATTTTAGCTGCTACTGATACTGAGGTGAGAGTGCAATGAGCTATAACAGCAACCTGCTGCTCTGGGCTCTGTGTCAAGGGAAACATGGGCAAAGGGGAGCAAGAGAATGATACTAAAAGCTTATGTTACAATAGCAGCTCATTATTGCTGACCAGTTGATTCAAGAAGGGGGAAAGGTAGGCAGAAATGTTTTTGTTCAGTTATGTGCGTTTGTTTGTTAGCAACATATCTCATGAAACAGAAGGCAGATTTGAATGTAACTATCTAAAGGTAACTATTAGATTCAATTACATTTCAGTTCAGTTCATTTATATAGCACCAGATCACAACAGAAGTTGTCTCAAGGCACCGCTACACAAACATTCACATATATAAAAAGTCAATTAACCTTGCATAGTCTGCAGGGTTAAGGAAGCGCTGCACTGCTGGTGACCCAGACTCATGCGCTACTGCTGCTCCCGTCTACAGCAGAGATTGTATTTTTTTTTATGTAGACTCAGAGTCTTTGGGGTTAACCAGAAGATTATGGTTGTATTCTATCAGGCCGTATAGGAAAGCATCATTAGGTTTGGAATGTCAGCGTGCTATGGTAATCTGTATGTACAAATTAAATCTAAACTTAGTCGCATGGTACAAACTGCAACGAAGGTGATAGGAAGGACTAAGAACTCCTCCTATGGTAAATGGTTTAGAATCCCTGCTTGTAGACTTAACAGACTAAAAATTAATTTGTCCCTACATCAGTCAGATTGTTAAATAAAGTAGGCATATATTTTTTTGTCATTCTGCTGATGCTCAAGTCTGATTTGTTTCGCTTACTTGCTGGAATGTATGTGGGAAGGTGCAATATGCGTTTTCTTTTTGAGCAATGTGTGCTTTTTTAATTTCATTAGCGTTTACATGACGTTTATTGCTGTAGTGTATTTATTTGTGGATAAAGCGTTGTTTAGTGCATGATGGCCAAGACAAATTTCCCCTTAGGGGACAATCCATCCATCCTTCCATCCATCCATCCATGCATCCATCTTCAACCACTTATCTGTAGTCAGGTCACAAAGGCATCAGGTCCAGGAGATAAACCCAGACTTTCCTCTACTCAGTGATACCGTCCAGCTCTCTCTGGGGCATTCAGAGGTGTTCTCAGGCCAGAGAAGATACACAATAACTCCAGCAAGTTCTGGGCAAAAACTTTGTAGGGATTGAACAGCTTCTAACTCGGAATCCCGCTTTCGGCAGTGCCATTCTTCAGATGGGTCCTGTTCACACAACATGCACATGCTAAATGACAAATTGATTGTCTCATTATCTTTGGCCATAACAACCATACTTCATGCTAATTTGAAAAATTCATCATTATATCAGCCATTAGGTACACACACTCTGGGGTACTTTGGTTGATTTACGGGCTTCCTGTTGGGTAAAACAAACCTTTTTTTTTTTTCCCACAGCAACAAAATGCCTCCATAACAAAAGTCTGCCAATCATTTTTCTCCATTGTGCTCCAGCATTAGGACTCTGTATTACACTGCTACAGAAAAATAATCTAATTTCACACATACTCTGCTTCCACATAAAGGGAATGATATTTAGCCAAACTCTACAGTTATAATGAAACCCTTTTATCTATTATATGAAAGGAGAGTCTTTGTGATTTACATTTAAAATAATGAAGTCCTGTGGGTTTTTTTAATCTCATAAGGTATCTCTCATCTCAGATATAATAAAACTATAACAAATTTGATGAACTTTGACAAAGCCAGATATGAGGATGGACTTTGTAAAGGTGGTACAAGTTTGTATTGTTAGATTGGGAGTTTACAAACTATTTAATATTCTGTGAAAATTTCTAAATTACAGTTTCTTCTCCTTTCGGCTGGTCCCTGCGTTTTAAGGGTCGCCACAGCAAACTAAGTGGCATGAAGACTTGGCAGTAACTTTTAGGCCGGATGCCCTTCCTGACGCAACCACAGACCACTGAGCTACCACAGCCCTCTGTGTGGAGCAGAGAGCTGCTATCTAGGACACCCGGAGGAGCAGATGGTGGGTGTTAAGGGCCTTGCTCAAGGGCCCAGAGTGGGGCGAATGAGGGTGAGGGCAGGTGTGGGTGCTTCACATACCCCACCCACATTTTTTGATGTTGTCGATACCGGGGCTTGAACCGACGATCTTCCGATCACAGGCCCACCTTCTCCAACCTCTGCGCCACCGCTCCCCATTCTAAATTACAGTTTACTACCCATAAAATAAGAGGGTAGATGTATATTTTTATACAGTCTTCAGTGAAAGTAAGATGAACATTTTATGTCCCACTCTTTGTCCTAGCCAAGATGAAGACTTTTACCCCACCCCATCCTCTGTGGTTACTGATGTGTGACTGATATCTTTTAAGTCCTAACTGTTAATAACTATCATATTTTTCACTGTATAAGTCACACCTTTTTTGCATAAATTTGCATGTCCTGCAACTTATCCACCGAATCAACTAATATAAGTTTTTTTTCCCCCATATTCATAACCCAATTTTTGGCTGAGATCTGACGATTTCATTCATTCTGACATGAAAAATATTAAGCATTACCATTTTCAGCCACTAGAGGGCCCTCAAGTATTATGACAAGCCAAGTGTGTCATTATTAGGTAAAAGTGGCTATTAATGAGATATTTGGCTTGCCATAGAGCCACCTTCGTCTTGCTCTGGAACTCCTGGAGCAAATATCAAATCAGCTGCATTTTGCTGCCCACCCAGGCAAAATGCAGCTGATTTGACCATTAAAGTGAATTTATTAAGGAAAAGTTCAACTGAGACACACCTTTACTGTAATGTAGAGCAATTGTTTTCAGGTGGTTATCCTATTAAATTGTTGTTGAAATCCTCCCGTGCGTGCTCCCGTAATCAATCAATCAATCAATCAATCAATCAATCAATCAATCAATCAATCAATCAATCAATCAATCAATCCAATCAATTAATCTAACTAACTAACTAACTAACTAACTAACTAACTAACCATATAACCAACCAACCAACCAACCAACCAACCAAAATGGAACAATCATTTCATCAACCAAGCAACTGTCACAACTAACTAACTAACTAACTAACTAACTAACTAACTAACTAACTAAC
>NC_056520.1:5818751-5847427 GCF_014905685.2 Nematolebias whitei | reverse complement strand
AACTAACTAACTAACTAACTAACTAACTAACTAACTAACTAACTAAATGTAACTGACTGACTAACTGACTGACTGACTAACCAACTAACCAACTAACTAACTAACTAACTAACTAACTAACTAACTAACAAAAACAGTAGGTTAAATTTTGCTACGGGGGAAACGTCAAACAGCTATAACTGTAATTGTTGTATAAAAGATTATTATCATGAAATAGGTGAAACATTATTTTCAGAAATGCTCGATCTTTCGTTTGTTTACTTCAAACGTAGTGGTCTGAATGGGATAAGCTTCTGGTTCATGTGTGGCCTGTGAACCATCAGTTGATCACTGCTCTGACCAAAGCCTGTTCCAAACACCGTTGTGCACGTGAATGCACAGAATCAAAATGCTTTTCAAGTTTGTACCACAAGTTTTTACAAGAGAACAGGTCGAATAGTCAATACTGTTTGATTGCACGGCCGAACACACCGAAACACCGATTTAGACTAACAACGTGCGCGCTCACTGGAAGTGATGCACCTCCAGGCGATCATTTGTACATAAGTGGTAACATCCACTAAGGAGGCGGTATGTTGCGTTATTCAACGCTGCAATTATCTTTGTTTACTTCATGGCAATCCTTAATCTCCCTTAATCTGGTATCCCCACCCAGAGTATGACAAATGTATATACAGTTTAGTTAATTTGTATTAAACTGTGTTTGTACAAAGCTGCGCCACTTGTTCCAGCACACTTTTACTCTTCACTCGGTGGCAAAAACAACTCCTAATTCATGCGCCGTTTCGCCGTGCATGCCAAAAGGCCTCAATCGATCGCATCTTTTAATTGAAAATAGATGGAGCCGTTTATATGCAGCCTGATTTGCTGCACCTTTTGGCCTCGCCGCGCTCGCACGAGGAGATTGCGCACGTGCGTGCCTCTAAATGTTTGCGTGCATTTGCCTGCAGACAAAAATCTGTGAGGAATTTTTCTGAGGGTAAGGAGCGTCGATCCCACAAGCAGCTCGGACCCTAATGTCATTAGTCAAATGCGGAATGTTTAATCATGCCTTAGCTCGATTATTGATTTGCCATTAGTACTCAACTGTTTAAAAGAACTTTGACTGGAATCTGGAGCTTCAGCTGACAGCACATGTTCATCACCGGTGGACAACCTTGGATTTCTATTTGTAGCACGATGGATTGTACACACACTTTGTTTTTGTGCTGTACGTCCAAGAGTATAAAGGCCCAGAACGATCGGTTGATTGTGCTCAGGAGGGCATGTTAAGCATTCATGAGAAGACTGAAGTCTATGCAAGGAAATATTTGAACAAAACTGGAAGGTAAATATTTTCCATTGATTTTAAGTTCCGTACAGTTGAGCTGCTAGGCTGCAATGGCAAAATAAAATAAACAACAACAATAAAGTAAAATAAGTGCTACGTGTTGTCATACAGTATGTTCCCATACAACGGAGACAACAGTCGTTAACTAGTGAAGTTGCATTTCCTGCGAAAATGCAGAGTGAATGCTTATTTGCAGAAGAACTTGCTGAAAAACAGCTGAAATTATGGTAACATGCGGAAATGTAGCTGAATCGAAAGAGCAAGCCTAAGTTAGCAGAAGAAAGCAGAAAGAAGAAGTATTTGATGGAAATAGGATTAAATGAGGAGACACGAGCAGAAAAAATGAGGAAATCAGCTAAAAAAAAAAGCTAAATTTAGCAAAAGACACTTGGAAAGTAGCCAATAAGTCAGAAAGAAGCTTAACCTATAAGGAAGTGGAAAGAGTTGAAATAACCTTGAAAAAGGTGGAATTAGCTGAAAAAGCTAAAATTTGCATAAAACAGCTAAATAGTAGCTGAAATAGCATAAATAAGCTGAAACTAGCTGAAAAAAGCTGAAAGGAAGTTCATTAGGCTGAAAGTAGCAGGAATTACCAAGAAAAACTGGAATTTATCTGAAAACAGCAGAAATTAGTTCAAAAAATTCTGAAAAGGTTGTTGACAATGTAGAACAAGCTTAAATTAGCATAAGAAAGCAGAAAGAACACGTTTGCCCAATTAGGCTGAAAGAAGCAGAAAGGAGCACAAAAAGTGGAAATTATCTGAAAAAAGCTGAAACTAGAAAAATAAAAAAACAACGAAAAGTAGCTAAAAAAAAAGGCAGAAAGAAGCTTAAATCACTAGAAGGAAGCGGAAAGAGCAAATCTTTGCTGAATTAGGCTGAAAAAAGTTGAATTTGGAAATAGCTGAAAAAGCTTAATTAGCATATAAACAGCTGAATAGTAGAAAAAGCTGAAACCTGCAGAAATAAGCTGAACAAATACGCATAACAAGCTGAGATTAGCAGAAAGAAGTTAAAAGAAGCACAAAAATGTTGTAGTAAGCAGAAAGAATCAAAAAGGAAGAACAGCTGAACAGAACATAACAGCTGAAATTAGCTGAAAGTTGCTGATAAATGTTTAAGTTTGCACAAAGGAGCTGAAAGCAGCTGAAGCAGAACAAAATGTGAAAGGAGCATTAAAGGTTGTAAACACATCTAAAGATATGAAGGAGGTAAAATGAGCTCAGTTCATTTTCTGCGAGGAAAAAAAATGGCCGAAAAGGCTAAATATTTCAAACAGTTAAATATGCACCAATACCAAAAGTTACAGCAGGATTGTCCTGAAAGAGCTGAACATTTTGATGATTTGCTGAAAACAGCTTGAAAACTGCGGGACGAGAAAAGCACCGGAAAACGTACGGAAGAAAAACGAATCACAATAGCGCGAATGCTTCATAAACATTCACACTAATAATTAGATTTAGCATTTGATTGATTGTATACACCTGTTACCTATACATATTAATGCTGCTAAAATTTAATAAAGCAATTGAATGTCTGTCTGTATAGGCAAGAGTAACAATGTACAAGCCAGTGCTAAAACAAACTCAGTGGGAATAGTCCAATTTGAACAATTCAGTTCCGTTCAGTTAATTTATATAGCGCCAAGTCAAAACAGAAGTCATCTTAGGGCACTGAACACAAACATTCTCATACGTAAAAAAAGTAAGTTAATAACTTTATTTATCTGAAGAGCAGACTGCTTTGAGTTTAACTCAAGACGGAGATCAAAAGTTTAAAAGATGGAGCTAGGTTGTTGAGGGCTTTGCAGGTTAGAAGTACGGTTTTGAATTCTATTTGAACTTGACAGGAAGCCAATGGACAAGGTGGCACAAGTGCGCACTATCATCGGGTATGTAAAAATATGTATTTGCAATGATCTGGCATATTTTGAACAAGCGCCAGCCAGATGGTGGTGTCATCACTAGTGGAAGGGCAGTGTTATCAGGCACTTGCTCAAGTCATCAAGAGTCACTCAAAACAGCGAGTGAATGTCAGCAGACAGAGGTGATTTGTAGTTACATCATGGAGCATTGTTAGATTTGGACAGAAGTCATATTGCTTAACTTTGGTTTTATAAGTAACACACCTAGAGCTCTCTCTCCAGATGTGCTCACTCACTTCTATTTTTTTTTTTTTTAGAACCAGCAGTGTGAATTCCCTGCTGGATGCAGCTTTTTTCTTGGCGTTCCTGCTTGAGTGGTGCTTTTATGATCAATACCACAACATGGCATCAGCACCCACTGATGTAAGAGGCTCAGTTCAGAGCATAATGATGCTACAACTTGATTTTTGTTTTAAACCGTCCACTCAGGTTGATTTGGTAAGACCTTGGTTAAAATGTGAAAATGTAAAATATAAAAAAATTGTTTGTCTGCTTCCATCTTCTTTTTTTTTCTGCTTAATATTTGGACATTTATTTTCTACTTCTCCACACAGACACAGAGAGATTAGGTTCAAAAACTGCCAGGAATTGATCTCTGACTCATGCAGCCTGTCAGAGTCGGCTGCGGTCTTATTGCAGCGCGGCATGTCTTCCTGTCACCACCGTGCAGAGCAGTAATTATTACGTTTGACTTTTTTTTTTTTTTTGTGTACTTCTCTACGACGGGCTGAATTTTCCGTTAATATGTTAGAATTAGTTCAGCACGTTGCTGAGCGCCATCACCTGCCAGCGTTTATTGGAACTGGCCCTTTCTGTGGTGTTTGCACACAACTAGCGCCTCGTGAAACAGGTGTCAGTCTAAAGGCGTCTTTGGACAGTGCGTCAACAAAAGTTGTGCTGTTCTGGTGTCTAGTTGTCAAAGATCCAAACTGGCCCTTAGAGGATGAACCCGTGATGTCTCCGAGTGACAGCACAACAGCTCTTCGCATGCTTCGTCAAGAGCCTAAAGTGGCAGGCTTTTTAGCACACCCTTAACCTTTTTACTTGACGGTATTACTCCAAAACATGAATGCGCTATCTGATCGTCAGCCTTCAATAGATTGCTCTGATCTATTGAATTCCAGCATGGTCTGGCTATCAACCACAACAATTGCTACAGTTACTATAAAGGCTGGAAAAGCTCTTTCACTTAAAAGGAAATGCTGGATATGCGAGAAAATACGAACAGGTAAAAAGCAGATATTCCATTCCAGATCTTATAACCAGATACGTTTTCATGTCAGTTTGAATGCGGACCACAGTCTGGGACTCAGTGGTGCAAACTATCGATTCATCTTCGTATATTTTCTTTGCGAATTTTCTACACACTTTGTGACTGGGTACATTCTGAGACAATTGGACGTCTACTCTTTAGATGAAGGTGTTTATCGTTCTATACGAGGAGCTTTCTCGATTCAAAACCAGAGGTTGTTGAGGTCTTAGCGTTAAACTGTGCAAGATTGTTGTGCACGTGAGTTGTTGGGTCTTTGTCTGGCTCACAAAGCATCCCTCTTGTGATCAGGATTAACATTTTAAAAAGTGACTCCATAAATACAGGCATAGGCGACGCATCAGTTATATGTGAAGGGAAAGTGTCCCACTTATATTTAAACAAAATATTTGTTGGACACCCTTCCCACCCCCCACCCCCCCCACACACACATTAAACCCAGATATATTAATTCATACAGTGCTGTTTCTACTTCTTTGTGAATGAATCCATTCCTCTTGATTGGAGAATAGTCAAACCACTAGAAGTCCACTCCGGGTTTTCCTGGTTACCTACAGCAACTCACCACACCGCATGCAGTGTTTCCCTGAGGTCACCTGCCTTGGCAGGGTGCTCGTTTCTACGTGGGTTTAATGTGGAAAGGACGGGGAAAGGAAGGGGGAGACACCTCTGTGGTGTGCACTAGCTTAGCACTACATTAGTGGGTGGGGGGCGGGGTTAGGATGCGTGAGAGAAGCAGAGCGCTACGTCTGTCGCATCTTAGCACGTCTGTATTGCGTGCCTCTAGCGTAGCGCTACGTTAGTGCTGGTAGTTGTTGACCTTCTGGGGGGAGGGGGGGCTCCATTCATCCATCCATCCATCCATCCATTTTCTTCCGCTTATCCGGGGTCGGGTCGCGGGGGTAGCAGCCTAAGTAGGGAGGCCCAGACTTCCCTCTCCCCAGCCACTTGGGCCAGCTCTTCCGGGGGAATCCCGAGGCGTTCCCAGGCCAGCCAAGAAACATAGTCCCTCCAGCATGTCCTGGGTCTTCCTCTGGGCCTCCTTCCGGTGGGACGTGTCCGGAACACCTCACCAGGGAGGTGTCCAGAAGGCATCCTAAACAGATGCCCAAGCCACCTCAACTGGCTCCTCTCGACGTGGAGAAGCAGCGGCTCTACTCTGAGTCCCTCCCGGATGATCGAGCTTCTCACCCTGTCTCTAAGGGAGAGCCCAGACACCCTGCGGAGAAAATTCATTTCGGCCGCTTGTATCCGAGATCTCATTCTTTCGGTCACAACCCAAAGCTCGTGACCATACATGAGGGTGGGAACGTAGATTGATCGGTAAATTGAGAGCTTCGCCTTTTGACTCAGCTCTCTCTTCACCACGACAGACCTGTACAGCGCCCTATTCATTATATATATATATATATTTTTTTTTTTTTTTATTCAACCTTTATTTATACAGATTAGTCTCAATGAGTCACGAGGACTCATTTTCAAGAGAGATCTGTATATAACCTGTATATCCACTGCCCAAACATTCTGTACATATATTCGTTACATTGTTTACTTACATACTTAAACGTAAATGTTTAACAACCCATTAAAAAACACCAGAAAGCAGGAAATGGCATCAACGTTGTTCAAAAATTTATGGGAGAACACCCCCAGACCCCCTACTCCACGCACACTGTGTCGCCCCCCATTAAACAAAGCTTCTGATGCCAATGAGTACAGGTCAAAAATATTTATAAATGTACGACGCAAGCAATATTTAAATACAAAATACAGTATTAGAGGCTTTCTGTCTTATTCAGTTCAATTCAAAAGTACTTTATTATTCCAAAGGGGAATTAATGTAAATGCTGTTGTAACTCATTATCCATCGTTTCATTAAGATATGTTATAGATAATGATGACTCTAGGCAGGAAGGATCTTTTGTAAAGGTCCATCCCACAGCACATCCGAAGAAACTAGACGCAGATGCCGTCCGATTCATCCATCCTGTCTCGGCTGGCCTCTCAGTTATACAATATCAAATAATTTCTACGAACATTTGTCCTTGAATGAAAGTCAGTCATATACGCACTTATGTACATGAGCACACCACATACAGCATTATTGAGTTATGGGTCAATTGGCTCCTAATGCCTTTGTTTGCTTTCGCCTCCTAAAACACGCTCTATAACCACAATGAGCTTTGATCAACTACACCAGCTGCAGAATGTAAAGCCCATCTGGGAAAAAGTAAAATAGTGGATTTGCCATCCCCAGACTCCATTCACGCCTCCCGTCTCTGTGTCTTTCTCCCTCATTCAGTCCTGCTAGTGGAAACAAACAGCTCTTTTTATACCAGGAAGCAGCCACACAGCTGGTCGGCTGTCACACTCTGACTGATACTGCTCAGCTGTACAATTCATTGTCATCAATTATCATCTTGTTCCCAGATGACCATCTCAATCTAGTGTGCGCTTTGTGGATTTTTATGTGGCTGCAGAAGGCAAATTCATTAAGCAATATCGTGAATGTATCTGATTTATAAGCAGTGCCAAATTTACTACCCCCCCCCCCCTATTAGAATTTCTCATTTTCATTTTCTTGTGGAATATTTAATGGGATTCTGCTGACTGATGTCTTGAGTTAATGCTGAAGTTTAACAAGTAGTACATGACATCTAATTGACTAGGCTCATAAAATTTTACTATTACATCAAAGCTTAGAAGTAACAATATGAAAATAAGTAAAGGACTGACGTTCCTTGAAGGCATGTATGATTCCTGCATCTTTTAATGCCAGTTTCAGACCAAGATCATTTTATGTTGAGAAATGCTTTTAATTGAGTTGTAGTCATTTTTAAACTGGGGAATAGTGATTAGTTGTGGTGGCCATTTCAAAGTGAACTGACTTCCGAAGTTATGCATGTACACATACATCTGAGAGACATCATATGGATTATGAGAGTTTCAAAACAATTTTACCCAGGGACTCATGATATTTTGCTTACAGACATACAGGGTTGTATTTAGGAGTTAATACCAAAGTTTTAAGCAATTTCCCAAAATGTAGCTCTTCAAATATTTGTCTGGAATGACTCTTTGATATTACACCAAACCGTAGTTGGTACAGTAAGGTCAATTGATTGTGGTAACCATATTGAATCAAGTTAACAGGAAAAATAATTAGACGTAGATGCATTTCCAATTATTGCTTCCTGAGTCTGAACAAAATGTGTAAAATATTTTGGAAATACACACATATCCAAACACAAGCAAAAACATCAATCTGTCCATTATCTTTTACAATTATCTTTCTTTTCAGATCAGAGGTGTTACTGGCACCCATATCCAGAGGTCCCTGTGCGAGAAGCGACACCCTGGACTGGTCTCTAGTCCATCACAAGGACACAGAAACAAACAAGACAAATAACCATTCACACTCTCACTCTCACCTAGGGACAATTTAGAGTTACCAGTTAGCCTAACATGCATGTTTGTGGTCTGTGAGAAGAAACTGGAGTACCTGGAGAACCCCCCACACGCACGGCTAGAACATGCAAACTCCACCCAGAATGGCCCCCCAGCCAGTATTCAATCCAGCGACCTTCTTGCTGAGAGGCAATAGCTCTATCAACTGTGCCACCATGCCACCCCTAGCAAAACATTGACAGATTTTTGTCTTTTAGCACCAAATAATACATTAATAGCATGGTCCATTCACCGTAGAATAATTGGTAGCGTATTCTTGAGATGGGTAGATAACATTTCAAATGAAATCTCATGCTTTATATTGTCATCATTTTACGTTTACATGCAATGATGAAAATTGTGCTCTGCATTGGCTTCCTTAGATAGAGAACTTTACTAATTGGCTTTTCTATGTATGTGAATGTTCCTGTAAAGCGCCTTGAGACAACTTTGTTGTGATTTGGCCTTTATAAATAAACTGAACTGAATTGAACTGAACCCATCACACATGGGATCCATCCAAGTGGAGCAACAGGCAACTATTTAAGTGTCTGGGAACAAGTAGAGAACAGGTGTTTTGCTCAAGAACACAAAAACCTATGGGCATGGCAAGGAATATAACTTGCAACTTTTCAATCCGAAGTTGACTGCCCTACCATTGTACCATCGCCACCCTTTGTGTTGTAGTTGGGTTTGAAGAATTGTGAACTTAGGCTAGTGAGTGTCAATGTGTGTGAGGTCTCACTAGAGTCCAAAGAAGGTGCACATGTGTAAATATGTACAAAACCGCATTTAAAGTTGTAAACCGTAGTAATGACTAAGTGTTCATTCAAATTTTCCTTTGTGTTCTGTGGCTGGGATATGCAAATAGTTAGTTTCTTTCAACATCTCGTTTCTTCAGGGGTCGCCACAGCTAGCAAATTCACATGAAAGATTTGGCAATTGTTTTCAGTGTTTTCCCTAGTTTACTTGCATTGGCAGGCCACTCATTCAGGATGGGGTTGGGGGGGACAGAGACACGTCTGTGTTGCGCGCTGTTCTGACAGTATTCAAGTGAGGGGGGGGGGGCGCGGGAGGCTCAGCATGAGGGAAGCAGAGTGCTACCTCCATAGACATGACTTCTTAGCTAGCTTGGCTGCATTGCGCACTGCTAGCTTAGCGCTACATTATTGCCGGCATTTGTCGACGGGTGTGGGGGTGGGGGTTCAGTTGACAGGGCGCTCAGTTCTGTTGACAGGGTGGGGTTTTAATGGTAGGGGAAACACTGGTTTTACGCCAGATGCCATTTCTGATACAACCTGGGCTCGAACACGCAACCTCAGGATTACAAGACCGCAGCACTGACCACCAAGCTACCACAGCCCCAGAAAAGTTCAGTAAATAGTATAAAGTGTTAAATGTGTCATCATGTGGAAAATCAGTAATGATTTGACATGGGTGTCAAACCTGTCTCCTTTGGTGACAGTCCAACAAAAGACATTCTAATAAATTAGGCTTACAAGGAAGTAGAGGGGCAATTAATAGTTGGGATAGCTCCCAACAGCCACTGGCTGGCAACTTTTCGAGGAGGTATGGGCATCAAACAGAGAACAGCTAAAACAAGCTTCTTGTCATTTATTTTTATTAGTCCTAAAGACAGCTCCTTTAGGTTGTTATCGATCTAACTAAAAGAGACGACTGGATATTTCCTTTGCAGACAAGCTGTCAATAAGCATTCACAGGGTGCTCATGCTCACGTGCAACGATTGATGCCACCGGAGATGCTAACATATTAATTTTCACGCCTCACCTCTGTGTGTAGCAAGAAAACCGTCCTCAGTCAGGGAGTCATTTGGTCTAAAATACTTCAAGAGAGAAAAAAAAAAGTCAACATGACTGAAAATGAAGCTGAAGTGAGGGCATTAATAGACTCGTTTGGGGAACTGCCACAGTGTCAAAAGCAACTTGTTAGAATGAGATCAAGAGAAGGGACTGATTAATTCTTTGCATATATTAGATTGGCGTAGCAGTCGGGCTACAGCAGTGTCTCCTGACATGCAGTTAGTCCGAAGGGGATCAGCAAGTCTCCACACTCATAATCAAAGGATAGTCACCCGTCAGCTCTGTCCTGCTTTGATCCCTGTAAGAGTCTTTGAACACGAGAGTTATTAGAAATTATTCCACGCACCTGAAGTTTTATAACATATTGTGAGTGTAGTTTGACTCATTGTGTGAATGCTTGTGAAACATTCCTGCTATTGCGATTAATTTTTCTTCCGTATGTTTTTTTGGCATCTTTTTTGTGCTATTTCAAGAAATCATGAATCAAAACGTTCGGCTCTTTCAGGACGATCCTGTTATGACTTCTGGTATTGGTGCAGCTTTAGCTTTTTGAAATATTTAGCCTTTTTTGCCATTTTTTTCGAATAGGAAATGAACTGAACTCATTTTACATCCTTCACATCTTTAGCTCTGTTTACGACCTTTTACTGCTCCTTTCACAGTTTGTTCTGCTTCAGCTTCTTTCAGCTTCTTTCTGCAAATTTAAACTTTTTTCAGCTGCTTTCAGCATTTCTTTTTAGCTGTTTTGTGCTGCTTTCAGGATCTTTCTGTTAACTACAAAATTTTTGTGCTTCTTCTAACTTCTTTCTGCTAATTTCAGGTTGTTATGCTCCTTTCAGATTATTTCTGCAAATTTCAGAATTTTCTGCTAGTTCAGCTACTATTTAGCTGTTTTATGCAAATTTTAGCATTTTCAGCTAATGCCACATTTTTTGCAATTATTCAAACTGTTTTCAGACTAATTCAGCTAAAATGTGCTCCCCATCTTGTTTTGGCAATCTAAGCATCTTTCCGCTTTTTTCAGCTATTTTTCAGCTATTTTTCAGCTGTTAGTAGTAATTTCAGCTAATTTCAGCTTCTTTCAGACTAACTGGACAAACATGTTTATTTCTGCTTTCTTTAGCTAATTTAACTTTGTTCTACCTTTTCAGCTACTTTATTTTATTTATTTATTTTAGCTTTTATTTAAAAAAAAAACTTTTCTTTTAGCAAATTTCAGCTGTTTTCAGATAAATTCAAGTCTTTCATGGCAATTTCTGCTACTTTGAGCCTGATAATAATAATAATAATAATAATACAAAGTAATAATCAATTTAATTTTGCTACAGAGTACAAATAAAATCAATGATAAAATCAACTAAAATCAGTGATAAAATCAACTAAAGTCAGTGATAAAATCAACTAAAATCAATGATAAATCAACTAAAATCAGTGATACAATCATGTGGAGGCAGAATAGGCTTGCTTAAAAAGAAAAGTCTTTAAGCCTTTTATAAAGTCAGTCAATGATTGTGGAGCTCTGAGATATTCAGGGAGGGAGTTCCAGAGGCGGACGGTGGTGGGGGGTGGTTGGTGGGTTGGGTGGGGGGAGGGGGGGTGGGGGTTAGCCACACAGAATGCCAGATCTCCATGGTCCTTCATTTAGTTCGTGGAAGGAGAAGGAGAGGACTGTTCTGTGATCGCAGGGACCTAATTAACTTCTTTCTGCTAATTTCAGCTTGTTATGCTACTTTCAGCTTATTTCAGTGTGTTTCAGCTTTTTCTGCTATTTCAGTTACTTTAGCTGTTTTGTGCTAAATTTGGCTTTTTCAGAAAATTCCATTTTTTTTTTTTTAGCTCATTTCAGCTCGTTCCCCTTCCTTCTGGTAATTTAAGCTTCTTTCTGCTTTTCAAGATACTTTTCAGCTGTTAAGAGTAATTTCAACTTTTTTCTTCTTCTTTCAGCCTAATTGGACAAACGTATTATTTCTGCTTTCTTCAACTAGTTTAAGCTTGTTCTAACTTTTCAGCTACTTTTTTAAGCATGCTAGCTAATTACAGCTGCTTTCAGATAAATTCAGATTTTCATGGTGATTTCTGCTACTTTCAGCTTGTTATACTCCTTTCAGCGTATTTCTGCTACTCAGTTATTTTAGCTACTATTTAACTGTTTTTATGCTAATTTAAGCTTTTTCAGCTGATTCCACATTTTTGCACTCATTTAAACTTTTTTCAACTTCAGCAACATTTTGCTCTCTCCACTTCATTTAGGTAACTTAAGCTTCTTTCTGCTTTTTAGCTACTTTTCAGCAGTTTATTTTTCAAATTTCAGCTTTTTATCAGTTACTTTTTACTGTTTTGAGCTAATTTCTGCTTCTTTCAGTCTAAATAACTTCTTTCATCTAATTTCAGCTTGTTATGCTACTTTCAGCCTATTTCTGCTAATTAGTTATTTCAGCTACTGTTTAGCTGTTTTGTGCTAAATTATTATTTTTAGCTAATTCCTTATGTTTTAGCTCATTTCAGCTCGTTCCACTACCTTCTTGTAGTTTCAGCTTCTTTTCTTCCTTTTCAGCAACTTTTCAGCAACTTTTTTTTTTTGCTAATTTAAGCCTTTTTTGCGAATTTCCTAATTTCTGTGCGAATTTCCGCATTTTTAAACCTAATTCAGCAGTACAGTGTTCTTTCTGCTTTCTTCTGGGAACTTGGGCTTGATCTCCCATTTCAGCTACAAAGTACATTTCAGCGTGTTTTTAGCTAATTTCAGCTGTTTTTCAGCAAGTTCTTCAGCAATAAGCATACACACTGCATTTTCACAGGAAATGCAATTCCTCTAGTTTTGACTCACCTCAGGCTCTGAGTCAGATGGAGGTTAGGGTTTAGTGGTAATCTCATTCCTTAAACAAAAAACTATTTTTTTTGTTGTTGTTTGCGACTCTTGCAGACACTTTTTTTGGTTAAACTTTCTAGCGTTGCTAGCAGAACGAGAATTTTTTTCTTCCTTTTGTTCTGTCTCGTTTAATGCAAGACTTGAGGATAAGAGTGATTCTTCTTTAAAGGAAGGGGAGGCAGAGTGTCAAATGTTTTCCGTTCTTCAAATGGGATGGGAGACACAACGAGGGGAATGTTTCACTTCACTTTACAGCGTTTCCTGCCGTAAGAAATTGCTGGCACGTGAAATAACAAGGCTTCCCGAAGAGAACCTCAGCGTGGGGTCCTTTTATTTTAATCTCACTTGAAAAATAACCAAACAGTGGCTACAGGAATTGTAATTAAACCCCATGCTGCATGTGCAACTCCTGGAAAGGATATTTTAATTTAGCTACTGTAAAGTATTTTTTATTTTCCATTAAAGCTATGCTCATTTTGAACCCCCTGGAGAGGTTTCCTTTTCATTTTCTGCTGAGGTGATTACCACCATGCATGCATATTCCCCCTTTGTTTTTTTTACCCCTGAAAGGATGGAAGACATGATTGGACTTTGATGTACTTCACATAGTTCTTCCTGAAAACTTCTATTTATGTTTTACTTTTTGTATTCGTCCTTCTCTAGGGATCTTTTTTTTAAACTTTCAAAAGCTAACCCTTTGCAGTGACATTTATGTGAGAGCTTCAAGGCTGAGACATCCAACGACGTGTCAGTGATAGACCTGCGATAGCTGTCATGTGCGGCACAATGACGGCAAAGAAGGACGGATTTGCAAATTTGGAAAAATAAAACCGCTTTCTGTCAGTGAAGAAGACAAATAGTCATCGTGACAAATGTTCATTTAGCTGACTCAACTCATGACCTTGCTACAAATCACAAAAATTACTTGCAAGACTTTTTCCCCCATAGGTTGCTCATCCAAATGCCATTCTCTTACACTCTCCTAGGTAACTAAAAGCCACGTCTGTGCATTTGTTAAGCTCTACATCAGAAGCCGTGAGTGGCCTCAAGTGCAATTTAAATCTCAGTGCCCTTGAGTCCAAATTGAATCATCCATGAACATTGTGTTTTCTTCAGAGTGAAACAGCTGACAAACTGTACAAAGGGAATGTGGGCCTGAGGTGAGGTGACTGCATGGTTCCTTTTTAGATTATTTGAGCTAGAAATAAAACAATATAATCAGTTGAAATGTTACATTTGAAGGGGAATATGGTCCTTTAAGAAAGTTAAACTGGTTCAACTTAATTAATTTCGTTCTTTTTCTTCACTCGCTCTCGAGCAAGACCCGTCTCCCTCCTGCATTTATTTTTTTGCTCTCTGTCCTGTGTATTGGAGCTTCTATTTACACATCTTTCAAATCGTAAATGGATCTGGTCAGCTGGACTTTCAACGCAATTGATAAAAAAAAAATTCTACCTAGCGACAGGGTCCTGGAGAACCCTCATGCCCCGCTGAGATGCATGCGGCAGGGTACGTCATGGATAAGTTGATAAGTTAGTTTCTGTATTGTCTCAGGAGGATGCCCAAGATTTATATAATTAGATTTAGGACGGTTTCTGCTTTTTGGCACCATCGGATGCCTATGTTATCGGCTCTGAAAGAAAACAGTGGCAGAAGTTCTGGCTATGGCAAAGTACAATGGACATAAAATTAGTAAATCCTAGATGGCAGCTCTCTGCTCCACACAGAGGGCTATGGTAGCTTGGTGGTCTGTGGTTGCGTGGTTGGTGTAAAAGCAATTGCCAAGTCCTCATGCAAGTTGTCTAGCAAGGTTAAGTCAGGTCCCCTGGATGGATTCTTCTTGTTGAAACATTTCATCTTTTATCCAAAAGACTTCTTCAGTCTGAGGAGCTGCAACAAACTCAGTCTTATAAATAGCACCTTCTCATAGTGGATCAACCAGTTGGCTGGTGACAGCCAGAACTAACTGTTCCCATGATAAAGGAGGACTATCAGCCTAACGACCGATCGATAGTGCCCTGGTGGACACTTGATATTCATAGAGGGCTGATACTAGTAATAACAGCAGTGTGAGAGGGGGGACAGTTGGACACAGAGGCTTCCGCCTCTGTTTGATGATGGACAGTTTCTTTTCACAAAGATGGCTTCTTTCACGCATTCACTTCTCTCCCAAACCATCATTCCTCTTTTTCAAGGATGTGAACATCTTTCTCCCTGAAAGAGTGACCGCTGGCATGGAGATGAGTGTAGACCGCAGAGTCCTGGCCTCATGATGTTGTCAGGGGGTTCCCAAGGACCTGACTTAACTTTGTTAGATTTTTCTACCAGGATTACTGAACATGCATCTGGATATTTAACTGTGGTTACAAGGGAACAGCCAAAAGAAGAAGACAAAGAAGAAAATTTGGTAAATATTGGAAGGGAAAACATGTTTTTAAATTTCCAAAGAACAGTTTTTCAATTTTCTCTTTAAGACAAACTACTAAAAATCATTGACATGAGTGCTACCCAGGAAGAAAAAGAAAGACATTTCTAAACATATTTATGTCATTAATACAAATTACTGCAATATGGATGCCAGGAGCACACTCCACAGTTAGACAATCTATCTGTCCATCCATTTTCTTTATCCGCTTCTTCCTTTTTGGGCAATGGGGGTCACTGGTGCCCATATTCAGCTATCACTGTGAGAGAGGCAGGGGACACCCTGGACAGTTCTCCAGTTCATCACAGGGACACACGGAGACAAATGAGACAAACAATCATTCACTCTCTCATTCATACCTAGGGACAGTTTAGAGTTACCCATCAGCCTGACATGAATGTTATTGATCTGCGAGAGGAAACCGGAGTACCCGCAGAAAACCCACGCATGCACTGAGAGAGAGCATGCAAACTCCATCCAGAATGGCTCGCCATCTGGGATTTACACCAGCGACCTGCCGCTGAGAGAAGGCAGCTCTACCAACTGTGCCATCTTCTTCTTCTTTTGGATTTTCCATTTTCAGGAGTCTCCACAGCGAGTCATCCTCCTCCATCTCACTCTGTCCTCTACCTCCTCTGTCATCACTCCAACTATATCCATGTCCTCTTTAACTGTATCCATATATCTCCTCTTCATCTTTTTCCTGGCAGCTATATTTCTAACATCCTTCTACCAATATAACCACTGTCCCTGCTCTGGACATGTCCAAACCATCTCAGTCTAACCAACTGCGCCACCGTGCCCCCAATTAGACAATCGTATGAAAAAAAAAGTTTTACCACTGCATAGTGGTGCAGTGCATACTATCCAGGCGGCTGTGGCTGAGTGGTTAAAGCATTCATCCTCCAATGCAAGAGTTTAGGGTTTGAATCCACCAGCAGTCACATGCTGAAGTGTCCTGGGCAAGACACTGAACCCCTTATTGCCTCTGATGTGTGTCCCATTGGTGTATGAATGTGATAAAGCACTGATTAATCTCAAATTGTTCAATTTGATTTGTATAGATCTAGTAGAGTGCCGTATGAATGGGTAAATGAGGGCACAGATTTTAATGTAAGGCACGTTGAGTGTCTTGATAAGATAGAAAGGTGCTATATGCGTACAGTCCATTTACCACTGCAGCACATTGAGTAAAGAATGGGCAAATTATCCTTGAAGAATAAATCTCACCTACTATCATTATTGCTCACTGTGTTGTTCGTCTGCCTGTTTGCAAAGTTCCCCATGAACCACGGGTTTGTTAGCACTCCATTCCAGCAGTGGCGTTCATTTACAAAATCTACAAATCCCTAAATCACGCACTTCCTTTGGCTGGTCATTATTTTGGTTTTCTGCTGCTAATGATTGGACCCATTTACAACAAACTTTAAATCTCACTTTTTTTTCCCCAGTTATCGCCTGTTAGAAGTTTAGTGACAGAATTGCTTCATGATCTACATTTTAAGTGTCCTCCTTTTCACTTTTTGTTGTTACATTCGTACTCAGGCATCTGTTCTAGCTATTTAACACTTACCCATACATTTGCGCTGTATGATGTGATGTTGAGTTTTCTGTTGTCCTTCTGCAGTTTTTCCGTATTTTGCATCCTCTTTGCAATGCAGTTTGTCAAATCACACCAGTGGATATATTACAATGAAAATCTTAGAATGAAATTGATGTACACCTACAATAAAGTAACTTTTGCTGGGTTGACACATTCATTGAGAAAGCAACCGGAATTATTTTATTTGGCGTTTTTTGCAATGTTCTCATCATTTTGCCCCAAATTAGTCAACCGTTGCAGCTCAGTGATATTTTGTCTAATGGAAATGAACAGAAAATACATAATATCTGCACTTTTCCTCCTAGAGAGCTCTTAAGCTCTAATAGGTGGAATGTTCCTAGGATTTCTGACCTCCTTAGGTGTTATTAGCACCTTGGGAGTTTTGAGTAACGGCTGTGCCATTGACCCACCTAGCTATAATCAATGTCATTATTGTCTGCTCTTCATCGTTTGTCATCAGTTACTGTCCTAACAGGAGTGTGCCTTGTCCTTCAAGATTGCAGAGTCTTGAACTGAGGAGCTGGTTTTCATGTATGCCGTGTGCTTGTGGAGATTTGAAGATAGACTGGGACAAGCAGCAGAGAAGATTACTCTATCAGCAATTGGGTCATTTGTGCATCAAGGACCAGGTTTTATTTTTGTCAAGTGTTTGAGGTGCCCTAATAGATTCATTGCCACCCAAAGTGCTATTGTGTATCTCCCACTGTAACACTACCAATAGTTGACAATCTAAGTAATACAATGAAGAAGTGGAAAGGATAACTAGCGTCACTCAATCAATGTTAAAAAATGTTGCAATTACTCTATAAAATTAATACATATTTTTGCTTTGGAGGAACTAAACTTGTCGCTTAATTTTAGGAACAGTCCTACCTTGTGCTTGACCAAAGACACTGTACCAGTGGTGGATGCTGTAGTGGGGGATTTTAAAATGAAACCAGTAAAGGAGCTCTGTATTGTGCAAATAGTTTTGTGGATAACCCATCTAAACTTGCTGAAGTCCTTTTCATTTCACCACCGGCCCATGTTTGGACTCCAACTTCACTGGCCAAACTTTAAAAGTCCAAAAAAAGTTGAAATTTTCTTGAACAAGTATGAAAAAAATGCTATCCACCTTATTCCTAGCCCCATGCTTCCTTGCACAAAGTATCAGTGCGACTTCTGGCACGGACGAGAACCGGCATTTGTTTATGTGCGAACAGTACGAGCTACTGTAGTTCCTCCAAGCATTGTGGATTTAATTTAAACATGTCGGAACACCACCTGTCAGAGGTCAAACAGGACAATATAATCATACCGCTGCCCACTGTGGACAATGGACGGAGGACAACCTGAAGAAGATTACATCTTCTAGCATATTTAGCTACTTCATTGACTTAGTTCTTCCAACGGTGAAGTGATGAACAACCTGAAAAGCTCTGAGGTGTATTTGTATCTACGCAGTAATAAGTCAAAGTTAAAGTTTCTTTATTTGTCATACGCACCACATGTGGTACATTTTGTTCCTTGTGTGGTGGAATGAAATGTACCACATGTGGTGCGTATGCCAAATAAAGAAACTTTGACTTTGGTGGAACGAAATTGTGTACACAGGGTTCCAATTACATCCAATAAAAATACAACATGTAAAAGAAAAACAGTAATAAGATCTAAGACATACGCTAAACTAAAAATACACTAAGCACTAGTAGTACAAAAACAATATGCTGAACAGCAGCCATACATGAGTCTGTTTGATGAGATGAGTACGAATGAACACAGCAGCATGAAATAAATCAGCAGCATGAGATTAGCAGCATAGATGATCAGCAGCACATATCAGCCTTCAAGTGGCAATACAGTGATTTTTCACATTGATTATCCTGGTTAGATATTCATGAGTCTAACAGACTTAGTGTAGAAGCTGTTCCTCAGTCTAGTGGTTCTACACTTAATGCTCCTCAACCTCCTGTCTTACGGGGAGCGGGGCAAAAAGTGAGTGTGCTGGGTGAGTGGGGTCCTTCGTGATGCAGGTAGTTCTCTTCCTGCATCTGGAGGTGTAAATGTCAGTGATGGTGAGGAGGCTGACTCCAACAGACCTCTGTGCAGTCTTCACCACTCTCTGCAAAGAATGATCCACTGGAGAAGAGACGCTGGATCCTCAGAAGGACTGAAAACAGTGTGGCAAGAATATCAGGAATGATTTCAAGTGTATGGATGGCACAGTATTTGTTCATCTTCAGTATTATGAAGACACAATTAACCCAAGCTCAGTGATGGAGGACTTTAAGGCTTTGGCTGGGCTCTATGTCTGCTTTAAGGTAAATAAGATTGTGTCCACCTCATTTAACAAAGCGCGACCAACATTATTTACAGAAAAGCTGTTTGTCAACAAAGTGAAATGAGCACACATACAGCGTTTTGGGTGGTCTCTTCAAGTTCATATTTTCCAGCCACATTCTTCTTAATTCCTCGTCAGTAGGTAGGAGATAGAAACTATACCGGTTTTCAAAGGAACACTTTTTTTTTTTTTTGGTCCGTGTTCAAACACTGTTGTTGTAGCCATTGATTTAGTTTGGTCTAGTTGTTCGTGCAGCCGTTAACAGCTCAACAGGTACAGTACCTGAACTCAGCACAGCTATTTTAATAAACATTACGGTTGTTAAATAAATGTAAACAAAACAAAATCATAATTTTATCTGCTAAACAGAATGCAAATTACTTTCAAATAAACCGCGGTCTATACTCCGCTACAATGGTTAGCTTACTGCTACTTCCTGTCTGACAGGAAGTTGTACCCATAATCATTTATACACTAGAGCCCCCAGGAATAAAGTGGATAAAACACAATGAGAAGGTTACTTCAAATTCTTATGTACTGTACGTGCCTATGACAAAACCTCTCCTCTGCCTGACCCATCACACATGTGAGATCTACCCAAGCGGAGCGGTGGGCAGCAATTTAATCACCCTAGGTGTTTTGCTCAAGGAAACTACAACTTATGGGCATGGTGGGAAAGTAAACCTGTCACTTTGTGGTCCCAAGACTTTTTGAGCACTGTGCCACAGCCACTCTCTAAATCCCTATCTATAGTGCTTATTTCAAATTGAATTTTCATGCACAGTCATTTTTTAAATGAATACAAAAGCCCACAACAGTTACGCATCTGTTCAGAAGATCTTGCTTTTATCTATTATTTATACTCTCTCTCAAGATCAGTGCAAACATTTTACCTTTGTAGTCAGTACTTGAGTTAAATGGGTCTGGGTCTCAAAAGTTTAGATAAAGAATGCTGTCAAGTAGGAAGCCTAATTATGCCATTCACTAACGTATTTTAAAGTCAAAGTAAGATAAAGTCCAAAGAATACATATTCACAAAAGTGTGAGTAAAGTACAACTGGAAATCCAACCATTATTGAAGAACTTTAAAAAAAAAAAAAATGAATGTCTATACACCTAAAACAAAATAACAGTGCAATAAAACCCAGCTACAGAGAAATTATTGGAAAAGGTCTTACACGGCATATTTATTTTCACAGCTTCTGTTCAGCAGCGTCCTCTTTTGTGTTTGGACAGAGTCCAATACCAAAGTAACAAAATGTAAATTCAGCGGTACCGCCCAGAAGCAAAACTCAGCTAAGAGAGAAATTGCTTCAGGCACAAGAATGCCAATGGCACCTGTCCAGTCAAGAGCCTCATTTGAGATCGTTTACACAGCTCACAATGATCCTATTTCTGCTTAGAAGTGACGGTTAAATAAAGGAAAACGAAATGTTGAGTAAAAGTGTCTGGTTAGTTTAAATGCTCACAAGTCGAACACATTCATGGTATTGTTGCTCATTAAAACCTTGGTCCATCTAAATAAACTGTCAGTGAAGCAAAGAAAGAGAGTGAAAAAGATTTGCATGTTTTTCGAGATGCTGTACTTTCTTGCTTTCCTTTTCCAAGTTACTCAACCATACTGAACTTGGTGCAAGGAAGAGTGATGGTGGGATAACCTGGCATCTATGCTATGATACAACAACATGGGATTTTAATGGGAGTGGTGGTGCAGAGGTTAGAAAATATGGACCTGTGACGGGAAAGTCACAGGTTCAACTCCCCAGACTGACAACAACAAAATGTTGGTGGAAAAGGTGAAACACCCACACCAGCCTCCACCCTCATTTGCCCCACTCTGGACCCTTGAGCAAGGCCCTTAACCCCCACCATCTGCTCCCCAACAGATCTCTCTTGAAAATGAGTTCTAGTGATTCAGTGAGACTACCTATATAAGTAAAGGGTAAATAAATAAAAATAAAACAGTGCGTGCATCCCCAAGATGATAGCAAGCACAGCTGCCAGAAAATTAGAAATATTGCAAAGGCTTGCGCTCTAAACTTAATCAATATGGCCGTCCATCCATTATCTTTTACCCGCTTCTTCCTTTTCGGGTCACGGTGGTCAGTTGTGCCCATGTCCATCCATCACTGTGCGAGAGGCAGGGACAGGTCTCCATTCCATCACAGGGACACATAGAGACAAACGAGACAAACAACCATTCACTCTCTCACTCATGCCTAGGGACAATTTAGAGTTACCAACCCATTTAGCATGAATGTTTTTGGTATGTGGGAAGAAACCAGAGTACCAGGGGAAAACCCACACATGCACAGAGAGAACATGCAAACTCCAATCAGACAGGTCCCGGGCCAGGATTTGAATCGGCGACCTTCTCGCTGAGAGACAACAGCTCTACCAACTGCGCCACCATGCTGCTCCGATGTACACAATATAAATCTAAAATGTGACCAACCAAAAATCATCTCAAAAACTACAAACATTCACTTTTAAAATCACTCAGCAGCAGTGGACATTGATGTATCGCTTTTAGTAGTTGCAGCATATCAAGGGTGGAATGCTGAAGAACATGGTGGCAGTAGAATATCCATAATGTGGGGCCTGTGCACACTGGTGTGACTTAATAAAAATTCAAAGCAGGTCTGGTCAAGATGGACTCATTCCTGGGCTACAACATTATCACACTATTGGCGTGACCGTCTATCACATCCGGACTTGGTTTAAGAGGATTATGCCAAGCTGGAGCCAGGGATATGATGCAGTTGTGGATGTATTTGGTTAGACTGTAGTAAGAAAATCTTATTAGATGATAACATAAACATTAGCAAAATCATGAACACCCTTTTGCTTACTGAGGTTTTCCACAGTTGCAGTAATCCAGTCAGTTTCTAATACGTCCTGTAGATTGTGGGGAACAAAGCATGGTCATCATCTAGTCTGCAGGGGGCCTTAATGGGAACTCTGGGCCTGAACATGGTGTAAATAATGAGATGGCAATTTTCTCCTGAGCCCATTGACCATTTTGCTCTACATTCTGTGCTAGTCTCTCTATGGCCTTTCATAGCAAGAAAAGCTTGCCTTTGTCTTCTGTAGCTATACAATTAATAATCATCAAGAGACACAATTGCCATCAAATCTCAGCAAGAGACAACCCACAGTAGTCCAGCCAAACTAATTAGCAAAGCTCACATTTTAGTTGACGTGAAAATTTCTGTTGAGGAAAACCAATTTAATGGTGGTTGACTCAAGATTTTCTTCACTGAATAAAACTGTGGAGATTGTCTTTTTGCTTTTGTTTATCCTGACTCCTGCAGCTCCTGAGTGGCAAGGTGGGGTCATTTTCTCACACCTGTTAATGATCTGGTTCTGATTGAGGACTGCTGCTCTTTAGCTCCTGTGGGCCAGCAGTTCGATCCCAGATCATTGAACCTCTTGCCACAAGATAATCCCCCTCTTGTGCTTGAAGCCCTGCTTCACGTAATTCAGCCTTGGAAGTACCAACCTGTTCTTCTTGTTTTTTTTTTTTCTTAAGTCCTGACCTGTGAGCCACCCCCCAATATGAATACTCACCTCCCTTCGGGTCTCCTTGTGTTTACCTGGAATCAGTTATGTCTCGAGTCTCTGGAATCACCTGGGATTTTCCTCTACCGGTTGACGCTGGACCTGATCTCCTGGTTTCTATCCTGCCACTACCTGCATTACCTCCCTCTTGGGATATCCACCCTCCATCTCCAATCTGCTCTCCGCTTCAATAACCGGTAAGATAAGATACAAACATCGCACCGCCCTATACATCACATCAGTCCAAATATGTCTAATAAAGTGGAAAAATCCATAAATACGTCACTTCGTCGTATACGTCGCATCTATTATGCATCACCGCTGATGTGTCACGGTTGTTACACATCACTGCTGACAACCTGGAAATGTGGGCCAAATCTGGAAATGTGGGCAGGTGTTGTGTCAAAAATTGATCGGCTGCCAAATGGCTGTTGCGGGGGCGTGCACAGGAGGGTTTTAACAAGAATTTAACAAGAATAACACTTAAGATAACCATTTAAGATAACCACATAAAACAATTATTTGTTTGCTCGACTTTATAGTAAAGGTGTGTCTCAGTTGAACCTTTACTTAATAAATGCACTTCAATGGTCAAATTAGCTGCGTTTTGCCGGGGCGGCGCAGCAAAATAAAGCTGATTTGACGGTTGCTCCAGGCAGATCACGGTGTCAACTAAGGCAAGCCGATTGAGTCATTAATAGCCACTTTTACCTATTACATGATACAGTAACATGCCATATTACTTGAAAGCCATTTATCGGCTGAAAATGGTAGTGTTCAATATTTTCAGTGACAGAACGAATGAAAGCGGTCATATCTCAGCCAAAAATCGGTTTATAAATATGGGGAAAAAAACAAATACGTCTCTTTGGTCTATAACTCGCAGGGCATGCAAATTATGCAAACAACTGCAACATATAGGGTGAAAAATACGGTACTTGATACATACATAGAGAGACACAATACAAATACACACAGATGTATATAGCTAAAGCACTGTGTACTTAATTTGTCCTCAAAACAAACAAGTACTGTAGTGACCGCTAACCCACTTTCATCCAATGTGTGCTGATTTACGGCTTCATCAACACTGATTAACAGTGGCCTCTAAGTGGAGGCTCCTAAAAGCTCACCGTACATCCACTACCAATTTTATATTTAATTCCTCTACAAGGGTGGGCTCCACGGGAACGTTAATGCAATCAACTGTGTACGTCTACTACACACAAGAACCTCTTGCCACAAGATAATCCCCCTCTTGTGTGATTTTCTAGCTGTCAGTGGAGTGATGGCAATTACAGGCCTAAGGGTGCCAGGCAGGTGGCCTTCGAGTTTTAAATCAGTCAGGCGGTCTACAGGGGCCATTTAACCTGGCTTACCTGGTTTTTTTTTCTTTCATGGAACCACTTTGAGAGGAGGAAAAACACTACCAAATAGACAATATGTTCGCACAACTATATATAACCTGGTCCTTTTTTCTGGCATATACCAACACACCTGTCTCTACAGCCTTCAAGTTTACTCATCATTCTTCAATTTTATTTTTTCTCTTCAAAGAAAGCTCTATTGTTCATGTATAGTTGGGGAAAAAAAAAAACTTTTTTGAATTTTCTTCCAAAAAGGTTGCTCTGTTCCAAATTTCCCCCAAAAGATTTTTCAGATGTTTTGAAATGGGATTCTATGGAAAAAAAAAGAACAGATGAGTAACTATCATTATAAATAGCTGTTAAAGGACCTCAGTTTTGAGCAAAAATACTTGACAAACAAATTGACAAGATGACCGCTACTCTGAGTGGGCTAACCCAATACTTCACACATATTTTTTCCATCCATTCATCCATCCACCCATTATCTTTACCCACTTCCTCCTTTTCGGGTCCAAGGGGCCACTGGTGCCCATATCCAGCAATCAATGTGCGTGAGACGAGGGACACCCTGGACAGGTCTCCAGTCCATCACAGGGGCACATTGAGACAAATGAGACAAACAACCATTCATTCTCTCACTCACACCTAGGGACAATTTAGAGTTACCAATCAGCCTAACATGCATGGTTTTGGTCTGTGGGAGGAAACTGGAGTACCCGGAGAAAACCCACGCATGCATGGCGAGAACATGCAAACTCCACCCTGAATGGTCCCGAGTCGGGATTTGAACCAGCGACCTTCTCGTTGAGCGGTGGCAGCTATACCATTTGCACCAACATTTTTGTTTTTGGCATTGGGGAAAGTCATTGGCTTTTAACACTTGACATGAACTTAAATTAACATAGTAAAAAAGAGGAATAATGTTTTGGGGTGTGTTTTCTGGGTGAGTTGCCTTGCAACAAAGCACAAGAATTAAACTGTATATATCTTACACAGTGCGACATAAAATTAATAAAACATTTAACAGACCTGCATGGACGTGCATGTTTTTCACTAGAAAATGTTAAAATTCGCTTTTACAGTCAACCCCCTTGTCCTAATTTTTGTTAGGTCTGTGTACTGTCCTAAGCCCTTTTCTCAGCCTCACCATATAACAATGGGCTTTGTTCTTTGTTCTTAAAAATAATAAAATAAAAACATAATATCAAAAACCAAACAAATACAGATGTCCTTGTCTTGGTAGTCAGCCCAGTTGCCTTATAGCAAGAAGCTCCCTGGTTTGAGTCTTGGGACTTTCTGTGGTGAGTTTGCATGTTCTTCTAATGTTTGTTTTCTCCAGATATTTCGGCTTCTTCCCTTAGACCAGAATCATGCACATTCAGAATGATTGGGGACTCTAAATTGTCCCTTGGAGTGAAAGTGCATGTATGTGGTTTAGTGTCTTATTCATTTCATTGTGGCCCAGTGAGGGTCTGGTGACCTGTCCAGGTATACGTCCCCTATACCCATTTATCCCACCTCCTCAACTGTAATTAGGAAGAAACAGCAAATATTATGTACCGGTCCGTTGTGGTGAAGAGGGAGCTGAGCTGTAAGGCAAAGCTCTCCGTTTACTGGTAAGTCTACATTCCTACCCTCACCTATGGCCACAAACTCTGGGCATTGACCAAAAGAATGAGATCACGGATACAGGTCATTGAAATGTTTCCTCTGCAGGGTAGCTGGACTCTCCCTTAGAGATAGGGTAAGTAGTTCAGTTATACGGGAGAGACTCGGAGTAAAATCGTTGCTCCTCCACATCGAGAGGATCCAATTGAGGTGGTTCAAGCATCTGGTAAGGATGTTTCCTGGGCGCCTCCCTAGGGATGTGCTTCGGGCATGTCTGACTGGAAGGAGACCCCAGGGAAGATCCAGGACACGCTGGAGAGACCACGATTGGCCTGGGAATGTGTTGGAGTCCTTCCAGAAGAGCTGGATGAGGTGGCTGTGGAAAGACATGTCTGGGCCTCTCTTCTAAAGCTGTTGCCCCTACGACACGACTTCGGGATAACCAGAAGATAATGGATGGATGGTGGGCAACAGATATTCAGTAGATGGTAGATGGACAGACAGATGGATAAATAGATCCTCATACATTAATTTATCTGTTTCTACTTTGTGCAAAAGCAACGTTAGTAACTAAGGAAACCAATGTTTCTACTGATTGACATTGTTCTATATGCCTCCATGGATGGCATTGTTTTCTGACAATGGTAACACCCGTTGCCTTTTATCCACATTTTGCTGTGTGAACTTTTAGCACCAAGAGTTTTCTATGTCACTGCAAAAATTTAAATTACCCCTCTAGTGACTGAGTGTGGATGTGGTTGCTAATGCCTATGTTACAGCCTTGCTGTTTCCATTTCAGTTTCTCATCTTAACAGCCTATGTCTCCAGCACATGCTCACCAGGGAATTATGTTTTTTTTTTATACACTTTTACCATGTAAAAGATGCCAAGAATGTCACTTTTTTAATACCAGATATTGTTGTACTTTAGTCTGTGACAGTGTCTACTGCACCCAGACAAAAATGATAATGAGATGACCTGTCTGTTTAAAAAAAAAAAGATATTTTATGACCCATCTTGAAGTTTCACCATTATTTCCTGAGTTTAGAGTAAGGTTAAGAATAAGCTGCAAGTAAAAAACAAACAGCAAAATATTTATACTCAAGCAGAGTTCAATTTAAACCACAAAATATCTTTATGTCCACTTGCAAGCAAAGACACATCTGCAAATCAAACTTTAGTTATTGAGCAAATCTCATCATGTTTAGCTTTATACCACTTTTGTTTTACAAGAGATCCAAGTAATTTTCTGCAAATCTATGGCCACTCCACAACCAAGAAGAGCTACTTTTAAATGCAGTATGGATTTTCTTTTCATGGCCAATATTTGACAATGGGGGAAGAAAGCAGCAGACCTTAAGATGAAGCAAGCAAGTATATTCTCTGTTGCACAACTTTGACTGTTTCTGTTATTTATCAAATACCATTTCATTAAGTGAGATTAGAGCTACAGCATTTTAGATATATGCACACTCACAGTATAAAACTAAACGCCAATTCACTCATTCCTTCTACCCGTTCGCTTTAACCATATATTTTTTACATTTTCCCACTAGGTAGAGATATCCATTATCATTTAGTTACAGATGCTGGTCATATAATTAGAATATCATGAAAATGTTGATTTATTTCAGTAATTCCATTCGAAAAGTGAAACTTTATGTTATATTAATTCATTACACACAGACTGATTTATGTCAAATGTTTATTTATTTTAATGTTGATGATTATAACTGACAACTAATGAAAACCCCAAATTCAGTATCTCAGAAAATTAGAATATTGTGAAAAGGTTCAATGTTGAAGACACCTGGTGCCACACCCTAATCAGCTAATTAACTCAAAACACCTACAAAGGCATTTAAATGTTTTCTCAGTCTAGTTTTGTAGTCTACGCAATCATGGGGAAGACTGCTGACTTGACAGTTGTCCAAAAGACGACCATTGACACCTTGCACAAGGAGGGCAAGATACAAAAGGTCATGCTAAAGAGGCTGGCTGTTCACAGAGCTCTGTGTCCAAGTACATTAATAGAGAGACGAAGGGAAGGAAAAGATGTGGTAGAAAAAAGTGTCCAAGCAATAGGGATAACCGCAACCTGGAGAAGATTGTGAAACAAAACCCATTCCAAAATATGGGGAAGATTCACGAAGAGTGGACTGCAGCTGGAGTCAGTGCTTCAAGAACCACCATGCATAAACGTATGCAAGACAAGGGTTTCAGTTGACATATTCCTTGTGTCAAGCCACTCTTGAACAAGAGACAGCGTAAGAAACGTCTTGCCTGGGACTGCTGCTGAGTGGTCCAAAGTTATATTCTCTGATGAAAGTAAATTTTGCATTTCCTTTGGAAATCAAGGTCCCAGAGTCTGGAGAAAGACAGGAGACGTACAGAATCCAAGTTGCTTCAATTCAATTCAATTCAATATTTTATTAATCCAAAGGGAAATTATTTGTTGCTGTAATTCGTTATCCTCATTTCATTAAGAGATGTTATAGATACTGATGGCTGTAGATAGGAAGAAACTCTTGTAAAGGTCCATCCCAGGATCCTAAGAAACTGGCTGCAGATGCCGTCTGCTCCATCCACCCAAACTGGCCTCTCGGAAACTTGGGCTGTAGGATCGCCCGAATGCCGAGCAGAACTTCTCCCAGAGTGGTCTGCCGAGTTCCTCGTCACTGTGGACAGCCAACTGTAGGTGCTGAGGGACGATCCTGTCCTTCCCCTGTTATGAGCCCTGTTTCCTGCTAGTTCCAAGATCTCAGTGGTCAGGCACTTGAGCACAGCCGGCAGGTAGATGAGAATGCGTCCACAGAACATCCTTTCAACTCATTTGAGATTTGGGCCTGTAGTTGAGATATTATTTGAGCTTTTGAGATGTTAATCAGCTGCTGTTGGTTGTAGAAAACTGCCTTGTTGCCATGGTTACGCATCATAACAAATGTCTAAAACTAAAAAAGTTTCAGTAAAAATACTTCCAGCTGCACAGCATCCGATACCAGAGGAAACAATCATCCAAAAAATGTGATTTACATTCCGAAAAAGATGAATTAAGGTTTCCAAAAGCAAAATCTCAGTATGAAAATAACAGAGCTGCTCCAACATGCAGCCACCTTGAGCGGCACAATTCT
>NC_056520.1:5781220-5818351 GCF_014905685.2 Nematolebias whitei | reverse complement strand
TCTGTGTTTTCTGAGGTCCAAGGTCAATGCAGCATCTACCAGGAAGTTTTAGAGCACTTCCTGCTTCCTGCTGCTGACCAACTTTTATGAAGATGCAGATTTCATTTTCCAACAGGACTTGGCACCTGCCCACAGTGACAAAGCTACCAGTACCTGGTTTAAGGACCATGGTATTCCTGTTCTTAATTGGCCAGCAAACTCGCCTGGCCTTAACTCCATAGAAAATCTATGAGGTATTGTGAAGAGGAAGATGTAATACACCAGAACCAACAATTCAGAAGAGCTGAAGGCCACTATCAGAGCAACCTGGGCTCTCAGAACACATGAGCAGTGCCACAGACTGATCGACTCCATGCCACGCCGCATTGCTGCAGTAATCCAGGCAAAAGAGAAAAATTTTGTTGCTCTCTGTCTGTGTATTGGAGCTCCTATTTTACACATTGTCTGAAACTAAAACTACTGTCATGGATCTGGTCAGTTGGACTTTCAACGCACTTGTTAAAAACTTTTCAAGAAAGCGACAGGGTCCTGGAGAGACCTCATGCCCTGCTGAGATGCACGCAGTAGGATACGTCATGGATCTGTGGGGAGTTTGGGAGCTGATGTGTCTTTCCATACTGTCTCAGGAGGACGCCAAAGACGTTTATATAATTGGAACCATGATAGTAGGGTTTCTGCTTTTTGGCATTGGTGGATTCCTTTGTTATCGGATATTAAATAAGACGTCGGCAGCAGATTCGGCCATGGCAAAACTGCCAAGTCTGTGTTAAGGTTTGGTTAGTGCTTTGAGTACTCAAAATCAGCTGATTTATGAACTAAACCATAAAATGGAAGCGATATGTGAGAATCACAGGCCACCTGCAGCTTTTGAGACTCACCAGCATGTTGGAGACCACCTTGGAGGGGGCTCATAAGCATGGACCAGTGGAATGCCCACAAATCTGGCCATTTTGGGATCAAAAGTACCAGCAGGACTCAAGGCTGACAAGAAAATGCAGTCTGCCTAAAAAAAAAAAAAAAAAAAAAAAAAAAATCAACAATTGTGGCTTATCTGAATCTGACTCCCCCGGTTGGCCTCAAAGCAGGCCTACATGAAATTTCTCCTGGGATATGTGTAAACTAAGGAAAAGCTATGTCTATCACAACCCTCCCTCACCCCTGAGAACTTCTGTGAAGGTTTATCAGAGCTGTACTGGCTGACACCAATTTCTTATTAGGACTATGGTCTATCTGGAAGTGCTTCATGGACAAATCTCACCGTCTTGCCATCAAATGCATATGTAATGTGTCTATAGATGTGCTTGCTGGTAGATTTTTTTATGTCTTAAATCATGTCCTGATAAGGACAAAATGTGAAGAGATTTTTTTTGTAATACCACTATCCTTGCCTCATGGCCTTTCCCCCTTTTCTAAAAAAGTATTCTGAACAAGGATAAGGGGCTGTGCTCTCAAGGAGCAGCAGCAACATGCACTTCACCCATCTTTCGGACAACTGTACAAACATAATCTCACTGTATTTTGGTGCAATGATAATAAACCTTATTCAGATTCTGAGAACATTCCAGACTAATAATGGCCCAAAGTTATGTTAAGGCAAACCAACATTTGACAGAATATGCATTTCTTGAAATGGCATGTAATTTTGTAGGGGTTAATTTCATGTACTACCCTTTGTGGCATTGAAATATGAGCCAATGGTAGAACTAACAGTAAGACATGGGATAGAGTGAAATAAATGAATGTAATTTTGTTTTGAGTCATAAAAAGAACTAAACCTGTAATAAACATGGTGACCAATACAGTGTTAATGGCAGCTGTATGTTCATAAGCATGTCTTCCCATCAGCGAGCTGTGCTCTCCGCCACAGTTCCCTACCGCCTTACCTGAACAGAGGTGAACCCACTCTGACACGTCGTTAAAGGTATTGCTGGGCAAACATCACTCTTTCTGAACTCTCCAGCTGCAGGTCTTCACAATACATGGCGTTACAATGACATGGTGCTCTATTCCCATTAACCCCTGTCTACAAACACGACTGTGGCAGTGGTTGCGGGGGAGACTGCTTTGCATTTGCAACACAGGTTTGGGCAACCAGGAGTTTGAGGTAGATTGAGCATGATGAATGTTAATCAATGATACAGTATGTTCTGAACTGCATAATGAGCTTGTCTCTCAAGACTACACCTCTGCAGAAAGAGTTTGGCTTCTGCTTTCCATTTTATATTTGTGTGTGTATGTGTGTGTGAACGTGTCAATAAATGTGCTCTCAAAAAAAAAACCCCCACAGAAATTACATTTCCTTTGAAAATACAGTGCGAATACTTATTGCTGAAGAACTTGCTGAAAAACAGCTGAAATTAGCTAAAAGAAACATTCCAAAATGTAGCTGAGAAGGAAGAACAAGCCTAACTTAGCAGAAGAAAGCAGAAAAAAACATGTATATGCTGAATTAGGTGTAAATAAGCAGAAAGGAACAGAAAAATTACGAAATCAGCTAAAAAAAAAAATACTAAAATTAGCAAAACAAATCTAAAACATAGCCAAAAAGGCAGAAAGAAGCTTAATCTATGAGAAAGAAGTGGAAAGAACTGAAATGAGCTTAAAAAATGTGGAATAGCTGAAAAAGCTAAAAATTGCACGAAACAGCTAAATAGTAGCTGAAATAGCAGAAAAAGCTGAAACTAGCTGAACAAAGCTGAAAGGAACATAACAAGCTGAAATTAGTATAAATAAGTAATTTAGGCTGAAAGTAGCAGAAATTACCATGGAAAACTTGAATTTATCTAAAAACAGCTGAAAATAGCTTAAAAAAATGCTAAAAACGTAGGAGAAAATGTATAACAAGCTTAAATTGGCAGAAGAAATCAGAAAGAACAAGGTTGTCCAGGTAGGCTGAAAGAAGCATAAGTGAGTACAGAAAAGTAGAAATTATCTGAAAGAAGCTGAAATTAGCAAAGAACAGCTGAAAGTAGCTAAAAAAGCAGGACAAGGCTTAAATTATCAGAAGGAAGTGAAGAAAACACATTTTTGTTGAATTAGGCTGAAAAATGTTCAAATTAACACAAAAAAAATGGATTGTAACTATTAAAAGCTGAAATTGGCAAAAAGAACCCAGCTGAAAAGTCAGAATGAAGCCTACACTACCAGAAGGATGTGGAAAGAGCTGAAATGAGCTGAAATACATGTAATTAGCTTAAAAAAAGCTAAAATTAGCATAAATGCCGCTAAATAGTAGTTGAAATAATAGAATAGGCTGAAAGGAGCATAATAAGCTGAAATTAGCATACAGACTAAAATTACTACTAAAATTAGCCTGAAAGTAGCAGAAATTACCATGAAAAACTTGAATTTTCTGAAAATAGCCAAAATTTGTTAAAAACTGCTAAACAGGTTGCTGAAAAGGTACAAAAAACTTAAATTAACAGAAAAAATAAGAACACCTGTTTTAATTAGACCAATTAGACAGAAAAAAGCAGAAATGAGCACAAACAAGTGTAAATAATCTGAAAAAGCTAAAATTAGCAACAACAAAAAAAAGTTGAAAAATAGCAACAAAAAAATCAGAAAGAAGCTTAATTTACCAGAAGGAAGTGGAGAGAGCACATTTTTGCTGAAAAAAGATGCAACAAGTCCAACAAATGTGGAATTAGCTAAAAAAGCTCAAATTAGCATTAAAACAGCTAAATAGTAGCTGAAATAGCAGAAAAAGCTGAAACTTGCAAACATTAACTGAAAGGAGCATGACAAGCTGAAATTAGAAGAAAGAATGTAGAAGAAGTACAAAAATGTTGTAGTTAGCAGAAATAATCTGAAAGGAGCACAAAACAGCTGAAAAAAACGGCTGTAATGAGCTGAAAAATGTCTACATTTGCACAAGTAAGTTGAAAGAAGCTGAAATAAGCTTAAGCAGAACAAAATGTGAAAGGAGCAGTAAAAGATTGTAAAGAGATTTGAAGGATGTAAAATGAGCTCATTTCATTTGCCATGAGAGAAAAAAATGGCAGAAAAGGCTAAATATTTCAAAGAGCTAAAGTTGGACCAATAGCTTGAAAACTGCAAAATAAGAATCACGCAGAAAACTGTATAGAAGAAAAATGGATCACAACAGTGTGAATGCTTCATAAACATCCACAATAAAACAACACACTGACACCATTTAAGTAGTTTTGGTGTGTTCTTTGCCTTGATGGTGCCACGTCTGTTCTCTTTCTAAGACTTTGATTATAATAATAACCAACATGCTGTAGTATTTTCATGATGTTATTTAACTGACTGCCTCACAAAGCAAGCAATCAAGGTGAACAGCGTCTGTGTTCAATTTATTTTTAGGCGTTTTTCACTTTGGTAGCTTTCGTCTTTTTAGCTGCTCTAAAGCAGGATCAGACCTGATCAAACTTCAAAACTGAAATTTGACAAGCAACATCGTTGCAATCTGGCTTTTTTTAAATTTATTTTTTTAATAAATCTTTGAATATTTCAACAAACAGCAATTTATTAAAGTAGTTACCATATGCACAAACCATACACACACAAAAAACACCATCAAATGGAAGGATAGGGGAATATGGGGGGGTACCCTGGACAGGTCTCCAGTCCATCACAGGGACATAGAGACAAACAAGACAAACAACCATTCACTCTCTCTCTCTCACTTAGAGACAATTTAGAGTTACCAGTCAGCCTGACATGCATGTTTTTGGTCTGTAGGAGGAAACTGGAATACCTGGAGAAAAGCCTCGCATGCATGGAGAGAGCATACAAACTCCACCCAGAAAGTTCAAAAAACGTCCACCCAGAAAGGCTCCTGGCCGGGATTTGAACCGGGGCGACCTGCTCCCAGAGAAGCGGCAGCTCTACCAACTGCACCACTGTGCTGCCCATAAACAAAAATTGAACTTAAACCTGCTTCTTCTTCTTTCAGCTTTTCCCTCTTCAGGTGTCGGCACAGTGAGTCATCCTCCTCCATGGCACTCTGTCCTCTGCATCCTCTGTCCTCACTCCATCTACCTCCATGTACTCTCTAACTGCATGCATACATCTCCTCTTTGGCCGTCCTCTTTGTCTTTTTCCTGACAGCTGCATTTCTAACATCCTTCTACCAATATACCCACTGTCCCTCCTCTGGACATGTCCAAACCATCTCAGTCTGGTCTCTCCAACTTTATCTCCCAGTTGTTCAACCTGTGCTGTACCTCTGATGATCTCATTCCTAATCCTATCCATCCTTGTCACTCCTAAGGAGAACCTCAACATCTTCACTTCTGCTGCTTCCAGTTCTGCCTCATGTCTTTCTGTCCATGTCTGTCTCCAGACCATACAACATAGCTGGTCTCACCACTGTCTTGTAAACTTTTCCTTTGACCTTTGCTGACACCCTTTTGTAACAAATCACTCCTGAAACTTTTCTCCATCCACTCCATCCTGCATGGACACTCTTTTCAACCTCTTTATCTCATTCCCCATTTTCCTGGACAGTGGACCCCAAGTACTTGAAGTCAACCTGCAAAACCATTTAATCACACTGGTTTAGATGGTTGGGTTATAGAAATTCAATACCTATAAGTACATTGATAGGTCCAACTTTGAATAAATGAATGACTACAGTCCAAAAAGAAGTATTTGGTGACATGCACTGTCCCCCTTGCTTTCAGAAGTTGTTATTTCTAACTCGCACAATGGCAGATCTCTTATTATGGCCATAACTGACCAAAGGTGTTTTAACCACTGTATGCCAATTTTGAGGTATTTTTTTAAAGCGCAAACAATTTCTGCTATAGAACTTCAGTAGTAGAACTCCCCTCTTGAGGTTTTTGCTGTGTATTAAATTCACAAAATTACAATGTTAAGAGTTTTCTGTCTCCCCTCCTGCTTTTGCGCACAGCACAATTCAACCATAGTTTAACCATTGCCACGTTCCAGCTGTGGCAATAAGCACTGTGTGCTAATGATTAAGTTCAGTCAAAAGTGATTGGAAATTCAAAGTTCATGCAACATCTTGTAATACCACCAACCCATGTTTAAAGTTAATGGAATCTATTGTATCCATTTTCAACAAAAGAGAATAGAGGGTCATCTTTTGAACAAGGGCGTTGATATGAATGGACATAGTGATGAAATCGACAGAAATGTGTGGCTACCCTGCCGACTTTCATGCAACACACTTTGTTTCCCCTCAAATTCATCATATGAACTGCAGTGGCATATGCACATCATATGTGACATGGAACAAGAAACAAGCTGGGAAACTGAGCCAATAATTCAGACTAGGGTCAAATATGGAACAGGGAGGTTATTCAGTGTCCTCTTATGTGTGGCACTAGCTGCTAATACTGGGGATTCAGATGGTAGCTCATCTTTACATTCATTTTTTATGACTTATTTAAGACAGGGTGCACATTTCCCACAAATGCAATGTATATTTCATTGACAAAGAAGAGATGGAACTGCTAGGTCACAGCCTGACTTTACTTCCTGTGATGTAACAGGAGGTATTCCCCTCTAGTGCAGCTCCCAGTGGCATGGCAAAATCTGGAAAAAAAAGGAGGAAGTTTTAAAAAAAGTACTTTAGTGTTGAATACACACAGAATGCTCCTGGCAGATGGAAGCATTTGGAACATCACACAGGAAATGCAAGTTTTTTTTTCTTTTCCTCTCACAGCAGGAAGGTTGGTGTGTGATGGCCATCTTGGACTGCAATCAAACAACGAGCCGTGACTGGCAGGCCCAAGGGATGTTTACCGCTGCCCAGAAGAATACATCTATATTTTATACACAACTCCTTACAGCTCTGAGTAAGCATGTGGGGAGTCAGCAGGTCTTCAAGTTTTAAATGGAACACAGTGAACTGGCATTCAGTCTTGGATCAGAAGTCAACTGCATCACAAGCATTTTATACCGATGGATTTATTTTTTTTCTGAACTTGCCTTCCACTAAAGCGTTGTGGGAACCTGCTATGTTAAAAACAATTTGAAGGATGACTAGAGTTTGATGTAGATACAGGAATAATGCGTGTACCACACATAGCCAAGCACTTTTAATATCGCTTTTGCATTCTGGTGCAACTTTAGCCCTTTTGAAATACGGTTTAAACCCAGAACTTGTCGTTTTCCGATTTCCAACGGGCTAAAATTTAACTCGTTTACGGTTTCAGCTGGAAAATCAGTCGTTCAAGCTATCCCACTGTTCATATAGATTGTTTTTATATTTTTTTTCGGATGCTCTCTTCTTTAGGGGTCGCCACAGTGAACTATTTTGTAGAAAGACTTGGCAATTGTTTTTACGCTGGATGCCCTTCCTGACACAACGACAGACCACTGAGCTACCACAGCCTTCTGTGTGGAGCAAAGAACAGCCATCTAGGGTGCCCGGGGGAGCAGATGGTGGGGGTTACAGGCCTTGATCAGGGGGGCATTTTGCGGCAAATGAGGGTAGAGGCAGTATAGTTGGATGATGGTTGGATGGTGATTGTATGATGGCTGTAATGGCTGTATGGTGGCTGGATGGTTGTATTTTTTTCATTTAGCCTTTATTTATGCAGGTAGTCTCATTGAGCCACGAGAACTCATTTTCAAGAGCGACCTGTTTAAGGGAGCAGGTGGGGGTTAAGGGCCTTGCTCATGGGCCCAGAGTGGGGCGAATGAGGGTGGGGGCAAGTGTGGGTACTTCACCTACCCCACCCACATTTTTGATGTTGTCAGTACCGGAGCGTGAACCGAGGATCTTCCGATCACACGCCCACCTTCTTTATGGCTGTTGTATCGTGGTTGGAAGATGGCTGGATGGCAGATGGACAATGAGGTTTCCAACCTTAATTTTTAATAGTTTTTTTTTTTTTTCTGGATCCTTGGCATTGTAAACACCTTTCTCATCCACATTTTGATGCTGGCAGTCCAACGAGTTGAACCGGTGACCTTCCAATCACAGAACCTCCTTCTCCAACCTCTGCACACCCTCCACCCCATACATATTTAAAGTTTTAAAAACAGGAGCAAAGATCTCACCTGATCTGTTATAACCTGGAGGATGTGCTTAAGATCAATTTTTGCTACTACCACATTGATGTTTATTTCAATAGTTATAAAATTGACCTTATAGTTATTTTTGTGTTTTAATATTGTGATTAGTTGTGGTTGCCTTTTTGAATCAAGCATTACCTTCTCTGCCCCCACCTCCAATTGGTGGTGCTCTAGGTTGATCCAAGGTTCAGGTTACCTTGTCATTCACATCACATACAGTGTAATCAGTGGTTCATACCAGTAGATCTAGTCAAGTTGAATCCTGAATGCCATTCTGAGTAGGGGCCGGGATTCGATCCAGCGACCTTATCACTGAGCAGTGGCATCTCTCCAAACTGCACCACTGTGCCGCCCTCGTAATATAACCAAGGAATATAGTCATGATGTGGGATTCCTGGGTTTTTTGTCTGTCACTCACTCTTCCTTCCACAGCCAATTAACCTCAACTCACTCCACCTGCTGCTGCTCTGAGGAGGACAGCCTGATGGGGTATTTAAGCACCTGCCAGACACCTCTTCAGTGCTGGGACATCTTCTACCAAATGGTAACTCGTGTACAGCCGACTAACCTTTGTTACAGCTGGTTCTCACCAACTGTGACTCCTGCCTTCCATGACCTGCCTCTTCAGATCCTCCCTAGGATCTCATCGCTCCACTGGACTCCACCTGTGGATCAACGGTGTCCCTTCAACAACCACCATTAAGCCTTCTCAACTGGGTCAACCTGCTCCTCTCTCCACCGCAAAATACCTCAGGACTGGATCTCCTACAAAAACCCAGGACCTCTCCTCTTCTCGGGCTCCACCTACAACACAAACGGTAAGTAGTCATTTCTCTATATTCAAGAATCAAAACATTCAAAGAGACCACCAGAACCCATACTCACCTATTCCTCTTCTCCCTTACAGCTGCGACGACACGATCACCTGTAAATAAAAGTTCACTTACCTTTTGTAGTTCTGGCTCTGTCTTTATTGAATCAGTCTGCTCACGTGGGGGTCGACGTTGATAAAAACCTGATACATGAATCTTAAGCCAACCTTCTAACCAACTGTTTGACAAGCCACTTGTTAAAAATCAAACAAAACTCCTCCATACTACCACCAGCATAAAACACCTCAACTCTGTGAAGCTTAGAAGATTCATCATTTAAAATATAGATTTGTGAAAGAAAAACAAAGTTTACTGCATCTAAACTAAAGTGAATAAAAATGACATTAGGGCAGTTTCAAATTCGTTTGATCAAAAACGCCAAAATATCTGCCTTCAAATACAGACTTGACGAAATAGTTCAAACAAGCTGAAAGCCAGTGGTTGTTGGCTCATTGCCCAGTCAGTAGCTCTGTTTGTGTCTCCACAGTATAAGTCCATGCCTCTGGATGTAGTGCCCTCTTGAACCCTGACGTAAGTCGATGCAGAAACTATTGGTACACAAAACCACAGAGGGGAGCGGATAAAGTAGAATCTAACCTCAGTTAGAAGCTTGAAGTTTTTAAGCTTTTTGTAGCTTGAGGTAAAACACTCCGTTTTAGTTGTTTTGTTCATTAATCATGTTCTTGGTTTTGGTTCTTGTATAATCTTTGCCACTGGATGCCTTTTACAGTTCCCTGTAGCCTCAAGTCTTTTAAAAGCTCATCTTCTGTCAGTAATCAGCACACCTGTTGAGCATTGCAAGCCTTCATCTTGGTTCATATACTACTTGGTTTTGTTCAACTTTTTACACATCCTTTGTTTGATTCTATGGACTCAGCTTGTAAGTTTGCTTTTCATATTTAGCATGTACTTTAACATTTTCCTCAGTGCTAAATGAATGGTATATGAGGGCGATGTTTGATGCAATTTCATTCTCTTAAATGTTCAAAGTGAATGACTTGTTTCTTTGTCTAAACCAAAGTAGGTGCAGCCAAACGGCCTAAATGTAGACAGGTGTATAGGTTAAAAAAAGTATTTAATCTTGACTTAGAAAAGCACTGCAATGGCAGAAACAGAGAATGCATGTTAGGATCTGTGGTATGAAGTCTATCTGCTGGATAATATCCAAATTACAGGTATTGTCAGGAAAAGGAACTTCTACGTGATTCTCATCAGCATTCTCATCAGGTTGCTTGGCCTGACTCCTTAATCTCTTTGACAACTCTAAACACAAGACCCGTACGATTAAAACATACCCGACTGCATCTGCCTGTCCACTTCTGGCAATCGCTGTTCCCGTTTCTAATCACATCTGGATCCAGATTATCCACCTGAGCACAATACCACTATCCCTGGAATTCCCTCAAAGCCACAGTCCTGGAAACCTAAGTAAAGAAATCTTCTTGGTATTTGATAATGCTAAAGTCAACCTTTCAAGAAATAATACTCACCTGTCAATGCTCTTTGTAGATCTCCTGGCACACTGTTTTGCACAGAACTTGTAAATAAATACATTTATTGTCTCCTTTATTCAGTGTTCAGGTCTAGATTTTGGTAGTGCTTAAAACTGGCCAAAAATGACAACACAAGCCTATTAAGTACACATGGGACAATGCTAGAAATTACAAAATATACCCGGTAAGCATGATAGAAACTTGTGAATACTGAATGTACTGTATGTACTGAAATAAATCAATGACTAATATGTTGCGGATGAACTGAGCACAAAGTCAAAGGTGGTCTGACAGATAGGACGCCACTTGGCTGAAAAGCAGAAATACTCCATAGAAATGAAATAGGAAGTGTAGTTTACTAAGGAAAAGCATTTAAATAACAGTCTAACTATTTGAACAAACCAAAAAAATCAATACAAATAAAACAAAAGACAAAAATCTCACTATGTATGATTTTGTAGCCATCTTGCATCTATTGTTAAAAGCAGGATTAGGTAATCCAGCCTCAACTCGTAAAATAATTATTTGCAATATACAAAAAGGCATGTACCACACCCAACCATGTATTTTTGTCAGTAAAAGAGAAAATAAGCCAGTGAATTGTAAAAAAAAAGAAAAAACATTAGGTGGTTTTGTAATCAATAGGTTCCATTTGGGAGAAAAAGCCTCATGTGAGCTCTATAAAACCTTTTTTTTTTTTCTTTAGTTGTGTCTTAAACACCACATTGAATTGTTGGAGAAATTCCCCAAAGGTTTCCCTTTGTTTGCTCCAACATAACTATTTTGTCTCTGCACTAGTTGTTATCTAGTTCAGGCTAGACCTTGGCCAACGAAATGGAAATTCTCACTCTTTGTTTGACATTTCCATCTATACAAACTCAGGTACAGGGGACGGCAGGGAGAATGATGCTGTACTGATGTTTTCTCCAAGTGCTTAAATGTCGCTATAAGCTTCGCTGTCACTTCACAAACTGAATAAGAAATTCTCTGAAGATGTGCCAGTCTGGCAGCATGAGCGGCTGAAAGGGAATACATACATAGAAAAGTAGGGGAATGTGGTTGTGTGCAAGCTGGAAGTGTTATTGTATTACCTTGAGCTCTGTCTGGGCTTTGTGCGTTGCATAGTGAGCGACAAAACAATGTCAGCCAAATGATCCCCATCACGCTAAAATCCCATTTTCTAGATCTAGCCCTACACCTATCCTTACCCCTTGACTCTCAATTCAAAGTCGTGAAAGAAAGCTTTACATAAAAACACTATTTTTATACAATGGATGTCAGCAAACAATGTTGATCATTTGTATATTTTGCTTGTTGGGGATAGTAGCTTGGTGGTCGGTGTCATAGTCTTGTTATCCTTAATTTGTGGGTTTGAGCACAGGTTGAGTCAGGGAGGACATCCGGCATAAAACAAATTGCGAGTTGGCTTGCTGTGGTGACCCCTGAAGAAGGAAGCAGCCGAAATAAACTTATATTGTGGGAAACCAGTATTAATAATGAATGTGGGACACATTAAATACACACTGTGAGGCATTTCCTGAGCCAACTACAAGTATCAAATAAAAATACTGATCAATGCCTTTTTCACTGATGGTATCAAAGAAGCTGCCACACCACTTCTGACACGATTCATGGTTTTACACTTTTAGTGATGGAATGGCTGCTGAACGACAGTCATATTTCAGCATTTGTAATGTACCAGCCAACATGTCTGTGGTTTGGAAGTATTTTAAGTATTGTAGTTTAGAAGCAACTTCAAATGCTTGTAATTCTGGTATTTCTCATATAGGTAGTAGCTGAGCAACCACAATTTGATTTAAACGTTTAAAAATCTAAACACTTAAATTAGCACATTGGTATTCATCCAGGTAACAGCAGATCGCTACATCTGTAGCACCTTAGCTAACGCATATGTATTGCACATCGTTAACTTAGCATTACATTAGTTCCGGCAGTTTTCAACAAGGGGATGGGCTTGTGGGGTAGGCTAGGATGTGAGAGAGAAGCGGAGCATGCCTTATTCACACAAGGAGAGCTGTTGGTCAGACTACTTCTTGTGCCATGGTCTCTAAAATAGTTATTGAATCAAATGTTTATGTAGGTAAACATAGATGTTTAACAACCCATTAAAATACACTAGAATGCAGGACATGGCATCTACTTTATTCATAATTTCCAGGGGGATGACCCCCCCCACCCCCCGCCCCTTTTATAAATACTTCTGATGCCAATGGTTGGAGATTACTGGGATGGCAAACACACAAAGGCATTGATTTGAATCAGTATGATACAGTATTCTGCAAGTCTGCACTGTAAATACATGTCTAATTACCATGGTGGTTGTGACAGTAAATGTTAACTGAAAAAAATCTAAAATGTTTATATTTTTTGTTTGCAAAGCTATTTTTTTTCCATTTGATGTGTGCTTCACAATGTTTCTATGCACAAATATAAGTTAATCATAAACCTATGCCTTACCCCTGACCAAAATAATAATAATAAAAAAGGCATAAACTCATAAAACACGGTGATCATGTTAAGTGTTAAGGGAAAAAGCCTGACGTAATTTGACAGTAATAGGCTTTAAAAAATATCTTGCCATTTTCTTCAAAACTAATTGATAATGTCATGTCAATAACTGTCCAACTTTTAAATGAGTTGCAGGACTTTTTGTAAAATAAATCCTCTGCAGAAGAACCAACATGTGCTCCTTTGAACCTAAGCTTAAGCAGTTTGGGTACATTTCCTTTTGAAGATACATTACGGCACTGGATACACATTCAACTAGACACCCACACCAACCTTTGTCTGTACCGTGCCTTCTTATTATAAATATGAGCATCTGCTTTTAGAGATACAACACTTGCGTTGGGCTTGTGATTAAATGTCAGCAGGAGCCAGGTAGCCAGGAGCAGGGTTATCATCTTCATGGCTCAATAAGAACTAGATGGAGGAAAGGGAACATCTTAAAACCTCTCGCCAGGACTTGGAGAGATAAGGAAAAAGGACACTCCGATGGCCAGGCATTGTATAATGGAAAATTGCAGCAGCGTCGTCACATAAGACCTCAAACCCCTTACAATTTATGTTACAGATAAGGAATCATAGTAAATCATCTGTTAGCAGCGTGACCACAGTTGTTTAGGCTAATGTATACTGCACTTCTGATGTTTCCAGGCTCAAACATGCCCTTGTGAGCTTTACATTTCACCATGAACATGTTTACTGTGTTTGTGCTTTAAGCTACAACCCATGCTTCCCTACACATGCATTTATAACACGAGCTTAATTTCCCTTAACCAACCAAGGACTGTTATGAGGCTACTGCCACAGCTTGTTGATTTCTAATTTTGTAGCAGAACTCTGGCTTCTTTGATAAGGAAAGACTGAAAAACGTTTCACGTATTATACAAAGTCTGAGTGAATTATGTAATTTGGGTACTATTAAAAATCAGTACATTATTTTTTGGCTTTCCTGAACATAATCGTCAGTAGAATAAAACGTCTAGAGCTATACCCTTCTTGATTAAGGTAAAACCATTTGCCTTGGAAACCACAGATTTTAATAGAAAGGTCTGGTAAAGGAATGTCTATTGTCTTTCAATGTTCATGTCTATTGTCTTATGACAAAGTAACAAAATTATAGCAGGCCTCGTCAAACCGTAAAAATGCTTTGCACTATTTTATGTCATATTTGAAGATGTCATACGAGAAACACTCAGCTATGACCACATCACATACCAGCTCAGTATGTCAATAATACTGACCTATTACCATTTTTGTGTTTTACAAAGCCACTTGATTGTGTCAGCCATGTTGAATTAGGTTGACTCTAAAAAGCAATCAGTTGTAAATGTGCATCCACTGAAAACTTTGATATGTCGACTGAAACAATATCCAGTGGTTAATGTGACTGTTGCACAGACGCCCCAGACTAAGCTAGGGTGTGCCAGATCCTTAGTATTCAGGTTTGATTGCCTGTCTATACATTATCAGTCTAATTGCAAAGATTCTGATTAGGCGTATTGCAGCTACAGTAGAATGAAAAAAAGGTTAAGAACTGCGTAGCACAAAGAAACCTTAATTTCTTATTGATTAAAGCCCAAGACAGGCAGGGATTAGGAAGGAATCAAATCCTCCTGTCTTTACAGCTAATCTTAACCAACAGCTGCTTGACAGGATTTCTTAAGAACACGATAGATATCCTAATGTTGTCTTTTAATTAGTGCTTTGTTTAGCTTAATCTGACATTTGCATTTTCGTCTGGGCTGTCAGTCAAGGCACTAAAGAACACCAACCGATAGTGAAAACCTTTAGATGAAGATACAGTAATTGCATGTCTGGTTGGTTTCAGACTCCAAAGCTGAACCTCATTTTTAGTTTTAACCCTGTCGCACAAACTCTTCCGCAGAGAATTTAAAGTGACAAAAGTTAGTCTAAGGCCCATTTAAACAGCCTACAAGGTATTGGTTTCTTAGTAGTTTCACATATACAGTACCTTGAGGCAGCTGTGGATGAGTGGTTAGAGCAGTCGTCCTCCAATGGGAGAGTTGGGGGTTCAATTCCACCAGCAGTCACATGTTAAAATGTCCCTGGGCAAGACAATGGACCCCGCATTGCCTCCGATATGTGCCCCATTGGTGTATGAATGTGATCTAAAGCACTGATTCGTCTCTACTGATTCAGATTAGCTTTGTAAATACATAGAGTGCTGTATGAATGAGTAAATGAGGGCACAGACTGTAGTGTAAAACGCTTCGAGTTTCTTGATAAGATAGAAAGGAGCTATATAAGTACAGTCCATTTACTATTTACCCATCTTGATACATGCTCAATCATCCAGGTAAGTAAATCCCAAAAAGTTAAGTCAGGTCACCTGGACTGATTTTTCTTGGTTGAAACGTTTCATCTTTAATCCGAAAGACTTCATCAGTCTAAGGCCTTGCGATAAACTCAGTCCTATAAATAGCACCTTGTCAAAGTGGACAAACCAGTTTGTTGGGGACATCCAGAACTAGCTTTTCACATGTAAAAGCAGGATCGTTGGTCTAACAATATATCTCCAGTAGCCTAACAATCTATCACCAGTGCCCTGATGGCCTCTTGCTAAATATATATGTGCAATATTACTCATCAGCCAAGTTGTCATTTAAAACTAGTTTTGAAAACATCTCAATGCTGGATCACACCAAACTTGACTTTATCTTCTTGTGGGTGCTGGATATCTTTGGATTACCTTCTCCAATAAGCTGATATCACTAATCACAAAAATACTCAATGAGCCACTTACCTGTCTGACCCATTCTCCATCACTCCACCGAGTGATTCATCTAGAAACCTGGCTCATCTATCCTCACCCACAAAACCTGAAAAAAAAAAAAGAACCAATATGACCTTGAAGTTACCTGAAGACATCAAACAATATTTTAATAGACTGTACACAAACCTGTTAAATCTTTCCTACGTGTAATTCCCTGGGTTCAGAACCATACAGCCATGCCACTGTGGGTGTATAGAATGCGATTAGAATGCAAAAGATCAGCTTGAGGACAAAACAAATTGAAAAGAAAGACCAATTTTGTGAGCACTTCATAATTGATTTGGATAACTTCATGACTGGAGTTATCCAAAATTGGTGCGATCTAGTGCCATTCCATTAAGTTGTGAAGACCATAGCATGGTCAGCATCCATTGACAAGAGACCTTAATTCTAAAGTAGGCCTGTAAAATATATTAATTTATAAGGATTCAAAATCCCTGCTTTTTCACCTTTTATACATCACAAAAAATTCCAAGGCACTTCCCCCTGTCTCATGAGAACACCAAAATTATAGCGGTAAAGCTAAAAAGTAAGGGGACGAGGTTAAATTACATCCATCCAGTTCTCCATTAGTTTTCATCAGCTTTTTTGTGGTCAGGTTGGGTGAGAATTTAGCACAGCTGTTTCAAAATGTTAGTGCAGTGTTAGTGATGTGATGTTCATCTGAGGCTCTTTTTATGGTCTATTCAGACCAAGAATCATACGATTTAATAAATCACGACACATAAGGCATCAATTATAATAATTATGTTCTTCCATTTAACAATTAATTTAAATCTAACCTGGTAGAAACACACCAGCAAGGAAAAACCTAAATGGAAGCCCTGATGTAAGCGTCACATTCACCACAACCAGCAGGGAGAAACATATTTGACGCGAGACTTCTAATAAGCAGAAAACACCTCAATTCCGAATTAATCTCAACACCTATTTTCACAGTATGAGTGTGAGCTAAGTCCCACATTCAGACAGTCAGCTGGGTATCACTCCCCACCGATGTAAACATTTGAACGCTCCGTTGCTCCCACTTCTTGGCTAGACTGCCCAGAGTGCGCTCTGAAAGCTCAGAGCAGACAACACTGCGAATAAACAAATAGTAAGAAAAAAATTCTGGGTTGCCTTCTGGTTCCAGATCACAGTGATGTACTCTTCTTCACACATAAACTCAAAGATCAGCACACCTCAGCGTGCATTATACCACCACTAACACAAGCAATTACAGCTCTCCGAGGGAATTGACCGTGTCTTGGGGCTCGTTTTTCCAAGGTTGGCCATTAAGTAGAGTATCAGTTTTTATGTGTGCAGTAAATCAAGATTTCTTGACAGATTTACAAAAGCAAATATCCTTTAGTTTGACCTCAACATATTAAATAACATCACTATTTATGATCCATTTCTGGAGTTTCAGGTTAGAATAAAAACTGTGAATGAATTGAACTGAATCTATGTATCTTCTAAGCTAAGGCAACTTTACGAAAGAAGTTCACCTTTCATTCTAATTATTCGTATTACACAGCATTCGTCTTTTACCACAGATCAATCAGCTGAATACAGATGAGGGAAAAAGAGGCAATAGGCTTAAGGTGATAGCATTCCCTGAGTGCAAAGTAAATTTACAGAATCCAAAAGCTCAGTACTGATTATCTTCATTGCATCCACCCACTTCCAGTGCAAATAGTTGCAGGGCTTTTATTTCTGTACATATCTATACATCTGTGCTAACAGTCTTCTTTTAAAGCTATCCACAAGCCAATCGATGATCAAAAGATCAGCCTGATCAATGGTTAATAATGCATGGTAGCAAACTAGCAAAACCATTCTAGAAATTGTTTGATGCATTCAAAATGTCATGAATTGGAAATAGAACCAACATGTCAGTGACAACGGATTGACCACTGAGTTGAACACATTTAAAAGAGAGGCTGCAATCATGTGCCTATTGAGCTGCTGTTGTGCAGCTAATTACAAATTACATTCCAGGCTAGGTGCTGCCTTTGGCCTAAACTGAAGCTGAATTAGGCTGTCAGCATTTAGACATCGACAAACTCAAGTTGTTCTGCCCTTTGACGGGTGTGCTTTCACCAAGATGTCTCTTGTTTTGCTTTTAATGATGATTTCCCTTAATTTGATGGGAGCAAGCTTCAATCACAATGTTTAAAAGGAGCATCTCAAATCCGTAAAGTGAAATAAACACGGGGAAAACAAATGTGTTTTGTATTTTTAAAAACGGATACAACAAAATATAACGCAGAATGTTTCCCGTATATTTTTGTATTTCTCAAAATATCGTCAGCTTTGGTAAGCAAGGATCAGAGCGCCAAGATCCCCGCCTTCGGCTACTGCCCATGGCATCATGCACCCGACTTTTATGTCCCTTCCTGCCGGTGGTGGGTCTACAGGAAGGCAAACCCAGTTTGCTCCTTCTGGCTGAGCCCAACTGGGCCCCATGGGTAGAGACCCAGTCATCAGGCACTCACTGACAAGCCCCTCCCCCAGGCCTGGCTCCAGGGTGGGGCCCCGGTAACCCACGTCTGGACAAGGGACACTGAGTTTCTTGTCTTCTTCTGTCCATATAAGTCTTGTGAATCGCTCTTTGTCTGGCCTGTCACGTAGAAGCAATCTGCCTTGGGAGAACCTACCAGAGGCAATTATAATTGCTCCCGATAGCATAGCTTCTAGGGTCATTCAGGCGCACAAACTTCTCCACCATGATAAGGTGGCGATTCAAGGAATAGGAACGTCTTGGGGTCTCCCCAGAAGAGCTAGAAGAGGTGGCAGTGGAAAGCGATGTCTGGGCCTCCCTGCTCAAGCTGCTGCCCCCACGACCCGACTTCAGAATAAGTGGAAGATGATGGATGGATGGATGGATGGATTAAAAATATCGCTATTGCTTCAAATCCAAGCATTTTGTAGAATTTTTTGGAATTCGTACAGAAACTGGTGATTTAATTAAAGGACAAATGTCTAATAAGCAACAAATGTAAGTCACACCTGAGAACCAATTCCTTGATGAGTGCCAGGAATGTAAAAACCTGCAGAACAGCTCTACTCCCTGCTGGAGCATTACATGCCTACTGGTATTTGTGGTTCTAGCCACGTTATGTGATTCTAAGAATTAGTAAAACATACCTTGTGTTCTTGTCATGTTACAGCCTGGACGCCTGTGATTCACCTGATCCACGACTCCGCTGTGAAAGCCTAAGATCCTTGTTGACATCCTCGGATCTCTCCACCACCTTCTAAACACATGCCAGCCACACCTCAGCCTAATTTCTTATGCTGCCTTCCCTCGAGCTGGAACCATTGGAACCCCAGTCCTCGCAATGATCCATAACTCCACCTGTAAGGAAAGAAATACATTACTCACTATCTCCTGAGATCCACCAACCTGAAGGCTATCCTCGTTCTCCAGGGTTCCAGGTCCCCCCTTGTACATTGATTAACTTTTCACAATAAATTAAGCACTGCTAATTGTCCTAGTCTCTGAGTCTGGTCACTTCAGTCCATAGGGCGGCTGTGGCTGAGTGGTTAGAGCAGTCGTCCTCCAATGCAAGAGTTGGGGGTTCAAATTCACCAGCAGTCACATGCTGAAGTGTCCATGGGCAAGACACTGAAGCCCTCATTGCCTCTAATGTGTGTTCCGTTGGTGTATTAATGTGATTTTAAAAAAAAGCACAAATTAGTCTTTTTGTTCAATTAGCTTTGTAGAGATTTAGTAGAGTGCTGTATGAATGGGTAAATGAGGACACAGCTTGTGTTGTAAAGAGCTTTGAGTATCTTGATAAGATAGAAAGGCGCTATATAAGTACAGTCCATTTACCGTTACATTTACCATACTCTGGGTATTCTGTTAATCGTTACAAACACTGATTTTTAATTTGGCAAATATAGTCTTTTATTAAAATATCTCATAAACCACTGGACAAATGTGACACTTCAGTAAGTATTTCTTTATTACTAAACACATTGTTGGACTCATCCATTCATTCAAACTTATTTATACAGGTTAATCCCATTGAGCCCCGGGGACTCGTTTACAAGACAGACCTGAGGACTCAGCTTTATTCAACATGGCCATCACAGCTAATTACTGTAAGCAAGAAAATAATGCTGTAACTTTGTTCATTTTACAGATCAGCAGCTTCGAGTCACCCGTCTACATGCTTGAAGCTTCACATTGTGTATCGTTGTTTAAAAATTTGACATTAACTGCATGATTCAGACTCGTGTATCAATTAGAAAACTATCATTATGAACTCATTAAAAAAAACCACTGGATAGGTATCAATAACGGATTAACTCATGGAGTCAATTGCATTCAAGAGGACTGTCACAACTGACTTTACAAAAATGGACTGCATTTTTATAGCGCCTTTCTATCTTATCCAGATACTCAAAGCGCTTTACACTACAATCTGTGCCTCATGGGGGCCGAGATGGTGTAGAGGCAGGGCAGCCGGCTTGGGACCCGAAAGTCCCAGGTTCGATCCCCAGTCACTGCACATCACGTGGCGTCTCTGGGCAGCACGTCTCATCCCCAAAATGTCCCCCGGGCGCTTTCAATAGCTGCCCACTGCACCACCTGGTGGTGGATGGGTTAAATGCAGAGACTAATTTCGCCATTGTATGGAAACATACAGTGCTGACATTGTGATGACATTATTATTATTATTATTATTTACCCGTACATACAGCACTCTACTAGATCTATACAAAGATAATTGAACAAATCGTTCTAAAGAGACTAGTCAGTGCTTTTGACATCACATTCATACACCGATGGGACTCACATCGGAAGCAACGAGGGGTTCAGTGTCTTGCCCAGGGACACTTTGGCATGTGATGGCTGGTGGATTCAAACCCCCAACTCTTGCAATGGAGGATGACTGCTCTAACCACTCAGCCACATCTGCCTGAAAGAAAAAAACTTGCTATAATGCAGTCTTTAAAAAAATTTTTTTTATAGGTATTGAGATACAATTATCTGTGGTAGTATTTCCTCATACCCAACACCTACTAATTACTAATAGCTCACATAAGATCCCACCATGATTTGTGCAATCAAGCAGTTTGTCTCAAAATTTGACCAGAAATGTAACTTTTTAAAGATATACAAACTACTCTAAATAAACAATGTATCTGAGTCCTTTCACTTTGAATTAAAGAAAACAAAAAAGGCTAGTCAATCAGTTATAGTTTGTGTTCTGCAAAGCGCAATCGGTGCCATTTACAGGCATGTATTTTGTTCGCATCTGCTGTTTGTTTCATAAATTAAAATTTATCAAAGCTCCAAGACAAACAAACTTTATTTTTGTAATTTCTACTAAATATTCATGGCTAGTCTGTTACTTTTTTTGCTATATTTTTCCCAGTTTAGTCACACATAGTTTCATTTTTGCAAGGTAACAGTATTACCTTTAGAAATATGGCTAGATAAAACTGTTAATTAGACTGCCTTGCATCATTTTATATATGGTTGCACAACATTTACAAGATAATTTTAAGTAGCATGAAATGTTAGAAGTACTTTTGTTAGAGCCAAGTTGTAATCAGTATACAAACAGGAGCCTTTTATGTAGCAGTACTGAAAAATGGAAGTATTGAAATGAGAATATGCATCGCCAAACCCTCTCCCGCCTTCCCAGATTGATGTGTTTTTGTCTTGACTTGGCATTTTCTGTAGGGAATCAAAAGGCAAACACATTTGTGATGTGTTGTCACATTTATTTATTTCCTTGTGTAATCTGCCTTCACACCAGTCTTTCAAGAAAATGACAGCATCCCATACTGTGGCACAGTAAAAGTTGAACTGTGCATGTTCTAATCACTGTTTCTGCTAAATAATACATTAATTGCATAAACAGAGGCTCCAGCAGAACCAAGCTCTTAGGAGAGCTGTTTGTACAGTCTGCTCTGCTACTCCATTATATGACAAGTAGAGCTGAGATCAATACAGAGGCCTAATGGCTGAGCTGAAGTAGGAAAAGTTGTGGGAGCTTGTGATATATGAATCTGATAATATTTTTTCTGATTCATCTGGATGTGAATTTGGCATGAAATGCTGTACAGACAGATGTCTTTGGGCATGTCTTGAGCATGATGACTTGAAAAACAAGGAAGAGGTACTGACTGTAATTTAGGTGTGTGGCAACACTGAGGCATATTAAAGTTTCCTTTCAAAATCCAACATGGCCACCGCCATATATATGTAAACTAATTTCTGAATCCATCCATCCATCCATCTTCAGCTTATTCCCAAGTTGGGTTGCAGGGGCAGCTGCTTGAGCAGGGAGGTCCAGACATATCTTTCCACAGCCTCCTCTTCCAGCTCTTCTGAGAGGACTCCAAGGCGTTCCCAGACCAACCAAGAGACGTAGTCTCTCCAGCGTGTCCTGGGTCTTCCCCGAGCTCTACTCCCAGTCTGAAATGCACAAAATACCTCCATAGGGAGGTGCCCAGGTAGCATCTCTACCAGATGCCTGAACCACCTCAGCTGACTCCTTTCGATGTGGAGGAGCAGCAGTTCTACTCTGAATCACTCCCAGATAACTGAACTTCTCACCCTATCTCTAAGAGAGAGTCCAGCTACCCTGCAGATGAAACTCATTTCATCTGCCTGTATCCGTGATCTCATGCTTTCAGTCATTACACAGAGTTTATGGCCATAGGTAAGGGGCGGAACGTAGACTGACCAGTAAACAGAGTTTTGCTGTACACTTCACCACAATGGACTGGCACAGGGTCCTTATTACTGCAGATACTGCACCAATCCATCTGTCAATCTAACACTCCATTCTTCCCTCACTCGTGAACAAAACCCAGAGCTCCTTGAGCTCCTCCACTTGAGGCAGAACCTCACCCTTGACCTGAAGAGAGCAATAACCCCCGAATCATTAGAGAAAACTATCCTTTCTCGCCAGGATCCATCACTCTGTCTTGACTTAGACTTTGTAACTTCACTTATATAACTTGCATGAGAAGAACATTAAGATTTACTTGCATTCCCTGTTCAATTCCAGTCCAGGAAAACCCATCAACCTTCACTATTCTAGTCCCTTAGCAAGGGTGGGCATCGATGTACCGCATGTTGTACATGGAAGTTGTAATTTTTGATGCCCAGGTTGGACAGTTCAGCTGGATTGCTCACTAAAGGTAAACTTCCAAACTCAAAATCAAATTTGGCTGCCTTGCACATGAACTGAATACCTAAAATTGTACGTACTTGATAGAAAATATGCCACATTTCATTAACAATGAAGTTTGGAGCTCTAGGCCATATGGACAGTGTCACCTTTATTATAGCAGTCATTATTACGTTCCAGTTGCAGCTCAGAAAATCAGTAGGATTTGTCTGTTGGACAAGCTTTGTTGATGACCCTGACACATGAAATCAATTCATACATCTCTCTTCTTTTCACATATACTCTTCAGTTTGTTACTTTAAATGCCCAACAAATGAACAAAGGTTTTACTTTCCCCATTTGAATGAAAACCCTAATTAGATTTTTACTTATTGACAACAGAATATTTCTCAAACGTCCCAATAGTTGAACAGTTTAATTTGAGTCAGCACACACAACTGTAGATGGCCTGGTTTTGCTTCTTTTATTAAAAAACATACTGTATTTCAGGACTTTCCTCTTTCTTCTTCCCATGTAGGGATGCTAATAAGCACAGCTCTGTTCATTTTAGCTTTCAGCCTTTACAAGCAAGGCACCATGGTGCCATACTTTCCACAACACTTTTTTTTGCTTTTGCTGTTTGCCTCTCTAATGAGAAGGTGTCGATGATTCCATGCGAGCCTTCGCTGAGCCAATGAAAAGCCCAAAATTTGAGTGCAGCCACATTATTTTGTTTTCTTTGCAAGACGCCTACATATATCAGGATGATCCATCTCCAGAGTCATTAACAAAATCACTTTAGTGCGGTTCTGACAAGCCTCAGTGATTGCAGCTAATGAACTTAGCACATCACAGATAAATCAAAGCTAAGAAAAAGACTAAATGCAGACACGGCTCAAAAAATAAGCAAATAAGCAAATTATCCAGGGTACCTGTTGTTTGGGTTTCCCTGAGTGGGGTACCTAAACTTCAGTAAAAGAAACATTAATAAGCCTTTGTTTGTGGTAATTGCCGTTTCAGTGATAATCCATTGCTTTCCATTTTGAATTCTTAGTCCATTTCAAAGGGACCTAATCTTTCCATTGAGTGGCTTTAAGACACATCGCTCGAGCGTTTTCTACCTAATTTACATCTGTCACTGATCTGACAGCCGAGAAAAATGTTCCTGAACAGCAGGATGGTTGTGAGCGGCGCGTGTTAGTTTAATAAACTTTCACCGCAAACGCCCTCAGCAAAGATATGCCAGCGCATTCCGCATAAGTCAAGTAGGTCACGCAACATCTTCCGGTGTGATTTATTTCATCCCGGAACGCTGCCCATCATTAGTATTCCTCGTCGTCAGCGTCTCGGTTGTGCATCTCCTCGTGTCTGATTGCAGCCGCAGGTCTGCGTACAGTATGGCTGTGGTTTAAAATGGAGGAAAGTGAGCCTGGCTGCTTGATGCATTTGTGTTTGTTTGTTAGGTGAGGGCAGGCAGGTGGGGGAGGATCACCCTAACTGTCTCCTTAATGCCGCCACAGACCTTTGATTCATAACCTCATGTAAATTTTATTTCCCGCTTCCTTTCGCTGCTCATCAATATTTCAGATCAACCCGCCCTCGCTGACTGAGTAAAGCCTGTAGAAGTTGTTGGTGATGAACGATTTGTCTGGCGTTTAGACATTTTTTGTACCAGCTTGTCTTTCTAGACTCCGTTAACCAAGTTAGCTTTCTCTGCGCTAAGTGGTCTTTTTTTTTTCCTATGAAAAAAGGGAAACAGTCATTGTACTGTAAAAACTGCACAGGGCAGCAAAGGCTTGCAAACATGTGAGGGTGGTAAGGTGAAAAGCACAGAGCTAAAGCGAGGCTGCAACTGAGAAGGGCTCATTAAAAAAAAACGAGTCAAGGAAGTGAAACAGAAGAATCAAAGAACTGCAGACTTACTGCAACAGCAGTAAAATGTAACCCAGACAACGTGTGTGCCATGTTGAACCACAGTCAGTGAAACATAATTTGAGAACAGGGGAACATCATAGCAAATTCTGCATTCCAAGTTTATACCATGTTTTATTGCCTCATGGCAACACGTAGGTAAAACTGGAAACATTAATTTTCATGGTAGTTATAGTGGCTTGTGCTTTTATGCAAGGTTGGGTTGTAGAGGTAAAAGGTTCGGGGGGTGGACGGGGGGTGGACACAGCTCTTCCTGGGGGACCCCCAAGACATTTTCAGATCAGAAGAGACGCGTAATCCCTACAGTGAGTTCTGGATCTGCCATGGCGTGTTTTCTCTGTGGGGTGTACCCAGAAAACCTTTCAAGGGAGACATAGAGAGATCATAATTAGATGCCTGAACCACATTAACAACTCTACTCTAAGTTTTACAAATCCATCCATCCATCCATTATGTTTTACCAGCTTCTTCCTTTTCAGGTTGCAGGGTTCATTGGTGCCTATGTACTGTGGGAGAGGTGGGGGACACCCTGGACAGGTCTCCAGTCCATCTCAGGGCCACATAGAGACAAACGAGACAAAGAACTGTTCACTCTCTCACTCACACCTAGAGACAATTTAGAGTTACCAATCAGCCTAACATGCATGTTTTTGGTCTGTGGGAGGAAACCGGAGTACCCGGAGAAAACCCACGCATGCACGGAGAGAACATGCAAACTCCACCCAGAAGGCACCTGGACCGGGGTTTGAACCAGGGACCTGTTCGCTGAGAGGCAGCAGCTCTACCAGTTGCGCCACCGTGCTGCCCAACGTAAATAATTATAGTTAAAATTTGGCATGTAAGGAGGCAGGTTGTGTTTTCCTTCGAAGTGTATTTGGCCTTCAATAACTATTGTCATTGTGGAGTGCAGAGGTTTTTAATTATTAGGTGCACATCTATATATTAGATATGCACTTAAAATACTACGATAAATTGTCAGCTTGAATGGACACATGTTCTACATGTATAGGTGATGCAACACTTACATGTATTTCTGAAGGGGACGTGTCCCCCCACATATTAAAAAAAAAAGCTCATTCAGACCCCCACCACACCCCCGCACACACACACATTTCACATGAAATTTTAATTCACCCAGTACTTTTTCTATTTCTTCATGAACAAATCCATTCCACTTGATTAATAGGAGAATATTCAAACCACTAAAAATGCACTCCAGGTTTTCCTGGTTACTTACAACAACTCCACACCCCATGCAGCTTTTCCCCTCGGTCATCTACCTCAACAGGCACTAACGGGAGTAGGAGGGGTAGACACCGCTGTTTAGCGCACTAGCTTAGTGCCACATTAGTCCTGGCAGTTGTTGTGAGAGAAGCAGAGCATTATGTCTGTAGCATCTTAACTAACACGTCTGTATTGTGTGCCGCTAGCTTAGCACTATGTTAGATATGGCAGTTTTCAACGCGGTGGGGTGGGGTGGGGGAGGGCTATTCACACAAGGAGAGCTGTTGGTCAGGCTACTTCTTGTGCCGTGTTCACAAAAATGTTTATCAAATCAAGTGTTTACTTATGTAGGTAAACATAGATGTTGAATAAACTATTAAAATACACCAGAATGTAGGAAATGGCATCTACCTTTTTTTGAATTTTCTGGGGGAAGACACCCCCCCCCCCCCCCCCACACACACACACACAAACACCAGTGTGTCCCCTCCACATTCATAATAATATGTGCTATGTGTTGTCACCATTGTATGTTCCCATTCAATGGCAAAATTAGTTTTCTGAATTTAACCCATGAACCTGGGATGCAGGTGGGGCAGTGGGCAGCTATGTGGATGTCCGAGAAGCAAGTAGGGATTGGGTGTCTTGCTCAGAGACACCATAACATGTGGGAATGGCTGGGGATCGAGCCTGGGACTTTGGGGTCCCGGGTCGACTGCCCTGCCTCTATCCCATCTCGGCCCCCAAATGATACATTTACAAATTATAAATGCTTCTGATGCCAATGCCTCCATGAATCAGTACCAACATAAATATTCGCACCTCTTTATTGAAAAATAATAAGGTCAAGTCAACCATTTGTTGGGGGATGTATTGCAGCCTTTGTCTTTAACTTTCCAAAGCTTGAACCCGTGAGTTTGCTGACAGCAAAGAGATCCATCTCACTGCTTGCATTTCAAAAAGAATTTGTCCTATGCCCAAAGATGCAGTCCCCCCCAAAAATTGCAGCCTAATGAGACACAAAGGATTTTAACTCGGCAAGTGAGAATGCATCAGACTTGTGAAGCAGATGCTTTTGAAGATCTTTCACTTCTCTTCTGCTTGCGCTCCAAGCCTTGCTGTCCCCTCTGCCACCTTCCCTACAGCAAGGCCGCATATTCTGCAATATGTTGATTTGGAAAAAGAACCGCCGGGACCGACTTCCGTTCAGCATGTCCTTATTAGAGCCATGAATAGAACTAGGCACCACTATTTTTTTGTTTATCTAATCATAGCAGCTGGTTTTTATTGGTTCTTTGAAATAATAAAGAAAAAGAACTAATTGAAGATTTATTAAAGACAATTCCTCTGTGTAAAAGTTTTCTTTGGATTGTAAACTTGTGGGGGTTTTTTTTTTCAAAGTGGTATTGTGCCACTTAGTTTGAAATTCATGCCTTTCAAGTTCCAGTAATACACATCAATATAGTATTTTCTAAAACTCCACAATACAAAGATTTGATTGCTTTTGCAAACTTTCACAAATAATCCTCAGAAACAACCCTCAGTTATCTGGTAAAATTCACAAAGCATTTAAGCTTTTAAGGCTATTTTTGAAAGCAAGCGTTGACATAGAAAGGATACTTTTGAGGTTCACATTCATGTTTTGTTACAATAAACAAGCAGTATGCCGATATCCCCTGTCACTGAGGGATCTGAACAATGAATGGTTCTAGTTTTTAGGTTGAGTGTTTTTCTAGACAGGAATTGAACAGGGAATGCAAGTAAATGGTAATGTTTTTGGTGCAAGATATTCAAGTGGGTAGGATTTGCACCGAAGAAGAGCAGAGGTATTTTTTTATTTTATTTTGCTTTTCCAAGGCAGTGCAGAGCGACAGATCCTGGAGAGTAGAGAAAGCAATTTTATCCATCACCAAGTGCAATGGTGGAGCCAGGGGTTGACCAGTGGTGGCCTTGGCCACGTAATCTTTGCCCCCTCTCTAATTTGTGCCAACCCAATTTCTGATAGTGACATATCTCATGTCTACCTGCAGCCACGCACCAAAATGGAAGATGGCACATTGCTTATTTTTTAAAGCTACCCAGCTTACAAGATCCACAGATATGTATGGTGGCAGCCATCTTGGATTTTGACGTGGAAACCCAATTTTTAAAAGAACTTTTCTTATGCCTAGATGTTTCCACAGACATCACTCATCTTTCAGGTTGTCACACAGCATGCACGGCAGCTGGAATGTATTTCCAATTCCCTCATTTTGTTTTACAGTGCTGCACAAAAAGGTAACGTTTCTAAAGCTTTGTGGAAACCACAAACATCACAATTGTATATGAAAAATTGATAGACTACTTCAAAGTAGTTTGCTTGTAAAAGCAAGGCAAAGGCTCAGTAATTATATTACAATCTTTGGTTGTCACCAATGTTGAAGAAATATTTACCCATCTGCTGCAAAGGACAGAATATTTTCTGCTCCTCGCTCAAGGTGGACACTCTCCCTCCCCTGTTCTCCTCTTCCTCCTGCTTTTTGCTCTCTGTGTGTGTCTCAAAGTTTCTGGTACACATATTCCGAACAAAAAAATACTATTATGGATATGGTGAGCTTGACTGTCAATACAATCAACTAAAGCTTATAAAAATAAAAAATAAAAAAAACGACAGGGTCCTAGGAAGCCCTCATGTCCTGCAAAGACTCACGCTTCAGGATGCATAAGGGATCCGTGGGAATTTGGCAGCTGATGTGTCTTTCAGTTCTGTCTCAGGAGGACGCCAAAGACGTTTATATAATTGGATTCATGATAGTAGGGTTTCTGCTTTTTTGGCATCAGTGCGTCCCTATGTTATCGACTTTTGAAGAAGACATCACCAGCAGTTTCAGCCGTGACAAACTGCCAAGTCTGTGTGAAGGTCTGGCTCGTGCTACGAGTACTCAAGATTAGCTGATTTACGAGCTAAACCGTAAGATGGAAGTGATTGTGAGAATCGCAGGCCACCTGCAGCTTCTAGGACTCACCAGCATGTTGGAGTTGACCTTGAAGAAGGCTCATAGCACGGATCAGTGGATTGCTCATAAATCTGGCTATTTTGGATCTGTAAAGTACCAGCAGGACTCAAGGCTCACGAGAAAAAAAACAAAACAAAACAGTCTGCCTGAAGAAAATCAACAATTGTGGCTTATCCGAATCCCCTGTTTGGCCTCGGTTCCGGGCCGACTATCAAATTTCTCTTGGGACATGGGTAAACTAAGGAAAAAGCTTCATCCACCGCAACTCCCCTCCCACTCTCCGCCCCCCGAGAATTTCTGTGCAGGCTTATGAGCCTTACCTTTTTCTATCTAAAAACATATTCTGTTAAATAATGAGAGGCCGCGCTCTTGTAGCATTAGCAACGTGCACACCGCCCATCTTTCGGATGACTGTACAAACATAATCTCACTGTGTCCCGGCACAATGTTAATAAAGCTTATTCTGATTCTGAATATTGTTGATGTAATCTGGACTGAACAGGTTTCAATAAGAATGTTGCTCGTTTTATGTACTTGACAATATCAACCTGTAGACCTGACGTAGCAGTATATTTCACATTTCCTGAGCTATGCCTTAGTTATGCTGCTATAGGCTTAGACTGCTGGAGGACAAACTGACCACATTTTTTTCATTATGCTTTTCTTTACTTACTCTGATCAATCTGTTTTCTATCTGTAATTATGTTTTCTATCCTTAACATGTGTTTTTGTCTTTCAGGTACACGTGGATCTGCCATTCTGTGTTCATTTGCCTCTCCTTCCTGTCCTCTAAAACTCAGCCGGTCTAAGCAAATGGCCGCTTGTCCTGAGCCTGGTTCTGATGGAGGTTTTTTTTCCTTTCCACTGTTGCCATTGTGCTTGTTCAGGAAAGGAGACTGCGAAGTGAAGATTCAACGTGTTTGCTGGCTTCTTTCGATTGAAAATTTTCTATGTATGTGAAAATTCTTGTACAGTGCCCTGAGACAACTTTGTTGTGATATGGTGCTATATAAATAAACTGACTTGAAATTGAATTGAGATACTCTATGTACTCTATATCTTTGTGTGCTATAAAAAACCCCCACAAAATTAAAGCCATTTTTTAGCAGTTTACCGACATTTGGCACACTATCCCAATCCTATTGTCATTAAACTTTAAATTCCTGAAAATTTTATTGTTTCTTTTTCTTTCAGCTGCTCCCTTCCTCCGGGGGTCGCCACAGCGAACTAACTCGCACAAAGACATGGCGATAGTTTTTACGCAGGATGCCATTCCTGACACAACCACAGACCACCGAGCTACCACAGCCCTCTCTGTGGAGCAGAGAGATGCCATTTAGGGCACCTGGGAGAGCAGATGGTGGGGGTTAAGGGCCTTGCTCAAGAGCCCAGAATGGGGCAAATGTGGGTGGAGACAGGTGTGGGTGCTTCACCTTTCCCACACGGATTTTGATGTTGGTCCGGAAAGTTGAACCGTTAACCTTCCGAGCGCAGGCCCACCTGCTCTAACCTCTGCACCACCACTCCCCCATAAATTGCTGAAAAGTTTACTTGGTGAAAATGATTGACAAGTTGTACACCTAATTAAACAATAAATAAATAAATAAAATAATTTATAAATATATAAACAAAGCTGAAAACCTTTCTGGGTGGAGTTTGCACGTTCTCTTCATGCATGTGTGGGTTTTCTCTAGGTACTCAGTTTTCCTCCCACAGACCCAAAACATGCATGTTAGGCTGATTGCTAACTCTAAATTGTCCCTAGGTGTGAGTGAGAGAGTGAATGGTTGTTTGTCTCTTTTGTCTCTATGTGTCCCTGTGATTGACTGTAGATATGGCCAGGTGTCCCTGCGATGGACTGGAGACCTGTCCAGGGTGTTCCCCATCTCTTGGACAGTGATGGCTGGACATGGGCACCATTTACCCCCGCAATCAGAAAAGGAAGAAGCGGGTAAAGATAATGGATGGGTGGATGCCATTCATGGTCAAAGACAGTTTACATAACTACAAAATTATGTTTCAATCATGCTAATTTTACTGTATTTTAATTTTAAAAAAGGCTGGTTGATACCACTTTGCTTTGATACATGGAGAAAAAGTGAACTGGTCTGGGTCAGCCTCCTGCCACTTTCATGTTTTCACATTTGTCTACTGGTGTAATCAATAATTCGTATGTGAAAAGTCACTGGCCTTATTGTGGGCATAATAAGCCTGGGTAAAATTCTAACCAGCAAAATGAACCATCAGGCATATGTCTCATGAGGAGATGAATCTTTCAGCTGCTCTAACTGGGATGAGACAATGAAGGCGGAACGCTAGTGCCACAAGTTGTTTCCGAGACAAAAGGCTTCCCTTGGTTAAAAAAAAACGCAGCTGCAATCTTTGCTTTTGGCTTTCGTTTCATAAATTGCATAGAAACTTGCAGCTGAGGCATTTGTTGTAAAAGTGTGGGGAGAGAGAAAATGATCGAAAGGGATGAGCGGAGCAGAACAGAGACAGCAGGGGAGAGAAGACCAACACTGAACATCCACCATTATTCATTCAACACAAGATGCTGACCCATTTGTTCCAAAGATTTTTGAGAAACCCAGATTATGGTTTTGCGTCTGTAATTGATTCTTTTCCTTTGAGAAGAAGGTCCACTCTACATGTTTGACTTGATTTAGAGGATTATGTAGCTTAAAATGGTAAGAAGCTTCAAACACCATTGCCTCAAGATGACAAGAATCCCATTCATTCCCATCATGTTCTGCGGTCTTTGTGATTCAACAATTAACATGAGTTGGCTCAATCTTCTCTGGCAATTTTTTTGCACTGAAAACCCTCAGCTTTCCTCCACTCTTAAATACTAATTCCTGTGTTCACCAAGTACATTAGTGTGGTGCCATTACTTTTACCATTTATGCACCCAGCTAAAGTCAGAATCCCTAATAGGTTTCATAGCCTGGTTGCACCTCAAAAAGGCTTACCATCATTAATGCCAAGAGGAGGAGCAAACAAGAAGACGGTACAAGATTCCTGACAATTATCTGTCCCCAGTGAGCATGGCCCTACAAGAACTACTAAGGGGGGAAGGCATGGAAAAGAATCAATAAAACCTAGTGTATCCTTTCTTGTCTGTATCCTTTCTTGTCATGCAAATGTACCGTCATTTTTGCAACCGAGAGGGGAGAGCCTTGTAAAAATAGTATAGCCAAGTTAGGGATGTGAGGTGAGAGAGGGAGCCTTGCAACACACTGATGTCTTGGAATAAAGATTTCCTTTCATGAGGCAACAACACAGTGTTTATGTTTACAGATAAAAAAATCTTTCTGCGAAGTTAGTGAGACAAACTGAAACAGTGCTGTGCAGCAGTTGCTTAACAAAGCCCTACATCTTCCAGCCAAAGTATTATGAAATATAGTTTTTACAGTATTTGCTCACTCTTCTTTTGGTAAAGCCTCTGATACATGCTTGCCTGTGAGCGATATAATCTTTATGCTCTGTTAAATCCTGACTGTGCTTTATGTGTATTCCATGGTTCATTTCACTTGACGGACCATTGGCCATTAATATTGTGTACCTGTGATGCATGTGGTCGATCAGATTACTTTAATTTACATAAAGTGTCCACTGGGAGGTCAGGATTGATAAAAATGATGACTTGGACAATGTCCCCAAGCTCCTAGCTGGTCACCTTCTTCATTTTTTGTTGATTGTGGATTAGCTGTGTAGTTTAATTAAAAATAACTAAAGTGTAGGGTCAGTCGTGAGACCCTTGTAATAATACAAAGTTTAATCATTGGAGAATATGAATTCTAAGTGACCTTTTGTGATTGCTCCTACATGATTTGTCTAATTCTTTTACGTCATCACATGCTGGAGAAAGGCAAAGGCATACTATGTTTTTGCCCGTGCCTGTGCATGGGTTTATGCCTTTCACCAAAATATCTAATGATCTACTGGACACATTTTTATGGAACTTGCAGAAAGTAGTCACTGAATGTCAGTGTTTCCCACGCCATTATACAAGTAGTGCACCCCACCCTGTCAACAGAACCGAGCGCCCTGCCTACAGAAATGCACCCCCCCCCCCAACAACTGCCAGCACTGATGTGGCATTAAGTAAGCAGCACAATACAGACATGTTAGCTCAAAAACTACAGTATATAGGTTATGCTCAGCTTCGCTCATGCTTAACCGTCTAAGCCCCTCCCCCACTCAAAAAATGTTTGTAAAAACATCCATCCATTATCTTCTGCTTATTTTGAAGTCGGGTCGCAGGGGCAGCAGCTTGAGCAGGGAGGCCCAGACATCTCTTTCCATAGCCACCTCTTTCAGCTCTTCTGGGAGGATTCCAAGGCGTCCCCAGGCCAACTGAGAAACAGTCTCTCCAGCGTGTCCTGGATCTTCCCAGGGGTCTCCTCCCAGTTGGACATGCTCGAAGCACCTCTCTAGGGAGGCGCCCAGGGGGCATCCTTACCAGATGCCGAACCACCTCAACTGGCTCCTCTCGACGTGGAGGAGTAGCGGTTCTACTCAGAGTCTCTCCTGAATAACTGAACTTCTCACCCTATCTCTAAGGGAGAGTCCACCTACCCTGCGGAGAAAACTCATTTCAACCGCCTGTATCCGTGATCTCATTCTTTCGTTCACTACCCAGAGCTCATGACCATAGGTGAGGGTAGGAACGTAGACCGACCGGTAAACAGAGAGCCTTGCCTTGCAGCTCAGCTCTCTCTTCATCACAACGGACCGGTACAGAGTCCACAATATTGCAGATGCTGCACCAATCCGTCTGTCAATCTCACGCTCCATTCTTCCCTCACTCGTGAACAAAACCCCAAGATACTTGAACTCCTCCACATGAGGCAGAACCTCACCCTCGACTCGTCGGTAAAAACAGACACGTGTAGAAGCTGAGACTGACTACCAATAAATACTCTGAGCACCAACAGATTTAATGCTGTACATTAAGTCAATATTTGAAAATAATTTCACTTTGTGATACAAGCAGCATATTTGACATACAGTATGTAATGCCTAAGATCTACTTTTTAATAAAATCACAGACTCCACCTTAAAATAATAAATGGCCACCTTTTTTCAAGATGTATGTACTTATTCCATGTAAAATTTGCAAGACTATACCATTCATGCACAACTTAATGTCATGGCAGATGCAAATTATAGGTAGTGTCAAATGCTGTGATGGACTCGCAACCTATCCAGGGTGTACCCCACCTTTTGCACATTGATGACTGGATGTGGGCACCAGTGACCCCTACAGCCTAGAAAGGAAGAAGCGGGTAAAGATAATTGATGAATGGATGGTTTGCTAAAATCAAATGTGTACAACCTTGTGCAAATGTGATAAGTAGCAGAGTTTCCTTTATTTTACTTGCCTCGGAAGGGTGCTCATCTCTTCCATGATTTTTGTCAAGGGGGGTGGGGGGGGACGTAGACACACCTGTGTTGCCTGCCGTTTATACCGATGTGGAGACAGCTTAGTGTGAGGGAAATACAGCACCACTACCTCTGTAGCTTTTTAGCTAGCATGTCTGTATTGTGCACCACTAGCTTAGCACTAAGTCAGTGCTGGCAGTTGGTAATGGGGGGGGGGTAGAAGGCAGGGCGCTCCATTCTGTTGACTGGATAGGGTGCCCTGCTCATATAATGGTAAGGGAAACATTGAGTAGAGTATAGCAGTTGGGTGTCATTGTTAATTTTTCAATGGCAGGCTTTATGTAATCAATCAAAACCCAATTATATTTTAAGTGATTACACTTTTATACTATAATTTCACAACATTCAAGTCCCTCATTTATTGTATTAAAAAATTGACACTAGCAATTTTTAAACAAATTAAAAGAAATTTAAAAAATTGTGTTGTAATGGGGGCGCTGGTTCAGATAAACCCAATTGTGCAGGCAGGCAGTCCAAGACTCAGGAGGAATATTAAATAAATGATTTATTTACAAAAAACAAAAGGCCGTCAAGGCAGCAAGACTTACATGGATCACAAGGAGCAGACAGGACATCACCAGTGGACAGCATTCATGCCAGGCCAAAGGATTAACACAGAGACATGGACTATATACAGTGACTAACTAGACAAATTATCTGTGACGACACCTAACTGAAACGTATCAGGGGAAATGACAAACTGGGAAACCAGGGAGCGCCGAAATATAGACACAACACCAGATGGAGGCATACACTAGGAAAACACAAACCCTATAGAAAACAGAAAGAGGATAAGGACATAAAGACATAAACACAATACAAGATGGGGCTAGACATCAGAAACAGACCACAATCCCTACAAATTGAGTTTAGCATGCCCTAAAATCTAGACGTGGATGTAAGCATTGGGAAAGATGAATGATTAATTTATCTTAATTCAGGTCATAAACGGCAACAAAAAAATACTTTTGAAAGCAGCCATCTTGAAAACAGTGGCTATCGTTTTTTTGTTTTGTTTTTCACAAGAATACTGTGCGTTTTGGAAATAGTAGTTCTAGTAGGTTTTCTTTTTCATAAATCTAAAATATTTCATGTACAACTGTATAAAATTTATTTAACACTTATAGACATCATGAATTGGTGTACCTCTACAATTGGACCTGATTCAAATCAAGATTGTTGCCACAACCAACAGACCTAATAACTCAGTTTAACAGGAAAGGAATGTGGAAGTAGTTGAGTCATTTACAGCACAAACCTTGAGCATGAAATTTCACAATATTGTATAAGAGCGGCTAAAGTACAATTTTCAAGTTTTGGCCAAAATGCCTACAATTGCATTGCTCAGCATAAGATGGTACCAAAGGAATACCAAGTCTTTATTACATTTTTACCTTTTTCTCTAAAAAACTATGTCTCACTATACTAACTCAAACATGCTAGTTGGCAGTTTTTGCCTTTTATTTAGCAAAGAAGTCAGACTGCAACACATGGGTTTCAAACTCAGGTACCCATCAACGTATTCTTGGTTCTGCACGTTTTGTTTTTTTTCCTCACACTTCTCACGTTACCTTGAGTTTAACATCATACAAAGCTACTTTCTTTTTGTTCCTTCTTGGAAATACAATGCTGACACATAGCTTCTTTCCACCTCTGCCGGTGACTGTGTGCAAGACCTGTGTCATCAGCTTGCACAATTCAAGTCACATTGAACTGCATGAGATAAATAGGAACCCATTTTCCAAATGACTCACACCTGTCTCGCTCTGGAGCACATAAAAAGCAGAACTCTGTAAACTGCCTTTCAATCTTTTTTTTTTTTTTTCCCCCTTTGTGAAAGGACCCTGACAGAATACTGGACCTGCCTGTCAGCTAAGTGAAGGGGAATAGAACATCACAAAGCAAAAAACTGTGATGTACAAAAAGGTAAATTGGTGTCATCTGTTTTAAACAACGCCTACCCTTTACATAACAATTAATCAACTTAAGTTGACTTCTAATTCCAAGTTCTATGTTAAAGTAACCTGTAAACTTCTTCACCAACTCCATCGATCCCACCAAGACTTCTTACTATATACCAAGCAAAATGTAACAAAGGCTATCAAGGCCCTGATCAACAAGATAAATGGGGTCTTCTGAGGTGCAAACAATACAGAATACACTCAATGTAAAGTTCAGGGAGACATGACAGGAGTAAAACCTCAATTAGAAGAACAGGGAACATGCATTTATTGTCATGAGGACCATCCCTGATTTCAGGCCAACTAAAAACAGCAGTCATGGGCAGTGTGATTAAAACAAATAAGTCCAATTCATTTTGTTGTGAAAAATACAAATTTCTTAATTATGTGCATACAGCTACTGGTATGCTTATCTTTCCTTTTGTCTGTCTTGTAGGCCACTGAAACTGTTGCGATGGTCATGTCCAACTGTATGGAACACTTTAATACGTCTCCATAATCTGCCTGATTTGCAGAGGGGACCTGTGCTGTGGAAGACATCATGCCTTGCTTTACACAATATAAACAAGTGGTATGCTGATGTCCCCATCACTGAAGGATTCATTTGGTGAATAATTGTAGTTCTTGAGATGGGTAGTATATACAAGTATATCCATCCATCCATCCATTTTCTTTACCCGTTTGTTCCATTTTGGGTCACGGGGGTCGCTGGTGCCCATGTCCAGCAATCACTGTGCGAGGGGCGGGGTAC
>NC_056520.1:5766485-5780820 GCF_014905685.2 Nematolebias whitei | reverse complement strand
GGTGGTCATCCCAGATTTTGAAGTGGCAACCCCATTTTCAAAAGGAAAGTTTCTTACATCTACATGCAGCCATACGCCAAAAACAAAATTGGCCCCTTGCTTACTTATCAAGTAATCATGCTCCCAAAGTTTACAAATATACGGAGACAGCCATCTTGAATTCTAACATGGCAACTCAGCTTTTGAAAGGAAACATTCTTACATCTATATGTATCCGCACACCAAAATAGAAGTTGGTAGCTCACTTTCTTTTCAAATTATCACGCTCACAACATGCACGGACAGATGGACGGTGGTGCAAAGGGCATTTACAAGTCCAATTTTCGCTTTGCAATGGGAGACAATATCCTCAAAGTACTTGTGCTTAAGAAGACACACTGTCAGACCACTTCTGTACTGGTTACATTTTGGCCACCAAAAGCATTAATTTTGATTTAGGAATGCTTTCACCTTCCCATCGAATCACATCCACAAGATGAACAGATGGACAGACCAGCATACAATGCAAAGATTGTGTCTTGTTGCCTTTCCAATACATTCAGCAAAGATCGGCTTGACTGGGTTAACAGGTGACAATGATGGAGATGGAGACCCCTTTTCATGTCTTTCTTAATGGCACATCAAAATTTGATTTATGATTGAAAGGGCTTTAATATACTGTGTCTATAAAATGATTGCAATGGAAAGACTAGAATCGAGCCAATCCGCTCATTCTTATAAAGACGCATTTCAATACATACAATGCATAATGGCTAAAATTTATTGCGATATATAAATAATAATGACTTTAAAAATTTAAAATAACTAAATTAAAGTACATTTGAATCATCTTGTACAAATATAATGTTTTGAAATGCATCCTTCATAAGTTTCCATTTTAGTTTGTATTCGTTTCATTTTATTTGCCATTTATCACGAGTAATCCCCCCCCCCAGAAGAACATCTGTAATGGAACTTTAAGTGTGTGTCTCGTTAATAAAAGGAAGACATAAAATGCCTCAGGGTGCCCCAGATAGCTGGGAGAAATGCACACACTTCACTCTGAAAATTAGGGGTTATTTGGTGATTTGGTCAGGGATCACTTCCACTGTGGACTATCCACTCTGCAGGATGTCACAGTGCATTGTTCGAAGAAGCTGTCACACTGTGATGGCACATCATTATATTTGTGTCCAGGATCTCTTTAACTGTAGAGAAACGTTCTATGTACAGCCTAGCAGGGAAAAAAAAAGATGTTTTTATTAAATCGGTTTTGAGACCTAAGAGGCTTTTTGTGCTACAGCGGGGCTTGGAGAGGAAATGGGAAGCTTTAAACTTTGTTGTGGGAGAGTCAGCATCTCTGCTGCTTTTAAGGCTTCATAACTTTTTGGCAAAATCTCAGCTTTACAAGTGCTACTTGACACAGGGTCTGCACTTCACAAATAATATTAAACATCTGTCCATTTGCATCAATCTCACACGTAAATTCATGTTTCGACCTTGTCTCCACCCGGTACCCATCCCAATTACCATTCATCATCCAAACTGACAGGTTTGAAAAAATAGCATGCGCTCTAAATTGGCAACTCTTAAACAGCACTGCCTAATAAAGCGGAAAACACGCACAGTGGCCTGCTTATGAAATTAATTAGCAGGAAAATACCTGTCATGCGTGCCATAATTACCGGCCACTCGCTCTGGTGAAGGCCGCCTTAAGCACGCATTGTTGACTGCGAGATGACTGTATGATGCCACAAGGAATGTAAACAAGTTGAAGATACTTCAGTGATGAAAAGGTTTTAGCGTCGTCTGCCTGATGCAATTTTTTTCACGCAAGGTAAATGGATCTTATTTCAGATGACATTTACAACGCTCTTTCCACTATTATTCTGTGTTCTCACCACAGAACAGTTAGTCACTGACAACATAAAACGGCACATCTTCAATAAATACATTCCCAAACTAAAGATCTTTCTGAACATCATTTAACCCATTGCCTTTAAAACAAGTTTTATTCCAAATTTGTGTTTTGAGAAATTGCAGTTTTAACCATTTTGTTATCGAAAACCTCAGTCTTATGCACTATCAATATATCCCATTCAAAGTACAGTGATCCCTCACGTATCATGGAGGTTACATTCCAGAGACCCCCAAAGTACTTGGAAATCTGCAAAATGGAGGCGTTAAATTGGGGACTGGGAGGCACCTATTATTCTACACCTCGGAAGAGTGTCTACATTTCTATCTCCGTTAATGCGGCCCGAACCACAGTGTCTACCCTCACAAAAGTTATATCAAAACGAGTGGCTCGGCCCCGTGCTATTACTTTTATTGGTATTTTGAGTTACCATTGTGACATAATTTGCGAACAAAGATGCAATGTTTCACCAACTCCAGGAACTAGATGGTGACTGCCCACTTATTATTCTACACCTAAAAAGCATATCTTTTTCAACTTTAATGTGTTCCGAACCGCAACGTGGACCCCCCACAAAGGTTATATCAAAACGACCGGCTCGGCTCAGGGAAGTGTGCAATTACTTTTATTGGCATTCGCAGTTACCATGGCGACATATTTTGCTAACAAAGATGCCAAATTTCCCATAGGAAATGAATATGAGAAAACTCTTCACAGAAACTGAGTAACATATGGAGCCATTTTGGTTCAACATGCAAGGAAGGCACCTATTATCACCTATTATTATTATTATTAATAATAATTAGTAATAATAATAATAATAAATATTTATTTAAATATAATTATTAATATTAATGCTCATTTTTGGTGTGAATATTATTAATATTTACTATTAATTATAAATATTAAATAATTATTAATACATTGACAACATATATGTTAATAATAAGTAATTATAATATTAATAATTAGTATTTAGTATTGATATTAATAATTGTTAATATTAATATTTATTTAATAATATATAGGCAGTCCCCATCAAAGTTTCTCAAGGAACTTTCTAGTTAATTATATTATTTATATAGATTTTAGGCTTTATAAGCCCATCCCACACTCCTACAAACCTTTCCCACTCTCTTATAAGCACTTCACATGCTGTTAAACACTTGGGTGATGAATGTGATGATGATGAGATGAATGCACATACACACACAATATATATATATATATATATATATATATATATATATATATATATATAAACAGGTTTAAAAACCCGCAATAAAGTGAAGTTGCAAGAAGTGTGCTGCAATATTGTGAGGGACGACTATATGTGAAGTGAGTGAATCTCAGCTAGTACTGAATCAAAGTTTATCTCAGTATTTGCAAAACTGACTGAATTATAGCAATTTTTGAATTTTTGTCAATTGGTTGTGGTTACCATCATTAAGTAGGTTGTCTCAAAAAGGTTATCAGTTGTAGTGGTATGTCTAATGATCATTTCCAAAAAGATTTATTAAGTGGTTTTTGCAAAACTTTAGTAAAAGACAGTAATCGCTGACTGAATAGTTCATTTCAGGGCTGGTCAGGAATCTTTAGGTTGGGCTTTAGGTGTCTTCTGCTGGCTTTGTGCAACTACTGAATGGGTCAAGCAGCATAGGGGGTTGAAGCTAACCCTCCATTGTGGCACCCAATGTGAGGCAGTACCAGTACTGCAACCATCAGATACCTTTTGGTCAAAGGTTATGGATGTTTTTATTATTGTGGCTGAGAACATTATTTTCCTCTGCCCTGAGAACAAGGAGCTTGGTTGTCTTCCAAAACACCCAAACCGTCTCCCAAGCACTCTCTTATCTCAAACTGAAGGAAGTCTCAGAACCTTTCGGAGCTTCTCTTTACATATCTTCCAAATTATAAAATATGGATCTGATCAGCTGGTATCTCAATGTAACTGATCAAATGTTCTCGACGCGAAGACAGGGCGAAGGAGAACCCTCCTGCCCCGATGGGACACTTGCAGCCGGATACACAATGGATTCCTGGGGGTAGTGGAAGATTGTTTGTCTGTCCATATTGTTAGTCGAGGGTGTTGAAGATGTGTACATAATTGGATTTTTGATAACATGATTTCTGCTTTTTAGAGTTGGTGGTAACCTGGCATATCGACAAATTCGAAAAATGTTGGCAACGATTTTGGCCATTGTGAAGCTGCACCGGCCTGTGTGAGGGAATGTGCCGTGCTGTGAACACTCAGACTCAAATGCTGTGTGAGCTGAGCTGTAAGGTGGATGTGATATTTGCTGGCTGAAGAGGCCCACCTTCTCTAACATCTGTGCCACCACTCCCCCTGTTTATTGGAGGCAGCTGTGGCTGAGTGGTTAAAGCAGTCGTCCTTCAGCGCAAGAGTCAGGGATTCGAATCCACCAGCAGTCACATGCCGAAGTGTCCCTGGGCAAGACAATGAACCCCTCGTGTGTCCCATCCATGTATGAATGTGATCTAAAGCACCCATTAGTCTCTTTAGAATGATTTGTTCAATTAGCTTTGTACAGATGTAGTAGAGTACAGTATGAATGGGTAAATGAGGCACAGATAGTAATGTAATGTGTCTTGATAAGATAGAAAGGTGCTATACAAGTACAGTTAATTTACCATTTATTTTAGAATCAGAATACGCTTTATTATCATTGCACTGAGATACAACAAGAATATATAGGTAGAGCCGTCTAAAAGATGGACAGAGCGCACAAAGCTGCTGCTATAAAGCGCGGCCTTCTTATTTTTATTCAGAATACATTTTTTTTAGCTAGAAAAAGGGACAAAGCCATGAGGAGAGGGATAGTGGCATTACAAACAAGATCTCTTCACACCTTGTCCTTACAGGGCAAAATTTAAGACATCAAAAAAGCAGTTAAAGCACATTTATGAACACGTACAGATGCATTTACATTGAGGCGGTCCGTGAAGCACTAACAGATAGTCCATTGTCCTGATAAGATGATGGTCAGCCGGCACAGCTCTGATAAGCCTCCACAGAAGGGAGGGGGGTTGCAACAGACAAAGCTTTTTCTTAGTTTACATATTTCCCAGGAGAAATTGATAAGTTGGCCTGTTCTAAGGCTAGCTGGGGAGAGATTCAGATAACCACAATTGTTGATTTATTCAGACAGACTATTTTCCGTCACCCTTGAGTCTGTATTAATAACTTTCCAAGGTCCAAAATGGCCATATTAGGGTGCATTGTACTGGTCCGTGCTTACGAGCCTCTTCAAGATGGTGTTTTCATGCTGACGAGTCCCAAAGCCGTTGGTGGCCTGCAATTCAAATCACTTCCAACTTACGGATTCGCTTGTAAAGCAGCTGATTTTGAGTCCTCCAGCACGAACCAGACCTTCACATAGACAACAGCCTGACGAGGTCCAAATTAGCTGCGACCGTTTTCTTTGTATGTTGATAAACCAGGATCCAGACTATTCCAAACAGGAAACCCGTTATCATAAATCCAATTATCTGCAATTTCAGCATCCTCGGTCGATAGCAGAGGTAGTCACATACCCCCCCCCCCCCCCGATTTACCCTTCTGCATGCTTCTCGTCCGAGAAGATGAGGGTTCTCCAGGACCCTGTCGCTTTGTTGAAAATAATTAGTAATATACATGGAAAGTCCAGTTGGTCAGATCCAAAACAGTAGTTTCCATTTCAGGAGATGTGTAAAAAATAGGAGCTGCTATGATACACAGACAGAGAGCTAAAAAGCAGGAGGAGAAAACGAAGCGGGAAGGAATGAGTGCACCTCGTTAGAGAGCTAGTGAAGAACATTTTATTTCATTATAATATTTACTATAATTGTTGTTAAAGTTTGTTTTATTAAACTGCATGTCAGTTTTGGCCAGGTCATTCTTGTAAATGAGCAAATAAAAAGCAAATAACATGATTCTTCAACTCATGCATTTTCCTTTTGTTATCATTCTGTCTGCATGCCTAGCATATTGTTTTGTCAGTAAGTGGACTTCCGTTTGAAAATGTTTATCACTCTGACATTGATGTATTTATTCTATTTATAGAGGTCCTGCTGGGGAATACAACCAAATGACTCATTTTGTGTTTCCTCTCATTGCAACACAATTACCCACCAGGTTCAAGAAGTAGAGTAATTTGCCAAACAGAGCATCCCAAGAGCCTTATGATTGAAAGTGCACTTCAAATGCATAAGTGACATTTTAAATGTGCTATGAAGGAACTGTCCCCAAACAGAAACTCTCACTAAGCAAGACTCGATCAGTAATTTGTGGTGTTAATACGGCACGTCACCGTGAAATTTGTGTTCTGCCTTGTAATCAAAGGCACTGACAAATCTGATCTAAAATATTTATCTTATCACCTTTAATCAGCAGATATGCATTGTGCTTATCAGTTCAGTGTGACTTGTGCATTCTTTCAGGGTTAGAGGAATATTTTTGATCTCCAGTGTCCCAGACAGTCTTCTGCTGTGCGGCAGCTGGTTAAATAGTGTAACAAGGATCTTGGGATGATTAAAAACAGAAGGTTGTAGACCATTTTCCCTCCTCCCCTGTCCCTCCCGCTCATCCTTCCGCCCATCATCTCATCTCTACTCCGGCAGTTGCAAATTCTTTGAAGGCTAGATTTAATTGGATCTCCTCAGAAGGTGCTGTCGGATTAACCGAGCAGAAAAACTGTTTGGTTGGTCATGCTTCCATCTGGGTCCTCAGATTGCTTCCCACAGACAGTGATCCCAATAATCCCGGCAAAACATGATAAAGGGGCAGAGATATTGGATCAAAAGCATATATGCATTTTGATCGGGCTTTGATGGCATGAGCGGCGAGGTGATGGCAAGATAAGCGAGCTGTAATTACATGTGGCCTTGACATTAAACATGAGAATGCATGGGCTCTGGTGGTTAGAGACTTTATCTTGTTCTCCACTACTATAGAATGCGTTTGTGGTAAAAAGGTTTCAAGTGTAAAATGCCATTTTATTTTAATAAAATTAATATACTTGTATAACATTTTAAATAATAATGTGTATGTATTATCATTGTATGTTCCCATACAATGGTGAAATTGGCTCTGTAGTGCGACACGTGAGGTACGTGTCACTTATAGTATGACAAATATATGTGTATATATTTATGCATACTTTTCACGAGTTCTTCATTTTTCTGACTGTAAATGCCGTGCATTGAATTTAACAGAAATGTGAACGAGAGACGTTATTTATCTTTGACCCATCAAATGAATGGAATCATTTATTTTCAAAATCAAAGTTTAACATCAAACATTTACATTAATTTGGCAAAATATGAAAATAATAACAGACAGTTTCACAGAAAATGAACTTCAAATCACTCGGCGGTGATTTGAGGACTTTGCTTCAGACATTTCTAAAAATATCTGTACTGATTTATGAGAGAGAAGAGTTTAAGATTAAATTGAGATTTATCTTACAGAGGAAATGTGTGAGGGAATTTAATCTGTTTAACCAGAAGTTGCACGCTCCGTCCGATCTCAGCTTCTCACGGTACACTTGGTCAAAATAGAACCATCTACCTGTTGACGATGAATCAGCGTTGGATGTAGTTCCTTTCTGACTCGTTTCAGCGTCTCCGTCGAGAGCTACCAAACCTTCAGAAAGTCGTGCGTTGATTAGCTCAAAACAGAATTATAATCCCCAAAAAACCTCTGGATTCTTCATTGCTCTGAAGCTTTCAGAACCGACTGCATTCTCAATCTTGGAACTCTCACATTCTCCAGAACTCTCAATCTGTTGTCAGCTTTCATTCTTTTTCTCTTCCATGAACTGAGAAGTTGCCACATTTTATTTGGGTCGACTTCCTGTTCAATTTAGAGCTTTCTGATTCGTGGAAGGACCAGAAAGAGGAGTGGATTTGTGACGTAAGATGTTATCATAAGTCAAGGATTGTTTACAACATACAGAAAAGATTATTGCAGCAACAGCAGACTTCGTGGAGTCTCACACTTTGTAATCTTTTCAAATAGTAAAACATGACATTTTTCTCGGTAAACATTTTAGTTGACCGAAAACCAACCTTTAACATACTTACGACAGCTTGCTCATTTCAGACAGAAAATCAAGAAAGGCATATTCAGGTGATTTCTTCTCTGAATGAGGAACAAAAATCATTACTTACTGTTTATGTAAAATAAAAATTAGTAGTTCTTTTCAACCTGTAAAGCATTGAGTGAACTAACACAATTTGATTATCAAAACATTTGTAAGACAGTAATGATTATAAAGAATTGTCTTTTCTGCTTGATTAATTCAAGAAAGAAAGTTCATCAGATGGTTCAGACTTATTCAGATCAATGAAAATAACAGTCTCTGTCCATCTGGTAGATTTGAGGTTATCTGGTTCACTACAGCTCTCTGCATTTAACCCATCCACCGCTAGGTGGAGCAGTGGGGAGCTATTGAGGACGCCTAGGAGCAACTGGAGATAGGGTGTCCTGCTCAGAGACACCACGAGATGTGCAATGACTGGGGATCGAACCCAGGACCTTCGGGTTTTGAGTTGGCTGCCCTGCCCCTACACCATCTCGACCCCCAAACATCTTGCGTTGTCGGCAAGATAAAATGCTTATATGGTTTAGTTACTTGGCTAAAAACAGTCTTTTTGTTCCGTTTTGGAGGTTTAGTGTCAAACCCAAATGCAGGCATACTATGGAGATTTACAAAAATAAAGTAATTTATAAACAAAACAAGCTGACAAGGCAGCAAACTTACATAAATGCTGGACACATGGAGGAAAGACGGGAACATGGAGCTTGATAGGACAATGCCCAGACAACAAGGAACACAGAGATACAGACTTAAATAGGAACGTTAATGACAACACCTGGGACAGACAACAGGTGGCGGAGGTAAGAGCTGATTACACGAGGGAAAATAACAGGAGCAGGAACAAACATAAGAGGGAGCCAGACACAAGGGAACACAATCTTCACATGTTTTAGTTCATTTATTGCTTGCTGCCACGAAAAGTGGGCAACTGTGTAATTGCCTGACAGTGTATGCTAATTTGTCTGTTAGCAAAGTACATCAAGAACAGATGGATATTTTTTTTTTATCATCAAAATTATGTTTACATCTGAATAATGTTTTGAATCAACCCAATCCAAGCAACTACATGCTAGCAGACCTTAAACACATATGGGTGTAACTCGGTTTCTTGTACAGATATGTTTAAAAATGTTGCATTAGTAGTCAAGAGGCATATGCATACTCTCATTGTCTAAAATGTTGGTATGCAAGATGGCAGCCAATGTACATTGCGTCAAAGAATGCTAGACCTTTCATGTCAGAGATGAACATTTACAGATTTATTTTCATTTAAGAAAATATTAAAGAAAAAAGCCTTTTACAATCCAGGATTTGGTAAAGTATTTGGCAATCTTGAAAACAATGTCTAAATGGGACCCACTAATTGGATAAAAACAAAAAACAGATTTATTGAAACAAATTAGTGCAAGAAACATATCGAGGTAGGATGTTTGAAAAGATAATCAAGAAAAGTTGGATGTTCAAACATTAGCGTTATTAGGCTGCCTTAAGGCCCAGGCCTCCCTTGTAAAATGACAACAGAAAAAAAAAAAAAAAAAACACTGAGCGTTCATATGAGAACGCAAATGACCCATAGCTTTTTATGCCAGAAATGTATACTATCACCTTATGTTGGAAAATAAAGCTAGTCTTTTGGTGAGCAATTTGCTCAATCAACAAGATCTAAATTTAACAAGTGATGCACCGATGTCCCCCGTCGCTGAGGAATTTGAATAGTGAACATCTGCAGTTTGAGATCAGTGGATAGCCTGGATTTGGACATGGTGACCCTTTTTTTTTTTCCAGTAGGGACCTGTCTTATGCCTTGATGCAGCTACACACCAAAAACAGAAGTCGGCACATTGCTTATTTTTCCAAGTGATCACATTTACATATGGTGGCAGCCATCTTGATTTTGATATAACAACCCAGTTTCCAAAAGGAATCTTTCTTAAGCCTAGATATAGCCACAGACTAAAATGAAAGTGAGTACTTCTATTTTTTAAGTTATCATGCAACTTGCATTTACAGACTGAGGGCATTTCCAGTTACCCTTCTTTGCTCCATAATGGGGAAGAAAAATGTGTGGATCAAATAAAAAAAATAATTTGAATTAGATCATACAGTCCAATGTTCTGCATTTATGTCACCTGCTATCTGTCACATGGTCCTAATGCTGACCTGGACTGACCAGGTGATCCTGTCACACCTTTACAATCTCACCCTGCACTCCTTACATGGACTTCAGGACATCTGCAACAAAACTTCTAACTAAATCAGAAAATCTGCAAACCTTCCAAGCTTCCTCACCCTGCTTGTAGTGAACAGACAGCTAGAAACAGCAGACCAAAACAAGGTTTGGGATTATAAAGCAATCCTTTAATCTATACCTGAGCCAGGAGAATATGTCATCTGTGTAGAAAACATCCTTTCTATTCGAGTACCTAAAATATTTAATTCAATACTCCGTTTCAAAAACCAGGGTTTATATAACCAAAACCTTGTATATCTGGAGTTTAGGGAGTTCAGCTACCCATAAGGACCTCAGGCAACTTTGCCATTGCAGTTTCTCTTCATAATTTATACAAACTTCCAGCAAAACTCTACTGATTTTCTCAGGAAATAGTTGACTGCAGTTAAGGACAGATCTAGTGGACTATATTCTTACATAGTCGTGTAGGGAACAACACGTACCTGAAATGTCAACAAGACAAAAAAAAAAAGTTGATTTTAGGAAGAAGATCTTCCAAGAGTTTCACTCTTTGAAACAATGTCAATGTGGTTGAGCTACAGATTATAGATTGGATGGAAAACAAGAGTCATAACAGTCTATTTGTTAAAGCTAGCATCCCACTGTTGGTAACTAGTTGTCCAAGTTGTCCAAGAAATTCACAAACGAGTCTCCAGAATGTCTCAACATTTGAGGGAGTTCTCAATTTCATGGCTTGAGTCAAGGACGCTTGCAGTCTGCTTGCTAACGATGTTTAAAAATTATTTTTTTAATCCTGTGCAAAAAACTCTAAAAATAGGCAATGCAAGCATCTCATACCATGCTCAGACCTATCTCAGGATCTAGGTGGGTGTCCCGAGAACTTTATGTTAACATCTCAAAAGAACAACAAAGTTCATGCTCAATCATCCCGGTGCCAAATCCAATAATTCTCAGTCGGGTCATCTGGACGGTTTCTTTTATACAGACATTTCGCTCTCTATCCGAAGGGCTTCATCAGTCAGGAGTTCCAGTAAACTGTTTCCCCACAAAGCAGTAAACTCCTTAAGTGAACCAACCAGTTTGCTGGAACCAAGATGGTTTCTGGGGGCCATCCTGTCCCTCGTCGACTCCTCCCAGGCAGGCAGCCACAGCCAAAGTGGTTCAAGGCAACAAAGTTAAAAAGAGCTTTCAGATAGAAATTATATAAAAGTCTGAAAAAAAACATTCTATGACAGGAACTGGGTTTAGGGATTTGAACCAGATTACAGACAACAGGAAGGTTTTAAAGATTTCTTAATAAACTGCTTCTGGTGGAGGTCTTAGTCCTTGGGCCGGCACAATCTGAAGAGATACAGTTAATGAGCAGGAGTTCTATTGTAATTTTCAGATTGTTCTGATGACAGTCACCAACTTTCACAGACAGATGAGGGAACGATTCCTTGAAGGAGTTGGTTCTGGTGACATCACCGGTGGTGAAGATGAGCTGGCTTTGAGACCGAGTTGAGCAGTGAGCAGCAAGGAGGGAAATCCAAATGGCAGGTTCAGAGAAACAGTCAAGGTCGATACATGGGTGGTCAGAGATCCGAAGCCAAACTTGAGACGAGATCCAAAAGTCGTGGTCGTTATAGAGGATGCTGAGGTCATTTCCATAAGGAGAGCAGATAATCCAAAACAAACAGGCAGAGAGCATGGCGAGGAATCCGTGGAGCAGGCGTGAGGTCAAAACCAGGAAGACAAACGAGACTATGGCATGAATGCTGGACATTTACTCACTGTAAGGTTTTCAATAATCTGGCACTGAGTAGAGTGACTGTGGGGTTTAAGCAAAGGGAAAAACAGGTGAGCTGCATGAGGGCTGATTGCAGTGACTCAGCAAAGTGGGTGTGGTTAAGTGAGCAGGCAGAGGTGCAAGTTGACAGGAGATGAGAATAATAAAAATGAACAGGAACTATGGCCAGAAGGGCAAAAAACGTGACATTCTAATGATAAATTGTAATTAAGAAAAGGAGTAGACCACCCACGATTTCAATGTGGAAGTTTTGTTCATGCCTAAAATCCTCCATGATCATGTTTTGCTGTGCAAAACTGTGTACTGTGTTTTTAATCTGCATTTCAAGGCCTCTCCAAGATCATGCAAAGCTTATCCACAATCGGGCCAATCTTCATCGTTGTAGAGTTGTCAATAAATGTTGGACCTTAAGGGTCCAACGCAGTTCTAGTCATATGTTGCAAACCTTCCAGCTGATACCATAAAAAACAAAAAGGCTGTTTTTGGAATCACAGTTTTAACATTAGCTTTGTTTGGGACTGCCTAGAAAGATAGCCACCTATTGTCCACCTGAAAAAGGTCTTGCTTTTTTATCAACTTTAATACAGCCCGAGCTGCAATGTGTACCCACACAAAGTTTATATCAAAACTACCGTCTCGGCACTGTGATGTGTTTTATTATATTTGCTGATGTTTCAAATTACCATGGCAATGTAATTTGCAAACAAAGACACCATTTTTCTCATTGAACAACACTGACAGAACTCTAGTTTCTAACTGCCACAGTGAGGTCACATGACTTGGAATGGAGAGATCTCTGAACAAAACACCAATTAACTTTGGAGCCATTTTGGATCAAGATGGTTGCCGCAGCTACACCAGAAAACTCAAAATTGACTATAACTCAGTCATTTGAGATATTGAACTGAAATTTGATATGGTCGTAGATGAGATCCATCCATCCATCCATCCGTTTTCTTCCGCTTATCCGGGGTCGGGTCGCGGGGGTAGCAGCCTAAGTAGGGAGGCCCCAGAATTCCCTTTTCCCAGCCACTTGGGCCAGCTCCTCCAGGGGAATCCCAAGGCATTCCCAGGCCAGCTGAGAAACATAGTCCCTCCAGTGTGTCCTGGGTATTCCTCTGGGTCTCCTCCCAGTGGGATGTGTCTGGAACACCTGACCAAGGAGGAGTCCAGTAGGCATCCTAACCAGATGCCCAAGCCACCTCAACTGGCTCCTCTCGATGTGGAGAAGCAGCAGCTCTACTCTTGAGTCCCTCCCAGATGACCAAGCTTCTCACCCTATCTCTAAGGGAGAGTCCAGACACCCTGTGGAGAAAACGCATTTCGGCCTCCTGTATCCGTGATCTTGTTCTTTCGATCACAACCCAAAGCTCATGAGCATAGATGAGGGTAGGAACATAGATCGACCGGTAAGAGAGAGAGAGAGAGAGATTCTTTATTGTCATTCGCACCTCATGTGGTACATGTGGTGGAGCGAAATTATGTACACAGGGTCCCAGTTACATCCAACAATAAAATGTATAAGAAAAACAGTAATAACATCTAAGATATGAACTAAGAAAAACATCAACTAAATATACACTAAGCACTCATAACATAAAACATTGAACAACACCACAAACATGAACATGAGTCTGTGAGCAGACGTGCACGCATGAACACATCAACATTGAAACAGATCAGCAGCAACATGAAACAGATCAGCAGCAACATGATATGGTTTTTCACAGTGATTATTCTAGTTAGAGATTCATGAGTCTAACAGCCTCAGGGTAGAAGCTGTTCCTCAGTCTAGTGGTTCTACACTTAATGCTCCTTAACCTCCTTCCTGAGGGGAGTGGGGCAAAAAGTGTGTGTGCTGGGTGGGTGGGATCCTTCATGATGCAGGTGGCCCTCTTCCTGCATCTGGAGGTGTAGATGTCTGTGATGGTGGGGAGACTGACTCCAACAGATTTCTGTGCAGCCTTCACCACTCTCTGCAAAGCTTTTCTTTCTGCAGCTGTGCAGCCTCCATGCCACACATTGATGCTCGAGCACAGGATGCTCTCCACTGCACACCTGTAGAAGGAGGTGAGGACTGAGCTTCCCAGACCAGCTCGCCTCAGCCGTCTGAGGAAGTAGAGTCTCTGATGAGCTTTCTTGATCAGGCTGGTGGTGTTGTTGCTCCAGCTGAGGTTGTCATTCATGTGTACACCCAAGTACTTGTAGCTGGAGACCACTTCCACCGCAGATCCTCTTATGTTCAGGGGGGTGTAGGTGTTTTTGTTCCTTCTGAAGTCCACAATCATCTCCTTTGTCTTCTTCACATTGATGTGAAGGTTATTCTCTCTGCACCAGCTCTCCAGGTGTTCCACCTC
>NC_056520.1:5728266-5761485 GCF_014905685.2 Nematolebias whitei | reverse complement strand
CATGTTGCTGCTGATCTGTTTCATGTTGCTGCTGATCTGTTTCAATGTTGATGTGTTCATGCGTGCACATCTGCTCACAGACTCATGTTCATGTTTGTGCTGATGTTCAATGTTTTATGTTATGAGTGCTTAGTGTATATTTAGTTGATGTTTTTCTTAGTTCATATCTTAGATGTTGTTACTGTTTTTCTTAGACATTTTATTGTTGGATGTAACTGGGACCCCGTGTACATAATTTCGCTCCACCACATGTACCACATAAGGTGCGAATGACAATAAAGAAACTCTGACTCTGACTTTCATTTTAAATCTTTTGTATCTTTTTTTTTATATTGTTATGGAATTGTTTTGTACTTTTTAAAATGAATAAACTTTATACCATACCATACCAAATCAAGTTTTTAAAATGGCCTCCTATTTGCATGCAGTAGAGGCTGTTGTTCCTTTCAAACACTGGCACACTTGAGTTTTATCTCATCCTCATTTCTCTCGCTCTCATTCCCAATGTGATTATACAAACTATAATTAAAGGTGTCACGTGGCCAAGTCAATAAAATTAGTCACCAACAACACAATTTAGATCAGCTCATAAGAGATCTTGGGCAAACATTATTAACTGTCTCCCCTTTACTTCTTATTTACACAGCTAAAAACCCATGAGCCAATTATTGCAGTGCAACAAAGCAAATAGCAACCACTTTTGTTTTTAGATATCTATTTGACTTTTTTTTCTGTATGCATGTCTTTCCTGAAATATCAAATGAACCACTAACTGATTTCAAACTTCTATAAAGTCATTATTTGATGCACAACTAAAACTGATTTAATATATGAGTCAACACATCTACAACTTGCTGTCACAGAAAGATCACCTTAGAAAACACAAAAATGACATTAGCTCACTCTGTTTTGCAGATATCAGGTGTGATACTAGACTTTGCACATGTTGAAACATTGAACCAAATACAATAACGTGGATGTTTAAGTCAGAACAAGACCAACTTTCCCAAAGCTGGTTCTATTGCACATTTGAAGTCCAATACCCATTTTGTAAACAAAAGGGTCTTTATTAAAAAAAACAATGTCATTACAATTTTTATTCCATTGTTGACTCTTGTTTATTGACATATAGTGTTATGATAACTGAATACCCAGAGAGAAGGACTGAAAAATGAACAAACTTCAAGACTACGTGGAAAGTTTGGTGAATTTATTTACGGTGAAAATATTGGCACATGCAATATCAGGAACACTGAAGAGCAAGGAGAATGGTCAGATAGGAATAATTCAGGAATGGATTATGTAGATTGTCTTTGGTTGTTACAGGTTTGGTTTGTTGAGGAGGAGAGGTTCCAATAAATCCTGTGAAAGCAAGGAGGCATACAGGGCCAAATCTAGTTTATTTTGGGCGTGTGGCTGGAAGGCGAGGAAGACAGTTGAGTAGATTTCCAGGGTTTCATGGCTAAAGGTGAGGAAGACAGCTGAGGAGGCCACAATAAGGTTTTTAACATTTCACGGAGTCGTCCAGGAACAGGCGAGTCACAGGGGACAATACATTGGCAAGTAATGCTCCAGTGGCAAGGATAAGTCATCTGTTGCCTTTGATACTCCTAGTGTCTCATCAAGGAGATTGTTCACAGGTATGGTTGGCACCATCTAGTGACCTCAGAACAGTAGTGAAAACAGGAACTTCCACATAAAGTCACTCTTACCTTGCCTTATACGTGCAAACATTTATTTTTAAACATCCATCCATCCATCTATTATCTTAAGTCAGGTCGCAGGGGCAGTAGCTTGAGCAGGGAGGCCCAGACATCTCTTTCCACAGCCACCTCTTCTAGCTTTTCTGGGGGGACTCCAAGGCATTCCCAGGCCAAGCGAGAGACAGTCTCTCCAGCATGTCCTGGGTCTTCCCCCGGGTCTCCTCCCAGTCGGACATGCCTGAAGCACCTCCCTAGAGAGGCGCCCAGGGAGCATCCTTACCAGACGCCCGAACCACCTCAACTGGCTCCTCTCGATGTGGAGTAGCGGTTCTACTCTGGTCTCTCCCGGATAACTGAACTTCTTACCCTGTCTCTAAGGGACAGTCCAGCTACCCTGCAGAGGTAACTCATTTCAACCGCCTGTATCCGTGATCTAAATCTTTCAGTCACTACCTAGAGCTCGTGACCATAGGTGAGGCAAAACCCTTGACCTGAAGAGAGCAATCCGCTCTTTTCCGGTTGAAGACCATGGCCTCTGATTTGGAGGTGCTGATTCTCATCCCAGCCACTTTACACTCTGCTGTGAACCACTCCAGTGTGAGCTAAAGATCACGACACATTGACACTAACAGGACCACATCATCTGCAAAGAGCAGAGATGGAATCCAGAGGCCACCAAACTGAAATCCCTCCACCCCATGGCTGCAACGAGAAATTCTGTCCACAAAAGTTATGAACAGAATCAGTGACAACCGGCAGCCCTGGTGGAGTCCAACTCCCACCCTGAAGGGGTCCGACTTACTACCAGGAATGCAAGCCAAGCTCTCGCACTACTTGTATAGGGACTGAACAGCTCAAAGCAACAAGCCCCCAATCCCATACTCAAAGAGTAATATTCTTAAACATATTCAGCTATAATTTGCATTTGGAGGAGTGGGCATCACTTAAAGCCCACACCCCTAGTACACAGAATCTGCTTACCAAAATACAACAAAAGAGCTTCCGTAAACCAGGTCCTGCTGACTTCAGTTTCCAACAGTGAGAGAAGGCCAGACATGTGGTATAGTATTATAATATGCCAATAGTATTAGTGGAATGGACCAGATGTTAGTCCCAATTTTTTAAATAGAGAAATGAGAGAGAGATATCCAATAATCATGGGATTTCAGTTCTCAGCCTCCTCTGGAAAGTTCAATAGAGAATCTCAATCCAAATCTCAGATTCAGGACGAGCAGTATGGCATGTTTGGATATAGAGAAGGCTTATGACCGTGGTCCCTGGGGCATTCTGTGGGGAACACCTAATCAGGATGTCTCCTGGGAACCTCCTTTTGGAAAATGTTTGGGCACACCCCAGGGGAGGGCCAGGATTTGCTAGAGGAATTATACATCCTCTCAGGCCTGGGACTGCACTGGGTTCCCCCAGGAAGAGCTAAATGCCATCACTGAACAGAGGGATGTCTGTGTTTCCCTCTTGAACCAGTTGCCTCTGTGACCCAACCACATATAGGCAGATTTACTGTAGATGGATGGATGTTTCTACATGTTTTTTAAATGACCTTTGCCCTTTGAATATTTAACAATTTCATGTATAGCACTTTAGTCAGTCATGGTGGTTTTAAACTTTACTGACATTATTTCCAAGAGCAGGACTTCAAGAATTGGGGTCACTGTACACGAAAATGGGAAGTGTATTAAAGAGATAAAAATAGATTTCAGGCAGATGGAGTAGACTGAGAAAAGTTTCAGGAGTGATTTGTGACAAAAGGGTGTCAGCAAATGTCAAAGAAAAAGTTTACAAAACAGTTGTAAGACCATCTATGTTGTATGGTTTGGATACAGAGACATGGACAAAAATAAAGGAGAAAGAACTGGAAGTAGCAGAAATGAAGATGTTAGGAGTGACAAGAATGGATAGGATTAGGAATTAAATCATCAGAGGTACAGCACAGGTTGACCAACTGGGAGCTAAAGTTAGAGAGGCTAGACAGATGGTTTGGACATGTCCAGATGAGGGACAATGGGTATATTGATACAAGAATGTTAGAAATACAGCTGTCAGGAAAAAGTCAAAAAGAAAGGCCAAAGAGAAGATATATGGATTGTATTAAGAGTGGACATGGAGGTAGTTGAAGTGAGGACAGAAGATACAGAGGACAGAGAGAGATGGCGAAGGATGACTCGCTGTGGCGACCCCTGAAGAGGGAAAGGCTGAAAGAAGAAAAATAATTTTCAAAGTTTGACCAAAATGGCTAAAACCTCAATATTCCTCAAAGAAAGCTAATTCAAGTCCTCACTTCAGACATGAAAGGCAGCCAGTGATATGCATACATTTAATTTGATATTTCTGTGCAGATAAAAAACAAACAAACATTTTATCCATGAGTATATAGAAAACTGTCTTTAATTTAATGTCGTCACATAAAAAGTTTGTGTAAATCTCAAAACCACCATTAAAAAGGTGCAAACAGTAAGAAGTTATTGTAAGCTGCTGTTAAGCTACCTGAAAAATACATGACACATTTTTACACCTTCCTGATTTGTCAGACAGTTTTTACACTATGTACAATTAATGGTCTAAGAAAAGACCCAACCTTTCCCAAAGACTTTTTGGTGTGAAATAAGACTAAAAGCACCCACATGCTGACTTTGCGGCTATTGATTGAAAATGTGTTTTTCTTCTCTGCATGTTTTCTTCCTGCTCATGCAGAAAGCTAAATTACAAGCAGTTGTCTTTGAAAGCACAAAACCATGCCCCTTAGGGTGTTCTTAAGGGTGGCTCAACACTGCACAAGATGGTAAACAAGGATGATGCAAGTGTGGTGTTTTGAATCCCAACCAACTGAACGACTTCTCTAAAAGTTATAGGTGTACATTTAGTGGGTACTTTATGTTTTATAAAAATCCATCCAGTGTAAAACTTTTATACATCTATGTAAACTGTTGTAAAAGTCTGCCCTTTCAATTAAAACATATTAAAGATATCCTGATGCATGCTCAATAATCCAAGTAGAAAAATCTAAAAAGTTAAATCTGGTACTCTGGACATTCAAAAAAACAAAACAAAACAAAACAAAAATTGTAGAAACATTTAATCTGAAAGACTTCTTCAGTCTGAGGTGCTGTATTCAGCTCAGTCTTATAAATAGCACCTTCTCAGAGTGGATCAACCAGTTTGCTGCTGACAACCAAAACCAGCTGTTCACATAAGAAGGACCATCAGCCTAACGATGGATCATTAGCACACTGATGGCTGTTTACTATTCACAGAGGATTGAGTGATACTAGCAATAACATCATTGTAAGAGGGGGACAGATGAACATGGAGGCCTCCACCCCTGTTTAATGATGGACGATTTCTTTTCACAAAGATGGCCTCCTTTACTCCTCTCTCAAACCATCGTTCCTCTCTGTCCAGGATGTGAACATCTTCATCCCTGAAAGAGTGACCGCTGGCCTGGAGATGAGTGTAGACCGCAGAGTCCTGGCCTGATGGTGTTGATCTTCTGTGCTGGGCCATCCTTTTGGCCAGTGGCTGTTTAGTTTCCCCGATGTAAGACTGATCACAGCCCTCCTGACACTGAACATACACACACAATATTACTCTGTTTGTGCCGGGGGACTGGATCTTTGGGATGAACCAGTCTTTGCCGTAATGTATTTTGGGGTTTAAAAGCCACTGGGACGTTATGTTTAGAAAATAAACGTCTCAGTTTCTCTGATACTCCCTCAACATATGGAATGACCACTGGTCTGGGTCTGGGTTCCTCCTTTTCACCTGTTGGCTGACTGGAGTCCTGTTTGGGTTTCTTCTCTGCTTTCAGGAAGGCCCAGTTAGGATATCCACATTGCTCTAGAACCTGTCTTGTGTGGGATTTCTCCTTCTGCCTGGCTCCTGAGTTAGTGGGGACGCTGTCTGCTCTGTGATACAGAGTCCTGATGACTCCTAACTTGTGGTCCAAAGGGTGATGGGAGTCAAACTGCAAATACTGGTCTGTGTGGGAGGGTTTGCAATACACCTCAGTTTGCAAATGTCCTATATCAGAAACTGAGACCTCACAGTCCAAGAAAAAATGGCAGGGGGGGTTATTGGACTCTGAGGTGTCAGTTTCTGATAGAGGACATTTGCAAACTGAGGTGTACCACAAATAAACGGATAACTGAACTTATCATGCCACCTCTATGGGAGAACAAGAGTTTGTGACCATACCACCACTACCCAGAGTTTGTGACCAAATCGGAGGGTAGGAACTTAGACTGACCGGTAAAGAGCTCCCTCTTCAACACAATGGACTGGTGCTGAGTATGCACTGCAGAATCTGCACTGATTTGTCTCTCAATCTCATGCCATATTACCCAAATTACTAAAACTCCTTCACTTGAGAGAGCACCTTACCAACTTGGTCAGGGCAGACCACCCTTTTCCAACTGAGGATCGTGGCTTCACATTTGGAAGTAGAGCCATTTGGAGCTAAACAACCAATGATTACTTTTTTTCATGTTTAAATAAAACTTGCCTAGCAGTTCATATGATATTTTGGTGGCAGAAACACACAGACTAAAGCAAAATCATCAGGTAAATAGTACTATATACCTCCTATGCAGATCTCCCACTGCATCTTGGTAGGTATGTGCTTTCACCAAAGATTTAGTTAAACACTTAAAGGGTGTCTGATATAAATAATACATGGCAAAGATTCCCCTCAGGGTGTTATATGGTAATTTTAATCAGGGAAATGTATGTGTAGCATGAAAAATGTTTTCATCCCCCTTGTCTCTAGTAGTGTATGTGTGGGTTATTAAAATGATCATGATTCAAAACGAGGCTATAGATTACAAACATGGTAGACAAATGTTTGTTGACAGTGATATCTCACCCCACTGCTGTGATTAAGCAGTCCCCTTCTGGCAGATATTACAAACTGCCTGCATTATTGTAATTCAAACAATCACGTATGGTTTATGGCCTGGTTGTCTAAACAGTGGGCAAGAAAACACAAAGGGCTGGTTCAGCTGGATGCCCACACCTAAGGGATTGTAGTACTGAGGGGGTAGATTTCCAAGTTTGTCACAATGATTAATCTAAGCGGTTCAAAAGACAATAAAATCAAAAACTGATTGTGTGCCAAACAGCTGTGAAAAACTCGGTGGTTGTATCTTTGCTGGCCGCTTTGGTAAAACTAAAATTTCACATAAGCACAACCAGTGATTGAGAAAATGTATTTATAATAAAATTAGTTCAAATTATTAGTTGCTCCATTCAAAATGAAATAGTAGTTAACTATTACTTTATAAATGTATATTTTAAAATAATTTTATTACTTTTCAATTTTTTTAATGTTAACCATCGTGTTGACATTCAACTGTTAACTATTTTCAAATACCCACATTTTGTGTGTGTGTTTTTATCTGTGGGAAGATTTTAGTTCACTAGAATAAAAAAAATATATATATGTGTATGCTCTGCACAACATCAGTCTGTTTTGTTTTACACAAAATGGACCTTTTTACAGATACTAATACACACGTTCACGTTCAGTAGTTTGTGATGCATTCTGGTATGTATTAATGTCTACTTCTGGTTCTTTGACATCTAAATGACTTATTTGTCACTGATTATGCCCTCCTTATCCAACAAATAACTCAAAAATATATATTCTGGGGTTGGAAGTTTCATCTTTGTGTTTACTTTTGTCAACATTTGGTATTCTAACAAAGTATTGTACCATAGCTACTAGAAGTATATGAATGCATGTGGAGATGTGGCACTTGACTATACATCTGTGCATTGGTGGTGTCTATATAAAGGTCCATTATTGAAAATATTCTAATTTTAGAAATAATATAGATTTTCTGCTTTCATTTGAACTGATCATTTCATTTGCAATGTGCCAACCCATCCCACATACAGGAAGTGAGAAGATATATATATATATATTTTCTTCTTTTGGCTGCTCCCTTTGTCAGGGGTCGATACAGCGAACCAAGTTGCATGACTTTGCGATGGCACGCATCAATGATGGTAACAAACATTTGACAAAAATGCTACGGTTAGCAGCATGGTCCTGTTAGTAGTGTAGTCATTAGCAGTGTGGTCAATAGCAGCATGGCGCTATTATCAGTGTGGTCCTGTTAGCAGTGTGGTCATTAGCAGTGTGATAATTAGTAACATGGTGCTGTGAGCGGTTCTGTAGGCAGTAAGGTTCTCTTAGCAGCACAGTCCTACTAGTGTGGTTTTGCTAGCAGTGTGGTCCTGTTAGCAGTGTGGACATTAGCAGCTCGGTCCTGTCAGCAGTGTGGTTCTGTATGCAACAATGTTCTCTTAGCAGTGTGGTCCTGTTAGCAGCATGGTCCTATTAGCAGTGTGGTCCTGTTAACAGCATGGTGCTGTTAGCAGTGTGGTCATGTTAGCAGTGTGGTCATGTTAGCAGTGTGGTCATGTTAGCAGTGTGGTCATTAGCAGCATAGTACTGTTAGAAGTACAGTTCTGTTAGCAGTGCGTTCCTGTAAGCAGCATGGTCCTGTTAGTAGTGTGGACCTGTTAGCAGTATGGTCCTGTTAGAAGCTTGGTTCTGTTAGCAGTATGGTCCTGTTAGAAGCTTGGTACTGTTAGCAGTATGGTCCTGTTAGCAGTGCGGACCATTTAGCAGCATGGTCCTGTTAGTAGTGTGGACCTGTTAGCAGTATGGTCCTGTTAGAAGCTTGGTTCTGTTAGCAGTATGGTCCTGTTAGAAGCTTGGTACTGTTAGCAGTATGGTCCTGTTAGCAGTGCGGACCTGTTAGCAGCATGATCCTGTTAGTAGTGTGGTCCAATTAGCAGTGTGTGCAACTACTGCAAAATGCAATTAAGTTTCACATTTAAAATTGTAACCAACAAATTACAGTTACTTTTATTTTGTAATTAAATTATGTAACAATTTTACATGTGACTACACACTCCCAGATCCGGAGCATGACTGAACAGATTTGTTTCCATGACGAAAGTGTTAGAATCCACTACTGTTGGGGAGTCAAAAAACAGCCTATTTGAGTCTAATGTTGCTTTAAAATAAAAAGGATCAACTTTTACATATAATGAAAAATAATAATAATTGCACCTTATGAAGAAAAAATAAAAAGCCAAGAGTTCAAGAGAGACTGTGCAAAAATACATTAAGACAAATAAGATCTAAAGACTAAAACTAAGACAACACATTACATTGAGCTCCAGTAGAACACAACTTGAGTAAAACTCATTTCATCATCTTCAAAGCTTTTTTTCACCCACATAATAGGATACTAATTAACCTTTTCAGCAGCAAAGATGTACGGCCAATTACCACATTTGATTGGTGCAGACTGTTGATCACTAAAGATGGAAAATGGGGAAAAGTGATCACTACAGCTGACTTGCTGATGGTTTCAATGCTCTCTGGTATTCATGAACAACAAAACGCATCATTCAATCATTATTTTTTACTGGATGAGTTATGCATTGACTGGATCTGGCTGTAGCATCAAGATGTAAAGCATCTCAAAGAACTAAAATCCTGAGAAATACAAACTAATCTTTCTCAGCTGGATAATTTTACACAAACAAATATACTCCCCCCCAATCTATTGCTGTATATTACTTTCGAGAGAGGTCATGTGGTTAAAGATTTGACATGTAGATACTTAACATTCTACAGGCTGCTAGTACTTTAACTGTCCAGCAGTTATTCGACAGACTGTTAAAAGGGACGAGGAAAAAACCCTGTCATTAATAGGTCCAATATGGACTTTAAAACTATACCGTGTTTGTTTATATTCTATGCAAATTTACAATTAATTTGAATCGGTTATATACTGAATGATATCGGCAAATAAATGGGTTAATTATCAGTAGATTAATTTTATACTTTTCATGCAAAACAAACAAATGTAGTGCATTGCCCAAGGTATGGGAAAACAAACCAAACAGACATGGTATTTAGGCAGGCCAAAGTTTGCTTTTTTAGTCTGCATAAAAGTTCAACTGTGCACTCACACCTCCCCAAATGAACCGGACTTTCTAGGCAAATGGAAAAGAGTTCCATTAAAGTGGACTAAGGGCTGGTGTGAATGCACCCTTAGTCCGCTTTAATTGAACTCTAGTCAGTATGCCTAGAAAGTCTGGTTTGTTTGGGGAGGTGTAAATGCACAATTGAACTCTATATAAATATAAGGTACATTGTGTCTATATTACAGAGGAAAGTAAGAAAAGCAAATAAAATGAACCAATTTTACCCACTAACCCAAAAAATGACACAGTAAGTCATAGGCGTTGCAACAATTATATGTGAAGGGGATGTGTGATCCCCAGATTTAAAAAAAATATTCATTTGACCCCCCCCCCCCCCCCCCACACACACACACACACACACACACACACACCCACACACACATTTACCATCAAATATTAGTTCACCCAGTGCAGTTTCTATTACTTCTTGAACAAACCCATTCCACTTGATTAATAGGAGAACACTCATACCACTAAAAGTCCACTCCGGGTTTTCCTGGTAACCTACAACACGTCACCACACTGCATGCAGTGTTTGTTTGAAGTCACTTGGCTTGGCAGACCGCTCATCTCTTCTGAGTTTTTTTGTCGATGAGGCAGAGGGAGACACCTCCATGTTGCGTGCTAGCTTAGCGCTACATTAGTGCTGACAGTTGTTGACTGGGGTGGTGGGGGTGTGGTTAGGATGCCTGAGAAAAGCGGATCACTACATCTGTAGCACCTTCGCTAGCACATCTGTATTGTGCTCTGCTAGCTTAGCGCTACGTTAGTGCTGGCAGTTGTCGATGGGGGATTGGCGGGGGGCGGCCTTTGGTCAGGCTACATTAAAATAGTTACTGACTCAAGAGTTTACCTATGTAGGTAAATGTAGATGTTTAACAGCTTGTTAAAATACGCTAGAATGCAGGAAATGGCATCTACTTTATTCAAAAATTTGGGGGGGAAGCCCCCCAGATGCCCCTCCAGTGTGTCCCCCACACATTAAAAATGCTTCTGATGCCACTGCAGTAAGTAAATGTAGAATAAAAAATGGAGTAAAATAACAAAACATACGTACATGTAGAAAAATGCCTTTTAAAAACAGTTAAATAACTAAGCATTCATCTTCCCTTGCGGCTCAGCCAAGGCTCTGTACTCTGATCTTTGTGGCCATTTTATTTGTCTACAAAGAGCAAAATAAACATTCCAAAGGGGTAAATGTTCCCACTTAATTTGGAAGGAAGGCAAAGCAAAACACATGCTTTAATGCTACACAGTGGGTGAGGGCAGTGCTTCTTTGCCAGTGTCTTGTTTCATAACCAGCTCATGAAAGTTGCACCGGGCTATTTGCGAATGGAGCTGACAACAGAGGCTACTTGGCTGACCATCTGTACCATCTGCTGTGATTGATGCCGCCAGATTGGAGACGCTTCCTGGGTCTTCTCCACATGTCCATGCTCTCTTTTGGTGACTAGGTTCACACCCAAACTACATGTCACTTTGATATCAGGAAAAAGGATATCTCCCCTGCTGCTATTCATAAGAATCAAAAGGTCGTGTGTAGATAGAACTGTTACAGTATGTACTTATCTATGAGGATACATTATGCAACGGGCTTTGAGTCACTACATCATAAATCATAATATGTAAAAATGAAAGGGCTTATGTTCATTGTTTTCTAGACTCACATGTAGATATTGTTCTTCAGAACAATTCTTTGTGTAATTGCATGAAAAATATCACCATTGCAATTCATTGAGTTTGTTACGTTGGAAAAATTGTTTACACTTGAACTGCTTGGACACACTTTCTTCAGGTTTTATATTTGCTTATTTTACAGGTGGGATCACCAACAAAAGAGGCATATTAGTCAGGAGTATTAGTCCCAGTAATACCCACTAACTCCAAAACTTTTATAATAAAGTAAATTACTGAGCAAGCATATGTTAGATTTCCAAATGAGCTGCTTTACGGACAGACCTAATGTGAATAACACCAGAGCCATTAAAGATTGTATGCTAATTAGCACACCAGTCAGGGTCTTATTTTACGGTAACTCATTGCTGTATACTTTCTGTGATACCACCTCTTTGTCGTGTATTTTTAAACATATTTTTGCGTGGCCATGACTGAAAAATTGAAAGACACGCTGAAATTGTCTGGATAAGAGTGAGACTTTGAATGGTTGTTTGTCTCATTTGTCTCTATGTGTCCCTGTGATGGATTTGCGACCTGTCCAGGGTGTACCCCGCTTCTCGCACAGTGACGGCTGGACATGGGCACCAGCGACCCTTGTGAAATGGAAATGGAAGAAGCGGGTAAATATAATTGATGTATGGTTGTTTTGTTGTAGTATTTTTAGCATCATGCTGTTTTGACAGTTCCATTCCTGATTGATCACATGAATACCCCTTTCTGCCAGTGTTAAATGCTACTTCACAGTCAGTTTATAATGGCGAGAGAACAACCCTACATGTTCATATTTTGTTTATTTGATTGTGGTTATACCGACTCAATGGCTATGCCAAAATACTACTAGACAACCAATATTTGAGTTTAACAAGTAAAAATAACCCCATCACATTTAAAATGTCAAATGTGGAAGTAATTATTTGTCACTCAGGCATAAAACTTGTACAAGGAAAATACTTTGGTACTGCTTTTTGTTTCCATTTTTTTACATTTTAACCCATTTTAATCTACTGCTAAGTCGGTTTACAATAAAAGGTTAAGTTATAGAATAAAGTTTGGTGAAGGGTAGAGACTGAAAATAAATATTAATAATGGGTAAATGCCATGATTGTAAGGGTTTTGGTTCAGGCAACTACTCAAATCCAAACTTGGACTGATGTGGCGGTAATAACAAAAAATGTTATTTAAATCAAACTCATAGGACTATAGTCTGGCAAAAGTACTCACAAGGATTTAAGGACACAAGGAGGACGAGGAACCCAACCAAGATGAAAGTTTCAAACATGCAACAATGCACAAATAGGGAGTGAAGGACAAAACACACATATATAAAGACAACTAGTCAGGGGATTGGGGAACACCTTGGAAGCGGGAGCCAAAACACAGGACAAGGAAACAACACAGAGAAGAACACCAGGCAGGAAGAATAAATTGAAGAACCATAAAACCAACAAGGAAGAAAAATAACCAGGGAAACCTCATGGTGTGACAGAGCCCCACTGCTAAGGGGTCAACACTCTGTTGAGTACACTCAGATGTCCTCTCCTGCTGTTGGTTATTCTCAAATGTCTGCTCCCTATTTTAGGTTTTTAGCAGATTCCCTAGTATAACTTGGTGCTGGATCATCCAGGAGGAGAGGACAGCTGAGCAGTGGCCAACCCAGTGGAGTCAGGAGGAGATCCTGCTGCAGTCAGCTGGGGACACTGAAGTTCATTCAACCTTTATTTATACAGGTTAATTCCACTGAGCCTTGGGGACTCATTTATAAGAGAGACCTGAACAAGTTACCAGGGAACACAGGGGTGGCCAGCTCAGGAAACACTGGGGCAGCTGGTTTGGGAAACACTGGAACAACTGGTTCAGAGCTTTCAGCAGGGGGAAGTTCTGACACTGGCTCGAGAACCTCAGCAGCTAGGAGTTCTACAGGTGACTCGGCAACTTTAGCAGCTAGGAATTCTGCTGCTGTCTCGGGGACTTCAGCTGCTATGGTGTTGGCCACTGATGACTCGAAGGATTTCTTCAGCATGAGTTTCCCACACAACTGCTGCCTGCAGCAAGGTGAGCTCAGAACATGCTTGCGCCGTGACTGCTGTAGGGAGGCCTGAAGAATCTACCGGTACCTGGGGGTGTCCTAGGTTCACAAGATAGTCAAAAGCCTCAAAGATTTTGTGTGACTCACCCCCAACTGGTGGACCTCCTGGCATACCCTCCGACAAGCCAGGAGTTCGTCTGCCATGTGGAGACAGTGAGGTTCAGGATCCTGCCACAGAATTCATACTGGGCCCAGGGGCAAGAGGTGGTATGGCAAGCCATGAACAGAGTGTGGAGGCTGTATTGTACCTCATGCAGCACCTAAGGTCTGACACAAAAAAGAAAAGCTTCATTTCTGAATCTATTCAGTCGCTTGTGGTTTCGTTCACTCTGTTCAGGCGACAACTAAACAGACTTGGACTCAGGTGTTGGTAATAACAAAAAGGATAGGACTTACTTTTTGCCAGCAAAAATATAAGGATTTAAGGATACAAGGTGCATGAAGCAACCCAACTAAGTCTTAAACACGCAACAATGAACGGACGGGGAGTGAAGGGCAGAATCCACATATATACAACGAATCAGGTGATCGTGAAACACCTGGTAAAACTGAACCAAAACACAGGAAATGGAAATTACACAGAGGAGAACAAAATGCAGGAAGAAAGAAGACTGACAAACCAGAAATCACGTGTCACATATTGTTACACTGCTAAACTATAAATATCCAGCAAAGCTGTCATTTAGAGGTACTCTTCAGGTTGAAGACTGTGGGGGCGCCTGCCCAAATGTCAGTTTGTGTCTTATTAGGGGGCTAGTGATTAAGGAAAGTGATAAAGTACTACTCAAGACAGGCCCCTTTTTGTCTTTACATCATTTAGTTAGCTTCATCATCAACATGCTCTGTTTCTGACAACTGAACTAGTCTCTTGGATCACCAGTTCACAAAAATAGCCTTTGGTGGCTACTGCCCTCCATGTTTTAGTTGTTTCCATGCTTCAACACACGTGAATTGTCTCCTCAACATACCATTAATTTCTGTTAATGACCTGTTCATTAAAATTGTGTGTTGAAGTGAGTACATATCAAAAATATGCAGAATATTGTCCCCTAAGGACCAGACTCCACTAGTCCACATGCACATTATAAAGCAAAAAAAGAGACATTTAAAAACGGATAACACTTGTGACATTTTGGGCAAACATGAATTTCTACAATCTACTCAAAGTAGTAAATAAAAAAATAAAGTTCTGAAAATTGTTCATAGGCCTGTCACAATTTAAAAAAAAAATTGCTGGGTGGTTAACTGTCTCAGAAATTATTGCAAAACAATAATTTTTTGAAATTTAACAATAATTAATTGTCAAATTTTAGAAGAAATGTTGATTTGGTTGGAGTGTAGTATCATTTCTGACCACCTGATGGCAGTATAAGACTGTTTGAACCAAAGGATGGATATCTAAAAAAGTTAAATCTGGTCCTCTGGACATTCAAAAAGGATGGATAGTTGAGCAGTGTGTCTCTTTAAGAAAAATGGGAGGGAGGGCTCTTGACGTGACATGGGCTGATATGGTGACATGCAAAATGCTTGGTAATTTGAGCTCTTTAGCGTAGCATTTTTCACGCAAAGCTTTTAATAAAAAATCAGTAAACAAGTTCTCAGCTTCTTTTAACAGAGAAAAACAAAGGTTTTACACAAAGGCACGGGTTTCAACCGTGAATTTTGGAGCTTGACAAGACAGAGGTTTATTCCCGAGGTCGGCCTCTTAGCTTAGCTCGTAGCTTAGCTTCTCAGCGTAGCTGCTTTTAACAATCCAAAAATGCAATATTGGATGGTTAAAACAGATTTTAAAGAGAAAAGAGAAAGGGAGGGGTCATTGAAGAGCACCGGAGTTGAGCCGAGTCTTCAGTAGAAAGAGAGAGACACGAAGAAATGATAAAGTCGTAAATGAAAATGAGGTTGATAATTTTTATTCACCATGCGATTAATTGAATTATTGTTTATCGCAACAGGCCTAACCATTCACTTTTAACAACAACCAAGCCTAGTACCCATGTCTTGTTTTTTGGGGCAGATGGTTTTAATTCAGCACACAGCTGTAAGAAGTGTTACCCTCTTCCAAACAGTCTTTCACTAGAACATAAAAGTATAAATGTTAGGCATACTCCAAATTTCAAAGAAATTCAAAAGTAACAAGTGCTGCAAGGTAAACCTTGCATGCATGCAGATTTTATTAACGTTAATTCCTTATAATGACGCAAGACATCAAGGAGATTTAACTTGCTCTCCAAACACAATTGGGTAATTATGAAGACGTGCATATCTGATCCAAATTTCACATATTCAGAATGATCAGATTTGCATTTATGTTTGTTAACAGAAATGTTGAATATTTAGCAAAATTATCATTTGACAACAGAATGGGTTCCGTATTAATCAAGGCATATAGCAGATTTAGAATAAAGCATAATCAAGGCATCGAACTGAAGGGCTTTAAATAGATTGCCATGAATGTTGCCGTCATTATGGGAAAAAAAAAAAAAGACAAATCCACCCTGCGGTAACTGCCATCTATTCATCACATTAGCCACTGTTTGAGGTCATTCAAGGACTTATCAAAGCGCTCCTGACTCACACTGTTAGACGAAACATTCCCAACAGCTTAAATTGACAAAAGCCCTCTCAATGTTGGAACTCTATTGGCTCATGCCCTTCAGCAAGAGTCAAAAGGTGATGGTGGTGAGCCATCATCATGAAATGCTATTTATTTGGACTGAACAATGTGCTGCAAGTCATGCTCAATGTCAACAAAGAGAAAGATTTGGATTTTTTACAGTGTTGTTGTGAAGGTCGGACACAGTGCTCAGGGATGTAAAAAGGAGAAAGCCAAGAAATGATAATGTCCTCATTCAACATTATTCAAGCACACTTATTTTTATAGCTAGCTGCATCCAAACCACCCCAGGTAGAACTCACTAGAGGTTGCCAGATACACGGTACAGTAAGTTTATTACTCTATTTGAGCTAGTTGTGTTAACAAATAAGGTGCAAACCTACAGAGTGAACAACGTATTGACAAGGTAGATTGGGAATTTGTAAAGCTTAAGCAGTGCACCGATACCTTCTCCAGCTAATCCATTGGAATCACCTGGAGGGGGCTAAATGTAAGATTAAATATCTCCTATGATTCCTGGTTCTGGCCCAAGGTCCCTTCATCGTGAGACGCATCTGAAACACGTCACTCCAATGACATCCAGACAGACAGAATGAGCAACTATTCAGTCATTTTATGTTGCTCATCATTCCTTTTGTCTTTCCTTTGTTTTTAATATAACCAGACAAATCTCATTGAGATCATTGATCTCTTTTGCAAGGACGGTCTGGGCCTGAAAGCATCCTAACCTCCATGTTTGGGGCTCTGGGAGGTAACTGGAGTACCTGGAGAAAACCCATGCAAACATGAGAACATGCAAACTCCACAAGGAAGGATTCCATGTTTGCTACATAACAAACTAGCAACAAAGCAGACGCATAAAGATGCAGCGAGTACGCTTGACTGCTTTTGATAGTTGAGGCAGATAAGCTTAAGTCCGTGTAGACCAGATCTGACCTTGAAAAACATAGTCCATGCCTTTATTACAACCCGACTAGCCTATTGTAATGCACTCTATGTTGGGGTCAGTCAGGTCTCCATTTCACGTCTCCAGCTCGTCCAAAATGCTGCAGCTCAGCTCTTAACAGGAACTTGTAGGTTTGATCACCAGTTTTGTCCTCCCTTCACTGGATCCCCGTTCATATCAAAAGGATTTTAAAATTCTCCTGTTGACCTTTAAGTGCCTAAATGGCATTGCACCCTCATACCTTGGACCTACTGGAACCATTCTCGGACCCTTAGATAATCTGACCAGCTGCTTTTGGTTGGAGATCTGTTTCAGTCATGGGTTCTAAACTTTGGAACAATCTAAAACAAGCTACATTATAAAACAATACTAAATACGAAAAACAGGAACATGTCTGCATTGGTTTTTGCAATGAACTTAACAGTTCCCTTAAAGTGGTCAAAGTTGACAACTTTTGATGTCATTAGTTAATTTTTTGTATTATTTTATGCATTAAATTATCGCCATTGATTTTCATTGTTAAACACTTTGGTAACAGCTGCTGTTTTTAAATAAAGTTGGCTTGACTTGATATTTCAGTTCTGCTTTACTTAGTTAATTTTGTGGTGCCCATCTTGGAGCCACTGGGTTTTCTCTTCTCGTGAGTTCTTTGTAACGTATTTAATGGAACCACGGCTAATGAGACCTACGGTATTTGTATGCTTCAATTGCCATTCAAGAATGGGATGTTTGGTTCTTAATGCACTATATTTCAGTACTTTTTAGGATTTTTGGCCAACAGTGCTCATCGTTACTTTACAGACAAATAAATAAAAACGACCAGCAATTTTGTGACAGGCACCCTTTTTCAGAATGACTTTTTTTCTTACCAGATAGCAGAGAAGGTATTGATTCAGTGCCACATAGCTCCATTCTTTGTTGTGAATGAAAGGCAATAAGAAAAGTAAAGCAAATATTTATAGCCTTCTGAGGTAAAAAAAAATGTGGTGACTGCCTCTAAAGAACCACAACTTTGTTCTCACCGTGTTTCTTTGTATAAAAAAAAACTTTTTTTTACGTCTAATAGAGCTAAAAGGTTAAAATTTCACAACTGTTGCATATTACAATGATAGTATAGCAAAAACAAGCATAAATGGTAAGTTTTGCTTCCTCTAAACTAAACACACACAACAAAAATCCAAGTTAAAACTATCGGTAATGCAAGGTATCAATAATATCATCACTATATTCTAGTTTGTGTGAAGTAAACATAGGAGCTTAACTTGTGCTTTGACTATAGCAAGCCACACCTCGGACGTAACCTCTGCGTCTACCGTCACTCTCACTGGCTCATGATCTAAATGGATGTGATAGTGAGCAACAAGGGATGAGTGCATCTCCTACACGGTTGACCAGAAGGAGGGGGTGTCCCATTTGAATGGGAAAGATCTGGTGGAGTTATCAGGGTTTATGGTCATCAATTGAAAAGATAAAAGGACAAATGAGGGTAAATAAGAGCTTTTGGTGGTTATTAATGCACACTCTGGATTGACAACAGATCTACTGTCTTCATCAATAAAATGACAAGTTGCTAGATTGGATTAAACTAATCATTTTGTGAATAATTCAACCATCTGGATGTACTCAGATACACCAATCAGAGCGTGGTTTTTGTTTTGTGTTCTGGTTGATGCATCATTTACTTTATTAACTGGTACCAAGAATCACAGCTGGCACACATCCAGTAGATGAATCTCTGCGGTGTTCAAGAAACTTGACGATGCAGTTGTTCTTTCTAATCTTACGTCAATTTAATAAAGCTTTGAAAAGGATCCAATTCCATGTTTAAACCCAAGACTTTCAAACAACTGCACTTCAACTGAGCAGTTGGACAATTAAGTTTTTATTTGTTCAAATAGATCAATTGCAAGGTAGTACATTTACATTCAGAAACCTACCCTTTGTATATCATTACTAATTGCAACCTGTATTACTTGAACATCGCAAACTCACCATCCACTGTTTACAGATCATCCTGTCCCTGGTCCAACCCTGTATCCTGGTTAATAAATGTCATTACTGTTTTGTCTCGTCTCCATTGAGTGTTTGCGGTTTTTGGAAATCTATACCATGGGTTGAAATTGTATTTGCCAAAATGCCATGAACAAGGATGGATGCACTGTTCAACAGAAGTTTGGCATTAAAGAAGTTACTGGATACACATGGTTTTTACTTATTCTGACATGTGAATGGTCCATGCAGTAGGACATAGCCCTACAGAACCTCACTGACCTATACAAGGTGAGGTCAGTGAACAAGGCTAGGCTGATTCTGGCAGATCCTGATCACCCACTCTGGTGAGTTGCTTCCATCTGGGTGTAGGTATCTGCCGCCCAGATGTAGGAGGAACAGACTGAAAAACTCATTCATCCCTGTAGCTATCAGGCTTCTCAACAAACAGTGATTTATGCGCTGTTATTTTAATGATTTGATGGCAAGTATGGATGTTTTGTGTGCCTACTGACTGTGAAACAAATTGCCCCTTGGGGATAATAAATATTCTTGAACTTGAACAGGTCAGTTGATCCTACTGAGAAAGCAGGTAAAAAGATTTGAAGACCCTCATCTTTACCTGCTTCTTCCTTTTTGGGTTGCAGGGGTCACTGGTGCACATTTCCAGCAGTCACTGTGCAAGAGGCGGGGTACATCCTGGACAGGTCTCCAGTCCATCACAGAGACACATAGAGACAAATGACACAAATGACCATTCATGCCTAGGGACAATTTAGAGTCACCAATAAGCCAAACATGCATGTTTTTGGTCTGTGGGAGAAAACCGGAGTACCCGGAGAAAACCCACACATGCACGGGGAGAAGATGCAAACTACACCCAGAAAGGTCCCTGTCCAGGATTCAATCCGGCAACACTCTTGCTGAGAGGCAACAGCTCTACCAACTGATCCACCGTGCCGCCCTGAAGACATCTTATGAAAATGACTCATTACACTGAAGTTAATTGAAATTATATTTAAATATTTTCTTGACACAATATTAACTGTATGCAATCACTGACACTGATGAACAATTACATTATGATAAAAAAAAACAGATTGCTTTATAATTGTAATTAAAAGTGTGAGCATCCAAACATAGAACTAAGCTAAGCTTTCTGTACAGCTAGAATATTAATAGTGATTATATCACATCTGCTTTGCAGAGACATTATATAAAAGGGAAAAAAAATCAGATTACTTTAATTGGGTTTCTAATGTAGTTTAAAAAAAACCTTCCAACAACAGTAAAGCTCCCATGGGTCTCCCTCGTTTTGAAAATGTGTCAATTTAAGTCCCAGATATTATGCCTTAAATCAAGCAACAATGAAAAGAGCAGACAATCAGTGCATGTAAGACTTTAGCACTGTATCACACAAAAAAAGAAAAAACTTTCAGAGTTGGTGTTTCATATTCATTAAAAAAAAAATGTGAGTTTATACAAGACAAGGCCTTAGATTGTTGACCAGCAGGAGGTTGAAAAACACAAGAACAGAAAGTTAATTGCAAAACAGGCATAGTGCAAACTAAGGAAGCTCAATTTTTTTTACCTTTTCCTAAGGTGAACCAAACCTTTATCATGGCAAGGATCAGCCCAGTTCAAACAAAATAAATCAATGTACACATACCAAATCACAGGAGAGCTCCCTGTCGGTGGTGACAAGCTTGTGCTGCGCTTCTTCTTCTCCTATTTTTTTAAAGGCAGCGTGCTTGGCTCTTCTTCTTCTCTGTCTGTAATGTTAATAGCAGCGCGACCAGCTACCATAATAGCAGTTGCTGCGCGAAACATACTCACTCGCCCATTCTACCTGGCTACCATAATAACAGTCTACACGCAACATTTCTTCTCATTCAAAAAAACACTAAAATCGGGGGACATTTCCAGGGACAGCTTTAACAGGGGACAGGTCATCCAAAACCAGGACTGTCCCCAGAAATCGGGGACGTCTGCGCACCCTAACCATGGACAATTTAGGGTTAGCAATCAGCCTAACATACGGTGAAAACTTATGCATTTGCAGAGAGAACATGCAGACTCCACCCAGAAAGGCCCCTGGCCGGGATTCAATCCAGCAACCTATTTGCTCTATTAACTGTCCCACCATGCCACACAAAATCCCCATAATTTACAGGTAAATAAAAAGAGGGAACATGACTGTGATGGTTGTGTTTGCAATGAACATCTCATGCATGCATCACAGTTTCACTGAGCTTTACTGGGCAAGATGTTTCGTTGAATAAATTAAAACACAAGGACCTTGAAATGAAGAAGACACTACGGAAATACCATGACCTTATCCCAGCTTAGTTTTACATGATTCACAACATGGGCGCTTTCTCAAAGCTGCTGATGCACTTGAATTTTACATGAGTTTACAAATTGCCTCTATTTTAATGCAGGAGAACAATGAGTAAACACATAAACAAGTTGAACGATCTTTTCTGCTTTCAGTGTTTACGGACATTGGGCTGAGATAGAATACATTTCAGGAGTTGAATACCTCAAGTCCAAAAGTTAAATTATGTTTAATTGTACCATAAAAGTTTAGAAATAATTTCATCCCTGTAAGAAATGCAAGATATGGGCACAGTGGTTAAGTCATTGGCTAGGCTGTATCTTCAAAAACAGCAGAAAGGATCCTGGCACGCTTGACATACAACAATGGCACTTGTTTTTTTTAGCTCCTTATTTTCTCTGTCACTCTTTCCCGTCACTCTGCTTAGTGGTTCATCATTTTCCTGTGCCATACAGCTCAATCTAGTGTTAAATGGAGTACCCAGAAAACTTCTATTCCCCTTTGCCCTATAGCTTTTGAGGCACTGCTTAAGTTGAAGCTGACCAGCTGGTTATCTGGGTTTCCACACATACCCAGAGAACCTGTATAGTATCGGTTCAAGCCTATTAAATTCCTTTCAGAGTCCAGAACGAGTCTGCTTGCCCGTTTCAAAACCTGTCAGTCAATTTCAGTTCGTCTGGCTTTCTGTCAGTAAATAGGTTTGATTTTTCTGTCTTCGTTTCTTTGAGTTTTTCTGTCAATCTGCCCATTCGTCAGTCTCTTGATAAGCCTAAAAAAATGAAAGAAAGAAATAAGAAATGCATATTTTACTTCAAAGTTTGCATGTTTAAAAAGTAATAAGTATGTTTTGAAGGGGAAAAATTGCTGAAACTTTCATAAAGTCCAAATGTTTCTTTGCAACTATCAGGGTTACAGATTTTTCCCACCATCTTCAAACACAGTAAATAGATTCTTCTTGGTTTCGGTTTCATGGTTAATTTGACAACAGAGGTATGATTTTCCTGAACAGCGCACAGGGGGAATGCTTTGTAGCCCCGATAATGGCAAGACAACTAGGGAATTATTTAACTGTGCAGCAAGGCAATCCTCATCTCAAAGATGTGAATACGCTCTGGTTTAACTTAGGTTTTTACTGAATACTGTTTTTTTACCACTTCAAGCAGACCAATAAAACAAAACTCTTGCAAGTTGTAAAAAAAGAAAAGCTATAAAGTCCACAGTTCCTTTCTTGTTAGTGGTCTGGATGTGGTGTTAATCACATGGCATTGCAGTAAATGGAGGGATGTAGTGGAGATATTCATCAGTCCATGATAACAGAATCACTTAACTTATCTGACATTGTTGATGGTTCAGTGCTACGTGAACGTGTCATTAGTTTGGATCTGGAAGGTTAGACAGTGTCATTTTCTTTAGAGTCAGAACATCAGCCTTGACTTTGGGATATTAGACTGTCCCAACTTTGAGGGCCATGTTCTTTTGAGTACTCAGTTTCTAATCTGGAAAGTCAGTGGTGGGTATACGGAGTGTGTACACTCAACAAAAGTAATAATACAATATAAACCCACTAGTATTTTTTTCCATTAATCTTTTATTTATACAGGTTACTCTCATTGAGCCTCAGGAATTCATTTACAAGAAAGACCTGAATTTTAACAGAGTGATGACAATAGTGGACAACAATGACATCCATAGACAATCATAAAGGATCTATACAAATTTATTTTATTTTTTTTAACAAATGAAAATAAAATGGTAATTAAATTGATAATTAAAAGGGGGGTGCAATAGATGAAGCTTTTTCCTTAGTTTACCCATGGCCCAGAAGAAATTTGATAGTCTGCCTGCTATTGAGGCGAAACAGGGAAGTCGGATTCAGATAAGCCACAATTGTTGATTTCTTCATGCAGACTTTTTCTTGTCCAGCTGGTACTTTCAATCCAAAATGTCCACATTTTTGGGCATTCCATGGATCCATGCTATGAACCTCCTTCAAGGTCTTCTCCAAAATGCTGGCGAGTCCTAGAAGCTGCAAGTGGCCTGCAATTCTCACAAATTGCTTCCATCTTATGGTTTACCTCATAAATCAGCTGATTTTGAGTACTCGTAGCACGAACCAAACCTTGACATTCATTCAACCTTTATTTAGACAGGTTAATCCCATTGAGCCTCGGGGACTCAATTACAAGAGACCTGATTTCTTAACAGAGTGATGACAACAGTGAATAACAATAACAACAATAGACAGTCACAAAAGAGGCATACAAATGTATTTATTTATTTATTTTTACAAATCAAAACAAAATAGCAACCAAAAGGACAGTCAAAAGGAAAAAAACAAAAAAAAAAACAGCTAGATCATAATGTGGTGTAGAAAACTAAAAACACAAAGTCATAGACTTGACAGTTTTGTCATGGCCGAAACTCCTGCTGATGTCTTCCTCAAAAACCGATAACATAGGAACCTGCCGATGCCAAAAAGCAGAAACCCCGCTATCATGAATTCAATCATATAAATGTCTTCAGCATCCTCCCGAGACAGAACGGAAAGACACATCAGCTCCCACACCCCCACGGGTCCATGATGTATCCTGCAGCGCGAGTCTTAGCGGGACATTAGGGCTGTCCAGGACCCTGTCATTTTGTTCAAAAGATTTTGTCAAATGCGTTGAGAGTCCAGCTCACTAGATCCATAATAGTATTTTTCGTTTGGAAGGGGTGTAACAGGAGCTCCAAAACACAGACAGAAAGCAAAAAAGCAGGAGGAAGAGGAGAAGAGGGGAGGGAGAGAAAAGGTGTCCACCTTGAGCGAGAGCAGGGAAAACCCCCCCCCCCCCAAAAAAACTAGATACTCAAAGCGATTTACACTACAATCACAGTTGTCTAAGATTCTAACTTACTTCAAGGCATTCATATTTTTAGTAATTGCAGGATTATTATTTATTTTCTTTTATTTGTTTGTTTGTTTGGTGGGGGTGGGGGGGGGGGCATTGTCTTGTGGGTACAAGTCACCAAAACAAAACTCTTATTTTGTTCCGAGGCACATCAGCTAGCAAAATGATTAATCAACATTAAATACCATCTTCCATGCACTCCAGTGACAGTTTTGTCAGGGTCATTTGTGATCATGTAATTACACAGCGTCTTGCGCATCAACTTTTAAGAGTGATTTACAGTTCATGGTTCATCTGGGCACATTAATCATTCTTATGTTAATAGGTTCCTGTGTTGCCTGTCTCTTCCGAGGCTCTGGGTGAGCCAGGGAGGATACCATAGGGTTCAAGTTTATTGTTAAGCCACTGCTTACCATTACTCACTGAAAAGTCTATTGTCTGTGTTCATAAGACGAACAGACGAAGAAGTGCACACACATAGAAGCAGTCCTTCAAGTGAAACCCTGTTTAAAATTAATTTGTTCACTTCTTGCAGTGCTCAGTTTAACCTATACATTTTTGTTTTGGCGTCACAAGTTTCAAGCTTCATTTCAGTTTTGTATGACCCCCAATGTTCCCAAAAAACATTGTTGATTTTACAATTTACGCATTTTGTTACAACATAAAATTAAAGTTTTCATACCCGTCTGTTTGATCCTTGTGTTAAAGCATCAGCATGTATGAGAAATTAAAGATCATCGCTTCTGATTTACATCTTAATTCCCCAGAATTGATGGTTGCCTTATTTAATGAGCACAACTGAGAGCTGAACTGATATAAAAAAAGATGCATATGTGGTCTAAAAACAGTTTTTATTGTATTTGGATTTCTGTGCATCTGCTAAATAAGACAGTATTTCATTTTCTATCTAATGAGACCCAACAGATTTTTCATATTTGGTCAAATAATACTCCTTAGTTGAGTTATGTATTTACATTGCCATCCTTCAGAGAGAAATGAGTTAGTAAAAATAACACCAATTGTGGTTTTGATGCTGGGTTAAAACGTGAGCTATAGTAATTGCTGGGTTCTGTTTTTATAAATGGATTCCCTGTAAAACATTAACAGTTAGTCTGAATCACTGGAAGCAAGATATAGCAAGTAGTACTCCAACGTCCCCCATAGATTAGGGACTTGTATAGTGAATGTTTGTATTTTTGGGACAAGTGTTATTTTTTCTTGAATGCAAGTGAACAGGGAATGCAGGTGACCTTATTGTGTTTGGTGCAAGATATTCAAGTGGGTAGGAGTTACTGAGGCAGCACAGAGTGATGAATCCTGGGAAATGGAAGGAGCATTTTATCCAAGACCCATAAGCAGAACCAGGGGGTGTCCAATGTTGTCCCTGGGAACCATACAATAATCTACGGACAGATCAGTCAATTGAGGAAATATAAATACTGTACCAATATACAAGGGGGGTGCCCTGCCCCGTCAACAGAACAAAGCGCCTTGCCTACTGAACTAAACTGTGTGCACCCCCCACACACACCTGTCAGCACTGACGTAGCACCAAGCTAGCAGTGCACAATACAGGCATGCTAAAAAGTTAAAGGCAACACTCACGCTACCTCTTCCCTCACACTGAACACCCCCCATCCCCAATTTGAAAGCTGTCGGCACAAACAGCACACAACCCAGGTTAGAGAAGATGGGCCTGTGATTTGAATCATCGTCTGTTCAAATCCCCGGACCGACAACATGAAAATGTGGGTGGGAAAAGTGAAACAACCACACCTGCCTCCACCCTCATTTGCCCCACTCTGGGCCCTTGAGCAAAGACTTCAACCACCACCATCTGCCCTCCTGGGCACCCTAGATAGCAGCTCTCTGCTCCACAAAGAGGGCTGTTGTAGCTCGGTGGTCTGTGATTTTGTCAGGAAGGGCATTCAGTATAAAAGCAATTGAAAAGTTTTTGTCTGGGTTAGTTCGCTGTGGTGACCTCTGAAGAAAGGAGCAGCCGAAAGAAAGAAAGAAAAAAAAAAAAACTATACTTTTAAGCAATTTAAAAACTAGAAAGCATAGTTTCCTCAAATGATGGGGTGGTTGGTTTATTTACAGTATATATAGTGGAAGCCATCTTGAATTTTGACGTGGCAGTCCAGATTTCAACAGTGACCTTTAATGCAACCACACAGTAAAATGGACATCGTCATTTTACTTTTTTAACTTTATGCAACTCACAAGACAGATGGCTGTTCTGCAGTGTTCTTGGATTTTAAAGTGGCAGCCCAATTTTCGAAAGGAAACTTTCGTACATGGTGCATCACTTATTTTCCAGTTATTATACTCACAACATGTACGGGTGGACACACAGTATTCCTAAATACCCCTCTTCCCCCTTCTCTCTGCAAGAGGGCCCCCCAAAAAAAAGATGGAAAATACAAGACTTTTGGACTTAGATTCCATTCAGGCTAGTAAAAATAAGGCTTTATATAACACGTTGCTTGTAGTAGGCCACTGACTAGTACAAAATAATTTAGTCATAATGTGACTAGTGATAACAAGGTACTACATGGCCAATGCACACTACTCAGGCAATCTTTTGAGGTTATTGTGCAGCTGTTAGACAGCTGGCACAAATCTACAACCAGATGGACAAGGCTGTGTCCAGATGAGTTGACGGGTAAATCAGCAGTGCTTTATTCACCCTTCCTACTAGCATGAAGCAAACCCTGTGATACAGAAATGTCATAGTAGGGGGAAAATGCTAATGAACAGGTTGTGTTTAGAAAATGTTCAATCAATCAAAGCCTGTTTCAGTTATTAGAATGGTATGTTGTTCTGTAATCCTGCCAGATCTCACTGGGTGATGTTATACAAGGCAAGCAGCCGTGTTTGTCCTTGAGACTGGAAAAACAGAGCATCTCCTGAATTATCCCATCAAGAAAGAATAAAAATGGCAAGGCCTCTCTCTGTGTTCCCCTTCACTTTGTCTTTTCAGCTCACTCAGATGGAAAACTCCCCACAGAGTCCAGGGCAAAAGCATAAAGTAAAGCCACATCTCAGTGAACATTAAAGTCCCACTGGCCTATGTCATGGCCAATGGAGGGAGCTCATCCATCTTGTTAGCCTCCACATTCACCATAAATAGATGAAAGTAAGAGCTTTTTTTCTTTTTTTTGGGCGGCAGGTATGCCTGTGTTGTCTTCATCCCCCTCCAAGCATATCAACACTTTAGTAGCAACTCGGTCAATAATTTTCTCAGGTCTGCACATGTGCTGTTAGCCAGACAAGCACACTGAAGGGTAGTTATGATTCGTCATAGCCATACCCAATAAACACAGGTCAAATGCTTTAGAAATACAATGCGAGCATGATAAAAGACAAAAAGAAAAGTCTAAATTTAGATAATCAAAATCTATTTTTGGAAATGTTAGAGTCTGTATTCTCCTGTTCTGGAGTTGCACAAATGGAGAGGCATTGAACAAGTGTGGGGCTACTCTCAAATCATTTTATAGAGAGCCTCAGAGTTGCATTTCTCCCGGTGAGTGAGAGTTACAGCTACGCTGCTTCAAACTGCAGGAGTGAAGGTTCTGACTGCACTTTTGATCCAAGCAGTCGTTTGGATTGCTCAGTCTTTTGGGATTTTCTCAATAGAGCCCCAGAAGAGCTGGAGCCCAGGATTTAAGTTGTTCTTGAAGATGACTTTAATGTCTAGTGAGTTGTCATTGAGATATCTGGAGGCTTCTGATGGGTAGAAATGGCTGCTTTGATCAGATTCAAAGTGGCGTCCATGGTGTAGGCTGTTCATAACAACCATTTTCCAGTATACAATAGACCATTAGTGTACTTGGTACCAAGCCAAAACTAGATTTATATTGTTGTGGTAAACCTCTCTAATTGAAATGGTAAATGGACTACACTTACATAGCACTTTTCTATCTAATCAAGATACTCAAAGCACTTTACAATACAATCTGTGCCCTCATTTACCCATTCATACAGCACTCTACTAGATCTATGCAAAAAATAATCAGAGCTTTATCACATTCATACACTGATGGGAGACACATTGGAGGCAATGAGGGATTCAGTTACCCAGGGACACTTTGGCATGTGACTGCTGATGGAGTCTAACACACAACTTTTGCATTGGAGGACAACTTCTCTAACTACTCAGCCACAGCTGCCGAATTCAAGGAATGATGTGTTTTGTGGAGACCCCTGGGCACATCCGGAACTCTCTGAAAGCTTTACATTTTCCTTCTAGCTAGAGAACACCTAGGTATCCCTCATGGGGAGCTAAAACGTGGTGCTGAATAAAGGAATACCTGGGTTTTCTTACTGGACTCACTGCCCCAGGACCTGGCTTTAGCTAAGCAGACTAGTATGAAAGGTATGGGTAGTGAGCAGATGTTTGCCTATACTGATTAATATTTAATTTTTAGTATTCAGTTATTCTTTTAAGCCACCATCATTTGTTGTTGTCTTTCATTCCTAATAACAGTTCATTGATGGGGATACTAAGTGCTCTAAGCCAAAATCACTTTTATTTTAATGCTGATGAACTAAAGTTATTGGGTATTAAACTTGACCAGTCAACTAGTAGAAAAGTGACTCCGGCATGCTTTTCAGCAAGGAAAAGACAGGTGGACATAAAATGTGGGTTTTGGATAGAAGTCATACAGTGTCTGGAGCCTAAGTGGTTTAAAGTAAGACCATAAACCCTCTACACAGACCTAAATACTGAGAGGTCAGAAAAGAGGGTCAGGACATAATAACTGTGTTACCATTTAGCTCGAACTTCTGAGGCCAGTAGAGAAGCTCAAAGTGCATCATTGACAGCTCGTGTGCAGTCTGGAGAAGGACCGAGTTGAAGACGGTCTTTGAAGTGCAACCACTTTGGTGAAGGATAAGACAGTGGATCACTTAATTTAAAACAGCACATACTGGATTTTTACAAAGTGAGAGACAAACACCCATCCACCCACACACAAACACTCAGACACACTGAGCAGATGCTACATCTGCAGCTCATTGGTAATGCCGAGCTCGACAGCTTTGCACATTAGTAGAAAAATAATGGCATCAATGTGACATGAAATACCAGCATGCAACGACTGGATTCTACGTGTTAGACTTTAAAGATGCTGCAATCATGAAACACTGCAACATAAAGCCAGCATTCATGTCGATTGAGAAAATATTCTTGCTTTGCGGGCGGCACGGTGGTGCAGTTGGACCTTTCTATATGGAGTTTGTATGTTCTCTCGGTGCATGCATGGGTTCTCTCTGGGTTTCCTCCCACGGACTAAAAACATGCATGTTAGGCTGATTGGTAACTCTAAATTGTCCCTTGGTATGAGTGAAAGAGATAATTGTTTCGTTTGTCTTCATGCGTCATTGTGATGGACTGGAGACCTGTCCAGGTTAGGGCACCAGTGACGCCCACAACCCAAAAAGGAAGAAGCGGGTAAAAGATAATGGATGGATGGATTCTTGCTTTGCCTTTTAAGTTGTAAAACAAAACAAAAAAAAAGGTTTTGAAGGAAGTCATGATTATTTAATTTCTCACACTTATGATGAAGCAATTTATAAATTAAAGTATAAATAACCACACAAACAGCATAATGTCACTACCATTTTCTTTGCCTATATTTTGGTTTAAAAAAAAAAGGAAATTATTGAATAACTTCTTAATCCTGGCTTTACTGCTTGGATAATCATTACATCATTTTAAAAAGATAAAGTGTCAAATATTTTACCTCCTTTTATTTTAACGTGGCATTCATTATACAGGTGGAATGCTGATTCAGTGGCACGTCTCTAGGCTCAGGATAATGCATTCCTTTTTACATTCCTCCCAGTAACCTTTGGCTAGAGATGACAGCAAGCTGGTATCATGCTTAAACAGTGGAAATATAGGCTCTAACGGAATGTCATAATTTTTATTGAATGTGAAAATTAAGCCGGTGATGTGGTGTGTTAAAGATTTTTTTTTTTAATTCAGGGTTTTCTCAAAGAGAATGCTAACTGTTAGGTTGTTACATGGTTAAACACCCTTCCAGTTACATATTTAATATGAATGAGGTAAAACAAGCAGCAATTTAATAAAGACTTTTAAAGTTTTATAAATTTTATATCACTGATACTCAGAAAAACAAATGGCATGGCATTAGTCCTCATATTTAAATTAATTATTTGGACTTATCCAGAATAAGTTTGTGTTGGTATTGGATAAGGAATAACATACTTCATACTACTTGGGTCCTCAATCAGAAAAGGGTGGATTGCTCTCTTCGGGTCAAGGGTGAGGTTCTGCCTTAAATGGAGGAGTTCAAGTATCTCTGGGTTTTGTTCATGAGTAAAGGCAGAATGGAACATAAGACTGACAGACGGATTGGTGTCGTGTCTCCAGCATTGCGGACTCTGTGCTGGTCCGTTGTGGTGAAGAGGGAGATGAGCTGTATGGCAAAGCTCTCCGTTTACCTGTCGGTTTACGTTCCCACCTTCACATATGGTCACAAATTCTGGGTAGTGACTGAAAGAATGAGAACGTCGATATAGGCGTTTGAAATGAGTTTCCTCCGCAGGGTAGTTGGACTCTCCCTTAGAGACAGGGTAAGTTCAGTTATCCGGGAGAGACTCTGAGTAGAACCGCTACTTTTAAGTAGCGCTGTATTTAAAGCATTTATGCCAAATATCTTGGCTTCATTGTACCTGCACCATTTCCCCTTACATTCAGTCTTATTTGGAATGTTCAATTTCCTTAAATAGGAGAACATTCAAATTTATCGCAACAAGCAAAAAATACCACAACTTTGCTGAATTAATTTGTTTATAGGAAACAAACCTGCACGTAATAGCTAATTTAATGAGTATTTCATCAGAAATTCCAAGTTCAACTCTGCGCCTGTAAGTTGCAGAGTGTTTTAAATCTTACAGAAAATACACCATTAGATCCAATAAGCTGTTGCTAGAAACGGGAGCTGTTAAATGTTCTTTGTCTCATGGTTTATTCCCACTGGTTTGCAAGCCTTACTCTTCTGCCTTTTTAAATTGAAATGGGGATCTTTGTGAGGATCGAGGTGATCTCGACTGCGCTCTCCATTCATGCCGCTTTAAAGGCCAACTATGGAAATAATCAAAACCGTGTCACCGGAGCTAAAAAGGTTAATCTTCACAGACAAAAGAGTGGGCAGTGCAGCAGAGGAGATAGACTCTGGAGGATGCTTCCCTCCTATTTGTCATAATAAACCTTTCCTTAAGACAAGGCAACTGGACACCTTGATCCACTTAAATTAACTGTCAAAATAAAAGTAGCGCTTGGAGGATAGAAAAGAATAAATAGAAACAAAACCTCCAGTATTCTTGCCACGTTCCGTAACATTGTTTGGATGGAAAGGTTGAAAGTGTGTTGACTGCAAGAGAAAAGACAGCTCACAGAGATGAGTCTGAGATATATAACAAGCCCCTAAGGGCAAAAAATCTAGTGAACTTGACCCGAGCCCCCCAGAGAGTTCCCGCCAATAGACATAATTGATTAAAAAAGCCATATCTGTGCCTGTCAGCATGACAGCGGAGAGCAGTTATTTCCACAACAGCAAGAACAGATCTGGACCCATAACGAGGCACATTGCTCAGAATAAAGAAGTCGTTATTTCCTTTTCAAATTAATGCAACAGCCTGTCTTCTCCATGATGAGGTTCTAGCCCAGCACAGTTAATGTTCGTGACGGTAAAGCCTCCCACACTTTACCCCCTTTTTATATGTCTTCTGAATAAAAAAGGACATTTGACGTACTCCTCAGATAAATGCTCCCCATGATAAATACTTTTCTTTAAGGTCTAATTAAAAAAAGGAAACTTGCACACTGTCAAGAGGATTGATCTCCAGCTGAGACGCTTCCTTATCTGCAAGTTGCCCCCCAAATGTTTTGACAGCTTGTTCAGTTGATGGCACATGAAATCAGACAGGAAGATAAGGTTTTCTTTTGGTATAAATTTAAACTACCCCCCTTGCTTTATGCAATAATATCTAATTGACAAACAACGTCTTGTTCTTTTTTTGAGCTTTGCATTCCCTGCATATCCGTTAGACAGACAACACAATATATAAGTGTAATATCCATCTATCCAATATCTTCCACTAATTCCAAAGTCTAATCTTGGGGGTAGCAGCTTGAACAGGGAGGTCCAGACATCTTTCCACAGCCTCCTCTTCCAGCTCTTCTGGGATGACTCCAAGGCGTTCCCAGACCAACTGAGAGACGCAGTCTCTCCAGCATGTCCTGGGTCTTCCTCGAGGTCTCCTCCCAGTCAGACATGCCCGAGGCACCTTGCTAGGGAGGTGCTCAGGGAGCATCCTTACCAGATGCTTGAACCACCTCAACTGGATCCTCTCAATGTGGAGGGGCAGTGGTTCTACTCCAAGGGTCTCCCGGATAACGGAACTTCTCACTTTATCTCTAAGGGAGAGTCCAGCTACCCTGAGGAGGAAACTCATTTCAACCGCCTGTATCCAGGATCTTATTCTTTCAGTCACTACCAAGAGTTCATGACCATAGGTGAGGGTAGAAACGTAGACCGACCGATAAACAGAGAGCTTTGCATTACAGCTCAGTTCCCTCTTCACCAGAATGGACCGGAACTAATTCTGCAATACTGCAGATGCTGCACCTTTGCATCTGCCAATCTCACACTCCATTCTTCCCTCACTCATATACATATATATATATATATATACATATATATATATACATATATATATATATATACACACACACACACACACACACACACACATATATATATACATATACACACACACACACACACATATATATATACATATACACACACACACACATATATATATATATACACACACACACACACACACACATACATATATACATATACACACACACACACACACACACATACATATATACATATACACACACACACAC
>NC_056520.1:5689024-5727866 GCF_014905685.2 Nematolebias whitei | reverse complement strand
ATATATATATATATATATATACACACACACACCTTATACATATATACACACACACACACACACACACACCCACATATATATATATATATATATATATAGAGAGAGAGAGATATGTGTACATTCAGCATATATTAAACATTGTCATATTTTGTTTTTAAGTAACAGATTTCAACATTAACCTTTAGGCACAATAAATGTATAGAAAAAGTCAGAAATTCCATGATTTTGTCTGTATCTTATACTTTGTAACATTAGTAAGAGCAAATACAGCTCCATGGTAAAAGAAAAAAAAAAGTGGTTTTGTAGAAAAATAAATTTGCATCCACCCTCACATCACAGTCATTTCCAAGTTATCTGCATTTGTATCTTAAATTATAAAACTTATAGTGTCTGTTCTGTTCAATACAAGTGAACATTTGAAGACAATCTACTTATCTTGAGTATCATTTATTTAATATCATGTGGAGTTAAATATGGATGTTGGAGACCTTTGACTCAGCATTGTATTCATGTGGGTAAACTTGAGTAGATTTATATGGAAATTTCTAAATGTTAATATTATAATTTCCACTAAAACTATGTGCAGTTTGTTAAAAGAGAAAACAAAAGGTTGGCTTCTTGTTGATTTCTGTAAAAAAAAACTATTATTGCTGTGTTTCAATTAAAAATAGATTTTTTATTAGTCACGAATAATGGAAATTTTCTTTTTCTTCTGCTTTTTGCTTTAGCATGAAGACAACTTTAACACATTTTTAAAGTTAGTATAAATACATTTAAAAAAGGAAAGCTAAAATTATTTCTTTGCGTCCAGATTTTGTAAATAAAAAAAAAAAAGAATGTAAAATGACTAAATTGTGTAGTTTCTTGTTAGATCCTCAACGTTTGAGTGCAATTCTACAGTTTGAGGCGTTACAAAAAAGATTTTCATGCAGCTATTGTTCTAAAGGTCACACCATCGATTATGTGTGCCACAATTCTCCAAAAAAAAAAGAAGGCTTTATTTCAGTGTCCCATTCTTTTGTTTTTATAAGAATGGGACACAGTCATATGAACCATGAAACAAAGTATGGACATTTTAAAATGACCATACATTAATTTGTGTCCTTATTCAACTTTGGGTCAGAGAGGAAATAGGTCAAGAAAGGAAACGTTGTCATTCCTCTCCCCACTGCCACTCCACACTGCCTCCTGTGGGAATCTTAAGGGTTTGAAGCCATACAGTCAACTCGCGGTCATGTGGTTGCGGTACATTCGTTTTCGCACACACCTTGTCCACGAGATACAGGCGCAGAGTTCCTTAGAAACCCCTCCCTCTTCAGCATAGAGGAGGGGATTCTTCCTTCCAGAAGTCTCCACTCAGTCCCTTCATCCGATGTTTGGCCACAAATCTATCATGAAGAAAGCGCCACACTTTTCAGCAGATAGACTCGTCCATACACACATGATTCGCCTTAGAATCTAGCTGTTTTTTGTTACTCTTCTTTTTTTAGCCATCCTATTTGTTAAAAAAAATAAATAAATCTGTATGCCTTTTTATAACTATTGTTGTCGCTGTTATCCATTGCTGTCATCATTCTTTGTTGAAATCAGGTATCTCTTGTAAATGAGTCCTCGAGGCTCAATGGGATTTACCTGTCTAAATAAAGGTTGAATGAAAAATACATGATGCCTGAACAATCTCTATCCAGGTGTTTTTTGCCGCATGACCAGATTAGTGTGTTTGAAGAGTCATACAGCTGAATGTCCGAGCACATTTCCACATTGATGAACACGCCTACAAACTTCTGACCAATCACACAATACTTGGCACTATGCCTGTGCATAGGCGTTGCAAAAATTATATGTGAAGAGACGTGTCTCCCTCACATTTAAAAAAAAAAAAACCTCAGCCCCCACACACACACACACACACTTACCATAAAATATTAGTTCACCCAGTGCTGTTTCTATTGTTAAGTGAACAAATCCATTCCACTTGATTAATAGGAGAATAGTCAAACCACTAAAAGTCCTCTCCGGGTTTTCCTGGTTACCTACAACAACTCATCACACTGCATGCAGTGTTTCTCCTTGGTCACTTGGCTTGACAGGATGCTCATTTCTTTGGGGGGTTTTGTTGATGGGGTGGGGGGAGGAGGGGGAGGTACCTCTTTGCTGTGGGCTAGCTTAACTCTACATTAGTGCTGGCAGTTTTGGATGGGGGTTTGTTAGAATGCGTGAGACAAGTGGAGTGCTATGTCTGTAGCATTTTAGCTAATGTGTCTGTATTACATGCAGTTAGCTTAGCACTACATTAGTGCTGGCAATGGTCGACCGGGCTGGGTGTGTGTGTGGGTGCGTGTATGTGGGGTGTGAGAGAAGCAGAGCGTGCTAGAAGCAGAGCGTGCTCTATTCACACAAGGAGAGCTGTTGGTCAGTCTACTTCTTGTTGTGCCATGCTCTCTAAAATAGTTATTGAATCAAGCGTTTACTTCTGTAGGTAAACGTAGATGTTTAACAACCCATCAAAATACACCAGAATGCAGGAAATGGCATCTACTTTATTCAAAATTTTCTGGGGGAGGACCACCATACCCCCTCATCAGTGTATCATCCTCACCTTCCAAATGCTTCTGACACCAGTGCGCCTGTGAGAAAAAGTTCAGCCCGGGCCTTATGTCGAGAAGGGGTGCTCTGAGAATTATACGATGTGATTTTGTCAAGCAACTACGTCAATGAAAGCTAATTTTGCCACTTTGGATTATTCAGAGTCTTTTAATGTGTCCCCAATGCGTCTTCAACATCCTCAACGGACAATACGGACAGGCACATCATCTTTCATTCACTCCAGGAATCCATGATATATCCATCTGCGTGTGTCCCTTCAGGACATGAGGGTTAACCTGCACCATGTCTTCTTGTTGAGAACATTTTTATCAAACTAGAAATATAAAAGTTCCTGGATCCTTTTTCTACAGGATCCGGCTCAAATTAAGCCCTGGGTTTACCGAATGACAGTATACTTTTGTTCATATACAGTATTTGTTCTTTTTACTCCATTTTGATGTTACTAATTTTATCAGTTTAACACCCCATTTTCTGAAAGGGCTGGGGATATTTTGATTTCTCCTTTGCAATGTTTCAGTTGATTTCTGACAAAGACTTGCCTTAAAAAGCCCATGAGCTAGATAATCTAGAGTAGTGCTCTCAACAGCAATCATTTGACATCTTTACTTTATCCCCTGGGGTTTCATCATTAGGCTGTGGATTATTTATCCATAGATAAAACTGGTTGCTTGATTAAAGCTCAAGTCCTTGTCATTAAACTATGCAATCTAAAATGGGATTTGCATTAACAGTTAGAGTCGTTTACTAATTAGATCATTAATTTAGCATATTTGAGTGTTTGTGGTAATGCAGCAAAAGGAAAAGAGCAAGAAATATGGTTTGGGTTCTTTGTAGTGCATAACAAAAAGGATGGAACAATGCTGGCGCTGTTTAAGAAGGAAAAGAAGTGGTGGAAAAGCCTTTGACGGTAACGTTCTGTTCAAGAGGAGAAAATGGATACAGCTTGAGTCAAGAGTTAGCATTAAGCATGCATACGAGAGGGCTTGTTTTATTCCATGTGGGGAAGCGGTAAAACAGACAGCGCAGGTTGAGGAGGTCTCAAATTGTTTGCCGCAACCTCATAAAAGACAGGAAATTGTGTTGGTTTTTCAGCTCATACACAGAGCCAAGGTGAAGGACAGGGTTTTGTTGGAGAAGCTATAATACACACACTGCCAGAAGCAAAAGTACCGTTATCATACTATTAATTTTTCCAATGATCCTTGCCTTGTGGATTACTATACATAAAATATAAATTTAACAGAATATGTTTTAACAAGTCATGAGCTTTTCACAAAGCATCACCTCTTAGAATATGTTCAACTGCTTAAATTTAGCTTGAACTTGTGACATTTACTCTTGTTAGCTAAATAGGACACATTCCAGTCTATTTGAGCAGATGACCTAAAAGTGGAACAAGTTACCCTCATTAATTCACTGGTAACTTGTATGAAACAGACTTCTCTGCACATGTGGGGCTGAAGATCTGAACACATTTATTTCTGTTAGACTTTAGCTTTTTTCTTCCATTGCATACCAACACCTCTGCAGGTTAAAGCCACCTTTTCTGATAGAATATGCCTCATTAAATACAAAACATTGCAAACTTCACTGGAAAAGAAAGCAAAGAAAGCAGCAAACAGCCATTGGGTTGCACAGAAAGCCGTCATTGGACCCTTGAATAGTATCATTAGGAGTGGAATGCATCATTTAAAACATTTCAAGCCTGACTCTGGCTTTTAGGGTCAGTGACAAGTGTGACAGAGTTAAAGACTATTTGTTGGAGAAAATGAGAGATGCTATTCATGTATTATATTATCATCTTCCTCTGCAGTGGAAGAAAAGCTAGATTTGGATACTGTTTTTTTCTTGGTAAAGTATAACTAAACGGTCTTTGTCTCATTCAATTAAATTCAGTTCAGTTTATTTGTATAGTGCCAAGTCACAACAAAAGTTATTTCAAGGCACTGAACAAAACCATTCACATACATTATAAATGCCAATTAGGAACGTTCTGTATCTAAGGAAGGAAGGAGGGAAGTCAGAAGATTGCGTTGAGCCTTCATTTCATCGCACTCTTCCATCCTGAGCAAGCGCAAAGGCAACAGTGGAAAGGAAAAAAAAAAACCTCCCTTTTAACACGAAGAAACCTCCAGCAGAACCAGGCTTAGGACAAGTGGCCATCTGCTTGGACTGGTTGGGTTTGAGTAGACAGGAAGGAGAAACGGACACAGAATGGCAGGTCCAGGATGAAGGTGAGCAGGTCTTTCTAAAGGAGGAAAGACCGAAAAAACAAACATGTTAAGATATGATGTGATCTCAGTGATGATGATGATGTGAAGCAGCAGTGCTATAAGTTGTACATGCAACCCAATATGTTGGCACTTAAATTTAGCATGTGTATAGATGAGGTTAAAGTGTCCCTTTTTCCAAACTTATTGCACCTCCTTTTATATGGCTCACGTCTGGTGTAAATACAATAAAGCTATAATGAAGAAACTGCAAATAACCTATCAGGATGCATTTAAAATCCTCAGATTTCCAAGATGGACATCTGTGGAAGCTGTGGCTACCTGCCTGGGAGGAGCCGACGGGGGACAGGACAGACCCCAGAAACCATATTTTCACCAGCAAACTGGTTGGTCGGTAACACTTTGCAATAAGGTACACAAAATGTGCTTAACTACTAGGGAACACATAAGGAACGAATCAGAAACAAATCAGGAGCTAATGGGTAGTTAACCAATACTTACTGGGGGACACACAGCCAAGCCTTATTATGGGACTACTAGTTTGTTACCTTGTAAATGAAGAGTAACTAATCAAGAACTAATGGGTAGTTACCAGGGAAACCAAATAGGAATGAATCAGGAGGTAATGGGTAGTTAACAAGTACTTGCTGGGGAATGCACAGCCAAGACTTATTAGGAGACTACTGGTTTGTTACCACAGAGACAGAGGAGACATTTTCTATGTGAGTTCTGAATAAACCCTGCACCAGTGAGGCCACAGCTGGTAATTGTCAAAAACCTGTTTCCTAATGATTACTGATTTTATTGGACTTTCTCTTTTGCAAACTTATTGGTTAACTACTCATTAGCTCCTGATTCGTTCCTCTTTTGTTTCCTTATTAACTACCCATTAGTTCTTGATTAGTTCCTCTTCATTTACAAGGTAACTAACCAGTAGTCTGCTAATAAGGCTTGGCTGTATGTTCCTCAATAAATACTGGGTAACTACCCATTAGCTCCTGATTCATTCCTGAGGTGTTCCCCAGTAGTTAAGCACATTTTGTGTACCTTATTGTAAATTATTACCAGTTGGTCCACTAAAGGAGTTTATTGCTTAGTGGGGGAAACAGTTTACTTGGGACTCCTCAGACTCATGAAGCGCTCCGGATAATGGGCGAAACGTCGTTACACAAAAAAGAAACTGTCCAGATGACCTGACTGACCATTATTGGATTTTGTATCTGAATGATTGAGCATGAACTTTGATGTCTTGAACCACTTTGGCTGTGGTTGCCTACTTTGGAGGAGTCGACGGGGGACAGGAAAGCCCCCAGAAACCATCTCATCACCAGCAAACTGGTTGGTCCACTAAAGGAGTGTACTGCTTAGTGGGGAACACAGTTTACTTGGGACTCCTCAGACTGATGAAGCCCTCTGGATAGAGGGTGACACATCGTTTCACAAAAAATAAACTGTCCAGATGACCTGACTGACCATTAATGGATTGGAATAACCGTTTGTCTGCTTTGTGATGGATGTGCTGTCTTTTTTAACTTCATGATTTGTGGAATTTTATTTTATTTGGCATGGATTATTTTTTGTCTCGAATTAAAGACTGATAGTAGAAATAAGTACCAATATAAACTACTGTATTTTCCGGATTATATGTCCCTCTGGAATATAGGTCGCATCAGTCACAAAATGCCTCATAAGGAGGAAAAAAAAACCATAAGTTGATTTGGAGTATAAGTCACATTTACTTATAAATAGATCTCACAAAGTGCAAGGTCAATTTGTCCTCCAGTAGTCTAAGCTTATAGCAGTGTAACAAAGGGATTGGTAAGGAAACCCAATCCGACCCTAACTATAGGATTTCCCAAAAAGGAAAGACTTGAGCCCAGTCTTAAAACTGGACAATGTGTCAGCCTCACAGACAGAAACTGGAAGTTGGTTCCACAAGAGAGGAGCCTGATGATAATTGAATGGTCTTCCTCCCATTCTGCTTTTGGAATCTCTAGGAACCACGAGTAAACCTGCGGTCTGAGAGCTACGTGGTCTGTTAGGAAAATATGGAACAATAAGATCTGTAATATAAGATGCTTCCCTGATGTTTCATTGTTTCCCGTTTTATTTAAACTTTGTTTTATTGCTTTACAGCGCACTCTCCTTCCCCTGAATGCTTACGTGAACATAAGATAAAAATAAAGTGTGGTGACATCATGATTAAATTCTGTCAGAAAATGTTGGAAGGGGAATACAGTCGAGTTGATTAAATAAATGAGAAAATAGAGACGGACGTTAAACTCCCTTGAGTTAAACGGTGGACATCAAATCTGGATATTGTTCTAGGTTTGGCTTCATCAAATGTCAGCAACAAAGCTCAGGGATTTGTTCAAAGTGGCCTCAGTCTAATTTCCAGCTGTGAAAAAGTATAATCCGCTCTGTTCTTGTTTTTTTTATTCCCGTCAAAAACACACTCAACTAAGGATTTAGAGAAAATGACTTGACTATAAACTGATGCATTCTGTTTTGGGTAAGAGAATTCTACACATAAAAAGTGAAAGGGTCTGAAGATTGGTCACTGTTTGAGCAGAAGGAATTCTTAACTAAGTGCTGAAGCCTTAACGGTTGAATACGATTTCACCATCAGATCAAATAGTGAGAAGACCTCCAGGAACAGCGGTGAAATGGTTGAAACTTGGTCAAAGGACCAGTTTAAACCAGACAGTTGCAGAATTTAAAATGGGATGACGATACAAAATCTCACTTTTCATTTTTTTTTTTTATTTTGAAGTAGTTTGCCTTTAAGGAAGTGTGTAGTTTTGTGATGTTGTGACCAAATTCAGTGGTTTTGCAAACTTGTTATTGGAAACTAGAATTATTTTTTCACACTTGCATTTTCCATTTTAAATGGAAACAGATTTAAACATTCTTGAATTTGTCTAATGTAAAACATGGTTAAATATATTTTTTTCCAAATGAAAACTACACTGCAAGGCCAAAAAAAGGTAGATATTGGTTACATCAATTTTATCATTTAATTTATGCAAAAATGCAAATGGATCAACTTTTTTCAGCTACTTTCAGCTGTTTTTCAGCTGTGTTGTGCTCCTTTCTGATTCTTTCAGCTAACTACAACATTTGTTGTGCTTTTCCGAACTTCTTTCTGCTAAATTCAGCTGGTTATGCACCTTTCAGCTTATTTCTGCAAGTTTCCGCTTTTTCTAGTCTATTTCAGCTTCTATTTAGCTGTTTTATGCTAATTTAAGCTTTCTAGCTAATTCCAAATGATTGCACTCATTTCAACATTTTACAGCCTAATTCAACAAAAATGTGCTCTCTCCACTTCTGGTAATTTTAGCTTCTTTCTGTGTGTGTGTGTGGGGGGGGGGGGGGGTGTAATTTCAGTCTTTTTTTAAGATAAACTCCACTTTTTGTGCACATTTCTGCTTCTTTAAGCCTAATTGAGCAAATATGTGTTTTTTTCTGCTTTTTTACATTAATTTAAGCTTGTTCTATATTTTCAGCTATTTTTAGCATGTTTTAGCTAATTTCAGCTGTTTTCAGATAAATTTAAATTTCCTTTTGCCAATTCCTGCTACTTTCAGCTTAATTAGCTTATGTATGCTAAGTTCAGCTTGTTATGCTCCTTTCGACTTTATTTGCTAGTTTCAGGCATGTCAGCTACTAATTAGCTGTTTATGCTAATTTTAGCTCATTTTGCTAATTCCACATTTTTTTTGCACTCGTTTAAATGTTTTTCAACCTAATTCAGCAAAAATAATTTCACTTTCTTCTGGTAAATTAAGCTTCTTTCTGCTTTTTAAGCTACTTTTCAGCAGCTTTTTTTTTTTTGCTGCTAATTTCAGCTTTTTTTCAGATCATTTCCAATTTTTTGTGCTAATTTTTGCTTCGGTCAGCCTAATTGGCAAATGTTCTTTCTGCTTTCTTCAGGTACGTTAAGCTTGTTCTACTATTTTAGCTAGCTTTTGAGCATTTTTAGCTTATTTCAGCTGTTTTCATATAAATTTAAACAGCTTTTTGTGGTAATTTCTGCTACTTTCATCCTAATTTCAGTTTGTTTCAACTTTTTTCAGCCCAATTCAGCAAAAAATGCTCTCACCAATTTCTTCTGCTAATTTAGGCTTGTTGTTTTATTTCGCCTACATTTCAGCATGATTTTAGCTAATTTCAGCTGTTTTTCAGCAAGTTCTTCTGCAATAAGCATTCACATTGTATTTTTGCAGGAAATGCAGTTTCTCTAGTTCACTTTGCGTCTTTCTATTTATACAGCTCTTTAAATTAATTTCAAACAATAGACAAATATTGAATTGTACACAAACAGACGAACGTTTGCCTCCCAGTGCAATCCTTTAATACACTACAAATTTCCACATGCATGTTTGTAGAGGAAACAAAGAGCACCATCTTCAGCTGACAGCTGGTTGGATGCCATCCACATTTTGTACATCACATTAACTGATTTCCACATTGTTTGCTGGCAGGCTTATGAAATGTCAGTAGCAATGATTCAGGATTTGGTGAGCGTGTCCCACATCTGAGGACCTCTAACCACAGAATAGCTTCATAGCCTAATCCACTAAAGTCTTATTTACCATACAAAGTGTACAAAATTTAGAGGACAATTTAGAGTTACCAATCAGCCTAACATTCATGTTTTTCATCTCTGGGAGGAAACCGGAGTACTCGGAGAAAACCTACGCATGCATGGAGAGAACACTCCACCCACAAAGGCCGCCGGACCGGGATTTGAACCAGGGTAGCCTGGTCGCTGAGAGGCAGCAGCTCTGCCAGTTGCACCACTGCACTGCCCTAGAAATCTAGAAAAAAATTGAATAAGGTTAAATCAGGTCCAACTGGTTAGTCCATTCTGACATTGTTAGGACTCTAACGACCTATGGTTAGGCTGATGGTCCTCCTTTTGCATGTGAACAACTAGCTCTGTCTGTCAGCAGAAAACTGATTGGTCCAGTATGACAAGGCGCTATGCATAAGACTGGATTTCTTGAAGGGGTCTTAGACTGAAGGACTTTTGGATAAAAGGCAAAAAGTTTCAACAAAGCAGAATCCGTTACACTAAGTCACAATTTGCATGACATAAAGACTTGAATGATGACCTACACACAAGTTTTGGACAACAGCGCAACATTTCAGTGATTGAAATCCCCGTTACCTGAACATATTGTAAGAGTTTTGAGATGGATCACAAATAGTAAAAAGCTTTAGTGGTTCATCTAAATTTACAATATGCTTGAGATCTAAAATGAAAGAAAGAATATATTTGAACAAATTAAAAATAGGAAGAGAGACATATTTTGGGATTATACTATTAGTGAGGACGTAGAACTTTATTCCATACTTCGCTTTGAGATAATGCAGTTAGGATTACTTTCCTCTCGTCTGCTTTCATTTTATATTTGCGCTGAACACGACTGCAGATTTTGCCCTCCAGCTAGAACAGTAGGGTTTAATAGTGTTCCTTATGAAATATATATTTTTAAATGTCCAAAACAGTGACAGCCATGGGAGCTTTTATGGATCAGTAACATGCAGTCTGCTTGGGGTTTTGCGTAGTTTATATAATTTGTTTCTTGAAAGAATATTAAGTTTTAAATTAGACTTTAGCTAAAAAAAGTAGATTTAAGATGAAGAACAGCGGCACACACACATCTGTTGAAAATGTTTTGCTTTGAAACAACTGAATCCAACTCCATCAAAATGATTTAACACTAATAAGTTTTATGTACAAGTCGTTTCTTGGTGTGGGCGCCTCGTTCTTTGCCTTTCATGGCTAGTTGGAGGTCTGTATCCTGGGAGGTGACATGGTTAAAGGTCTTGACAGAGTAGAGCTCTCGCGTTCACTTATGGTAGACTCCATTACTCCTCCATATATAGATGGAAGTGGGAGAAAGGATTCCCAGCAAATTTGATCAGTGAGATTACAACCCCCTGTGTACTAGATCATTTAAAGCTCGTCTCTATTGCCTGGAAGGACCACACTAGATTACTCTGTCTGTGCCGAGCATCCATCAGTGGCGCTTCGCCTTTCTGCTGCAGGTCTTCAAGGTTCAAATGAGGAAAGAGCATGCTGACAGAAAAGGGGTTCTGGCTTGTCAGGGTCAAGAGTATGTGAACACTTTCCACTGATTCGTGGAATCGGTGAAGATTCATCACGTGTAGATGGCAATGGGCAGAGGAGTTGGCCTCAGTGGAGGCTGCTTACAATGACAGACTGCTATACAAGTATCTGAGGCATCTGCGAGTGCTCTCCTCTGGTCTTATTGAACTAGGACACATCTAGAGCTTTAATTGGGTACCATCAATGAAAACAGCGCATTAAAAAATGGATTTGCCAAACTGCTGATGAAAACGCAACAGCATCAAACATTTCAATATAGTTCATACAAAAGCAAGTTCCATCCATCCATTATCTTTACCCGGTTCTTCCTTTTCGGGTTGCATGGGGTCACTGGTGCCCATATCCAGCAGTCACTGTGCGAGAAGCGGGGGACACCCTGGACAGGTCTCCAGTCCATCACAGGGTCACATGAAGACAAACGAGATAAACAACCATTCACTCTCACTCCAATCAGCCTAACATGCATGTTTCTGGTCTGTGGGATGACATTCTAGAGCTCCTCATGCTTCTTTCTGCTGACGAGCTTTATGGAGATGCCGATTTCATTTTACAGCAGGACTCAACACCAGACCACACTGCCGAAGGTACCAAAAAGCTGGCTAATTTTCGGACGCTCAGTTTAGGGTTTTCATTAATTTTAAAGCATAATGATCAAAATTACAAGAAAATAAATGCTTGAAATATTGCACTCTATGGGTAATCATTCTCTCTTTTGCCTTCAAAGAAGACGGTCGCTCTTACACTCCCACCCTCTCTCCTGCTTTTTGGCTCTCTTGTCCTGTCAACCTCAGAGCTTCTTTTTACACATCTTCTGAATTGAAAATTATTATGGATTTGGTCAGCTGGTCCCTCAGCGCAATTGATAACAATTTTTCCACCAGCCTGCAGACAGGGTGCTGGAGAGCCCTCATGCCCTGAATGGTCCCACGCAGCTGGGTATGTCATCGATTCCTAGGGTGAGTGGAAGATGATGTGCCTATCTATGCTGTCCGTGGAGGATGTGTACATTATTGGATTTATGATAACAGGGTTTCTGCTTTTTGGAATCTGTGGATACCTTGGATATCGACAAATTAGGAAGACGTCGGCATCAGTTTCAGCCATGGTAAAGCTGCCAGCCTTATGTGAAGGATTAATCCGTGTCTCGAGCTCTCAGACTCATATGATTACTGAGCTCAGTGGCAAGCTGGATGTGATTTCTGAGAATCGTAGGCAACTTGCGGCTCCTGGAACTCACCAGCATGAAGGATTCAATCTTGGAGAATGCTAAATTGAGCACGGACCGAGCGAAATGTCCACTAATCTGGCTGTTTGGATTCACCATTGAGTGTACCAGCAGAACTTGAAGGCAGACAGAAAACAGAGTCTGGAGGCCCAAACAATTGTTGTTTATCTGAATTAGGCCTCCCCACTGACCTTGGACAGGTCAACTTATCTCAAATTGCTCCTGGAGGATACGTAAAGTAGAAGATCCTGCCATGCTGCTCTTTACTACCCATCCTTTAGTTCAAACAGTTTTATACTGCCACCTGGTGGTTGAAAAAAAGCTACTATATGCAAAACAAATTAAAAACAAATTCTTAAATTTGACAATAATTACTGATTATTGTCAAATTTCAGTCAATATTATTGTTTATCGCAATGATGTCCGAGACAATTAATCGCCTAGCAAAATTTGTTATCGTGACAGGCCTAACTGTGTACCGGCCAGGAAATGACGCGAGACATAATTTTATTTGGCTTCCTCCATCCTCGTGTTCTCTTTTTCTCATCTACCTGTATGTTGTATGTAACAGGTCTCTCTTGTAAATGTGTTTGAGGCTCAATGGGAACTAACCAGTATAAATAAAGGTTTAATAATAGTAATATTAATAATAAATTATGTTTCACTTTCTGAAATGATTCACAAAAATTACTTAACTCTTTCATGATATTCTAATGTTTCAAGATGTACCTGTACAAACAAAAATCTTCCGGCGTTCATCAATAAAATGACCAACTCATCGGAACGGTCTTGTGTAAAGTGCTCTCAAAAATCAAAGGGTCCACTTCACTCTCAAGCTTGACGTATCTTTCTCTAAAGTCTTGACATTGTCTCCTGTCTACCACCCACTGCCATGCTCCACTCATTTGCATGCCTGTTCCGTTTCCGCCTTTATGCCACAAAAGTATCCCGAGAATGCAAACAAGGGAGGAGCAGGGTGCGGGAGGTGGCGGACTAGATAACTGCCCTCAATTATTCATTTATTTGCTGAAAAGCGTGTCCAGATTTGTAACCACTTCATCAGCCTGACCTCTCCGTGAGAGCTCCTGTGCAAACAATTTACCTTAGTGTTAACATTATCTACCTTATTAAAACCCATCTCCAGCCTTCTGTTGTTTTTAATTTAAAAAAGGGGATAACCTTGATGTATACGACAGCCATAAGAAAAAAAAAAAAACAGGAAAGAATAATTCAGCTTTGCGATCCTCAGCCCATCCTCTGGAAAAAACAATTATTTTTTTTATTGTGGCTTTTAAGAGCTGCTCGAGGGCCAAGAAAAAGACAATGACAAGGATGTCTGTCTGTTTATGGAACTGTGTGAATATTATATTTTCTCCCTGCTGAGAAGTTGGATGATCAGACTGATTTGCGTGCCACATTCCGGCTTAACGTCCCAGCCTTTTGCCTCTGCCCCACCACCGCACCGTGCACACATCTCCAAACATTTTCTTTGCAGCTGCCTGAGTTAATGCCGTCATTAGACGACTGGATCCTGTAGCCAAATTATAATGTGATCTCCTGCATCATCTATTCTTCTCCTCCCTCAGCACTGATGAATAGCTTAGGGTCAGACGATCAAATTAGTGGCTTCCATTACTCCCCAGACACTAATGGCATCTTTATGAAAAGAAAGATATGTAATCTCTCCGAAAGCCTTTTGGAGACCAAACAGTTTGTCTGGAGATGAAATGTGAGTGCACGGCTTGGTGATTGGAAGGGGGAGGTTGGGAGGGGCATGGTGCAGGCCTGAATGTAAGCACCTAAACAGTTTCATTATTCCTCTCTTCACATGGCATTCGATGTTTAGAGTTATTGCCTGCTCTTGCCTTTTGGCAGTGGGTGATAATGTTTTGCCTCTGTGTGTTATGTTTGTTGGGGAAAATATCTCTCATGGACTGGAGTGGTTTTAATGAAACTCTGGGAAAATAATCTGCATGAACAGCTGCTTATTGTACGGAGGCAACCAAAATCAAGATGGATGCCAAAGCTAATCAACCTCAGATAACACAGAAATGACTATATGTCATTCAGTTTTACAGTTCAAGTCTAATTTGATGCGGTGGTAGCTGAAAGTAAAGCCCATCACATATTTTGAGCTGTAACACAGTATATATCGAACTATGGGAAGGGGGGGGGGGGGGGCAGTGGGGTCTATGTTGATCAATATTATTATTATTTTCCCCCCAAGCCACAATATACAGCCGGCGGAACTGACGTTGCTATGCCTGGTTGCAGTACGAACCAATTTTAGTGATGCACAAAACAGACAAAATTAACTATTACCGAAATTTCTGAATATAAGCCATGCACATTAAATAAATTTAAAAAAAAGTACATATATAAGACATGCTTGTATATAAGCTGCAGATGTTCATAATGTAAAGTGAGTGGCAGCAAACAAGCTAGAGGGCTAACAAGAACAAGACTAATCACTAAAAGAACAATGCTAAACAGCTAATCGAAATGAATAACAATGAACATACATTTTACCCATAATCCCTCTCTGAGACCATGTGATTGACAGTCAACCACAATGAACCACAGAATGCTACATTACATACTGGTAACATTCTCAAGTACGTAGAGTAATTAATTTTTATTTTATTTTATTAACAGTGCTGGTAACACAGCTGGTAAAAAAATATATATATACAGTAGTCTACCAGGAAGTCACTGATGCCATATCTTCATATTCCTCCTGCTCTGTGGAGCAAAAGTTGCTCTGTGAGCATGATACGTAGAGTTGCATTTGGGCCCAAAATATTCAACCCGACCTGGACCCAGCCCATAGACATTATTTCTGAACCCCACCCGTCCCGACAAATTAACGGTAATTACAGGTCCAAACCCAAACCCCCCCTGACATTTTTAATTAAGCTTTTACTGCTTATATAGTTATTAACGGCTGGCAGATGTGCGCCGCTGTGTAAAGGTGGCAAAAGATTGGAGCTGAGGGGGTGTTAGTCCTTTCATGGCCGTCAAAGCGCATTAAATCCCAGCTTCTGCCTGCATTCTGCATTATTCGGACATGGACCCTGCTCTGACATGTGGACAACTCAAAAGGGTCGCAAGGGTTGGTTAAGATAAACTGTGACTGGTTCTTAACATAAGAGAATATAACAATCTGAGCAAAGGAGTGTGTCAAAATTATCAACAAATTGAAAAAAAAAAAAAATGCAAACAAGTTGAAACTAAATTGAGACCCTTTCTTACTAAATATGTCTTTCACGCAAAATGCATGTCGGCTTCCAACGAAATTTGTCTCAGTTGTGTCATATTTACCAGTTAAATGTGATTGTATGTGCACATTTGTGTAATATCTCACACTTGTGTTTTTCCAACTTGTCTCCAATAGTTGCAGCTCAGTGAGATACAAAAGATTGAGTGACTAAATTGCCACTTGGTCTTCGGGTTCCTTGCAATGCGTTTTGTTAAAAAAACGTCTTGTACTAATTAATATGTATTTTATGCGCATTAAAAACTTTAGGCAGGCGAGTTGATTTAGATGGATGGAAACAACTCTCGAACAGAGTCCAGTCCGACACATTTTTACAGGAAAAATCTGTTCAAGTAAACCTATAAATTTAAATGCATTTGTCCACCTTTTTTTTGTTTTTGCTCCTTTTAAGTACACATTTGGCAATGTCTTAAATGTGGGTACAATTCCACTTGGAGCAACATCTGTCCTTTTGCTGCTCCTGTAAAGATAAGACGTCGGATCAGCCTATAGGCTAAAAGGCAACATCTATGTAGCGTCTGTGTTTAAAATGAATAGTCTCAATCGAAACTGGCAGTCTAAAGACAAAGTCATTCAACAAATATGACTTCAATGTTCTTTGTATAAAAATCCTTAATTGGTAAGATGATGACGTGTAGAGCCAAACATCTGTTGGAGGTTCAGGACTTTTTGTTAATTTTTTTAAAGAAAACAAACCACAATCAGTCAGCACACTCGATTTCTGCCTTTAATTGTTTCCTTGAACAATTCGGAGTGTTGTTTTCCAATAATTGAGCTGTCAAACAGGAAGTCACGTCTGTCTTGCAGTGTTTAGAACCAGACGTCTTATTTATTTGAATTTCCTGCCATCCAAAGAGCCAAACCCAGTGTGACTCTGTCTTGACCAGAACTGAAATCAAATAGCTTTGCTTCAGTGGCGGACCCCCCAGACAGTTGCAGTGGAAGTCCATCAACGGGTCACAGCCTCAATCCGTCACTGTCAACCACTGCTGCTACCATCGAGCGAAAGCCCAAGAAGACAGAAATGACTTTGGACTGCAGCTCAGTGGATCATGCTTCAAGTCCGATAAATCGAACCACCTTTTTTTTTTTTCTCAATATCTTTCTATCATTAAATCTTTTCCAGCCGCATGCCAGAAAAATACTATCAGAAGCAGCACACGCACTGCTTTGAGACGGTTTGAACATCAGTGCTAGGCAAACGTTTACGTTTTGGAGAAATTTAATAGGTTCAATTTCTCGAGCAAATCTGGTGACCTACACTGCCCAAAATGCTGATAAGGCCAGGCTGGATCTCGGACCTGACTGCAATTTTACAGTTTAGTTCACCCAATGATCCTTCCTTCAGTGGCACATGTAGCGGTGGTCCAGGTTATAACCTCAATCCTTCACTTTGTGGAGAGAGAGAGGGTATTTGCTTTAAATTCATCCATCTGTGGTGTACAGTGAAAGCTGAGCAACCGTGCACACAGAACATGTTCTAATAAGTGGTAATGGATATACCTGATGTGTTATTTTATTCATTTATTGAGGTGGGGATGATTTGACCTTTATATATTAATGGTGTTTGCAGAGTATAAATAGTGCACAGAGAATTACTTTCGGCTTGATATCAAAATGTTGCTTAGACGTTTTTGACAGTCCCTTTAGCCTTTAAGATAGGATTAGCTGAAATGGAGGCAAATCCAGTTACCTCCACAGGGCAAAAAGGCTCTTTCAGGATTTAGCTGAGGACTTTGTGCATGAGTTGACACTGCACACGAGGTTTGACCTTACAAGAGGTGACCACCATGCAGATCGATTGTCAGTTATTTATTTATTTTTATTCTATAGGCTGACAGAACAGGACTTTGCAGAATTCTGAAGTCCTTTCAGGAATTGGTCATATTTTAGAGGAATGAAAAATGAATATATAATAAATAAGGAGCTCTGTGAGGATATTGTGCACAATTACACAACCGAAGGTTGCGCTATGAAGAAATTCAGTTTAATTTTGTGCAGACTGAAACTAACAGCCAGTATAAGTGGGGGGTCGTGGTCAAAGTGGATGGACAGCACTGTACAAAAGTATTTTATAGCTATAACATGAACCTTTTATTTTATTATTTGGTTTTAAAGCAAAGGATGGTTTGCCATGTTACAATCCAAGATGGCCACCATCATCCACCCATCCAACCATTATCTTTTACCCGCTTCTTCTATTTTGGGTCACTGGAGTCGCCGGTGCCCATGTCCGGCAATCAAGACACACATATATATATATATATACATATCTATATGTATCTCTCTCTCTCTCTCTCTCTCTATATATATATATATATATATATATATATATATATATATATATATATGTTGTGGGTTCTTCATGCGGTGGGCCTGGGCAGTGGGCACCATAAGCAGCTTCTTCATGACTCCAAAAATGAAAAAAAAAAGTTATGGAGGGCATGTCAGAGTGTCATGGTCGTGATTTGATTTACACACCTTCCCCAAAAACAAAAATGCAGAGTAGGAGGAAAAAAAAGTACATATTTACAACTCTCTTTCTTCAAAGTATTTTCATAGTATTCCATATCAGTGTTACCTCCTTCTGTAACCAGGCCAGACTGACTCCTGCAAGGCCAGAGGCTCTTCTTATAAACCCTTAACCCCGCCCACAATTAGATCAACAAACAATCACTTATTTTCCACATAAAACAACAAAACAAAATATTGCTGTCACAAAATTAACCAACATTAATTTCCTGCTTTTATTTTAAAGACGTTGTTTTGTTTAGTTAAAATTATTTATAATTAATTCTGCTGGCGGAAGAATGCTACTTCCTATATTCAATTCAAATTCAAATTCAAAAATACTTTATTAATCCCAGAGGGAAATTATTTGTTGTTGTAACTCGTTATCCTAACTTCATTAAGAGATGTTATAGATGCTGATGGCTGTAGACAGGAAGGATCTCTTGTAAAGGTCCATCCCACAGTGGATCCTAAGAAACTGGCTGCAGATGCTGTCTGATCCGTCCACCCAGACTCGGCTGGCCTCTCGGTTCCCCCAGGCTGTAGGACCGCCCGAATACAAGGCAGAACTCCTCCCAGAGCAATGGCCACTCCTCCCAGCAGTCTGCCGAGCTCCTCGTCGCTGCAGACAGCTAACTGTAGGTGCAGAGGGATGATCCTGTCCTTCCGCTGTCATGAGCCGTGTTTCTTGCTAGTTCCAGGATCTCAGTGGTCAGACACTTGAGCACAGCTGGCAGGTAGATGAGAATGCATCCACAGAACATCCTTTTCAACTCATTTGAGATTTGGGGTTGTAGTCGACATATTATTTGAGCTTTTGAGATGTTAATCAGCTGCTGTTGGTTGTAAAAAAAACTGCCTTGTTGCCATGGTTACGCATCATAACAAATGTCCAAAACTAAAAAAGTTTCAGTAAAAATCCTCCCAGCTGCACAGCATCCAATACCAGAGGAAACAAACATCCAAAAAAATTTGATTTTCATCCAGAAAAAAAAGGAAATAAAGTTTCCAAAAGCAAAATCTCAGAATGAAAGTAACAGAGCTGCTCCAACATGCAGCCACCTTGAGCGGCGCAATATAGGTAATGTGGACGCATTACGCTTACTCCAGCCGCCAACAGCGGACCGGACAAACGCTTCACAGGTGAGTACAACCTTAAGTATGCATGTTTAGGTGGATGTATGAGTTATGCTGTTTACAAGCATTTCCAAGTGTGCACCCTTGGTCGCGCCACGTACTACAAAGAGTGAAAAGTGTGTGTGTAGCGATTCGGCTCTAGCTGTCATACAGAGGGAGGGCACGTAGTAAGATTGGTGTGTGCGCACGCGTGTGTTCAGCGTGAGGGACTGAACTGCTCAGTCACATCATATATAAATATTAAAATAAACTACTATTTACTACTTGTACCACTTTACATACTTTGTGGGTTTTGACTTATCGCGGGGCTTCACGGTACAGATCCCCCGTGATAAACGGGGGACAACTGTATTTGGAATGTCACCAAAAACATAAAAGTCCAGAAATAAAGCAACTGGAATGAGATCAACAAAAACTAAAATGTAATGTTGCTTCCTGTGAATCCTTATTTTTCCTAATATACAAACAAAATGCTATAAAACACATCAGCTGATCCCTGTAAACACGAGACATGAAATTCTTCGAAAGACGATGCTTTTTTTTTAAAGTTTGCATGATTAGTGAATTCATTTCATGCTTAATTTTTTAACCTCTGTCTTTTTATCATGTGTGACTGGATATTTCTTTAAAATGTGATAATCTTTGCCGAAGGGGGTAAAACGCGTATTGTTGTTGAGCTCCTCTGGCACGAGTAAAGATTAAGTAAAACAGAAAAGCGGGTTATGACTCACTCTCAGTGAAAGGCAGCACAACAAAAAGCAAGTCAGACAATTGCAACAGTAAACACTTTGTTTCTTCTTATCTTGAAAGCTTTTTTTGCTTTTAAATATTACTTTTGCCTCAGGCTGACTTGGCTGCAATGTTAAAAGTGTGCGCACATTATACCTAATATTGCACTCATCCTGAATGCTCAAAGCCAGATAGTTTTCTTATTAAGGAACCTTTTGGAGTCTGAGTTAAAGAGCCACACTCTGTCTCTGTGATTGAATTAAGGTACTGCAAACGTAGAGGCAGGTTGGTTTTGAGATAAAAGGCTCATAATTCAATACTCTTGCTGCCACTTGGCCTCCGGTCCCCATGACAACTTAGGACGTTCACTTGATCTTCTGGTGTGATGAAAATAGAGTTACCCTGCTAAGACCATCTTGGCTCAGTCTTTCACCTTATAGCTCATCTGACTCTTTAGATTTTTAATGACTTCAAAAATGAGTGCGTTTTTGACAATACGTTGCGGTTATTAGAATTCACAAGTGATGTTCAGCAGGACAAAGAATCATTTGATCCCCTGCTGATTTTGTAATTTTGACCCATTGTAAAAAAAGAAGTCTAAATGTTATTCCTGGTCAGCATATCATGGGTCTTGATTCGTGACCTTGACATTGAATCTGGGACTTGCCATACAGTGGTGGTACAAGTTCATTTGTGGGGTTTATTTGTCTTTCAGGTACACCTGGACCTATATCTGGACCTACCATTCTATGTTTGTCTGTCTCTCCTTCCTGTCCTTTCAACCAGCTGGTCAAAGCAGATGGCCACTTGTCCTGAGCCTGGTTCTGCTGGAGGTTTCTTCCTTTTAAAAGTGAGTTTTTCCTTTCCACTGTTGCCACTGTGCTTGCTTAGGATGGGAGACTGCAACAAAGCCAAGATTCAACTTGTCTGCTGGATTCCTTAGATAGAGAACTTTACTAATAGGCGTTTATGTATGTGAATGTTCCTGTAAAGTGCCCTGAGACATTGTGTTGTGATTTGGCGCTATATAAATAAACTGAATTGAATTGAAATTGAAGTTTTGTTAAATTATCTTCTGCCGAGCAGAATAGATGAAACAAGCAAATACCTTGACCTTGACTTGTGACATTTACTTTAGAGCTAGGGTGATGACAAGTATATGAGACACTTGATTTAGTTATGATATTTATCTGTATGAAATTTCAATACTTTGTCTTGAGCAGATCAAAAGTTATAGGTGGAACAAGAGAAAGTTTACATGTATTTGATTGGACGGAGACTATATCATAATATACTCTCATTTGTCTGGTGCAAAAAAAGATTTAAGATAAGATATAATTTTATTGATCTTGCAAGAAATTAATGATTTGTAGGTCATTTTGTGACAAAAATTTGATCAATAATCCAGGAAATATTCTGGCTCCCACAGACTGATTATGCACCCATGTAGCACACAGATGCAAACCTGTTCTAGACACTTCAACCTTAACTTATGAGTGTAAAACACACCTGTCTACAGAATCAATTTCTTCCAATCCAACCTCTCTCCTTTTTTTTTTACTTTGCACTTGTTCTTGTGCAAGGCGGATGCCTTCTCTCCCTCTCATGTTCTCATCTTGCCTTTTATTTGTTTTTCTCTCTGTCTGTGTATCAGAGCTCCTATTACACATCTATCCATCCATCCATCCATTTTCTTCCGCTTATCCGGGGTCGGGTCGCGGGGGTAGCAGCCTAAGTAGGGAGGCCCAGACTTCCCTCTCCCCAGCCACTTGGGCCAGCTCTTCCGGGGGAATCCCGAGGCGTTCCCAGGCCAGCCGAGAAACGTAGTCCCTCCAGCGTGTCCTGGGTCTTCCTCTGGGCCTCCTTCCGGTGGGACGTGTCCGGAACACCTCACCAGGGAGGCGTCCAGAAGGCATCCTAAACAGATGCCCAAGCCACCTCAACTGGCTCCTCTCGATGTGGAGAAGCAGCGGCTCTACTCCGAGTCCCTCCCGGATGATCGAGCTTCTCACCCTGTCTCTAAGGGAGAGCCCAGACACCCTGCGGAGAAAACTCATTTCGGCCGCTTGTATCCGAGATCTCATTCTTTCGGTCACAACCCAAAGCTCGTGACCATAGATGAGGGTGGGAACGTAGATCGATCGGTAAATTGAGAGCTTCGCCTTTTGACTCAGCTCTCTCTTCACCACGACAGACCTGTACAGCGCCCGCTTCACTGCAGACGCTGCACCTATCCGCCTATCGATCTCACGCTCCATTTTTCCCTCATTCGTGAACAAGACCCCAAGATACTTGAACTCCTCCACTTGGGGTAGGACCTCCTCCCTGACCCAGAGAGGGCACTCTACCCTTTTCCGGCTCAAGACCATGGCCTCGGATTTGGAGGAACTGATCTTCATCCCGGCCGCATCGCATTCGGCTGCGAACCGCTCCAGCGAAAGCTGTAGATCACGATCTGATGAAGCCAATAAGACCACATCATCTGCAAAAAGCAGAGACGTAATTCTGAGGCCACCAAAACGGATCCCCTCAACACCTTGGCTGCGCCTAGAAATTCTGTCCATAAAAGTTATGAACAGAATCGGTGACAAAGGGCAACCTTGGCGGAGTCCAACTCTCACCGGGAACAAGCCCGACTTACTGCCGGCGATGCGGACCAGGCTCTGACACTGGTCATACAGGGACCTAACAGCCCGTATCAAAGGGCCTGGTACCCCATACTCCCAGAGTACCCCCCACAGGGCCCCCCGAGGGACGCGGTCGAAAGCCTTCTCCAAGTCCACAAAGCACATGTAGACTGGTTGGGCAAACTCCCACGCACCCTCCAGGACCCTGCTGAGAGTGTAGAGCTTGTCCAGTGTTCCACGGCCAGGACGAAAACCGCACTGTTCCTCCTGAATCCGAGGTTCGACTATCCGACGGACCCTCCTCTCCAGAACCCCCGAATAGACCTTACCAGGGAGGCTTAAGAGCGTGATTCCCCTGTAGTTGGAACACACTCTACGGTCCCCCTTTTTGAATAGGGGGACCACCACCCCGGTCTGCCAATCCAGGGGAACTTCCCCTGATGTCCACGCAACATTGCAGAGTCGCGTAAGCCAACACAACCCTACAACATCCAGAGCCTTAAGGAACTCTGGGCGGATCTCATCCACCCCCGGGGCCCTGCCACCGAGGAGCTTTTTAACCACCTCGGTGACCTCAGCACCAGAGATTGGAGGGCCCGACCCAGAGTCCCCAGGCTCCGCTTCCTCAGTGGAAGACGTGCCAGTGGGATTGAGGAGGTCTTCAAAGTATTCCGCCCACCGACCCACAACATCCCGAGTTGAGGTCAGCAGCAAACCACCCCCACTATAAACAGTGTTGGTGGCATACCGCTTCCCCCCCCTGAGACGCCGGATGGTGGACCAGAAACGTCTCGAAGCCGTGCGGAAGTCGTTCTCCATGGCCTCTCCGAACTCCTCCCATGCCCGAGTTTTTGCCTCAGCAACCACCCGAGCCGCATGTCGCTTGGACTGCCGGTACCCATCAGCTGCTTCCAGGGTCCCACAGGCCAAAAAGGCCCGATAGGACTCCTTCTTCAGCCTGACAGCATCCCTCACCGACGGTGTCCACCATCGGGTTCGAGGGTTGCCGCCCCGACAGGCACCGACAACCTTGCGGCCGCAGCTCTGGTAAGCCGCCTCGACAATAGAGGCACGAAACATGGTCCACTCAGACTCAATGTCCCCTACCTCCCTTGGAACATGTTCAAAGTTCTCCCGGAGGTGGGAGTTGAAACTCCGTCTCACAGGAGACTCTGCCAGACGTTTTCAGCAAACCCTCACAATACGTTTGGGCCTACCAGGTCTGACCGGCATCCTCCCCCACCATCGGAGCCAACTCACCACCAGGTAGTGATCAGTTGACAGCTCCGCCCCTCTCTTCACCCGAGTGTCCAAGACATGTGGCCGCAGATCAGATGAGACGATGACAAAGTCGATCATCGAACTGCGGCCTAGGGTGTCCTGGTGCCAAGAGCACATATGGACACCCTTATGCTTGAACAAGGTGTTCGTTATTGACAATCGATGACGAGCACAGAAGTCCAACAACAGAACACCACTCTGGTTCAGATCAGGGGGGCCGTTCCTCCCAACCACACCCCTCCAGGTCTCACTGTCATTGCCCACATGAGCATTGAAGTCCCCCAGCAGAACAAGGGAGTCCCCAGAAGGTGCACTTTCCAGTACCCCCTCTAAGGACTCCAGAAAGGGTGGATAATCTGAACTGCCGTTTGGTGCATAAGCACAAACGACAGTCAGAACCCGTCCCCCCCACACGTAGGCGGAGAGAGGCCACCCTCTCATTCACGGGGGTGAACCCCAATACACAGGCACCAAGTTTTGGGGGCAATTAGTACGCCCATGCCTGCTCGGCGCCTCTCACCAGGGGCAACTCCAGAGTGGAAGAGTGTCCAGCCCCTCTCAAGGAAACTGGTTCCAGAGCCCGAGCCATGCGTAGAGGTGAGTCCGACTATTTCTAGCCGGAACCTCTCAGCCTCACACACCAGCTCAGGCTCCTTCCCCACCAGTGAGGTGACATTCCACGTCCCAATAGCCAGCTTCTGTAGCCGAGGATCAGACCGCCAGGGTCCCCGCCCTCGGCCACCACCCATCCCACATTGCACCCGACCCCTTTGGCCCCTCCCACAGGTGGTGAGCCCATGGGAAGGGGGACCCACGTCTCCTCTTCGGGCTGTGCCCGGCCGAGCTCCATGGGTAAAAGCCCGGCCACCAGGCGCTCGCCCACGTGCCCCACCTCCAGGCCTGGCTCCAGAGTGGGGCCCCGGTGACCCACGTCCGGGCAAGGGAACACTAGGTCCATTTGTGTTTTTCATCATAGGGGTGTGTTTGGGCTGCACTTTGTCTGGTCCCTCACCTAGGACCTGTCTGCCATGGGTGACCCTAATAGGGGCATAAAGCCCCTGACAGCATAGCTCCTAGGATCATTGGGACACTCAAACCCCTCCACCACGGTAAGGTGGCAGCCCAGGGAGGTTTTTACACATCTACTGAAACAAAAACTACTGTCACAGATCTGGTCAGCTGGACTTTCAACGCAATTGACAAAATATTTTCAATAAAGCAACAGGGTCCTGGAGAGCCCTCATGTCTCACTGAGACTCACATGACAGGATATGTTATGGATCCGTGGGGAGTTTGGGAGCTGATGTGTCTTTCTGTTTTGTCTCAGGAGGATGCCAAAGATATAGTTGGAATCAAAATAGTAGGGTTTCTGCTTTCTGGCATCGGCAGATTCCTATGTTATCGGCTATTAAGGAAGATGGCGGCAGCAGTTTCAGCCATGCAAAACTGTCGAGTCTGTGTGAAGGTTTGGTTTGTACTTCGAGCATTCAAAATCAGCTGATTTATGAGCTAAACCATAAGATGGAAGTGATTTGTATGGCTTCTGGGACTCACCAGCATGTTGAAGATGACATTGGAGGAGGCTCGTAAGCACAGACCAGTGGAATGCCCACTAATATGGCCATTTTGAATCTTGAAAGTACCAGTAGGACTCGAGGCTGACAAAAAAAAAAAAGTCTGCATGAAAAAAATTTACAATTGTGGATTATCCGAGTCTGACTCCCCCGGTTGGCCTTGAAACAGGCCGACATCAAATTTCTCCTGGGATATGTGTAAACTAAGGAAAAGCTTAGTCTATTGTAACATCCCCTACCCCCGAGAACTTTTGTGAAGGCTTATCAGAACTGTGACGGCTGACCAACATCTTATCAGGACTATGGTGCTATCTGGAAGTGCTTCATGGACAAATGTCACTGTCTCATCATCAAATGCACATGTAATATGTCTATAAATGTGCTTATGGGCAGAGCTTTTGATGTCTTAAATCATGTCCTGATAAAGGCAAGGTATAAAGAGATTTTTTTTGTTTTTGTTATGCCACTATCCTCTCCTCATGGCTTTTCCCCCTTTTCTATCTAAAAAGTATTCTGAAAAAGGATAAGAGGCCGCGTTCCAGTAGCAGCAGCAATGCGCACTCGGCCCGTCTTTCGGACGACTGTACAAGCACAATCTCACTGTATTTCGGTACAATGATAAAGCTTATTCTGATTCTGATTCTCTGCCACCACAGGCAACATTAAAGATCTGTGAGAAGATGTCAGGGTCAAGATAGATTTATAATGGGCTGCAAGACCATCAGCAAGAAGCTTGGTATGAAGGCAACAACAGAAAATAAAAGAAAAAGTTAAATGACCACAAATCCCACTAAGTCTGGAGGTCCATACAGGGTCTTTACTCGTGGGGGAAAGGATGATCATGAGAAAAATGAGAAATCAAACCACTAATACACATAAGAAACGTGTTTTTATTCTACAGGTAGTTAAACCCCCAGTCACTAAGAATGATCTTAGTAACACAGCATATCATGATGGAGTGTGATTTTGCAACACCCATAGGTCCTCCTGCTAAAGAAAGCAAATATACAAGCTTGAGTTTACTGGCAAAAATGTAAATTATGCAAAGGCAGCTTAGGAAAAGGAGGTCAGATGAAATAAAACCTGAGCCCATTGGTATCAGATCCATCAGCCATGTTTGAAGGTAAATAAAAGTTTAATAAAACCAGAAGAAAACCATTACCACAGCAAAGTAGAGAAAGGGAAATACAATAATACAGTGTAGTTCAAGACATTTTTTTTGTGTGTGATCTGTGGTGATAACAGGGAACAGGTGAAAGAGATCTTGGAGAGGTGGAGGCATGCACTTGAAAGAAGAGGAATGAAAGTCAGTTGTAGTAAGACAGAGTCCATGAGTGTGAATGAGCTGGAGGCTGGTGGAACAGTGAGGCTACAAGGAGCAGAGGTCACAAAGATGCAGGACTTCAAGTACTTAGGGTCCACTGTCCAGGAAAATGGGGAGTGTGGTAAAGAGGTGAAAAAGAGAGTCCAGGCAGGATGGAGTGGACGGAGAAAAGTTTCAGGAGTGATTTGCAACAAAAGGGTGTCAGCAAAGGAAAAGTTTACAAGACAGTGGTGAGACCAGCTATGTTGTATGGTCTGGAAACAGAGACATGTACAAAAACACAGGAGAAAGAACTGGATGTAGCAGAAATCAAGATGTTGAGGTTCTCCTCAGGAGTGACAAGGATGGATAAGATTAGGAATGAGATCATCAGAGGTACAGCACAGGTTGAACAACTGGAAGATAAAGTTAGAGAGGCCAGACTGAGATGGTTTGGACATGTCCAGAGGAGGAACAGTGGGTATATTGGTAGAAGGATGTTAGAAATGCAGCTGCCAGGAAAATACACAAAGAGAAGATATATGGATGTGGCTTGAGAGGACAAGGAGGTAGTTGGAGTGAGGACAGAGGATGCAGAGGGCAGAGTGAGATGGAGGAGGATGACTCGGTGTGGCGACCCCTGAAGAGGGAAAAGCTAAAATAATAAGTTCAAGATGATTTTTTATTGCTAGGAGTGTACAGGACAGCCGGTACAGTGGCTCAGTTGGTAGAGCTGTTGCCTCTCAGCAAGAAGATTACCAGTTCAAATCCTAGCCAGGGGCTTTGCTGGGTGGAGTTTGCATGTTCTCTCCATGCATCCGTGAGTTTTCTACTCCGGTTTCCTTCCACCGACCAAAAAACTGCTCGTTAGGCTAATTGGTAATTCTAAATTGTCCGAAGGTGTGAGTGAGTGTGAATGGTTGTTTGTCTTGTTTGTCTCTGTGTCCCTGTGATGGACTGGGAACCTGTCCAGGGTGTCCCCCACGTCTTGCACAGTGATGACTGGACATTGGCACTTGTGACCCTTGCGACCCGAAAAGGAAGAAGCAGGTAACGATAATGGCTGGATGAGAGTACAGGACATTGAGAGCTTCTGTACTAACAATGTAAACCCAAAATTTAGTGTTAAAACAAACCAAGCTTATATACAGACTTTATAACTGGTGAATACAAAATTTAAGTTCAGACACTTTTTTTCCCTCACTGTCTTCAAAAGTTATAGCAGAAAAATTTTGACTAATATTCATCATGCAGAGTTCAGACAAACTGCCAAGTTTGACATATGCCTGCCACCTGAGCGTTCTTGGGTATTGTGTGACTACTTTGTTTTTGGTACTGTAAGACTTGGTTAATGTATGCAGTGTGAAAGCAGGCTTGCAATATAGCTCCAATTATATAGTTTGCCTACAGGGAAGTGCAGCGAGGCTTACTCGAGCATCTGCTTCTCTCTGATGCCGTTGCTGACCTCACACCATCTCCTTGTTCTGAAGAACTACTTAGCATAAAAATGTATGAATAACAAAATGGAAAGAAGTACAAGTATCTTAAAAACAAAGTTATATAACATTCCGTTATACTGAGATGAATTCAGGTCATAAATGGTGTTTAGTCCTACAGATAGTGAGCAACATAGATAGGAGGTCAATCTTAATGTTTTTATTTTTACTGAAACTTACAAAGGATGTCTTAAATTAAATGGAGGAATAGAATTACACTAATGTTATTAACATGTTATTTACACATTATTAACAGGCTATTAATGTGTTATTAATGCGTTATTAACACATTACAATTAAAGGCAGACGGAAATTAACCAAGATCGACCTGGCCCAAAACAAATGTTGATATCTGAATCTGGCTGCCCCCATGTTGGCCTTGGAAGGTTGACTATCTCAATTTCTCCTGGATGTTATGGAAACAAGACAGTACTCCCTCATTCCCTACTCCACTCCCCAGGGACATGGCCCTGAATCAGAGCTCAACCAAACCGCCTGATAAACATTTCACCACCTCTTTTCAGGACTATGGCTGGGTGGGGCGGTTGGCTCTGGACAGTGCTCACAGACCACTTCCCCTCAAATTCACGCATTCGCTGGCCTCCCTCATTCCCCCCGTTGCAGCAACCTAGGAGATGTGAAGGTGCAATGGCTGCGTCGCTCACTGGGCGGCGTGTGCTAGGACCCCCACCCACTCCACATGCATATGTCCATGTCATCAGTACGTTGCCGTTTCTGAGCTCAGTTCATTTTTGCAACTCTCACACTGTGTCCCGTCTAAGACACAATACAAGATATGATTTTTTTACACCTCTCCTCCCCTTGTGTTTCTCTTTTTCTTATCTAAACAAAAAGGGCAGCGCCTCCCGAAGGCTGCGGCCTCAGACACCTCTGTCTCCCCATGTCTGTTGGTTTATGTTTTCTCGGACGGGCTGTACTGAAATGTAATTTTGTTGTGCTTTGGTGCAATGACAGTAAAGCTGATTCTGATCTATCCATCTATCTATCCACACACACACACACACACACACACACACACACACACACACACACACACACACACACACACACACACACACACACACACACACACACACACACACACACACACACACACACACACACACACATATATATATATATATATATGAACCTTAGGGATCACTATCCTGCGTGCTTTATTTGTTTCCCTGTTTTTTTAGTATGCCTTCAAGTTAATCAACAGCCTGTTAGTCACTAATTCATTGAAATCAGGTGTACCAGGATTTGGCACCACAAATCCCAAAACAGGCCATTAATTACTTTCAAGCCACCTTTATTTTTGTTCCAACACTTTGACAGAGGTGAATGCTATCACTCTTTGCAGAGAACATAGCCTATTATGCCACTGTCATCAACATACATAGGTACAGCACATCTGACACTTCACAGAAACAGGGGACACTGGTCTGAGGATCAACACAAGGAAGATGGTGGTAAATAGGATCACCAAGCAAAAACTTCAGCATAGTGTTTGAATCAATGCTTATATATAGAAACCATGTTAGGTAGTTTGGAGAAAATGTGGAGCACCTTGAAGAATGGCTATTTTCTTCTTCTTTGTTTTGCTTTTTAACATCCGAATGCCTTCACGTCAGGAGAAATAGCATAACGCAAGCCTGACCTTATATCAACTCTTCATACTTTATGCAATCAAACAGAGGTTTGTGAACAATGCTAATGAAGCCAACTGCAATCCAGCGTGGGTCTCCCGCCTGGGCAAACAAACATCTGCTACTCAGCTGAAAGGAAAAACAGGCAGGTCAAGAAATACATACATACATATCCCAATCCGTTGTTCTGCTTTCTCTCGGCATCACAGCTCTGACCCGCAAAATAACTTGTATCCATACTGGTAATGAAGGGAGACCAATAATATGTTTCAGAAATTCATTTAAAAGACGAAACTCATTTATTTTGGCTAAAGGGCAAATGTTTTCCCTTTCTATTTAATAAACCTCATTTATTTAATAGCACATAGCAATACACGTTCACACAGTCTGAAGGTACTGGGTATTTTTGGTACCATCTGATTTCTTTTTGTGCATATATTTTTTGTTTGTTTTACAGCAACTAACGTGTAGTGGTAGTAACTTTCTAGCGAGTCCACTGATTATAAGCAAGCATAACTAAATCCATACATTTAATAAAATTCAAACCATAATGTTTGTATTGTAGCTCAGGAATGTGTTCCAAAAATAACCCATTTATACTATTGTCAGCACAGACAATGTGTAAGGCTAATAGAGACACTGTATTTGCATTTGTCCTTGACTACATTGCTCAGTATATACATATATAATATTAAAACCATATAAATATTCATCCCTAGTGAGTCATCGGTGATAGTTTTAGATAGTAGATATTCTAAGATTACAGTATGTTCCTGATTTTTTAAATAGAAAGCTGTGCAAAATAAGCTGCGATGACAGTTTCCTCTAAACGTTTGTTAACTGAGTTTAAACGAGAATTCTTTTTGTGAAAATCCTTTAAATATTTCCACTTTATTAGACATTTTTGGACCGATGCGACTTATATGGCGGAAAGTACGGTATTTTTTTCCTCAAATTTCAACCAACGTTTTTTTCCACACTTCAACATCTGACCTTAAGACAGTAGTTCAGACAATCGGTACATCTGGTTTATGTCACTCTATATGGTTAAATGTTGGTCCTGATCTTTTCATACTTCTCATTAAATTTGTCAGCTGATCAGAATGTTGTGGTTTTAATTTTATAAATATAAGTGAAACAGTTGTTTACTTTCTAACAAGTATCAAGGATTGTTAAGCATGGATCAATACATTTATTTACTTTGTAATATTTCTGTACGTTTCAATGTTTCAAGCTCTTGCTAATTTAAAATCATGCACTTTGGTCAACACTAAATGTTTTATTATGCGTTAGAGAAATAAACAAGAACTTAACACAAAACCTGCTAATTTAGAAAGAAGTGATACAGAGAACTAATTACAACTTTTCCCCTCAGATGAGTTACTTTTGAAGGTCCTTATTTAAAATGTGTTTTAAAGTCATAATAAAGAGGATGAATGAAGTTCATAAACTCATAGAACAAACAAATATAACTGATATAGCTAAAAACCCTATTTAATTGAGCCTTTTCTGATAAAATTAATTTCAGCCGACTGGGGCTCATCAGATTCTTCTGCAAAAAAAGAACATTTTTCTCTTTTAACCATGCAGAAGTAACTTTTTTTTAATGATATAAGCTGATTACACTTTGTGCAACTATTTAAACAGTATTTAAATAATTCAAATTACCAAACCAATGATTCAGCTCTATCCATTTTTTTTAATAATTGCTCTAAATATTGTCTACATTACAATGTTATTGAATTATGCTTTGTGCTTTCTAGACCATTAGTTTGTCATTTGAAACTGTGTGATGTTATCAATCTGAACTTTACGATGCAGAGCGGAACTGTCTTGCTTTAACAATTGAATCATGTACTTTTAAAGAAAAGTGCTGCTGCGACAAGGCGTTTGTACGATGTAACAGCAAATGTGTTACAGTACATCCAAACAAGAGCTTGGCAACTAGATTGTTTTTATAGGAAGAGAAAAAGGCACACTTCGAGAAATATGTCACCTTTTGTTTCTCACTAACATATTTGGGTGTCTGAAGTCCCTACTACCTGAAGAAACACACTCCTGACACTGTTCACGACACATTTTGATGTGGCACTAAAATATAAATCAATTCAGTTTATTTATATGGTGCCAACAGACGTTTTCTCAGGGCACCGTACAAACACATTGGGACAAACACATTCTTTGTTGAAATCAGGTCTCTCTTGTAAACGAGTCCTCGAGGCTCAATGGGATTTACCTGTGTAAATAAAGGTCGAATGAACATTCATATACATTAAAAAAAAGCAAATGAGTAAAAGTTATCTCTCTAAGGAATCAATAGATTGTGTTGAATCTTCACTTTGTCTCAGTCTCCCATCCTGAGCAAACACAAAGGAGACAGTGGAAAGGAAAAACTCCCATTTAACAGGAATAAATCTCCAGCAGAACCAGACTCAGGGTGGGTAACTCCTCAGACTGATGAAGCCCTTTGGATTTGAGGGCGAAACATCTCTCAACAACAACAGAAAGTAAACTGTACAGATGACCTGACTGAACATTGTTGGATTTTTTTTTTTTTTTGCCTGGATTATTGAGCATGAACCTTGATGATTTGATGGACGTATTTTTCAAATGACTAAGCCTTAAAGCTTGGTCATCCAAAAAAAAAACTACAAAAAAAAACAGTCCAAGTACTGTTAAATAATCACATTTAAAATAATCCAAGGTGGTTTAGGGATTTGTTTAGAATGCATCCAGTTTCCTTCCGCTTTGGAGGTTTTATAGGTGCATCTCCACGCTAAGGAGGACCCCCAGACCCCTCCCCCCCTCAAAAAAAATTACAAATACTTCTGATGCATATGGCCACCATGTTGTTCAAGCCAAGAACAATTGTTAGCACTGTGGGCTAAGCAAACCTAAAGGGATGGAGTGGAAGATGGATCAATGGATTGGGGCCTTGTTCTCAGTACTGAGACTGTTTCTTGGGTCTGTCATGGTGAAGAGCTGACTGGAATGGCAAAACTCTGGATTTACTGGTCTGTCTACGTTCCAACCCTCACCTGTGGTCATGAGGTTTGAATCTGGACCAAAAGAACAAGATCCAGGATACAAGCATCTGAAATGAGCTTCCTTAGTAGGGTGGTCGAGCTCAGCCTCAGAGATAGGGTGAGATGCTCTGTCATCTGGGCTAAGACTCAGACCAAGTTTGGAATTTCTACAGTAATTTTCTTACTGTAAGACCCAAACTCTCAAAACAGTTTGAATTTTCAAAATTCACTTCTTTTTATGGGATAGAAGACGGATACATTTAGATCAAAACGTTGAATTTTGTTGCGATTGCCCATGCGCGTCCTTTACGATTTAGCCAACAGTGATATCAGACTTGTTGTTTGCACAGCTTGAGTGATGTGGCACCAAAGTGACCTACAAAACAACTGTGGTGGGGCCATAAATCAAATTGGGTCTGGAATTAATCACTGTGCAGAGGACATCTTCCGCCACCGCTGTCCTCTCACAATCACTCTCCACAAAACGCTTGCCCTTTCCCTCTTCCTTTATATCCTCCTTTTCCTACATTGCTCCATCAGCCAGGAAAGTGGCTACTGAAAGGCCGGAACTGGAAGTGAAAGATGTCCTTTCCACTCATTTAAAATGCAGGTTAAAGTTTATGGAGTTGCTTTTATGCCAGGCATCAGAAAAGCTTTGAGGGGAGAAGGAAAAAAAAAAGACAATGCGGTCTTTATTTTTTAGATTAACCCCCAGACAGCTTTTTATTTCTCAAGCCTTTAACTACCATGGCTCTACAGTAACTGCCACTATTTCAGGTTGAGGAATACAGCAGGCAGGGTGAGACCGAGACAATAAACAGTTTGGATGGGGAGGAGGACACGAAAGAGAGGAGTGTACTTGATTTATTAGATGATGTACACAGAGGAGAACAGTCAGCGCTACATCGGATGCAAACACCTAGTCGAAGTGAAACGTAAGGCTCTCCATTCAAGGGCAGCTTCCATTATTCCAAGATAGACATTTACACACAGAGTGGCCATTGTTTTCACCATATAGCACACTCTGCCATCCTGTAACACAGTTGCACATCCTTGTATTTCAACTGCTTTTTAGAATGACTTCATAATAAATGTGCAGGGTGTTAAAATGTTAACTGGTCAAGTCTTGGTGCTTAGCAACACCTGCGTCCAAGTTCAGCAATAAAAGGGATGCCCTGCACATGTGAAAGATACTTATCATGTAAAATTACCATATTTGTTTCAAATATAAAAGCATTTTGATACATTTGTTGAAATGCAAGAGCACCCCCCCACCCCAACCATGTAAAATAACATGTGACTTGTAATAAGAATTCGTCTCCATGTAGGATAAAAAAACAAACTTGCAATAATCTGTACAAAAAAATTAGACCTCAAAGTTAAAACCTAAAGAAGATACCACTATATATATATAAAAAAAAAAGATTTAAAATGGCCACACTGTTACCAAAAGCTTAATCTTGGATTACATCTCCAGACTGTTTATATCCACGAAACTCTGGTCAGAGTTGCAGGAAAAACATATAACCAATGAGGTGGCACAGTTGGTAGAGTTGTTGCCTTTCAGTGAGAAGGTCACCTGTTCAAATCCCTGTCCAGGACCTCTCTGGGTGGAGTTTGCACCACAAACTAGGGATACTAGGGAGGCCCAGACTTCCCTCTACCCAGCCACTTGGACCAGCTCCTCTGGGGGAAACCCAAGGCATTCCCAGGCCAGTCGAGAAACATAGTCCCTCCAGGGTGTCCGGGGTCATCCTCTGGGTCTCCTCCCAGTGGGACCTGTCTGGAACACCTTGCCATGAAGGTGTCCAGGAGGCATCATAACCAGATGCCCGAGCCACCTCAACTGGTTCCTCTCAACGTGGAGAAGTAGCGGCTCTACTCAGATTCCCTCCTGGATGACTGAGCTTCTCACCCTATCTCTAAGGGAGAGTCCAGACACCCTGCGGAAAAAACTTATTTTGGCCGCTTGTATCCGTGATCTCGTTCTTTCAGTCATAACCCAAAGCTCATGACAAGAAATGAGGGTAGGAACGTAAATCGACCGGAAATTGAGAGCTTCGCCTTTTGACTCAGCTCTCTCTTCACCACGACAGACCGTTACAACGCCCGCTTCACTGCAGATGTCACACCTATCTGCCTATCGATCTCTCACTCCATTTTCCTCTCATTCGTGAACAATGAACGAGTGACCCCCGCAACCCAAAAGGAAGAAGCAGGTATAGACAATGGATGGATGAATGAATGGATGGATTTGACCAATGAGAAAAATAGTAAAACTTAAAGGTTCTGTTACGCTACTGGCTGCTTAAAACAAATATCTAGATATTTATAGGAGACAAACACATCAAGTAGCCAAAACAAATGCATAAAGATTGACTGAATCAAATCACAACAGTTATCTTGGGACTGGAACATTGCACGATCAATTACCGGTCATGCCCATATGTCGTGATGTACCTGAGCAAGACAACTAATCCCCAACTGCTCCCCGGGCACCTAAATGACTGCCTGCTTATTCACTTGGGTGTACCTCATGTGTGATGGGTTAAATGCAGAGAGGATGCATTTCATTGTTGTATGGCAACTTACAAGGATAGCATCCTGATGCAATCCAGCTATATAAAACTAATACGGTTGAGTCAGGACCTCTGGGCGAGTTATTCTTTGCTGAATACGTTGATGACAAGATGGGACATTTTCTTACACTGAGACTCAGCCTGAATCTTTGTGCGAACAGCTTTGAAGAACTGAGATTTAAGGGAGATATCTGAAACTTCAAGAGAGAATTTGAGGACACAGTGTGTAAAGCGCTTTGGGTATCTTCATAACATAGAAAGGTGCTATATACGTGCAATCCATTTAGTTGTATGCAGAACAACCTGGCAAACCCTTGCAAAATGGTATAGATGATCGAATTAATACCCATTCATACGACACTCTATTATATAGTATCTCTTAAAAAAACTAATCAGTGCTTTATCAATCGAGAGGAGCCAGTTGAGGTGGTTTGGGTATCTGATAAAGATGCTACCTGGGCGCCTCCCTAGGGAGGTGCTTTGGGCATGTCCAACTGGGAAAAGACCCAGAGGAAGGCCCAGGACTCACTGGAAAAACTATGTCTCTCTTTTGGCCTGGGAAAGCCTTGGAATCCTCCCAGAAGAGCTGGCTGTGGAAAGAGATGTCTGGACCTCCTTGATCCAGCTGCTACCCCCGCGACCCGACTTCGGAATAAGTGAAAGATAATGGATGGAGGAATGGAGTGCTTTATCACATTCATTCACCAATGTGACACACATTGGAGTCAATGAGGGTTTCAATACAGTACAGTACAGGGACACTTCAGCATGTGACTGCTGGTGGAATCAACCCCCCCAATTCTTGCATTGGAGGATGACTGCTCTAACCACTCAACCACAGCCGCCCAACAGTGAGCAGGCTAGGATTTTATAACCAAACATGCAGTTTGCCACATGCCAACAACTGTGTGGGTGTCAATTAAAACTCCCTTACAAGATCTGGCATCAAACACAAAAACACTGGTTCAAGAAAAGGGTTTGCCAGAAGATGCTTTGCACAACCGAATGATTTATTTGGGATGACGAGGACACAAAATGTCACATTCTATTCAGGAAAAACTTGTCTTTTCTTACAGTTTTCTTTTAAATAGACAGTTGACGAATCACAATATTGCCATTTAAACAGTCTGACTGCAAAATTCCAAAAGCTTGTGTAAATGAAAAGAGAACTATGCCAAGATCATAATAAATAATAAAACTCAGATGGGGGAAAAAAAACCCTGCCGAAGTACACATAAAAGTACGTTTCAGGAAATTAAAATCTGTCAGCAACTTTTTATTTTGTGACCCAACATTAAGGAAAATGAGACCAACAATAGCAAATGTAACTGATGTATCATAAGTGGTTTTACAACAAGCCTCAGCAAAACTTACTTGGATCCAGAACCTTTTTTGTATTTCTTTTCATGATAAACTATTCATCTGGCAAGGTTATGTTTGTTCGTCACAAAACCATGTCCTGAAAAATATAAGGCTTATGATGTTGTTTTCTCTGAGAGGTCCAGTGAGCAATACGGTCCAAAGCAGTTAAATCATTTTTCCCCACTAATACATTTGTTTCAAGCTGTCGGGTATTGAGTGCTTTGTTAGAAAAAATAAAAAAAGGGTAAATAGTTCACATTTATTGGCAAGCCAGCCAGCAGAACTTCTGCGTCAGCAATAGATGCAAAAAGTGGTTTGTGTAAACAGTGTTGTTTATTTATTTATTTTTTTAATTTCAACTGTTAGAATGTATTGTGAAATGTTCGGATTATATGCTTTTCAGCTGTTCCCTTCTGCAGGGTTGACTACAGCGAGCAAAGACGATTTGGAAATGGTTTTAAACCAGATGTTCTAACGCAACCTGGGCTTGAATCTTCCAATTAATTTACCGTCTGCGTAATATCGCTAAAATAAGAAACCTCTTATCTAAAAATGATGCAGAAAAGCTGGTTTGTGTATTTGTCACGTCTAGACTGGACTATAATAAAGGTTTATTATCAGGGTGTCCAAATACTTTTTTAAAATATCTTCAGTTGATCCATAATACTGCGGTCAGTCTTAACTGGAGTTAGTAGGAGAGATCATATCTCTCCAGTTCTTTTTCGTATATGCTTCGCCCTTTAAGGCTATCGCTAGTGGGTTTATCCCTTCGCGCGCAGCGCAGCACTGAAAACTTTAGTCCACGCCCACCTGCTGTGTGGGCCTCACCTCTGGTCCGTATGAATTATGGTGAGACCGGGTAATCGACTCCCACTTTTTCTTCAGCACAACCAGCACTCACAACACAATCTCAGGTTTTGACACTCGAGTGTCACTGCTTAAAAATATAACTACATTTATCTAAACAAATAAATTATGATTTCAGCAGACTTTATTTAAAGGTAAAGTGGATTATTTAAAACAAATTACTACTAATGCATCTTTTACGGAAAAAAAAAAAAAAAGTGCGATATTCATGACCTTGTTCTCATTCAGGAAATTTCCCTTTGAGACTTTTTCCCCCCCTTACCTCACTCAGTCATTTATTCCCGAGGTGAACGGATGGATTATAGTCTCACACTACAGGAGAGAAGTTCAGAGTGTGAAAACTGTCTGTATATGCCAATCTAAATTTGCAACCGCTGCTGCAGGGCTGACAGAGATGTCTCACCTCCTGCTCAGGAGGAATGCAACAGATTTGATAGCTGATTATTATAGATGACAGCTGTCCAACATTTTTTTTTCCCGTTAAGAGGTCAATCTCAGGCTTTTGAGTCAACCCCCCTACTAGCATATCACATTTTAGAATATTTTTATCCATAGCATGCATTTGCATTAGAAACTGCAAAGATTAAATAATTGTCCTGCTTCTTTGAAATGTTTTGCATCTTAATTTGAATAATCTGTGGAGATCCATTTCATTGGGGGGGGGGGGGGGGGGGGTAGTTGCAGCTTTAACTCAATCTAAATTAATTTCACCTTATGTTTGTTTCTCCAACGGTGCACACAATTTCAGTCAACACTCCCACACTTGCTTGAATATAATGACAAAACAATGTTCCTTACATAAAGAAAAAAAATCATACTCTGAATTATTTTCCAAAAGCACAGATTTTTAGATTTTAAACAAGTTAAGATGTTTGTTGGCTTCAAATTTTAATATTTCAACCAAAATGTTTGTTACTGTAAATGCATGCCAATTACAAATATCCAACGAATACAATAATAATTTGAACGGACAACATGGAATCTTACGGCTTATTATTTAGCTTTTCTGTGTCCAGTAGTCCCTCTGTACTTTGCGGTTCGACTTTCGCAGACTCGCTCTTTGGCAGTTTTTCAAAGTAAGATTGGACGTGACACACAACTGCAAGTAGATATCTCTGCAGAAAAATATGGAAGCGTATCTGGAGGGTCACATCTGACTGGACGATAAGAAAAAAGGCGTATCTGGAGTGTCACATCTGATTGGACGATAAGAAAAAAG
>NC_056520.1:5676610-5688624 GCF_014905685.2 Nematolebias whitei | reverse complement strand
TATCTGGAGTGTCACATCTGATTGGACGATAAGAAAAAAGGCGTATCTGGAGTGTCACATCTGATTGGACGATAAGAAAAAAGGCGTATCTGGAGTGTCACATCTGATTGGACGATAAGAAAAAAGGCGTATCTGGAGTGTCTTAACTGTGTTTTAGAGAGTACATGGTTGTTTGGCTTCTTTGTCTATTTGTGTCCTTGTGTTGGACTTGCAGCCTGTCCAGGGTGTCCCCCGCCCCTCGCACAGTGATAGCTGGACATGGGCACCAGTGACCCCTGCAACCCAAAATGGAATAAGCGGGTAAAGATAATGGATGGATGGATGATCTACTGTACATAAACTGTATATTCATCCCACTGATGAATTAAAATAGTCTAAATCAATTTTAAAAGCTGTAAATTCTTGACATACAAGCCCCCGATATCTGAAGCGCCACATTCAGTTGGCGTTGCCAAGTATTCCATCTTGGTAGCTGGATCCACAATAAAAAAAAGTCACCAACACCTCAACAACAATCACCATTCTACCATCCAAGGCTGCTATCTGCTACTTCCCATTCCCAGAAGCATGCTCTGTGAAGTTAATTATGCTGCTGGTTTAGCAGCTGTAACGGCCTCAAAAGGGCAATCGAAATTAGGCTCTGTGCTAACACCAAGGTGCACCTGGAGGATTGGTAAATGATTGCAGCATTGTCTTTCCCACCACCTTCCGTCACCTTTGGTGCCGACACATAAAACAAACAGGAAAACACAATGAAATGAATCAGACTCCACTCGGGTTTAGCAAATGAATGGATTAACTGTTCCGAGTGTCTATTAATGTCACCATGACATACAGTTACATGCCTGCCACGAGCACAACAAAAGGATTAAGTGAACCCCGTGAAAAGCTTTGAGTAGTTTTCAACAGGTCAGTTTGAGACTTTATTGATCAGGTTTTAATCAGTCCGATTTTATCTACCACACAGGTCACTGCCAGTACTTTTTTATAGAGAAATATACTGTGAGTATTTGATGGCACTTAGATTCTGAGAAAGGGTGAATGGAACCAAGAGGTAAGAAGAAACAGTGGACATTTGTACTTGTATAACTCAACTGTTTCAAGGAAAACAACCTTAGAATTCACTTTTTTTTTTTTTTATTTAGAAAAAAATCAATTTCTTTGAAAAATAAAAGTAGTAGAGCAGGGACTTGATTGCTGCTTCTTTATTTTTTAACACATTGTAATAAGACGCTGAATACATATTAAATTAGACTGCATTAAAGCAGAATTCCAACTCTGAATCCAATCCTTTTTACTAAAAGTTTATTTTAATAGGACTCAGTATAAAATATAAATAAAGCATTTCTTGATTGGACTTTCTTAACAGTAAAAATAAAAACCTATTAACACTAGAAAAGCTTTTTGTCCTTCCAAATTTTTTGACAGATTTTAGAGAAAACTCTTTTTTAAGAGCACTTTAAGAGGCAAAACACTTTTTTTTTTTTTTTTTTTACAGAAAATAAACTATACTTCCTCATTAGACCGAATATTTTTTTTGTGAAATAGAAGAATTAAATTTTGTGTGTAAACCTAAAAATGTATACATGCCAAAACAAAACTTTTGGTTATGAGAATAATTAGAAAAATCTGTATAACCTGCAGACTAACACTGAAAATTTTCATAATTTAACCTTTTATACAGGTTAGTCTCATTTAGGTCTGTCTCAATAAACAATAAATGAATTAATCGCATGAAAAATGAACATTATCGACTTTATTTTCATTTATCAGCTTTATTGTGTCTTCATGTCTCTCTCTTTCTACTGAAGACACTGGATGACAAAAACCTCAACTCCGGTGCTCTTCACTGACCCCTCCCTTTCTCTTTTAAATCTGTTTTAACCGTCCAAAATTGCATTTTTGGATCGTTAAACGCAGCTAAGCTGGCAGGAGCAATCATGTAAATAATGTCACCATAATCAATGGTTGAAGTAGCAGTTTCAAGGTGTTTCCTGGCATTCAGAGTTAAACAAGATCTATTTCTGAAAGAAAAAAAACAACAAAAAAAAAACAGTTTCAATTTCAGTTTCTTTATCAAGCTTAAATGTGGCATAAAATAGAGATGTGCATCGATTACAAATTCCAAGTATTTGTAAGAATCCAGGCAGCACGGTGGCGCAACTGGTAGAGCCGCTGCCTCTCAGCGAGCAGGTCCTTGGTTCAAACCCCGGTCCAGGGGCCTTTCTGGGTGGAGTTTGCATGTTTTCTCCGTGCATGCGTGGGTTTTCTCCGGTTACTCCGGTTTCCTCCCACAGACCAAAAACATGCATGTTAGGCTAATTGGTAACTCTAAATTGTCCCTAGGTGTGAGTGAGAGAGTGAATGGTTGTTTGTCTCGTTTGTCTCTATGTGTCCCTGTGATGGACTTGCGACCCGTCCAGGGTGTACCCCGCCCCTCGCACAGTAATTGCTAGACATGGGCACCAGTGACCCCCATGACCCAAAATGGAATAAACGGGTAAAGAAAATGGATGGATGGATGTAAGAATCCACAAACTAAATAGGAACAACAAGCATGGATGAGATGGGGGAAGAGTTGCTGGCACCAACTTTCTGTTTGAAAACAACTTCCCTTTGGTTTTATCAGTCTTTAGCACCAGTTTGAGACGGAGCAAGTCCGACTGAATGATGTCAAATGCAGACTGTAGAAGTTGGGAAACTTTGGCAGCTGTGTTAGCTCAGCAATAAACAACTGCATTGTCAGCATAGAGATGCAAGAAGGTATCAGGAATGTTTCGACCTACATAACTTATGTATATAAATTGTAAAACGAGTGGGTCCTAAAACTGAGCCTTGTGGCACACCATTAGTGACTGTTAAATAGCTAGACAAAGTAAAAAAAAAAAACAAAAAAAATCAGATACAGGAGTGAAAAAACTGATTAAAATGTGATGAACTCTTTGGGCTACTTTATTGGATGTATTTACATTCTCGTCCTGTCTTTCATAATTATTTTAGTTAGCAGCCTCTTTTTATGTGTGATGTATCCCAAGTGTAACATGAGCTGTTTGGTGGAGGGAGTGTTTTCTGCTGCTTTTGCATCAGTCTTTTACATTTTTTTTTTAATTTTGCTTTCAGTGTACCCATGTCCGACATGGGCCATGTGTACATGCCCTTGGAATATGTTACTTACTTTGGCACTTTTTTTTTTTTTTTACAATTATATACGAGTTTGTTATTTTTCGTGTAGCTCAGCATCAGTAAACACAGTTGGACTGAGGAAGACATTCACAGCAGCACAGACGGAGAATCGAGTGTCTTCAGAAACAAGATTTTTGGATAAATTTCTTCTCTGACAACTTCAGGTAATTCAGCAACAGCCAGACTCTTACAAGTATGCTGATGAATTAGTAGCTTGTTATTTCATCAGGGATATTTAAAAACAAAACAAAAAAGAAAATAAAGACCAAAACAAAGCCCATCCAGCATGCCCGAGGACGTTTGACAATTGTAAAAGCGTCATCCATCTTCAAGACAAAGTATTGAACTTCGACGCCAGGGGGAATCAGCAAACACATTCGTTTTTGTCAAGCCAAACCACTGCGGACAGCAGAGGGACTCTGCTTCTATTTACCAATGATCAAATTTTGATGAAGGGGAAAATACTTTAGTTATTCTTTCCCCCAAAACAATAGTCGAATTTTAACAACTGGAAAAAAAAATAAAAAGCAAGGTTGGAAAATCTACATAAATTAGAACAAGACATTCATCTTGGGAAGACACACTCATGCATTTTCATAGACAATTTAGTAAATTTAACTAGTTATGAAGTTTATTACTGTGTGAATTATTTGTCGCCCTGTTTGAGTTAGAAACTAATGCTTAGATTTGGACATAGATTTGAGATTATATCCTCATGCCCCATTAGGGAAATGCTTTTAGGATCTTTGACATCGTTTATTGTTTATTTGTCATATGCAGGTCAACACAAGGTCAACAATGCAATGAAAAGCTCAGGACAAGAAGAACTGTCTCAACTCGCCCCCCCCCCAAAAAAAAAAGAAGAAGAAGAAATACCAAAGCATGCAACAAAAGTACAAAAAGCACCAACAAGTGAAGAAGAAATACAACATCAAAGGTCCAAAATAAATATGCTAGCCCACCTATACCCCTCTTAAGTAGGAAAGGGCCCCTGAGTTTGTTAAAACCCTTAAACTCAAACTTATTTTTGCTTAAAAATAACCAACAACTCAGGATTCAAGCTTTGAACTTTAAGAACTTATATTAAATTCAAACAAAAAGACAAAAAACAAAACAAAATATGCACAGTAGTTGCGAAATATTTCAGTCCGTAATAGTCTTTCTGTTTCTGATTATTAAAGTTGACACAAAATCAAGTGAGCCCGCCCTCTAACATACACCTAAGCTGGCATATGGTTAAATTAAATTAGTTCAAACAAAATGAACCCCATGATGCAGGCCTTATGTGATGCTGAAGAGTAGAGGGAATGTGGTACCTTACTCCAAGGTCTAGATCCTCTGGAACTTTGTCCGTCAGTCCCAGTTGAAGAAAAACATGGTGCAGGATATTATCAGCTCCTTTACCTATATCTCGGTCTACCAGAAACAGCAGGCATCTTATCTGTACTGTACCTTCAGGAGTTTCCAGGCCAGAATCTTTAGTAAAGTCTCTTCATGTTAACCAGGTTAGCCACACAGTAGTCAATGTCCATACACCTTGCTAATGAATTCTAATGTCTTAGCGAGCAATGAAACAAACTCGTGACCACTGTACTGCAAATTCCAGGGTGAAATAATCACAGTAGCTCAAAAAACCCAAGGTAGAGTTGATATATGAAAAAAGACCGTCGAGTTGAACGTCTAAATTATCAACAAAAAACTCTCGTTTCTACAAACTGCACCACAGGTTTTCCCACAGACTGTCAAGCAGACACTCTTTCTGTTACTCTCTTGTTCCTGCTCACTTCCTAGATACATATCAACGACAGACCTATTAAGCCATTATACTACCTCCCTTTCCAAGCGTGACCCCTTTAAAATAAAAACAAAACATGTGGCAAAGCTTCCTTTACAACAAAAGACATCGCAAACCACACATTAGTACACCTCCAAACTTCCTATGCAAAACTATTTTAGTCCTCACAAACATATCTCTTCCCATTTGTCTATCATAACTTTAACACATCTAACAGTGATTTTAACACATTTAGGAATACTACTCCTTATATGAAGTCAACCCAATACAAAATACAAGTATTTTGGACCGGGTTGCAATATATTAAACAATGTGGTAGAATACTAGAGTGAAAGCAGGATGAACTAGTACAAACAAGTACCTCACATGCAGTAAAACTGCTTAAATGTGCATGCTACATATTGCATATGTATATACATACATATATATGCATATACATATTGCATGCAACATACTCTACAATACACAGGTTGTGGGACAGGCCACTGGTTTGAGATGAACCAAACCACGACAGCAGCGACACTCGATACAACCACATAGTGCAGCAGCAATAAGCATACTAGGCGTACCAGATGCGATTCAGTGCTGTCGAGTCGGTAGACAGAGAAGTCGTCTGGAGCCACAGCAGTCGGGGATGGACAGCTCCAGCCATAATGAAGGCAAAGGCACAACAGCTCCTCGAGTCCCGCTCGCGTGGGTCATCCAGTCTATTCCTCAGAGACTGAAAGCCCAAACGCAGAATCGAGGGGAAATGGGGTTTTCTGAATCTCTGGTGGGCTCTACACAAAACACCACATTGTAATTGTGCTTCAAAGAAATAACATTGTGTATAACCATAGCCTCCCATGGTTGACGCCACCGTCTACATCAGTCTACTGTGAACTAATTCATTTGTTATGATATAAAAAACTGGAAGCTCATTTTTATTTTTCATCAGCGACCCCATGCTGGCAAAGTGCTAATTTCCATGCACAAAAGTGGTTTCCTTTCCCTTGAAATTCTCTCAGCACGTTGTGACTTCACCTGTGTCAAAATCAACGTGAAGCACACTACAGTGGAGTGACAGCACTAAATCTCAGGTGTGGTGGCATTTATGAGTACCACGATGAGTTTGATCCTCACTCTTTTATAAAAACTTTGAAAAGTACAGCAATAGGTTGCACTTTGTGCTATGGGACAGATTTTTACTCGTCAATGTTGCTAATTAAGTTAGGTTAGCATAGTCCTTGTGCGTTTGTGGAGAGGCAGCCAGTTCCACTAATTCACACCTACACTGACCTTTTTACAGTTACCAATGCTCACGGTTCAAGTCATAATTTCAGGCTTCACTGTATGATACATATTTCATTGTCTATTTCCAGTTCATGGAAATACATTTAATTTCAACAGTGTCTTTATCTGCATATGTATCAGCAGTGCTCTGAAGTCATTTTGACACCTGGCATTATTGCACATTGGGGATATTTTACTATCACAAAATATATCAATAAAGCAAATGTAGCATTACATTTATATTCATTATATTGCTTACTCGCGACAAAGGCAGATGCTTTTCTCTCCTGCTCCTGCTTCCCTCTTGCTTTGCTCTTTGTCCTGTGAACCCTATCTGAGCCTCTCTTTACATATCTTCTGAATTGTAAATTATAGATATGGTCAGCTGGTCTCTCAATGCAATTGATAAAATGTTCTCGACAAGAAGACAGGGCGAACGAAAGCCCTCTTGCCTTGATGGGACAGTTGCAGCTGTATACACAATGGATCCCTGGGGGCAGTGGAAAATCGTGTGTCTGTCCGTATTGTCAGTTGAGGATGTAGAAGCCAGTTCAGAAGTCACACTAAGGTGACCAGATGGCGTCTCAGTCCCGAATAGAGGTATCTTGTGAAAGCGCCTTAGTTCACATAACCGAGCCTCTCATGTAGTTATAAAATCTTGGAGACCCACGCTTTTCAGACATTTTTGAATTTAGAAAGCCTCCCGGATAAAAGCAAAATGTTTTCAACTAAAGAATAGATGGCTAAGTGTTTTGTTTAACATTGTTTTAAGACGTTTCCCTGGTGAGCTAAATACAAGTAAGACTACACGCTTCTGCAACTCGTATGGTAAAAACGAAGATCCCCTCACTTTCAGAATAATTTACACTTTTGCAGATGCTATTCACCAGCTAGTTGCCACAAGTTACAGTCAAATGGGATATATCAGCCTCGTCTCGTTACGTTGTATTTATAAAACACATTCAATGGACTTTACACTTCATCCAGAAAGTGATGTCTGGAAAATTCAGTAAACACTTTTACTGTCCTTCGCTGTAGCAGGAAGGGTAGTGATTTTTATCCTACTGATTAACCTCAGATACGTTTCGTAAGCATCATAACATCTTAGGCATTGTAATTCCTAGTTTCAAAGAAAGTCTCTTTTTTTGCACATCAGCTCACTGAAACAGATTTCACCAACCATTGGGTACAACATGTGCAGATGATTGTCACCAGATCTATCTCCAGTCACAGCTGTGACACTGGTACCCCCTTGCCGAGTCATTGCCTCTGGTCACAAAATCAACAGGATGGAAAAAAAAAATCTGTCAGCCACAATGAAGTGAGTTTGCACCCCTTTCTGTTTTTATCTTTATGCCATGATATTCACTGTAATGGTTTACACAAAAGCATTAAATAATGATAAAATACAGTTTACAAAGTAGAAGCTCTCCCTTTAAAGGGAACCTTTTATTTGGCGCTTACATGACCTTTGCTTTTTGTTCCATCCCTTTATGTTTTAGTTGAACTGAGAGCTTTCGTGAAGTACTCACACAAATACTCATGTATTTTAGTTTTCCCACTTTAAAGCAAATGTCACTTCTGATGTTTGGAAGTCAGATATAGCAGCATCTTTGCTTATAGCTGCAAATGTGACATCAACATTTCACCAAAAAAGAAGGAGCTTAAAATATCTAGGGACATAGATTTTTGAATTTAAAACGTGATTGATAAACATGAATGTTTATCACCAGTTGCCAAAATAGCAAAGTTGGATGCTAAGGTTTCATCTATGTGTTTTTGTTGGCAGAAGAAGTCAAGGAAGGCATTCTGATGCATGCTCAATGATTCAGCTAGAAAAATTTTACCAAGAGAACAAATGGGACAAAGTCAAGGAAGACTGGATAGATTTTAATGACATGTTTGATAAATAATAATCATGCATATATTTTACAAGTAACCCACATCAATACACCAAAAGCCATCTGACCATTAAAAAATATATAATTCAGTCAATTTTACAGGTACCATCCATTATCTTTTACCCGCTTCTTCCTTTTTAGGTCATGGTGGGTCACTGGTGCCCATATCCAGCAGCCACTGTGCGAGAGGTGGGGGACACCTTGAACAGGATGCAAGTCCATCACAGGGCTGATTTTTTACAGATGTTGAGCCAAAATTTGATGCGATAGTAGTGGTCATTGTCAATGGGGAAGTGGTGGCAATGACATTAGAGAAGGCGAGCCTGTTATTGGAAAGTCGCTGGTTGTCGGACCGGCAACATCAAAATATGGGTTGGAATGGTGGAGCACCCACACCTGTCTCCACCCTTTTTTGAGCTACAGTCTGGGCCCTTGAGCCAGGCCCTTAAACCCCATCATCTTCTCCCCTGGACACCCTACATTAGTGTTGTAGTCAAGACCACCTAACCTGAGACCAAGACCAGAGTGTACTGATTCCCGAGACTGAGAAAAGACCAAGACTTTTGGGGTCCGAGACCAAGACTGAGCGATGGCGAGACCAAGTTGAGACCAAGCCCTCAAGTCTTGGAGCTCAATCTTTTCACAGATTATCCATATCGGCTTACTTTCACTCCTGGTTGCGACATTACGTTCTGTTGTCTGTATTATTCTGTTGGTACAGATCCACGTGCGAGTGAAAGGGGTTGGGCGTGACAGCGGTAACAAAATCATGTATTTAGCAATGAGTCACATTATCGATTTGAATCAGTACGTTTTGCATCCAATATAAACAAGGATGTTAAATAAACTGGACAAGATTCTGGCAATTTAGTTATATTTCCACAGTTGTGATCTTGACTGGTTTTGATATAAAATCCCAAGTTCTCAATGTCCGAGACAAAACTGAGACCAAATGCAGTCGAGTCCAAGACAAGACCAAGACAATGACCATTAAAAAGTGGTCTTAAGACCGGTCTCAAGACCAGAACCGGTCTTGAGTACTACAAAACTATCCTACCTGGCAGCTCTGTGCTCCACACAGAGGGTTGTGGTAGCTCGGTGGTCTGTGGTTGCGTCAGGAAGGGCCATTTGGCGTAAAAACAATCACCAAGTTTTTGTGCTAGTTAGTTTGCTGTGGCGACCCCTGAATAAGGGAACAGCCGAAAGAAAAAGGAGCAACAATCATTACATTTTCAGCACCACACATTGTGTGCAGTATTAACTGTACTTAAAAGTTTATCATTGTCTTGAAGTTAACTTTGCAAGAACTCTCATTAACCACTGGTCAGATTTAATGAACCTTTGAAAAAGTTATCACTGGATACAGAAATTCTGAATCACTTTATAGTTACATGGCTATCTAAAGTCATGTAACTATACAGTAGAGTGATATAGGAATGGGTAAACGATGGCACAGATTTGAGTATCTTCAAATATAGAAAGGTGCTACATAAGTACAGTCACAGTACAGTACCATTTACCATTTATAGTTAACATAAAATATGGCTACTGCTCTGCGTTTTAGAATAACTGAGCTTAAACCTGATTCAATAGTCCATTTTTTTACACAACACAAAATGAAATATTTGTTGAGATTTAACTAAAACAGTAATTTCTCAACATACCTGTATAACTTAATAAAGTATTAATAAAGTATTTTTGAATTTTGAATTGAATTGAATATTTTTAGTTTTAACATTGACACAAAAGGCAGTCAGCGATATGCATTCATTTGGAACATTTTTTGATTATGGAGCAGCATTTAATGAAGTTTATTCATCATGCTACAGTAGGTGGCCTAGAAAAAAAAATGTGTACAAACTGGACACTTGTGCAGACAAGGAAGGTCTGATGAAACATTGATTTTTCTGTTTTAATCAATTTCAATTCAGGGGGCTAAAATTCAGGTCACTGCAGGTTATATTGCAATAAAGTTGACCATTTTTATTATAAATGATCACTTTTAGATGCTTATCTGAAGTATGTAGAAGAGCATTTGTAAACATGTTTTATGCATGTCTTGTTCAGTAATAAAAACTCACTCTATTATTATAAAATGTGTCGTTTCCAGTGATTTAGTGGGATCTACAGCCAGGAATGCTTAATAGTACTTGATTTGCACATTCCCTGTGGGGGGTGAGGTGTCACAGTTCTTTGTGTGATGTAGCGGAAAATGACAGGGCACGCTTACAGTATATAGTCTTTCAAATAGAGTTTTTGTCCAAGGGTATATTTTAATATACAATATGGGGTTTGAGATAAATTGAAATAAAAGCTTGAAATTGTTTCAATTTTCCTTGTAATTATAGAAACAAATCATTGTCAAAACAATGTTGTCTTGTTTAGCGTTCTGATAAATCATGTTTGATGATAATGTTTTAAGATTGTTTTATTGATTATGTTGATCTGTATCAAGCAATACGATGTGCCTTAGTCTAATATAGGCTAAATTAATGGTATACACAGCATATGTTGGCATACTGATGTATTTATTTATGTAAAAACTAATTAGTGCCATTTGATGGTATATGAACTTCTTCAAGGGTTGAGATAGCCACCTCAAAAATTGATGGGCGGAACATAGTCCACTCAGACTCAATGTTCCCCACCTCAGCTGGGATACAGCTAAAACTCTACCGGAGATGCGAGTTGAAGATCTTTCTGAGGGGTTCTTCTGCCAGGTGTTCCCAGCAAACCCTCTCTACACGTTTGGGTCTACCGGGTCTGTCCAGCATCTTCCTGCGCCATCTGATCCACCACTACCAGGTGGTGATCAGTTGACAGCTCAGCTCCTTTCTTCAGCCGAGCATCAAAAACAAATGGCCGCAAATCAGGCGACACGACTACAAAGTCAATCATCCTAGGTCATCCTGGTGCCAAGAGCACTTATGGACATGTTTATGCTTGAACATGGTGTTCATGATGAACAAACCATGACTAGCAAAGAAGTCCAACAACAGAACATCACTTGAGTTCAGATCAGAGAGGCCGTTCCTCCCAGTCATGCTCCTCCAGGTCACAATGTCATTACCCACATGGGCATTTAAGTCCCCCAGCAAAATAAAGGAGTCCCCAGCCAGTGCACCTTCCACAACCCCAACCAAGGACTCCTAAAAGGCTGGATGTTTCAAAATGCCATTGGTATCGTAGGCACAAACAAACGCTAGAGCCCGTTCCCCCACCTGAAGGCGCAGGTAAGCTACCCTCTCACCCTCCACAGAAACCTCCAACATCCAGGCACCAAGACAGGGAGCTGAGTGTTAACAATGGGTTGCTCCATTTCACAGGACTTTATTACCTGCAGTGTTCCCTCAGTGTGGACCGCACTAGGCAAAAGGGCCTTCTCCTACTCCACTCCTGTTTCCTGGAATATCTTGCAAAAATATCTGAAGCTCTCGACCTTTACCTCTCTAAGTGGCTTCAAACATCTGATAAGTTCCTGGCAAAAACCATGCAGACATGTTCCTGTTTGGTATCGGTCAGACCTCCATTGCACGACTACAACTGGTCCAGAATGCAGCAGCCCGATATTTAACCAGTACAGGCAAAAGAGAGCACATTACACCAGTTTTGGCCTCACTGCACTGGTTACCGGTTCACTTTAGAATCCAGTTCAAAATACTCATTATGTCTACAAATCACTGAACAGTTCCCCCCCCCATCTCTCTGATCTGCTACAACCGTATGTCCCACCACGTTCCCTGAGGTCAGTGGACCAGTTGCTCCTCACAGTTCCAGGAACTCGTCTTAAGCGCAGAGGTGACAGGGCCTTCTCTGTAGCAGGACCAATACTTTGGAATGAGTTACCTCTGCTTATCAGACAG
>NC_056520.1:5672007-5676510 GCF_014905685.2 Nematolebias whitei | reverse complement strand
CCCCCCCCCCCCCCTCTCGGTTTTCAAGTCCCATTTAAAAACCCACTACTATTCGGTGGCTTTCAACACCAGATGATCTGTGTTTTGAACCTGTATGTTCCACACTAGTTTGTCGTCCTTATCTGCATCGTTTTTATGTCTATATTTCTGATTTACTTCATTTTCTATATTGCTTTGTGTGTTACCTGTTGTTCTGTCTGTACAGCACTTTGGTTGGCCTTGTCGCTGTTTTAAGTGATCTATAAATAAAATGGTGTGGTATGGTATAGTGTACTACATCGTCTTATAACCTAGCTGTTTTTTTTTTTGCTGGTTTCATTTTAAATGCCATTTTCTTTCATTTGTTCTTCTCAATTTGTATGCTTCCTTTTATGATTGTCCACTGTTATCATCAACATCATGGATCATTCATAGATCCTCACTGAACTTCTGGAGCGAGTTTGATGCACTGAAAGTAAAGGGGACAAATAATGTTGCTCGCCCCACTTTTCAGTTTTTTATTTGTTAAAAAAGTTTGACACATCCAATGAATTTCATTCCACTTCACGATTGTGTCCCACTTGTTGCTGATTCTTCATAAAAAATTAAAATTTTATATCTTTATGTTTGAAGCCTGACATGTGGAAAAAGGTTGAAAAGTTCAAGGGGGCCAAATACTTTCACAAGGCACTGTATTTGGTGATTTATTTATGAGAGTTTCATTAGAATCAGTCAAGAGGTTGATCGACTGTTTTGAACATATGTTCACACAATCGTTTTTAGTGGTAGATGTTTATTACAAACATCTTGGTAGCTTTCTTTTAATGAAAGCAGACATAGAAAAGTAATTTTAAAAAGACCAATTTTTCACTACTGGTACGGTGCAATGATAAGGTGCAAATGTGTCTGCTTGTGTTCATAGGCTTTGGCAGAAAGCCCGATGCTTCAGTCTCACTCTTTTTTTTGTGGATGGGGTAGAGCCTAGTATTTGCATGCACTCTCTGTCGCCCAAACACTGAGCATCGCATGCTGCCAGCATTACGAGTTGAATTGAAATGTCCATTTTCATTTCAGCAGTCCATGGTCACAGGAAAATCCCCGGACATGAAACCCCACTGGTTTTCCGAAGTTGTGCTGTTGTTTGCGCTCCCAACAAGTGTCACTTTTCATAATTTCCAACAAAACATACCTTCCCTTCAGTTTTTAATTTATTTTTTTTTTTTTAGGTGTGGGACGTTACATTTAATAGGCTTTGATTTGTACCTCGTTTTTTGTTGCAAAACTCTTTCCACTTTTGCTTGAATTTATGGAATGTATAGGAATAAAAAGGTCATTTAGCAGAATGTGATACTAAGTACAACAGTAGAAAAAGAGTCAGTTTGTGATTGTGAATGTTGCACCAACATTGAACCTGGAGCTGCAAAATGTATTCATTCACTTGCAGTCACACTTAATAAAATAAAAATAAACATTTTCAGGACTGCTTGGCAGCAAACTTACCATCTCGTGGAGCACTTGCAGTTTTGATATGGTGGAATCCAAAAGGATAACTGGCACTATTTAACTAAATAACAGGATCCCCGACTGTCCTTTTTATCATTTATTTTTATTATCCATTTTATTTTGCAGTCTCTGTGAAGCCAGTACAAAGGATATGACATATTTACGAGTGACATTTAAGATATTTTAAATTTCCCATCAGTGGCCCTGTCGGTGGGCGGCATGCTGGTGCAGTTGGTAGAGCTGTTGTCTCTCTGTGAGAAGGTTGACGGATCAAATTGGATCCTGGGCTGGGAACTTTTCTGGGTGGAGTTTGCTTGGTCACTGTGCATGTTTGGATTTCCTCCCACAGATCAAAAACATACGTTAGGCTGATTGTAACTCTAAATTGTCCCTAGGTGTGAGTGAGAGAGTGAATGGTTGTTTGTCTCGTTTGTCTCTACGTGTCCCTGTGATGGACTGGAGACATGTCCAGGGTGTACCTTGCCTTTCACACAGTGACTTGTAGACACCCATGAACCCTGTGACCCAGAATGGAAGAAGTGGGTAAGATAATGGATGGATGGATGGATGAATGAATGGATGGTCTCATCAGTTGAGCCTTTTGTTGCAGTGGTAAAATCTCCCCTTGTTGGGGCGGAAGAGTGTAGGGTACCAACTTTCCAACGAAAAATGGAACATTTTTGTAATGTCATTTGACAATTCAAATCTTTACCTGCTTCGTTCTTTTTGGGTTGCAGGAGTCACTGGTGCCCATATCCAGCTGTCACTGTGTCCCATGGGGGACATCATGGACAGGTCTCCAGTCCATCACAGGGACACAAAGAGACAAATGAGACAAACAACCATTCACTCTCTCACTCACACCTAGGGACAATTTAGAGTTATCAATCAGCCTAACATGAATGTTTTCGGTCTGTGGAAAGCAATCCGGAGTACCCGGAGTAAACCCGTGCATGCATGGAGAGAAGATGCAAACTCCACCCAGAAAGGCCCCAGGCCGGGATTTGAACCAGAAACATATACTCCCTGAGATGCAACAGCTCTACCAACTGCACCACCGTGCTGCCCTTGACAATTTGTGTACAATTATACACACTGATTAGAACAGCATGTTGGAAATAGTTGAATGGACCATGTTGGTGGTAAAAGTTTCCAGTTTCCGTCCGTGAGGCTGACACATTGTCCAGTTTTAAAATTGGGCTTAAGACTTTCCTTTTTGCTAAATCCTATAGTTAGGGTCAGTTTGGGTTTCCTGAGCTGTCCCTTAGTTATGCTGTGATAGGCTTAGACTGCTGGAGGACAAACTGACTACATTTATTTCACTCTGCTACTGTCTTTACTCTGCACAACCTGTTTTGTATTTGTAATCATTATTTTTTCTATCCTTAACATGTGTTTTTGTCTTTCAGGTACACCTGCACCTATATCTGGACCTACCATTCTGTGTTCGTTTGTCTCTCCTTCCTGTCCTTTCAAACCAGCCGGTCAAAGCAGATGGCCGCTTGTCCTGAGCCTGGTTCTGCTGGAAGTTTCTTCCTTTTAAAAGGGAGTTTTTTCTTTCCACTGTTGCCACTGTGCTTGTTCAGGATGCGACGAAGTGAAGATTCAACGCGTCGGCTGGCTTCCTTAGATAGAGAACTTACTAGATGGCTTTTCTATGTATGTGAATGTTCCTGTAAAGTGCCCTGAGACAACTTTGTTGTGATTTGGCGCTATATCAATAAACTGAAATGTATTGAATTGAAAGCTTGTTTCAGATTCCATTACACATAATCCTAAAAGGGATCTGATGAAAACCCACAGTTCTATGTTCAGCACTTTAAGTCCAACAAAGTAAGTGAGAATTGTGGATTTAGCCTAAGGGTATCTCAGCTGAAGCTGTTGATCAACGGTGGTGTTACTCACTTTCCTGACGTCCCCAACAAGTAGAAATTTACTGAAACTGATAAAAGCATTGTGTGTGTAACATCATAGGAAATGATAAAGAAAAATTGCTTAACAAGACACTTTTTAGATCAAAATAGATTTCTATAAATCTACATTTGTTGCTCAAAACTTACCGGCACATTGGTCTTTTCTTTATAAGCGTTCATGCAATATTAAATTTTCTATTATGTGAAACAGTGCAGCTATATTGTCGACTAGCTCAAGAGCTAAGTTTGTTCTCAAATGCAAATGATCAATTTCAGGTGTGCCCTGCAGGTTATCATTACAAATTTAAGAGAAGAGTAGAACATATTTTATCACCCTTTTTACTGAAAAGTCCACTGAAACACTATTAAAACTGGAAGTGCATTATTAAGCTTCTCAATTTTTGACGATTTTGTAAACTGTTTTTTTTTTCGTTCCTGACATGTTTTCCAATATATGAATACATATATCTAACAAGTGTTTTTAAGTTTTGTTAAATCTTAAATGCACGTTTAAATATCACATTTGACTGATTCAAAGCTGCAGAGTTATGATCCCATTCAGAATGGCACGGTGATTAATGCATTCACTGTCCACAGTGTTGGCTGCATCGTTCTCTGTCCTAAAAATCTTCTGTGTAACGACTTGGTGTTTATCTCCACAGACTGCAGTTCTACACCCACAATTCAACAATATGAACCAGGATTTCAAGGTTAAAAGCTGCCACATAGCATTAAAACCACTATAAATACTTTATAATAACAACTTGTCAAAGTGTGCTGCAGATAAAAAAAAGCAGGCTCATTGGCACAATATTCATACTTTCTGTATAAGTTTTTTTTTAATGTTTTCATTGGTTTTTGACTCTTTAAACAAAGTAAACAAAATATGTATTTTTGCAGTAAGTTTGACAGGTGTAAGTGAAGCAATGTCATAACTTATGATTCACTGACGTACTTATTTATTGACCATTGTACAGTAGTCAGGAAGTATTCTTTTGTTTTGTTTTTTGAAGATTATTTTGATAAGTGCATTTGTTTAGTTTCATTCCAGCCATAACATTCCATACCATACTATACTATACCATACAATACCATGCCATACCATACT
>NC_056520.1:5656448-5671997 GCF_014905685.2 Nematolebias whitei | reverse complement strand
ACAATACCATACTAGGCCATACCATACCATACTATACAATACCATACAATACCACACCATACCATATCATACATAATGTATCATACTACATCATACCATACCATACCATACCATACCCGCTTTATTTAAAAAGCACTGTAAACAACCTCTGGACAAAATGCTGTACATTTACAGTCAATAAAACCAATAGCAGTCAATACATAATAATAAAGATGTGCCAACAAAAGCCATAAAAAAGGGGGCATAAAAAACAATCTTCTTTAAGGCCTCTTTTATACTAGATGACTTATACTCTCCATAACTTTTCAAAATATTACTATATTGCTGTGTATCTAAAAAAGTTAAATCTGGTCCTCTGGACATTCAAAAAAACAAAAAAAGCAAATAAAAAAAAAAGAAGTAATAAAGTTGTTTTGTTTTTTTGAATGTCCAGAGGACCAGATTTAACTTTTTTAGATTTTTCTACCTGGATTATTGAGCATGCATCAGGATATATTGCTGTGTACTTGGAAAAAAAAAACTCTGTGTGAAGGTAGTTATAACACAATACATGCCAACATTTGTTGATGGCAATGAGGGACACCGGTACATATTTGGAAGGGTTCACCCCCTCCAGAATTTGTTTATTTTTTAATTTACTCAAAACTACACATTTGTCAGCTACTTTAAGTGCTTTTTTTACTAAATTCTTAGGAGTAAACAAAGAACATAAAATATGTATATTATGTATTTATTTAAAGGTGGAACAATGAAAACTAACTGGACTTTAGGCTGAACTTTACCCAATATCAAATTTAAATAGCATCACTCATTATTATTATTATTATTATTTTTTAACACTGAGCTCCATGGTTTGGTTTTGACTGCATCACACTGTGTTTTTATCACAAAGCATCCTGCAGCAGGTCAATAAAATAAAACAAGTACACAAACAAATAGAAAATGCAAGCTTCCCTATAAACATCACATCTCTGTCATCAAATCATGAGTCCACCGTTTGTCCACTAATAATGTCCACAACAAATGAACATTAGATTATTTACTTTTACTGGAACTTTAGATATTTAGCAATATTTAACCTCATAAGTAAAAACCTTCAATCTAATAAATGATGGTTGATGGCTAAATCAAATCTTAAACATATCTGAACTTCAACACCAAAATGTTTCTTTTACTTTGAGCATTATGTCAATGACGTCCTTTTGCTTGCTTTGCATTCTGAAAGCTGAGCAATTGCACATTACAGTCAATATAGGCTTATTATGGTAACCTCCCTCCTGGTGTTGCAGAAGAGCTGTGAAACAACCCCTCTGTATCCCTCCTCCCACACAAACACACAGCGAGAACAGGTGATACCGACCAGCTCGTCTAATCCCGGACATTTGGGTGTTCCTCCCTCCTCATGTGGAATGAACGACAGAGGGGAAACATCCGGGACTGTCCGGTCCAAATCAGGACGGTTGACAGGTATGTAACACTAAGTTTCCACAACCCAAAGACTCTTTCCTGAGCCCTAAACTGATACTGAACAAAAATATAAACACAACTTGTTTTTGCTCCAAGTTTTCATGGACTGAACTCAAAGATCTAAGACTTTTTACGTACGCAAAAAGTGTTTTTCTCTCAAATTAAAGTACATTTGTGTTAGTAAGTACTTCTCCTTTGCTGGGATAATCCATCCACCTCACAAGAGTGAAGTATTAAGATGTTGATTAGACAGCATGATTATTGCAAAGGTGTGCATTAGGCTGACCACAATAAAAGGTCACTTTAAAATGTGCAGTTTTATCACACAGCGCAATGGCAGAGATGTCACAAGGACGCCCCCTGGGTGCTTCCCTAAGGAGGTGCTTCGGGTATGTCTGACTGAGAGGAGACCTGGAGGAAGACCAAGGGAAAGTTGGAGATATTATTTCTCTCAGCTGACATGGGAACACCTTGGAATCCTCCTAGGAGAGCTGGAAGAGGTGGCTGGGTAAAGAGAAGCTCGGGCCTCCCTGCTGAAGCTGCTGGTGCCGTGACCCAACTCTGGAACAAGCTGAAGACGATGAATGGATGGTGGATGAAAAGTTGATTCTTGATAACTTTATTACTTTTATAGACATTGGTGTCAGAATCATTTGTAATGTGGGAGGGACACACTGATGGGGGGGTGGAGGGAGGTGGGTGTCGTCCCCCAGAAAATTTTGAATAAAGTAGATGCCATTTTCTGCATTCTGGTGTATTTTAATGAGTTGTTAAACATCTATGTTGACCTACGTAAGTAAACACTTGATTCAATAACGCACGACACACAAAGTAGCCTGACCAACAGATCGCTCCTTGTGTGAATAGAGCATGCTTGACTTCTCTCACGCATCCAAACACCCCCACCCAGTCAACAACTGCCAGAACAAGCATAGTGCTAAGCTAGCGGTGCACAATACAGATACGCTAGCTAAGATGCTACAGATGTAGTGCTCTGCTTCTCTCACACATTTTAATCCCCCACTCCGGTCCAAAAGTGCCGATAGTAACGTAACGTTAAGCTAGCGTGCAACACAGATATCTCCCCTCCTCCCCCCGGCCATCAAGTGACCTCGGGGAAACACTGCATGTGGTGTGGTTAGTTGTTGTAGGTAACCAAGAAAACCTGGAGTGGATTTTTTTGTGGTTTGAGTATTCTCCTGTTCGTCAAGTGGAGTTGATTGTTTCAAGAAGAAATAGAAACAGTGCTGGGTGAACTAATATTTCATGGTAAATGTGTGTGTGTGTGTGCGGGGGGTGGTGCAAACCAATATTTTTTAAATGTGAGGGGGGCATGTCCCCTTCACATATAATTGTTGCAACGCCTATGCTTACCGATCACTAATTGTCATGGTGACTGCACATTTAAACTAGTTTTAACACAAGAACCACTCTTTTTTTTTTGCATTATTTCTTGTCTACGCAAGGAAATCAAATTTTAGATAAAACTAAAAAGTCAACTAATGGTCTCTAGATGTTACATAAAACATCACTGAAAATTTGCAAAATGCCACCTCAGTTAACAACAAATAATGATGATTTAAAAAAAAAAATTTGGCAAGTAGAAGCTGCACTTGGCACCTCACTAATGAACCTTAATGTACCTCAGCAATGAAAATCCTTTCAAACTTGAACATCCAAACAGAAGCCTTGCACTCTATCTCTCCTTACCTCGTCTCCAACACTTTTTTCCTCCAGAGTACCACTTTTTGCTGTGACTGGTGTGCTGTAGCTGAAACTCGAAGCGGGCTGTCAGGTATTACAAACTCTTCATTAGGCACAGGTCCTTCGCAGCCATGCCCAGCACCTTGTAATAGAATTTATGAAGTGGTAGTTGAATTAGGCTTTCTCCTCGCATAGGTCCCAACTGAACGAGTGGGGACAGATACTGGGACCATCCAAATCCATCAACTGCGCGCTGTAAATTGATTCCGGGCTGTTTAAATTAGAATGTGAGATGAGGAGCTGATATTTGGTTCGGAATCTTAAGTTGGGGAAACTCATCTAAAGTGTCATATTCAATTTGCAAAAGGCTAGGTAAATGGACTGAAATCATTCTTGACAGGTAGCATCTACGGTGACATTGCATACTATATGGGCGGCTGTGGCTGAGTGGTTAGAGCAGTCGTCCTCCAATGCAAGAGTCGGGCGGTTCGAATCCACCAGCCATCACATGCCGAAGTGTACATGGGCAAGACACTGAACCCCTCATTGCCTCCAATGTGTATCCCATCGGTGTATGAATGTCGCAAAGCAATGATTAGTTTCTTTAGAATGATTTGTTCGATTAGCTTTGTAGAGATCTTGTATGAATGGGTAAATGAGGACACAGATTGTTGTGCACAGCGTTTTGAGTGTCTTGATAAGATAGAAAGGTGCTATATAAGTACAGTCCATTTACCACTTATTGTACTTCATGTCAATGGAGATTTAGCTACAAAAATGCTTTAAGAATGTGCATGCTATAGGTGGAAAGTTTCCAGGTGAAACATTTGACTCCTCCTCAAGGACCAGGAATATACGTGTGTGAAGCACAGTTCATGAATAGACTTTTAGAACATTCTATATTATGTGACAAAGGACATTTATAATACTTTATAGGGGTATTTCCCTTTATGATTTTCCCTTCCCTGATATTTGAGCCAGTGTAACTTTGTTGTGCCTCCAAGGAAGGCTTCAGAGTCAAAGAAATTACAGCTAAGGGTTATCTTTTTCAGGAAACGCTACTCTTAAACTACCAAAAATAACTTGTTTTTATTGCAGGCTTTATCCACAGAGCAGAGAACTGGCTCACATTCACATTATTAAAAGAATAAAGGGCTTCCTCACAGCCATAGGAGAAAAAATAAAGCATTTTTAATGAAGTATTTTAAATGAAGCATGACACAAAGTACTGTAATTTAGCATTGTACAATATGAATGATTAATGACTTTTTAACTTAATGCATACTTATCAATTGTAACACATCTTTAAAACTAAAGTAGGCTTTATGCATATTGGACTTCACCATAATAAATCCATTAAACTGTAGGCGTGCAAGTTATTAAAAGAAAAATTCCAACTTTATTCATCCATACATTCATATTTTAGTATTAACCTTTTTTTTATTAACATTTATTTAATCAGGTAAATCCCACTGAGATCACAGATCTCTTTTGCAAGGGAGGCCTGGGCCTGAAGGCAGCATAACATGCATGTTTTTGGATTTAAAGACTTATAACTGATAACTGCCACTTATAATATAGACTTATGCCGGTAGGAAAAATAGTTGTTTTCTGCATATAACAGTTGCATTGTGCAAAAAAATTAACATGTCTTTAAAGCACTGGGATCCTCTGCGGTGGTAGGACATTCATGCTTGAAAAGGTTTACCTCTATGCATTCTTTGGAAATGTTTGAATCTGAAATATTTATGGTTGGGCTGCTTGTGATCAAAGAAAGAGCTGACGCATCTGCTGCAGATTTTGGTTTAGGAGTAGTAGTAGTAATTTTGGTTTAGTAATTTGTATGATTTGTCTTACACATAAGCACAGGGGGTGAGAAGAAAAATAATTGCTATGGGGAGTAAGGTGGGATTTACATCCATTTATTAGTTTTGTATAGTTGCATTTTATGGTATGGAATAAATTAAACAAGTGGTACACTGATGTCCCCCATCGCTGCGGGTTTCAAATACTGAATGTTTGTAGTTTTTGAGATGAGTGTTTTTCAGAATTAAATTGAAAAGTTATGTATATAAGAACAGAGGTCTTTTTTCTTCTTGTCCAAGGCAGCACAGAGTGACGGATCCTGGCAAGTGAAGGGAGGGATTTTATCAACCACCAAGTCAAGTGTCGGAGCCAGGGGGTGGCCAGAGGTGGCCTTGGACACCTTAGATTAAACTTAGGCCATCCCAACCATTTGAGGAAACCATATTTTTAAGGAATATCATCCATCCATTGTCTTATCTTTTACCCGTTTCTTCCATTTTGTGTCACAGGGGTCGCCGGTGCCCATGTCCGGCAATCACTGTGCGAGGGGCGGGGCACACCCTGGACAGGTCGCAAGAACTTTTAAGGAATATAAAAACTAGAAATCATTGGGGAGTGGTGGCGCAGAGGTTAGAGAAGATGGGCCTGTGATCGGAAGATCGCCGGTTCAAGCCCCGGTACCGACAACATCAAAAATGTGGGTAGGGTAGGTGAAGCACCCACACCTGCCCCCACCCTCATTTGTCCTACTCTGGGCCCTTGAGCAGGCCCTGAACCCCCACCATCTGCTCCTCTGGGTGTCCTAGATAGCAGCTCTCTGCTCCACACAGAGGGCTGTGGTAGCTCGGTGGTCTGTGGTTGTGTCAGAAAGGGCATCCAGCGTAAAAATAACTGCCAAGTCTTCGTGCGACTTAGTTTGCTGTGGCAACCCCTAACACAGGGAGCAGCCGAAAGAAGAAGAAGAAAAACTAGAAATCGTTGTTTCCTCAAATGACTGGGGTGGTCGGTTTACTTACATACATATGGTGGCAGCCATCTTGGATTTTGATGTGGCAACTCAATTTTTGATAGGGACATTTTTTATGCCTAGTTGCCACACCCCATTGGCTTGTTGCTTATTTTCAAGTTGTTCAGCTCACAAATTTTAGATATAAACCCATATGGCTGCAGTCATTTGGGATTTTGATGTTACAACTCATTTTTCCAAAGAAATCGGTCTTATGCCAGATGCTACTACACACAAAAATGGAAGTCAATACCTCATTTCTTTCAAGTTTATCATGCTCACAACATGGATGGATGGTTGGAGGGTATTTTCAATTACTCTTTGTCATTCCGTGATGGGGACAAATGAAACTGATTGGATTTTTACTAGTAAAAAGAGACAATGACTGCTGCCAAAAGGTTTATAATATATTTGTGTGAGAGTTCAGCCTTCTGTAGCCTCCACGTTCCAAGATGGTGCCTAACTACCAACACTAGCGACCCATTCTCCCAATCAGTATCCAGGAGTGCTTAAGGCTGCAGACGAACTCAACTCTTCGTTGGAGCATTAAGATGCCAACCGGTATTTAAGCTTCTGGCCTTATTGTGTACAATTGAGACAGTAAATAATACCTTTGTGATCTTTGCATTACAGTCCTCCTGCTCAAGCTCCTTTTGGATCCTGACCTCCCATGACTAAGGCATTACCCTGTCGGACTGCCTCTGTTGTCTCCTTGCCCTCCAGCCACTTGCATGCCACACCCGAGTCTCCTGGTTCTGCAACCTTTTGGGCCATCTTCCCCACTTGGTTCAGCCCTGCCAAACAAAAGGAACGACACAATCAGATCATCGTTGTTCAGAAGAACATACCTGACCATGCTCCTTGCTGCTCCAGGGTTCCCGAGACCTTCTCCATTCACTGTAAATAAAGCACTGTTAACCATGTACATCTTGGAGTCTTGACTTGCATTCAGCTCATATAATTTGGGTTCCCGAGACCATTAAAAATTTTTTGTGTGTGAGAGTATGTTTGTGTGTTAGCAAAATATCTCAAACAAGTGGACAAATTTTAGTGAAACTTTCCAAATAATCAAATCAATATATGCAACTGAACATTTGGAATTGTTGACCCATCAAACACAGAACAGGGTATAACTTTGCCAATTTTACAGATATAGAGCTAAAATCTCAAGTAATAGCTACACAGTGTGCCAACAGATTAACCTAAGTCCTACTATTTGCAAAAGATTAAGCAAAATAATTAACACTTTGACTACTTTAATTTTCAACTACAGTATGACAAGTGCCAAGCAAAATGTGAGTCATTTTCTTTAAGGCTTCTCATTTATTACAGAAGAGATCAGATTTTTGAAAGCCAATAATCATCTTACAATCACTGATGACCTAAAATTTCTGAAAGCAACAGTTGATTCAAAACTATGAACTTCCATTTAGTATTCAGAGCATAGATCAAAGCATCTGCCAATATTAAGTACCGGTAGATAGATCTTAACACTTTCACTGCATGATCCCAAAGGCTGATAATTATCCACAGAGACTCATCGAACTGCGTGACATTATAATAAGGCCTTCTATAATATTTTATGACTCGAGATAAATGGAAATTGTATTATATTTTATGGTCAAAGTCTTTATCTGAAGTTGCGTATGCCACCTTTCAAGAAAAGGAAGGCCAAAGTCTATCAGGTCCATTATTAAAATACAGACTTCTTCCATCTCATAATGGCACCCTTGCACATCTTTCACTAGCAAAGCATATAAATGTGTATTAGGCTTGGCACTAGGTCTGGAAGAATTAGTTTCATTTGCATTATTCATCGACCCGGCAGCCAGACACATCTATCAAGGCTTGGGTGACTTGCTGTTGTAGAATGTATAAATATTTCTTGTTCAGATACTCGCAGGGTATTTATTGAAGCAATTTGCTCCAGGAGTATTTTGTGGATCGGTCGCAACAGCGTATACACACCTGGGACCCAGGTCTGCAAATAACAACCCGATGGCAAAATAATTGGTTGATTTTTGAACAGTTGGAGTTTGCTTGTGGTAAGACAAAACAGAGCTTAGTCCATTAAATAAAAGCTAACTGGGCTCGATCCAAAGTGGAAAAATAAAGATTTATGATGCATGGCATTTTACCAATGGGTGAATCATATACCGTATCAAATGCAGCAAACATGGCTCATTGATATGGTGTAAGCAAAGCCCTTGACATTGATTACTGTCAGAATAATTAAGCAAACCATTTGTATACAATGAGGTTCATGAAAAACAAGCCATAAATGATGGATGGAAAATTAAAGCCACCGCCAGAATGTATACTCATTTAAATATATTTATATACAAACATTATTACGTGAGGTTTAACTTTTGAAACAATTACCATTTATATGATGATGCCAGACAAAGAAAACCAACAACAACAAAAAACAAGAAATCCAAGAAATTGGGATTGCACTGTAATTTTCTCTTGAAAATTATAAGTAAAGCATATCAGCACTGGACAAGTCTACAACTGAAGTGTTGTAAATTATGGCTCATAAGTGTACTTTACCATATTTGGCATAAAACAAATCAGCTGTATTTTCAAATTAAACATTTTCTAAAACCGCACATCAAATAGTACTGGTATAAGATCAGTCGTGATTAGCAGGAACCTAAAGGTGGGTTTGTTGCATGACAACTGAAGTACAAGTTTGGTATACTTTGTACCTTATACACACTGCACTGCTACTTTATATTAACATCTTCTATTTGTATTCAGATGAACACTGTGAATGTATCTTAAACTAAATCAGTTCTGCACACGGTACTATGCAGACTTTCTCTATGGAACATGCTCAGGATGGAGACAGCGACAAAATGAAGACTCAATGCAATCAGCGGACTACGCTACTCTACCCTACCCTACCTTAGATATTTAATGTTACTAATTACATTTTTAAATATATGAATGTTTTTGTTTAGTGCCCTGAGATGACTTCTGCTGACTTGGTGCTATTAAAAAAAAACTGAATTGTATTGAACATGTTTGTACCACAGTACTCAAAGACTTGGTTGGTAGAGCTGTCGCCGGTTCAAATCCTGGCCCGGGACATTTCTGGGTGGAGTTTGCATGTTCTTTAAGTGCATGCGTGGGTTTTCTTTGGGTACTCCGGTTTCCTCCCGGAGACCACAAACATGCACGTTTGGCTGATTGGTAACTACATTGTCCCTAGGTGAGAGTGAATGGATGGTTGTCTTTTTTGTCTCTAAGTGGCCCGTTTCTTCCTTTTTGAGTCGCAGGGATCACTGGTGTCTAGATGCAGCAATCACTGTGCAAGAGGCGGGGTACACCCTGGGCAAGCCGCAAGTCCATCAAGGGTAAGTAGTAAAGGATGGATGTTTGTACCATGTTTGCCTGTGTTAAACATGACTAAATGTTCTGCTAATAACCTGTATTGCTAATGATGAGGTACATGGTAATTGAACGCAACAATAGGCACATCTCACTTGTTTTCTTACTTGAAACCGATGGCGTCATTCCTGAAGATCAGCCTTCTGAGGCAAATGGAGAGAAGCAGCTTGATGCCATCTGTTGGCTTCTAAGATGATTGCTTGTAATACATAGCACTTCATCTGAAAAGTTTGTGTCTAAACTTTCAATCCAAAAAGAAAAAAAAAAACAATGTATAGCTGTTTTATGCTCCCTTTATAAGCATGCAAACAATTGTATTCTACAGTACTTTGCTTCTTTCAAAACTGGATCCACCCTTAAGTAAGTATTTAATTACCTGTTTTGGGATAATTTCCAAGCACACAAAGCTGCCAACACGGATGCCCCATTCCCTACAATAGGCAACAACCGGAAAGGCAGTGATAAAAGCCAATGCCAAACTTCGAGGCAGTGGTTCACATGAATAAAATGAAAAAGCAAAATAGCATAATGAAATCGGGTAAAGAATACACCACCAAATCAAACGGCAACACACAACCTTTTCCATGGGTTGTTAAATGTGCCCTGTGGACTCTTTTCTGCAGAACAACAGTAAGTGGCAGTGAAGTGGCAGCAATGTTCAAGTGCATTTGTTGGAAAGGTGGCAATGCGCCTGAAATCAAAAGTTGCACGCAACCTTTTCAGCAGACAGTTACATGTGGCTCACAAGACAATTATAACGGAGTAACAGACCAAAAAAGGTGAATGTGTTGACTAATGTACCTGAACATGGGAGCCATCAGCAAAAACTATATTGAGCTAAATATGTCACTGGTACGCACTACTGCACAGATGCAGTCAACTGTGTATACACAAATTACTCTTTTAGCTGATAGAACCAAAAGTATGACAACAAGAATTCAGCTGTACGTAAGGAATAAATCAAATCAGCAAGAGAGATTTAAGATGATTCTCAGTTGTTGCTTGTTGCTGAGCACTAGTACAGTGAAAATCTGTGCATACTGGATGCATTCAAAAGAGAGAGAAAAAAGTGGGGAGAACAGGTCCCATTCATCATATCACCAACTAGCAGCTGATAGCACACTTAAACAGTGTAATTATTGCAGATGGTGATTCAATTGTTTACATCTTAACATCTGAACTGTATAGCTAAATACATTTTCCCCACAAGAACTGAACATCATAATGATAATCTTTTTAATGACCTTCAAAGTACATGAAATTGCATCAAGGCACCAAGGGTCTTTCATATAACAGTTCCGTAAAATGGTAGCACAGTCCAGTCTTTCTCCTTCCTGTGGCCGTTCATAGATCAAGTGAAGCTGACCACTTCCCACAAAGATGTGAGCTTTCAGAAATAAAGTGGGTAGTATGCAGCCTTGTAATCCTGCGGCTGCAGGTTTCAGCTCAGGTTGCGTCAGGAAGGGCATTCGGCATAGAACAATTGCCAGAATGTCCTTCATAGGCATTGCAACAATTGTATGTTAAGGGAACATGTCTGCCTCAGACTTTAAAAAATATTTGTTTGTACCCAGCCACATTTACCATGAAATATTAGTTCACCCAGCACTATTTCAATTTTTTTTATGAAAAAATCCATTCCACTTGATTAATAGGAGACTGATCATACCACTATAAGTCCACACCGGGTTTTCCTGGTTGCCTACAGCAGCTCACCACACAGCATGCAGAGTTTCTCTGAGGTCACTTGGCTTGGCAGGGAGCGTTCACCTCTTCGGGATGTTTTGTGGACAGGGCGGGTAGAGGAGGTGGAGAAACCTCTGTGTTGCATGCTAGCTTAGCACCACGTTAGTGTCGGCAGTTGTTGACCGGGGCGGGGGGGTAGCATAGACATATATACGTAAATATGTTTGCGAGAGTTAGGATGCGTGAGGGAAGAGGAGCATGCATCCAGAATGCAGGAAATGACATCTACTTGACTTGAAATTTAGCATTTTGACCAGACCCAGACCAGACTCCCCCCCACATATGTCTACCCCCACCCCACATTACAAATGCTTCTGACGCCAATGATGTCTTTGCAATTTTACTCACTGTGGCAAACTCTACACAATAAGGAAGTAACCAAATAAAAAAACATAAAACAGTGCAGATCCAAAAGAGGTGTGGAACAGAACTCAGCTGCGTTCTTGTGGAGTGCGACAGTAAACGTGTGACAGACCTCTTCCTTGTGTCAGTAACAAAACATACAGGATTAATAGACTTTTGTGGTCTGCTTTGTAATTAATTAATGTTTTAAGCTAACTACAAAGTTGCTTGCATCATCAACATTACTGTGGTAATAAATCTGTTTAATCCTGCAAGTTGCTGCTCACAATCTATTGTGATCAGTTCCTCACTTTACTGAGCCGTGGCACAGCAGCTTTCTCCTTCACCTGTTGGCCAGCCCGGCTCTGTCACTACCTCACTTGGTGGCACCAAGAACATGACCAGAACACGTCTCAATCCCAGACAGACGGTTTGTGGGAAAGTTCATTGCTTGGAACACAGTTTTGCAAGTATACAAAAAAACAGTTGCTTAAAACAAATCAGCCACTCAAACCTAGACAGCATGACTTACTGGTCGCAAACATTTAGACTTTGGATAGACTGCAATAATTAGAAAAAATATATATCACAATTTAAAGTTCCAACTAGTCTCCAGAAAGTTACAGCCCAGTTAGATAATGGCTTTACAACTTATAAATACTGGAAACCTCCCAGTACTGTCTGTTTAGTTTTTTGCTTCTTATACTCTTCACAAATAGCTGCAGACTAGAATTTAAAGCCACGAGAAAAGTTACTGAAATTACTGGTGGGATTTTAGATTAGATTGACAGCTTAGAGAATGGAGAGGGATTGTTGGCAATGGGATTTTTTCACACCAGCAAATCAAGAGATGATCATGACATTCAGGGAAAATTAAAAAAAATATCTGTGGCAAAGGGCACCTACTTGTCCATACCCCTAGGAAATAAAAGATTAGGCATCCAACTTTCTCAACAACATGGTCCACAAAGCTAGTTTGTTTGTTTTTTTCTTCAGAAAAATAAACTACCGGTACACTAAACTTCAATCAAAGCTGCTTTAAAATTTTTAGAACCAGCATCAAGACCAAACTATCGTGTGTCACATCAATTATATGTGAAGGGGACGTGTCCTCCTCACATTTTATACCCATTTGGACCACCCTTACATTTACCATGAAACATTAGTTCACCCAGGACTATTTTTATTTCTTCGTGAATGAATCCATTCCACTTGATTAATAGAAGAATACTCAAACCGATAAAAGTCCACTCCAGGTTTTCTTAATTACCTACAACAACGCACCACAATACATGCAGTGTTTCCCTTAGATCACATGACGGGGTGGGTGGAGGAGGGGGAGACACCTCTATGTTGCCCGCTAGCATAGCAATACATTAGTGCCAGGACTGTTGGCAATTGTTGAACCTGGCGGTGGTGGTGGTGGTGGTGGTGGTGTGGGGGGGGGGGGGGGGGGTTAGGATGTGTGAGAGTAGCAAATCACTATGTCTGCAGCATCTTAGCTAGTGCATATGCATTGCATGCTGTTAGCTTAGCACTAGATAGGATGCATGAGAAAAGTGCATGCTCTATTCTCACAAGGAGAGCTGTTGGTCAGGTAACTTCTAGTTGTGCCATGCTCTCTGAAATATTTATTGAATCAAGTGTTTACTTATGTATGTAGGGATATTTATGGGGAGGCTGTGGGTGTGTAGTTAGCGCAATCGTCCTCCAATACAAGAGTTGGGGTTTCGATTCCACCAGCAGTCACATGCCTAAGTGTCCCTGGGCAAGACACGGAACCCCTCATTGCTACCGATGTGTATATGAATGTGATAAAGCACTGATTATTCTTTGTACAGAAATACTAGAGTGCTGTATGAATGTGTAAATGAGGGAACATATTGTCTTGTCAAGTGCTTTGAGTGGCTTGACAAAATAGAGGTGTGCTATTTAAGCACAGTCCATTTGCCATTTATGTAGGTAAATGTAGACGTTTAACAGCCCATTAAAATACACCAGAATGCAGGAAATAGCATCTTATTTATTCAAAATTTTCTGGGGGAGGACCCTCAGACCCCGCCCACCAGCTATGATACAGTTGTGTTCACATCTACTGGACAAAAGTGAATGTGGTCATGGGCAACATAAAGATGGCACTTCCTGAAGCAGAAAAAGCCAAGAGACTTGCAAAGAAGGCCAACCAACAAAAGTAAGGACAAAACCCAACCTGACTGCACCATGTGAACGGCTGCCATCAGACAAACGGTTAAAAAAAATGACAGAACAGATGGAAAAATATTTCTCTAAACAGCTGTAGCCTATGTTTTAACAACAAGCATGGGGATTAAAATATAATAGCACTTTGCTTTTTTTTTCCTGAAACTGTTAATGTGTGTGTTCTTTGATTCTACTTGACGTTTTAAAGTCCTTTTTCAAGGACAAAAATAAAAGTCACTTCTTCATTTGAGATTTTAATTGTTCCTTTCTTTAAAAAAAAAAAAAATCCCAACAGCTGTTTCTTTCTAACAGTCACTTCTCAGCTCAAAATTATAATCCAACTCAAGACAGACTGCCTAAGAGTCTCCACATTAGTAGAAAGAACAATAGTGTAAAGAGGGAGGTAGGATGCTAATGAGTTCTGGATCACTAACCACATAAACAACACCCTTAACAGATGGGCGCCAACAAGTACCATCTGCAAGGGCAGTGGAGTGAAGAGAAGACTTGTTAGATAGGACTAAATAAAACCCACTTCCATTGGGTTCGGTGTTGCAGGGGACAGTGGCAGCACTGATGCCCTCCAAGGGAAGATAACCTGTGGCTGCTGACGCAGGGCGGCAGGTGGAACGAAAACGACGGCAGACAATGCTATGCCCTCTCGAGGATGGCAGCTCCACTTTGATCCAATGCATGATTCATCACTGGCTGACTTGACCAAGGACGGCCAAGGAGGTTCCACAAAAACTTTTCTCCACATTATTTTCAAGGTATGAACTCTATACAGACAACCTAAAATGTGTGGGTTCATGACAAGTCCTATGGTGTCATCAACACGGGCCTATCAACATACCCAAGGACAGGTTTTGTGGTAGGTTTAAATCTTATTTGAACCAAAATGCTTTGATTTTTTTTTCATGACATAATTTGGGTGTTAGATAAATGAGCAAGGTGGCAGAATACTTTCAATAAATGACCATTAATAAAATATTACCCACAGTATTTTCATTGAAAAGGCATCACCTTTTCCTGATATGCAGCCAGTTTACTGTGTGTGCCTATGCTTAACTTGTCAGGGAGCATTTGAATAAAGATAAAATCAAGTTAGGTGTCTTTATGCTAAGAAGTTGTGGGGAAGAAGTTCTAAATATTGTTGCTGTGCCGTCTTCATCATAAACACTTTCCAGATCTCATCAAATCGCTTTAAGAGACAAGTCAAAAATATTGATTGCTACAATATTTGGAAGAATGAGAGAAGAATGCATCAGGATATCGGTTGCCTTGCATGTTGGATTAAAAGATGGCTACATTCTTGTTTATTTTAATTTTAATTTAACCTTAAACAGGTAGCCTCACTGAGTCACGATGACTCATTTTCAAGAGAGATCTGTTTTAGACAGACAACATATGATAGGTTACATACAACAATAAAAAGCAATAAAAAATAGTGATACAACATTGTTACCGTTAGCAGCATGGTCCTATTAGCAGAGTGATTATGTTAACAGTGAGGTTCTCTTAGCAGCATGGTCCTGTTAGTGGTGTGGTCTTGTTAGCAGTGTGGCCTGTTAGCAGCATGGTGTTAGCACTGTGGTTCTGTCAGCAGTGTGGTCCCATTAGCAATCTGGTCCTGTTAGAAGCATGGCCTTTTTTGCAGCATGGTAGGCATACTGCCAGCAGAATGGCTCTGTCAGCAGCATGGTTCTGTTAGCAGCACAGTCCCATCAGCAGCATATATGCTAACAGTGTGGTCCTGTTAGCAATTTGATCTTGTTAGCATGGTCTTGTTTGCAGCATGGTTCTGCCAGCAGTGTGGCTCTGTTAGCAGCATGGTCTGTTAGCAGTGTGGTCCTGTTAGCAATCTGGTCCTGTTAGAAGCATGG
>NC_056520.1:5650568-5656438 GCF_014905685.2 Nematolebias whitei | reverse complement strand
GTTAGCAGTGTGGTCCTGTTAGCAATCTGGTCCTGTTAGAAGCATGGACTTGTTTGCAGCATGGTACTGACAGCAGAGTGGCTCTGTCAGCAGCATGGTTCTGTTAGCAGCACGGTCCCATCAGCAGCATATATACTAGCAGTGTGGTCCTGTTAGCAATGTGGTCCTGATGATAGTAACAACTGCAGCAGCGGACAATGACTGCCATCCAGAACTGTGTCCGGCAGACACAGAACATTCAAACTTCCCCGCGGAACTGAACTGTTTCGTAGAGTTCGGTCCGTGCAGGCAGGTGGAGACAGCTGTTGTAACAGGCCGGAGCCCGAGCCTTGTAGTAACCTTTTACGTATATGTTTTAAATGTATACTGACTGCTGCCTGGAAAGTCAGGCAATCACATAAATGTCTGTCGGGGCTTGTTTGTAAAAGTGCATTCTGTTAGCAAAACTGATCATGAACTATTGGTCAGGTGATAACGAAACTCAAAGTTCAAAACCAAAAATCAAACCAAAATCTGTATATTATATATATATATATATAATGTAACGTTATAATGTGGGGTATGCTAATATAATGATACTACATGGGAGTTAAGGAACTTCTAGCACAGGTCTATTTTTTAGTAAAGCTTAAACTCCTTATTACTTAGTAGAAAATTCAGCCTGACCAAACATCAGAGAATCATGGCTTAAAAGGTTTCATAAATGCTGAGCCAAGTCAAGAAGGGACAACTAACTAAGCAGTAAATGGGCCATCGTCATACATTAAATAGCATATTGAAGGCAGTGGTGGGTTCAGTGTTTTGCCCCAGGACTCTTTAACACACTGCAGGGGCTAGAGATCAAATCCCCAAACCTTCAGTTGGAAGACAGCCCCCCATAACTGGGCCAAAGCTGCCTCCATGTCAATTAATCAAGTCTATTATGTTTAACTGCAATATCACCAGCCAAACCTGTATCAGTGTGAATTAGTCATAATGACATTGTTAAATATTACATCAGCACTGTTTGATCGTGAAAACAATGAATTTATATTATAAAATACTGTTAATTTCTAATACAAGATATAATATTTCAGAGTTGATATGCAAACACAAAATAAAAATGTACATAAAACATGTTACCAGATGAAAATATTTAGGGGATTTTTTTTCTGAACTAAGAATGAAACCATGTCAAGGCCAGAATAAAGAAAATATTTGTTATTTTGTTGTACATCTGCAGGTAAACTGAACAACTAACGATAAGTTCCACGTCATTGCCAGTGAATCTGCAGTAAATCCATGCAAACTGCGTATGCACATATTATTTTTGAAGCATACCATTTTTGTAGATTGTCATGATTACTTTAAGTTTTCTACCCAGGTTCTGAACTTTCTATTACAAAATGGCTTATCAGAATAAAAGCTCAACATCGGTGATCTCAAAGCAAAAACTTTAAAGTTTTACGCTAAACTTGCAAATTACAAATCCCATCTTACTGGAAGATGTGCAACGACGAGCAAACTAGAGGTTTCAGAGTGCATGATTATCCACCAGCACAATGTTGGGGCCTCGGTTTAAGGGCCTTTCAACAGTGATCATCTTTTTGTCATCTAAGTACAGTGGCCCTGAGGTGTAAAGGAACAACATTTCAAAAAACAAAATTATTTTTGAAAAAACACAACAAAAACACAACAACATTTGAAAAATGGAATTACATTTGAACACAATGGAATGACATTTAAAAAAGCAGAATTACATTAAGCCAAAGCGGAAGTGGCCAAAGCGGAAGTGGCTGAAGCGGAAGTGGCTGAAGCGGAAGTGGCCAAAGCGGAAGTGGCCAAAGCGGAAGTGGCTGGAATAAAATTTGAAATAATTGAATTACATTTGGAAAAAAATGGAATTACATTAAGCCAAAGCAGAATTGGCCGAAGCGGAAGTGGCCGGAATCACATTAGAAAAAAAACGGAATTACATTTGAAAAAAAACAAAATTACATTAATTCTGTTTTTCAAATGTAATTCCATTTTTTTCAAATGTTGTTGTGTTTTTGTTGTGTTTTTTTTAATTTAATTTTGTTTTTTTTATATGTAATTCCATTTTTCTCAAATGTGATTACGGCTTCTTTAGCTTTGGCCACTTCTGCTTTGGCTTAATGTAATTCAGTTTTTTTAAAATGTAATTCCATTTTGTTCAAATGCATTTCCATTTTTTAAAATGTTGTGTTTTTGTGGTATTTATTCTGTTTTTTCATATTTAATTCCGTTTTTTCAAATGATGTTTCATTGACACTTCAGGGCCACCGTATCTACGGCATCAAACTTGTGACAATTGGACAAGGAATTTTCTTTAATTACCACTAAGACACAAGCATGACACTAAATATCACTCCAGCTATTCATCTTCAGCTGTCAAAATGCGTCCAACGTCACATCACTCTCTTTTCATTCGAGGGCAGTGCACATGGTACAAATACATATTGACAGTTTTCCCAGATCATTAGATAAATAAATATTTCAGCATCATACTGTAAACGATCTTGATAAGGTTGAATTGTAGCCTTAGGCGCTGACACTTCCTATTTATTTTTCAATTAAAAATGACATTCAGAATGACATGCCCTCCTATGCGTGGATGTACTTTGGCTTTACGGCACATCCAACGAGATATGGCACCCCTGACAATAACTGAAACCTTGCCCTTGTGTCTCCCTAATTCTAAATTTGGGACCTCCGCCAAAGCCACAAACCTGACATATCAGATAATTCAGGACGCTTAACTCCCACCATCAAAAGTGCCTCTCTATCACCTCTACCATCAATGTAAGTTCCAGTGCAGAACACTATCTGATATCTAGTTAAATCATGAAGGATGCATATCAACTCAATTTGGTATCGACTGTTCAGGCAATTAGGTCTAATTTAATTTAGCCCACAACCCCTCCCTCCTCCCGTGCTTCCCTTTTTGCTCTCGTAGCTAAAAGACCCAGAGGAAATCAAGTGGGCGTCTCGTGAGGAATGTGTAATTTCTTTGAATATTTACTCCCCAGATCAGCTGAGCCTTGAGAGAGTACAACTTTATTTCTGGGAGGACTGCTGAGAGAGCGCGTTCGATTTTGAAAGAAGCTGCGAAGAGCTCACGCTGCGTGCGAAAGTTTGTTGGCAACATGCAGGTGTCTGACCCAGAAATGAACTTATAGAACAAATCGACAGAATAATTCAACCAATAAACGTTTGAAAAGGAAAAAGTTCCATTGTGTGTATTTTTTAAAGATGACCTGCCGTTTACCTTTGATGAAAGATTGGAAATAATCTTCGCAGTCGGGCGCTTATCGGCTAAATACATGCATTTTATTGAACATTTTAAGATTTAATCAGTTGCTAGCATGGCTATTGATTTCACTGAATAAATTCTTAGTCTATATGAATTAGGATTGTTTTAATCATAGAAAAACGAGATTTGTAAATTCACATTATATTTACCCTTCACTTAAAATCAGCTTCTTTTTCTCGAGATAAGATAAATATGTCCACCTCAAGATAAAGTCAAGGAAATCTAGTTGTACATGTATTTTCCTGGCTTCTTTAGTAGATATGGCTTTAATATACCCATTTTTTTATTGTTTGTAAAATTGTTTAATTAGTATAACACGGTTAAGTCAGGTGCTCTGGACAGATTCTTCTTGTTGAAATGTTTCGTCTTTTATCCAAAAAACTTCTTCAGTCTGAGGAGCTGCAACAAACTCATTCTTATAAATAGTACCTTCTCATAGTGGATCAACCAGTTTGATGGTGCTCAGGTGGTTCCTGTAGTCCACTCTCTCACACACTGACTGCCCCAAACTCTTGGACTAGTTAGAAGCAATCCTGGCCAAAGTGGTTCAAAATATCCTGATTCATGCTCAACAATCCATCTATCCGTTCATCCATCCATCCATTATCTTTACCCGCTTCTTCCTTTTTTGGGTTGCGGGGGGTCACTGGTACCCATATCCAGCTATCATTGTGCGAGAGGTGGGGTGCACCCTGGACAGGTCTCCAGTCCATCACAGGGACGCACAGAGACAAACGACCATTCACTCTCTCACTCACACCTAGGGACGATTTAGAGTTACCAATGAGGAAACCGAACTATGTGGAGAAAATCCATGCATGCACGGAGAGAACATGTAAACTCCACCCAGAAAGGCCCCCGACCAGGATTTGAACCAGCAACCTCATCACTGAGAGGCAACAGTTCTATCAACTGACGTTGCTAAATGTTTATACCTGGATTATTGAGCACGACTCAAGATATTGTTCAGTTAGGGTAAATTTCCAGAACATTTTTTTTTATTTTTGGGCTCATAACATTACAGTTAAACCCAGTCAAAACAAACAGTGTGCCGATATCCTCCGTTGCGGAAGGATTTGAATAGTGAATGTTAGCAATGTTTGAGATGAGTGGTTTTCTGCCTTGGTAGCTATAAATAATCTTCGGTCATTATAAATAATTTGAGGAAACTACACTTTTGAGTAATTTAAAACTAAATTGTATAGTTTCATCAAATGATAGGGGTCGTTGGTATACATAGATATGTGGTGGTGGTCATCTTGGATTTTGACTTTGCGAGGTCCTTTCTTATGAATAGATGCAACTGCAAACAAAACTGGACGGCAGCACTTTGCTTATTTTTGGCCCAGAAATTTGAGGAATCTAGAAAACACAATTTCTTCAAATTATTATGGTGGCAGGCTTATAAACCCATACGGCCATCTTGGATTTAACGTGTCAACGCAGTTTTTGAAAGGAACCTCTCTAGATGCCTAGAAGTAGCCACACACTAAAACGGAAGTTGGTACCTCACTCGTATATGAAGTTATGCTAAGCTTGCATGGACTGAGGGCATTCTCAATTCCCCATCTTTGCTCCACGATGAGGGAAAAAGAAAGCTGACAGCTATGCAGAGGCATTTATATCAGTAGAATACCTTTATCAAACTACCACACCTTCTAAAAACAACAATGTGTGTCGAATGTGTATTTTACAAAGTACTATGAATGTATACAATGCATTTTTATCATAAAACAATTCTCGTCTCCACATAAAAATAAATGGTTTCTGTAGAAGGAGGAAGCAAAATTCTCAACCTTAACATTTAAAAATGCTTGAATATTTAATTCATAGCCATTTCATTGCAAGGTGATGGAAACTCCTCAAAGCTCATCTCGACTCTGGGAAATGGGCGCAAACACCTGAACGTATTCAAATGTCGTCATTTGTCAAGAACCTCACCACAGTAGGAACTCTCTCCAAAGGAATGGATTCAGCAGTTCAAGAAAATTCAGCTAACAAATGGAAATGTACCCATACAGGATCTGTTCTTAAGCACAGTACTTTTGATTGCACAGCCATTTGTCATGCCAGAAAAAAAGATTTTCATATATATCAAACACTTTTTCGCGTAAGCACAGCCTGAAGCTAATTTCCATCATTACTTCTGTATTCTGGCAGCCATTGTGTTCTCCTCTGTTCCTTTCACATTGCTGACATTTTTTGTGAATACACGAGTCAAAGAGCCTGTAGTCAACTATTGCAGTAAGCTGTCGTGGAAGCAATGTCAACGCCTGAATCAAACGGACGGTACCAGTCAATCCAAACTCGGCTGGCAAAGATGAAGTAAGTGGCAAACCTCAAGAACTCTGACTTGGAATCTGTGCTGTATTATTGATGTTTTATACCATCACTGCTCTCATCTTGTGGTTCAGAAAAGGCAGGGTATGAAAAAAACGAGGTTTCCTGAGCAATTTAATGCCTTATCCTCACTCTTGACTTACTTGACAAGTCCAAAAGAGTGGAAGACCTCCAAACTTGACTCTTCAGGAAAGTTTAGTTACAAGAACTTACCTGT
>NC_056520.1:5638419-5640568 GCF_014905685.2 Nematolebias whitei | reverse complement strand
GTATATATGTATATTTATGTGTATATATATATACACACACATAAATAAATATATACATATGCATATATATGTAAACATATACACACACATGTATATACACACATATGTATATAAATATATACACACACATAAATATACACAGACACACACATTCTTTTTGCTCAAATTTTATCATAGCTAAACACAGACATTGAACATTCTTATTAAAAATTCCCACTATTAGTTTCATATTTGTCCTTGCTGTCAGAGACAGTGATAAGAATCATCTTACCATTTATCAAGTCTTACTATTTTTTCTATTTTTCTTCTCTGACCTTTTTCTTGTGTACATCTGCTTATCTGCGACATTCAGTCACATGTGTTTATTGTTTTTCTCATCTTGTTTCAACCAGTGCAACCTCATTCCAAGTGCAGCACAAGACATTTGTCTGCCGGTGCCTTAGTAGTAGCATGACAAAAAGCAAATTAGAGCTAATTAACATCTGTTTCTGGTTCTTCAGCGTGATTCAGTAAGTCAGGTTTTCATCAGATCGACCAGAATTACAGGCACCCAAAGGAGACAAGAAGGGAGCAGTCGGTAATTTGTCACACATGCACGCACAAACATGCCCAAATCAGCACTTCAGGACCAAGTCACACAAAGCATATTCTGGTTGGAGCAATCGCACAAGGCAAAGACAGGAACCCACCTCCTGAGAGCAGATGCAGATTTTACACAGACGTTAAAAAGGGAGACATTCATTACCCCGACTTAGACTGGTACAGTGAGCGTCGCGTGGGTGAAAAAAACATTTTGCTTCCAAATCAGTTCAGGTTTCTCTGGCTAAAGAATTCAAGATCTAAAGCTAAAACACAATAGCTTGTGTTTATGAATCATAAATGCACTTTAAAGTTATGATTGTGTATATCCTACCCTATAAATATCTGCTGATTATTTTTGTGTACATCTATAATAAAATTATTTTTACAATAAACATTTTATTTTAGCTAAATAATGCAGGTATACTTTATAAGCTAGAATTAGCTGCTGCAACTGTTGGCTTTCACAAACAGTGTTCTATGGGTTGCTCCCTCTAGTAACTCACGGAGGACTAGCTCTTCTTAACTGATGGCTTTATTTAGTTGAACAACATTATCATTACTTTCCATTGTCAGACCACTTTCACCACCATGAGAACTACAAAGAATAAACCTTAAAAACTACTCTTCAGAAGTATGTACATTTCACACGAAACATACACACAGGGAAGCAGCATGTAAACCTACACTTGGCTCCGATCAAGCACCTCAGTGCCCACGTCATTAGAGTCAGAAGAATTTGTAATGTCGGGGAGGATTCATTGGTGGGGTGGTCTGGGGATCCTCCTCCACAAGAATATGAATAAAGTAGATGCCATTTCCTGCAATCTGGTCTATTTTAACAAGCTGTTAATCTATGTTTACCTCTATAAATGGACTGTACTTATATAGCACCTTTCTATCTCACCAAGATACTCAAAGCGGTTTACACTACAGTCTGTGTCCTCATTTACCCATTCATACAGCGCTCCACTAGATATGTACATAGCCTAATCAGTGCTTTATCACATCCATACACCTACTGGACACACATCTGAGGCAATCGTGTCTTGCCCAGGGACACTTCAGTGTGTGACTGTTGGTGGAGTTGAACCCCCAACTCTTGCATTGGAGGACAACTGCTCTAAGCACTCAGCCACAGATGCTCCATGAGTTTACATAAGTAAACATTTTATTCAATAACTATTTTAGAGTAGCCTGACCAATCCCTCTCCTTAACCCCCACCAACTCAAGCCCCCATCGACAGCTGCCGGCACTAACGTAGCACTAAGCTAGTGGCGTGCCATACAGACGCACTAGCTACAATGCTACAGACATATCGCTCCACTTCTCTCATGCATCCTAAACCCCCACCCCCCCATCTCGGTCAACAACTGCTAGCACTAACATAGCACTAAGCTAGCGCACAACATAGAGGTGTCTCCCCCATCTGCCTCATCAACAACAACAAAAAATTCTTTAGAAATGAGGGTCCTGCAAAGCCAAGTGACCTCGGAGACACACTGCATGCAGCGTGGAGAGTAGTTGTTGTCCGGCAGACGGACGGACGGACAGACGGCCAAACAGACA
>NC_056520.1:5636948-5638409 GCF_014905685.2 Nematolebias whitei | reverse complement strand
AGACAGACAGACAGCCAAACAGACAGACAGACGGCCAAACAGACAGACAGACAGACAGATAAATAGACAGACAGACAGACAGATAGACAGATAGATAGGCCACTGTAGTAGTGAAGGACACTTTTTTGAGACAGTTGTATGAAGTGCACACAATTAGTAAAAAAACAAATACCTAATACCATTCACAAATGTTATTTTACATTAAAGAAATTTACATTTTTGAACACGAGTGCCTTAGGAGGGTATTTTTGTGCACATTCCATGAGTCATGCTTGTCTAAAGCTTAGCACCACAAAGAAATCCTACACTTTGTCTTTTGTAATGCAGGACCAGGCCTCATTGTCGGCTGACTCACCTCTGAATTACATGAAGCCCTTTTACAGAATCAAAGCGCAGCACAAGAAGGCCCAGTTTGGAGTTTCAGCAGTGGGCGAGAGACAGAGAGGAATCAGGGGGATGTCACACTCACAATGCCAAAATGCACATGCTCACGGAACGACACTAGCTCAAACCTATCGCCAACCACACACTTTGCACACCCCCTCTGCGACTCCACCAGTATATCAGTGAGGCAGACAATGCTGGCCCACATGTAGTGTGATCTATCATTTCAGACCAGGGACTGCATTACAAGTCCTCAGATTGTGGGACTAGATGAGCCTCTCAAGGGGAAGAAGTGCAGTTTGCCAGACGGGTGGAAGCAGGTCAAAGCTGCATAGCCAAGCAGCGGAAATGAAAGGCAAATCGGGGCCTCTTGGATCTTTCTTTTCTCCCTGTATCTGTCTCATTCTACCTCCACTCCTCTGTTTCTATCTTCCTCTTTCTTCCATAAAGGGAGGATCACGCTTGACTGAAAAGGCGACGCTGGCGGGTAGGGTGGACGGGCTTTGTGTATGAAATGATTGGGGCGAGATTTCTGATAAGGCTGAAAAGGCGAGAGGGACATAAAGAGAGCCGGTGTTTGTTTTCACTGTCGCCGGTAATGGAGGTGGCGATGGGCTTCGGTCTAATTAAAGGTTTACTTTTTGATGGAGGATGAATTTCAAACATGCTTTCATCAAGTGAATGCTAAAAGGATGACATCAGAAGCGTTGTACAATGAAGCAAATAATAGTTAAATTTAGCTGCAGTGCATGCAAACAACTGTTGAGTGGGATTTATAGTATAAAGCTATATTGCTTAAAATACTGTAGCTGCACAATAAAAAAAAATGCAGTGGAAGATATAACTAGAGAAATTGAATTTCCTGCAAAAATGCAGAGTGAATGCAGAAGCGCTTGCTGAAAAACAGCTGAAATTAGTTAAACAAAACAAGATGAAACATAGCTGAAATGAAAGAACAAGCCTAAATTGTCAGAAGGAGAAAGAACACAAAGTATTTGCTGAATTAGGTTTATATCGGCAAAAAAAAAACAAAAAAAACTAGCACAAAAATTAGGAAGTTAGCTTAAAAAAGGCTGA
>NC_056520.1:5630839-5636938 GCF_014905685.2 Nematolebias whitei | reverse complement strand
AAAAAAAACTAGCACAAAAATTAGGAAGTTAGCTTAAAAAAGGCTGAAATTAGCAAAAGAAATAGCTGAAAAGTAGCTGAACAAGCAGAAAGAAGCTTAAATTACGAGAAGGAAGTCGACAGAGCACAAGTTTGCTCATTTCGGCTGAACAAGCTAAAATGAGTGCAAAAATGTGGAATTAGCTGAAAAAGCTAAAATTATCATAAACCAGCTAAACAGTAGCTGAAATAGCAGAAAAAAACTGAAAGGAGCATAACATGCTGAAATTTGCATGAAGTAGTTATTTAGGCGGAAAGTAGGAGAAATAACCACAAAAAAAAAACCTTGAATTTATCTGAAAATAGCTGAAATTAGCTAAGAAAATGCTAAAATGTTAGTTGAAAAGGTAGAACAAGTTTAAATAAACAGAAGAAAGCAGAAATACCAAATTTTCCCAAATTGGCTGAAAGAAGCAGAGATAGCAAAAAAAATAAAAAGTGGAAAAAAGCTGACAAAGCTGAAATTAACATAAAACCAGCTGAAAAGTTGCTAAAAAGAAAAAGGCAGAAAAAAGCTCAAACTACCGAAGGAAGTGGATTGAGCACATTATATGAGATTAGCTGAAAAACCTAAAATTTGCAAACAAACAGCTAAATGATAGCTGAAATATCAGAAAAAGCTGAAACTAGCCGAAATAAGCTGAAATGAGCATAAAAAGCTGAAAGAAGCAGACAGAAGTTATAAAAAGCACAACAAATGTTGTAGTTAGCAGAACGAATCAGAAATTAGCAAAAAACATCGGAAAAAAAGCTGAAATTAGTTGAAAGTAGTCCAAAATAATGCTTAAATTTGCACAAGGAAGCTGAAAGAAGCTGAACCAGAACAAAATGTGAAAGGAGCAGTAAAAGGTTGTAAACAGATCTAAAGATTTGAAGGATGCAAAATGAGCTCAATTCAAAATGTCAGTAAAAGCTCAATATTTCCAAAAGCTAAAGTTGCACTAATACCAAAAGTCATCTTGAAACAGCTGAACGTTTTGATTTATCATTTGTTGAAATAGCTCAAAAACTGTGGTGCGAGAAAGTTGCTGAAAAATGTATGGAATATACAAAGTAGTAAGAATATGGAATAATGCATATAAACAGGATCACAATAGTGTGAATGCATTACAACATTTTGGGGGAAAAGTTTCGTTCAGCTCGAGTTTAGGATGCAAACGCTTTAATTTTAAGGGTTTATTCTTTTTTTTTTTCCTCTCATTTGAATGCTGAATGATGCTTTACTTGTCTAAAAATAGCTCAACCTACTTACTTTACCTTCTTTTGTGAGATTTTGTCATGTTTAAAAGATAATATTAATCCATCTGTGTATATTTCAATGACTACTTACCGCCAACTTCTGAGTAATGCAGCAAAGTATCATCCTCAGTGAATAAAGACACGCTTAAGCAATATCTGCTTGTGAATAATTTAAAGCTGCCCGACGGTGTACAACAATATCATCCTTAGGATTCAAGCTTACTTGATTTTACTAAAAACAATGTTATGACCAGGGCAGAGAATACTTGTCAATCAGTGGTTTTCTGTAGCATTTTTAGGGATTTATTTTTTTTTTTTTCCTTATTCTCGTCTGATTTTTGCAGTTTTAAATCGTTTAGCTCAGAGGATGTTTTTAAAATGTGCAAAACGCGATTTGGCAATTCGGGGAAACTAGAATTTCTACAAGGTCGCAGACCTTTCATCATTCCGTGGTGTAATCTGATTTGAAATTGTTAACAGGTAGACTGGACGAGCGATTGCCTGTCGCACATCCTGTTAAGTGTGTAGGTGCTTGGAGCTGAATCGGCCGTCTCTTTGTGTGCTCGTGTGTGTTGGGTAGACCGGTCCAATTTAACTCGTCTGCGCTGCAGCTTGCCCTTTTCACCTTCCCGCGTTACAGTTTCTGCTGCCAAGTTTAGAAATTGGATAGAGGAATACTGTAACTACCCTTGTTCCAGAGGATTTTTACACTATCATTGTCAAATATATATGATTCATCAAAGGGCACGCTAATAAAAAATGGTTTAAGATCATATAAAAAGTATATATATATACATTTTTAAATTAAACCTTTATTTAGACAGGTTAATCCCATTGAGCCTCGGGGACTCATTACAAGAGAGACCTGATTTGGTTAAGAAAGAGTGGTCCCAGCAGTTCTTCCTCCGATTTTATCCTCAAATGGTGTCCCTATTGAGTTTGTCGATTCCTATAAATATTTGGGTATCTTGGTCGACTCGTATCTCTCTTTTAAGCTCCACGTGGAAAACCTAGTAAAGAAACTGGAAGTTAAACTGGGTTTCTTTTTCAGAAATAGATCCTGTCTAACTCTGAATGCTAGAAAACGCCTTGTAACTGTCTTTCCTTCCCTCCACTGACTACAGTGACATTATCTACATGAACGCTCCTACAAGCACCCTGCAGATGTTGGATGTTGTCTATCACAGAGCATTAAGATTCATAACTGACTAACTACCGTACCCACCACTGCACCCTGTATTCACTGGTTAACTGGTCACCATTAACGTCACACAGACTCTCTCACTGGTACATTTTCATCTTTAAATCACTTCTTGGTCTGCTGCCTTCATACATCTCCTCCTACACGTCTCTGCGTGAGTGCAGCTACAGCGTGCGCTCTCAGGACATTATTACCTGCAGTGTCCCCTCAGTGAAGAGTGAACTAGACAAAAGGGCCTTCTTCTACTCCGCTCTTGTTTCCTGGAATATCTTGCAAAAAGATCAGAAGCTCTCGACCTTGACCTCTTTAAGTGGCTTTAAGCATCTTTTAAGTACCTGGAAAGAACCAATGCAGACATGTTCCCGTTTTTAGTTTTCTATACCACCTTATAATCTAGCTGTTTTTTTTTCTCTCGCTACTTTTTAATGTAGCTGGGGTTTTTTTCCGACTTTTTTTCTTTTGACTGTTCTTTTGGTTGCCATTTTATTTTAATTTGTAAAATAAATAAATACATGTGTATGCCTCTTTTATGATTGTCTATTGTTGTTGTTATAAAACAGCTAGTTTTGGGCTGTCACCAGAAATCTGGTTGAACCACTATGAGAAGGTGCTGTCCACAAGACGGAGCCCGTTGCAGCACCTCAGACCAAAGAATTCCCCTGGACAGAAGAAGAAACGTTACAACAGAGTCCTGATGCATGCTCAATAATCCAGGTAGTTACATCAAACAAGGTTAAGTCAGGGTCCTCTGGATGGATTCTCTGAGGTCGTACTTATTATGGACATGGTTATTTGATTATAGACATGGACTGAGTTTGTTGCAGCGCCTCAGACTGAAGAAGTCTTTTGGATAAAGACAAACTGTTTCAACAAAGAAGAATCCGTCCAGGGGATTAACCAGGTAAGGCCCTAATGACCCACGGAGGGGATGGAAGGGAGACCGATTTGCTAGTGAATTTAAGAACATTTACAATAAAAGCTACACACAATCCCCAAAAATTGAGAGAGCTTCTTACTTTGCATGATGTCTTCAAGGAACAACAATGAATCAACTTGCTAGGATTACCATGTCCTAGAAGGTATACCAAGACATATAATGTGTTGTTTGGAGCCAATGCTTAATTTGCAACCAAACAATGCTAGGGGTCCTCCCTCAGAAAAATTTGAATAAAGTGCATTTTGGTGTATTTTAACGGGTCAAACATCTACGTTTACCTACATTTTTAATCGGTGACTATTTTATAGAGCAACAAGAAGTAGCCTGACCAACACTCTCTCCTTGTGTAAATAGAGCACGCTCTGCTTCTCAAGCATTCTAACCCCACCACCCCTGAGTATGACAGCATGGTTAGCTCGGCCCTCATCCACACGACTCGCACCTGCTCCAGTACTGTCTCCATTGCCACTGCCTTTATGTGCTTCAATTCTCAGTTTGTTTAGTTCCACAAGGAGAACACTTTTTTTTTAAATAAAAGTAAATTGGACTATTTTTACGACATTTTGATGGATGTGATTTTGACAAATTGCCAACGATTGTCCATTTGGGGGGCCGAGACATTTTTATGCGTAGATGTGCACATGCTTACTTGAAGGGGGCAGCTCATACGTGATATTAAAAAAAAACTTGTAAGTGGCTGTTATGTTTAAAATGAGTGTTTATGTAATTATTTTCAGATTACATCTCCAATGTAGGTTTTATTCGTTCAAGGCAGTCAAATTTGTTCATAACTTTATTAGTCAGCCTGAGAGTTACTGGATCCGATCAAACATTTACCGGAACGCACCCTGTCAAAATAAGAGAGTTCCCGGATCATGTTCTGGCAGGATCCCGCTCAAATTAAGCCCTGGCTGAAGCCTAAACTAACTAACGGCTGTGTCTTACTGTTCATTTGTTGCCAATAAATTATATTTTATACTTTGGCTAGTTAGACGCATCCTCAACTTTTATGCACAGCACTAATGTAAACGAATAATAGGCGCAGAAAGAGGGTGTCCGTTTACCACAGATGTGGTCATACGAGACTAAGATGTCAACATGAAAACCAGACGTTTTTCTACATTTGAACTTTTAAGCTGTGTTTATAAAACCACTCTGGATGACTGGCTTTTTATCTATTATTTTATGAAGCCACAACTACAAATATTCAGTGTGGCGAACACTTCATTTTTTCCCCAATGGTGGGTTTGATGTCTCTGAAATTCTGTTGTTTAAAGGTTATTTTTATAGCCTTCCCAGTGCTGCACTGCAAATAGACTGGTGACGTGACATATGTGTTTGTCTGCTGAACCATGGCCCGACTTCCAGCGGGCTCTTCAAGACCCATGCGCTGAATGTTAATGTCCTCACCCGTCCTCCCGCATTAATTCTTCTATATGGCAGGGCTGAAGATGAATTAAACGATTGACTTGCTTGACTGATGAGAATGATTAAACTCCAATCATCATTTTCTTAGCTGTCATTTTACCCATAAAAAAATACTTCTTCAACATATACTATGATTGACTGTATATGCTGTGCTCATCTGTTGTGTTCCCCCCTTTTTAAAAAAGTAAAGACATAAGAGTTACATATTACATTTAAGTATTTGGCTGACACTTTTATCCAGACATACTTTTAGTGACTCCTAGATAAAAAAAAAATATATATATATATAAGAGCATTTTTAATCTCTCCCTAAAATTTCACTGGACAGGAAATGTAGTTTTGATGAGAGGCTTTGGTGAAATCCTTTCCCATGCCTTTATAAAGACAGAAGTGAAGAGATCTTTTAAACATCATACAACCCTAGTTTCTCCAGGGGTGAATACATTTAATAAATAACATTTATTTTGGTTAAAGTGCAATTTTTTAAAAAAAAAGTGCTGAAATGTGTGCTTTTATTTTGTAATTTAGCAGAAGGCAGTCACTGCAAGAGTTCACCACCCACCTCCAAAACAAAGTCGGTATAAATTTGCTCCGCTTGCCAAAATTAAACACTTGTGTCACTTTGGATCAGCAGATTATTCTGCTTTTCTCAACGGAGTGCACAATGTACACACATCCACGGTTGTTGCTTGATGGAATCTTTTTAATTGCCGTTTCTTAGTTCCAATTTTGTGGACGGCAATGAAAAAGATGGAAAATGTTGCACTGTACATTCTGATTACTCCTTCCCACCATCTTTTTTTTTTGTTAATATTTGTTAACATTTTGACAAATTGCCTTCCTTTCAAAAAGTTTGCCGTGTCAGCTTCATTGGGCTCAAGCTGCGAACACTGTCAAACTTAAAAAAGTGAGTTCAACCTGAAGATGTGAATCATCAGACTGTGTTTTATTTACTTCTTATCTAACTGTTTATAGTGTAGTTTAGTTTATAGTTTATTTGTCATAATAAAAAAGTAAAAAAGAAACAGAAAATCTACAAAAGATTAGTAGGATGAATCAGTACAAACAAGTACCTCTGTATTAGACAGACAACTCATAGTACACACAAGAATATACAACGATAAAGGTTGAATGAATGAAAAATTTAAATAAAAAAAAGTGTTAAAAAAACACTGTTACTGTTAGCAGCATGGTCCTGTTAGCACCATGATACTGTTAGCAGCATGGTCCTGTTAGCAGCATGGTACTGTTAGTAG
>NC_056520.1:5627496-5630829 GCF_014905685.2 Nematolebias whitei | reverse complement strand
TTAGCAGCATGGTACTGTTAGCAGCATGGTCCTGTTAGCAGCATGGTCCTGTTAGCAGCATGAAACTGTTAGTAGCATGGTCCTGTTAGCAGCATGATACTGTTAGTAGCATGGTCCTGTTAGCAGCATTGTACTATTAATAGCATGGTCCTGTTAGCAGCATGGTACTGTTAGTAGCATGGTCCTGCTAGCAGCATGGTACGGTTAGCAGCATGACTGTTAGTATCATGGTCCTGTTAGCAGCATGGTCCTGTTAGCAACATGGTCCCAGGAGCATGTTGCTAACAGGACCATGCTACTAACCAAACCACACTGCTAATGGACATTAGCAGTGAACCCCATGAACCAAAAAGAAAGAAGTAGGTAAATATTATTAATTTTATTTTATTATTTTTACCTTTATTTAACCAGGCAAATCCCATTGAGATCACAGATTTCTTTTGCAAGGGAGGCCAGGGCCTGAAGGCCGCCTAACACGCATGCTTTTGTTATGTAGGAGGAAACCGGAGTACCCGGAGAAAACCCATGCAAGCACGAGAAGAACATGCAAACTCCACACAGAAAGACACCAGGTCCAACCGGGGATTGAACGCAAGACCTTCTTGCTGTGAGGCAACAGTGCTAACCACTAAGATGTCATGCTGCCATAATAATGGATGGATAGATTGTGCTTTGCTAACTAGAGTATTTTACACACAATGTGTGACTAAAGGCCAGTAAGGCCACTTCCCAGCTCTTCTGGGGCACTTTAAAGTGTTCCCAGGCTAACCGAGAGGCAATCTCCAGCATGTCCTGGGTCTTCCCTGGGGTCTCCACCTGTTAAGACTTGCCTGGATAACCTCTCTAGGGAGGCGTCCAGGGAGCACCACCTAAACTGGCTCCTCTCAACGAGGAGGAGCAACAGCTTTACTCCAAGTCTCTCCTGGATAACTGAACTCTCACACACCTCTATGAGAGAGTTCAATTATATAAAATTGGACTGAGGTACACAACATCTCTAGTTATCTTTAAACCCATTTGCATGAGTTTGTGTAGGCCTTTGGTCATGGCTAGTATATAGTAGGTTATTGCCTTTGTTGGTCTGTTTATTTTTTAACAAAGTATTTCATAAACCACTAATTGGAATTTAATGCAAAGAAGTCATTGGTGAATGTACACCTACATTTTTTTCATGGCATTGTTAAGAAATACGATTTTAAAGTACTATTTTACTGCAATTACACTTTAGCTTGGAGGGTTTAATGGAGGTTATACTAAAGTATCAAACGTACTTTGCTCAATAAAAAGGGGGCAACAAAAAGGTAAAGCACAGTTTATTGAAGACGACAGGTTTAACCATTGGTGAGAAAATACCGAGGCACCGACAGAGTACAATAAGCGGTCATCACCTTTTCAAGGTGAACGCGAAGGTACTGTGTTCATGAGTGGGCTTTGATTGCCAATACTGTTTATTGTCCCACAATATACACAAACATGAAAAGGTCACTTTTATTTCAAAATAACATTTTACACATTTTAGTTTTTGGAAAGATTTTAATTGAATTGTGCATGGGTTCATGTTGGGGGGGTGGGGGGGGGAGCCTCGCAAAAGCCATTTCAGTTTAAAAATAGTAAAAATCTGTATCTAACGTTCAAAGCTTTTTTCTAAGCATAGTTTACTTTGCTTATTAAACTCGAAAAATTTAAAAGACACCATCCAATATCTTCACCCGCTTTTTCCTTTTCGGATCGCGGGGTCAGTGGTGCCCATATCCAGCAGTCACTGTGCAAGAGTCAGGGGACACCCTGGACAGGTCACAAGTCCATCACAGAGACTTCACAAGACACAGTGATTGATATTTGGTGACATTTCAAACCAAACATTTAAGCAAACATCATATGGTCAGATTTACTTTTTATTGTACACATAACTAGAACAAACCTATTTCTTCTATTCCAATTTAGAAATTTTACACACCTCATGGCATGAAGATACGTAACCTTTAAGAACCACATGTGTAACATTCAGAATATAACATGGGCTAAAAAAAGAACTAACATTTTAAAAGCTAAAAAAACAAAAAAAAAACTGCATGATTAAAAAGTCCTTTAAACACTATAAAACATTTTAAATAAAAAAGTTTTCAGTCCTTTCTTAAAACTTTCTCTAGGCTGGGGTATCCTTAGCTGGTCAGGGAGGTCGTTCCACAGACGAGGAGCAGCAGAGCAAAAGGCCCATGGTGCACAGTTTTGTCCAGGGAGGGTGGAGCTTGTAGGAATTTGTGGAGCGGAGGGATTGTGTTGATGTCTGAGCAGTTAGCAGTTCTTTAAGATAGTTTGGAGCATTGCCGTGAATGGACTGGTGGGTGAGTAAGTAAACCTTGTATTAAATATGGAGTAAAATGGGAAGCTAGAGCAGGGATTTAAGGATTGGGGTGATGTGATCATGCTTCCTTTGCTTCATCAGAATCCTGGTTGCACTGTTCTGTACATAGTGAAGTTTTTGAATGTGCTTGAATGGAATACCATAAAAAAGTGCATTGCAGTAGTCCAGTCTTGAGGAAACGAAAGCAAGGACAAGATGTTTAGCATCGGAAAAGGAGAGTAATGGACGGAGTTTGGAGATGTTTTTTCAGATGAAAGAATGAAGTCTTGCAAATGTTTTTAATATGGGATTCAAATGTAAGATGAGAATCAAATCTTACACCAAGATTAGTCAAAGTATCAGCAAAGCAAATGTTTTGGCCAGAGAAGATTATCGTAGAGATAAATGTTGAGTGAGTCTTATGTGGGGTACCAACGAAAACAGCTTCTGTTTTTGATGTGTTTAATTGGATAAAGTTGGCATTCATCCAGGCTTTTACCTCTTCAGAACAGGTGGTGAGAGAGGAGAGTGATGGACCTGTAGAATTTATTTTGATATAGACCTGCAAGTCATCTGCATAACAATGAAAATAAATCATGTGGTGAGTGATAATGTGACTGAGGGGGAGGGTGTAGAGGATAAATAATAAGGGCCCAAGGACTGACTCCTGAGGAACACCACAGGTGACTGTGTGAGTCCGAGATCTTGCTTCCCCAATGGAGACATACTCAGATCGGTCAGAGAGATGAGAGCAGAACCATTCCAGAGCTGTCTCAGTCAGTCCTGCAGTGTGTTGTAGGCGGTGGAGAAGGACGCCATGATCCACAGTATCAAAAGCTGAGCTCAAGTCCAGGAGGATCAGAAGGGAGGGAGAACCAGCATCATCTGCCATCAGAAGGTCATTTGTGACCCAGACCAGAGCTGTTTCAATGCTATGAGCTGAAAGAAAACAGGACTGGAATACCTCATATATTATTTGTGGTGAGGTG
>NC_056520.1:5560100-5622496 GCF_014905685.2 Nematolebias whitei | reverse complement strand
AAAGAATTTGCACGCATCACGTGACCAAAATAAGAGAGCTGCTGTTTGGTAATTTTGCCCAGTAAGGACATTGATGGTTTGACCCGGTCCAAAACTGTCTTGTTCGTCATCATAGCAGTCCAAGGTATTCTTAGCATTCTTCTCCAGCACCACAGTTCGAAAGCTTCGACTTTTCTTTTCTCTTCTTTCCTAAGCGTCCAACTTTCGCAGCCATACATCATTATGGGGAAGACAATTGCGTTGACTAGTCTTACTTTAGTTACAAGGTTAATATCCTTGCTCTTCCAGAGCTTATCTAAACCCAGCATTGCACAAAAATACCACAATTACAGCCTAAAATTGTAGTAGAAACCTATGTAGCCACCAAGTAAACATACCAACAATCTACTGTACAATATGTTAACAAAAGTTCAGTATTTGGTGCAATAATGCTACTTAATAAGGACATCCATAGTGACAAGACTGAGCTCCTGCAGGAGTTCACTTGAACTGAAAATATGACAGCTGCTGTCATTATGTATTCATTGGGAGTCGATTAAGTCAGGGAATTAATTAGCAGAATGAATGCTATGTATGTGATATCTTTTTAATTAGTTGCTAATATTTTATGTCCTTGTGACATGTGGTCTGCCTTATTTTTCTCTTCTGGTTGGACTAAAGTCATCAGACGAGGGAGGAGTTTCAATGTCAGTGGACTATTTGCCTTCAGTGGATCAGAGGGGGAAAAAAAAACTAATTGTGCTGGGGATTCCTCTCTTACAGTAGATCCACTCTTTTTGTTTTCCATGGTGTTAGCTTTGCCTCCGGGTGCACTGCAATGTGCCATTACCACGTGCATGCTGCCGCCTCACACCGCATACAGGAACCTTGACCTCGCTTCACCCCCTTGAGTGCCCTCTTTTCCCCACTTGCATCTCCCACCTCCTTCACACTTAACCCTACACCTTCACATATTCCCATCCATCAACCTCTCAATTTTCCCACTTTTCCCATGCATCTTTGCTTTTCTTTACCTCAGAACACATCTTCCTCTTTGCCAGCAATGAGTAGCCATCCGTCTGCGACTGGAATCTTTCATTACACTGCCGAATGTGACAAATCAACAGAGACATGTGTTCGCCCCCACCCCCTTTGTCCTTCAAGGTGCAACTTTTAGTTATCTGCAGCTCTGTTCTCTTTGGCTCAGGTGATGATAATGATGAATGTGAGGCAAGCGTTTAATTCTACTAGCTGTCATTTCATTTTCTACGTAGAAAAACACAGCTTTTCCTAGAGGCGCAATTTGCATACTAATCAATACAAATGTCCATGTAAGGGAGGGTATTTTCAAGAGTTTGCGTTAGTGCTAACTCTATGTACCTATATTGCTACCTAACTTTCTCATGCATCTTGCTTAGTGTTTTATTTCCAATTTAATAATCCCTGATTAAGCAGCGACTGATAGTTTTAACAGCTTGCTCACATTACCTATCCCCTTGCTAATCTTTGTCACAGTCAATACTAAACATGCGGCGCTATTAACATATCAAGTCCATGTATTGCATGAGTAATTGGCCCACCCCTGTGATTACAAATGTGATTTATGGAACATGCAGCCTTTATCGTGAGTTCATTTTTCCTTTTCCAGGAAACAAAGAAAAAAGGTTTTTTTGGTTCACTTACTTCTACATTGAAGCAACAGCAACAAAAGTGTCAAGCAGATGTAGTTTTAAAAGGCCTAGGGCATTAAAATGTAATCAAACTTAAGATAGTTTGCTTTGGGGCATTTTCCTTTAAAACATCCAAGTTCTTACATGTTCATCAATGGGCCTTACAAGAAACATTTCTCATCAGTATACGTATCAAGCGTGCAAGCCCAGAAACGCTACCTGCCCTAGTTTCATATCACAAATGCCTCACCTTAAATTCAGAAATCCTACAACACCCAAAACTCACATGAGATTAAAAATACACGCCAAGTGGCGCACACTGCCTGTCACAAATTTGACTTTAAATTTTTCTCTGATTGCTCTTTGCGATATCTATAGGCTCAAAGATCCCCATTTTTTTTATCCTCCCCTTTGCAGCTAAAGCTGGCTGGCAGTCATCCCGCACACATTAACACTTACAAGCTCACTCCCATACAGAGAGCCTCGTGCACGCGCGAGCGCACACGTACACTTTTAAAGAGCTGCAGGAAGGCAAAGGAAGATCACATCATGCAAATCGCTGCTGCTTGCCAAGACGTGCGGGGCATCAGAACACAAATGGAAAAGAGGGGACTGAGCAAAGGAGCCAAAAATGGCATTCAGAGCGAGAGGCAAAGCAAAAGCAATGGTGACCATGTTTGGAAGCTTCTGTGCTCTTGACCCACACCGGGCGCTCTTCACGGATGCTTGATCACGGTGACGGACTGTGTGACATGCCGTCGGACACAGCAAAGGTCGGGATGATAAGCATATGGCCTCTGGGATAATACAAACAACAAATATGTATGTCGGCCTGTGTTTGTGCGCGTCACCCTCGGTAACCTCGCCTCTCTCTGTTGGTCAGCGGTTACAGGTGGCTAGCAAGGTGACACGGCATCTTGTTGTTGAAACAAAGGCTGGCCATATGCTGCCACATTTAAGAGAAGCTGTTTCTCTGTTAAGCAAGCATATGTCTGATCCAAAAGTTGGTCTGTGTCGGTTGACTTGTCTACTTGTCAGCATCTGTTCTCTTTATTTTTGTGCATATGGGGTGGCGACTGTGCAGAACATGAGTGGAACAGAGTTTTTAATGTCTTCGTCAAGAAGAAAAATCCAATCTAGACCTGATTTTTTTTTTTTTTTTTTTCATGAGACCACATTTAGAGTTCATTCTTGAGATGGGGTGGTCTGTAGACGGAACTTTTAAACTGACCACATTAAAAGTCCACGGAATAACTTTAAATATAAACCATAGCATTGCACAATTCATTTTATTTTTGGCTACAATTTGGAAGTCGCCTTGTTCACCTTTAGGTTGATGTCACAAAACATTAGTTTTTAAACAAAATGGGCTATGTTAATATTAAAAGATTTATTGATTGCACAATATTTCACTCTAGTAATTCATTGTGAGGGGATTCTGTACCTCATGTGAGATAGTTACATATATGTGAGTGTTGTTCACAAGTGATGGTAGGATAGAGCAGGAGATGGATAAATGGATTAGGTTCTCCTCAAAGTAATGAGGCTGTTGCTTTGGTTTGTCATGGTGAAGAAATAAAAGTGTCAAAAGGGAAAGCTCTCAATATATTGGTCTGTCTATGTTGTAATCCTTACTTTTTCGCATGAGATTTGGATCATGATCGAAAGAACAAAAGCCCATACATGCGTGGTCAAGAAAGGCTTCCTTCATGGGGTGGCTGGACTCAGCCTTACAGATAGGGTGAGTCCCATCATCAATGAGTAGCTCATAGCATTGCCACTGCACCATCTCAAAGAAAGGAGTCGGCTGAGGTGGTTTGGTATCTGATTAGCATGTCTCTAGGACACCACCTTTTGGGAGGTGTTTTAGGCCTGTACCAATGGTAAGAGGCTCTGGGACAGATTCAGAACTTTCTGAGAGATTGTGTAGCTTCTCTGGCCTGGCAACGCCTCAAGGTCCCCCAGGAGGTGCTGCAGTGTCGCTGGAGAGAGGGATGTCTAGGTTTCTTTTTAGGATCTGCGACCTTTGTGACCTCATAAGTGGTAGAAGATGGAGCGATGGCATAATTCACCTTGAGTTTACATATTGAGAATTGTCAATATTGGGAATTGTTCATGAAAAACAAGTAAACTATGTTCCCATTCCAAAGCATTTTTATAGGTCTTGCAGAGCAACGTTGAAATTACAAGAAATAACCACAGAAATTTAGGTTTTATGATTTGGAGGTAGGGCACCAAGCTGGTGCAGTGGGTAGAGCTGTCGCCTCTCAGCGAGCAGGTCGCCATGGTTCAAATCCCGGCCTGAGGCCTTTCTGGGTGGAGTTTGCATGTTCTCTCTGTGCATGTGTGGGTTTTCTCCGGGCACCCCAGTTTCCTCCCACTGTCCAAAAACATGCATGTCAGGCTGATTGGTAGCTCTAATTTGTCTCTAGGTGTGAGTGAGAGAGAGAATGGTTGTTTGTCTTGTTTATCTCTGTGTCTCTGTGATGGACTGGAGACCTGTCCAGGGTGTCCCCCACATCTCGCACAGTGATGGCTGGACATAGGCACCAGTGACCCCCGCAACCCGAAAAGGAAGAAGCAGGTAAATATAATGGATGGATGGATGGACTTGGAGGTAATACTTTTACATGATATCCTAGACTACTCAGAAATAACGGTACAAATCATCCTTGAAACTTGACTTAATTTATCCCAGCCATGTGTGAATATTTCAAACTGTACAGTAGTCGTGTTCCTCTAGTGGCACCATTTAAGTAGGGGACTGCAAGAAACATTTCAATGTATAAACAACAACAACTCTGCCATGTTAAAAGCACATCTTGTTCCGTTAAACCTTTTCAGCTGTCAAATGATTTAAAGTGTCCAACAACAAATCTTTCATGAATCACGTAAGCCAAATTTATCAGCACATTTTGCTTTTTTTTTTTTTGAACGCTCGCAACCAGTAGTGCAATGCTTTAAACAACATGGTATCCTTAGTCTTGAAATTCACAGCAGTATCACTAATGTCATGCATTTCAGTGTGTGGGTAAAAGCAGGGGGGGGGCTCCATCGGCTTCGAGCTTGTTGTTAAGAGATAAAACGTAGGTTTGGACACACTCCAGAGTCCCATGGGCACTCGTTGAAGAGAATCTCCTTCAGGTGTGCACACACCTTGTGACATGTATTGACTACAGAGATTTCACGTGTACCCACATTCAGTTTTGACAAGCTCCAAACAAATAAGAAAAAAAAGAAGTCCTGGTTAATAATAATCCTTTTTTCTCCCCCTTTTTATTTTTGCCTTATCTTTTTAGCTGCACGTGTATGTTTGGCAGGATGCTGGCAGCAATGTGGCTTAGCCCAGGGGAAGCTGGGAGAGGGGTAGATTTGAACAACCCCCCCCCCCCACACACACACACACACACACACACACACACACACACACACACACTGCCATCACAGGACCCCACCAGATGCTGGAGTTGTTCACCCATCAAGCATGAAATTTTGTCTGCAGGGAGATAATTTATAATTTTACTCTTAGTGCTGGAGGAAAAGAGGAAGAGACACTAAAAGGGTGAAGGGTGATAAACATGTAGTTTTTCTTCTCTGCCAAGAAATTCCTGAATGTTCTCCAGACTTTGATTATTTTTCTTTCTGTGACTGCAGTAAGTTGGATGGGGAGAAACAAACGTTGGTGATATGGAACAGGCTACTTGGCATTTGGTAGCAGGATTGTTGGCAGTGGCTCTTGATGATGTTGTGTTTGCATAGATCTTCAATCTCATTATAGAGGTGGGCATGGAGGAACTTCCTTGGCTAAACTGGGGTCCTAAACAGAGATTTGTTACAGAAACTAAACTTTAAAGTTCAACCACCTCTGTAAGTGCACAATGGTTGTATAAAACTTGTTAGTGTGTCTACATATTATGTTTCGTTATTGTTCCCCATGGCATGTCAGCCCTTTTGGTTTATGTTAATAAATATTCTTTATCTTAGTTTCGAGTTTCCGAGTCCTGTCTGTACCCTGGGTCCAACCACACCACAGACCATGACACTTATATACAAGATCTTGCTCTTTTTTCCATCAACCCTAACCCCATTCTACCTACCTCGAAGATCAGTGGTGCCCAGGACATTTTTTCACCAAATAAAATGGGTACAAAATAAATTTAACAAAAAAGATCTTTGCAACAGAAAAAACGGGCAACCGCAGATCCAAAAACTGTGTATCTGATCATGTGAGCTTTACGGCTCACAGTACGTTGGTGAGACAGGCAATACCAAAAATAAGACACACACTCCTCTGGTCCAGTATTTCACTTTACAGGGGTGAAATGCAGTTGGTGCCACAGTACTGCAGGCCAATCCTATGTGGTCTGTGGCCCAGAGAAGAAGAGAAGATCTGAATCCAGAACTTGGACACTACCACACTCAAATGGTTAAATCAAAGATAAGATTTGTTGTAGATGTGCCCAATGACATTTAACCTTCTGTTCTGACCCTAAATTTAACCCAGGATTCTGTTGCCCAAACCTAACACTCTGACCCTAATCCAAACCATGCGCTAAACCTAACCCCCTGACCCTTGACCCTTAGCCTAACCCGAGACCCCTTTTCCTAAGCCTAACCTTCTGACCGCTGACCTTAACCGAACCCTAAACCTGACCACTGACACTAAACTTGACCTGGGACCCCTCTCTCTAAACTTAGACTTCTGACCTTTGCCTTTAAACCATTCCCTGACCATAACCCCACCCTTTGACCCTGAACTTAGCCTTGACTGCCAACCCTAAACTCGAACCCCGACAGGAACCCTTGGCCCATTGCCCACATAATACTCTCCCTATTCAAAACCCTTGGTGGATTGAGGGCGTAGCTAAAGGCCTGGGTAGGGTTCATGCAGGGAACCTGGCACACTGATACTGTGCACAAATTCTGTCATCTTCAGCAACAGAACTTTACTGTTTCTAACCCAAAGTTGGACTATAGACCAAGGTACAACAGTTGCATTAAAGTATTCACCAGGCCATGATTGAGTACCTAGATGACAATTCTGCTTACTAATTGAGAGCTCAGTGGTGGATGCATTTATAAAGACTGGGTTACCTTCCTCCTGACTGACGTGATCCCACTGAACACTAATGACGAAACAGGCTAACTTGAACCCATACAGTAAAATCCCAAGGGTTCATAAATAATACATCAAATTCTGCTGAAGCTTTGAAAGAAGTACAATTTTCATGACAAATGCCGTCAAATGTTACGAAAAAACTGTCATCTCAAGTGAATAAAAGTATGTTTGAGGCTGACAAACAAGGTGGCAGACATAATTTACTTCATTAATTGAAAGAAAAAGAATTATCTAACCAGGCGTGACATCAACAGATAATTTGAGTGGAACAAAGTAACAACTTCTAACAGTTGAGCTCGTCCTTTTTTGCACTGAAGCGGAAATACATCATGCGTTTAATGATGTTATTGAATTCCACAGATGATGTTGATGTTTCAAAAATAGCCTGGAGACAATTGTTATGCGTCAACTATAAATTGATACCATAAGACTGCATGTATAGCTCCTTTTATTGTTGATAACTTTGTTTCTCCTGGAAACTAACTCTTCCCCTTTCTATTTTCCGTTCCTTGTTTGCCTCGTTAAAAGATTCAGCTGCTCTTCCCCGTCGCCTTTGATTCTTTTGCTTCACGACTTTTTCGCTTAACTTTGTTTTCACCGTCTTCTTATCCGATATTTGATCTTATCTGCTTTAATTATTTTTCAACTTTAACTGACATTTATGACCATTTTCTACTTTTTAATTTCAATGTAAACTCCTTCGAAACAGATACGCATCACGTAGTTTATATAATTTTTTTAGCTTCAACCCAAGCATGGGCCGACTTTGATATGGATTTGAAGCTTCTGAGGGTATTTTTTTAATCACATCCCTTTTTTTAATCTCGAGTTTTACTCCAATTGAAAACGAAGCAGAGGTTACCCCGGGAGAGAAGAAGACGACCAAGAAAAAAAGAGCTTAGGATGTTCGAACAAGCAGCCTCACAATGCGACGCGAGGGTCTTGCAGTGCGGCGAACAATGAGGGTGTTGATGTGTGCGAACAGCGGAAGCCTTTGAGTTCGCATCTTTTGCGTTCTCGCAACAATCAAACTGGTCCAAACTGAACCAAACGGGGGAAATTCAGCTGGACTTTCCAACTGATCATTTGGACCGACAGTGGATTTTCTCCCTAAATGTGTGAAGACTGAAATAACAAGCCCTTGATCTTTAGAGCTTCGCAGATAAGATTCTTTGTTCTGTCTACTCATTACATTTCAAAAGCCTTTTGATTATCAGCTCAGGAAGCATGCGCATCCTGATTTCTTGGCAATTTTGCACTAATTATGTAAGGCGGGAGGGAGCATGCTGAATGACAGATGGGTCATTCTTGTGATCCGGGAGATGGAGGGAAACATATCCCCGGTGATCCAACACCAAAAAAAAAAAAAAAAAAAGGAGACAAAGTGCATCATCTGGTCCACATTAGCAGTCTCGCTTTATTTGAGACGTTCAAAAAAAAGCAAAATCTGCATTTGTAGCAAAAACTAAGACTCGAGCTTGGTGGAAAGTAAACAGACTAATGATTAGAGCCAGATTAGACTTCCAGATTTCTCCAGTAGCTTATAGAACTGGGTGTTGGGATGACACATTTATCCCTTACAGCTGGCATTATTTCAAATAAGCTTTTGCAGCTTTTGGTCTAAAAAGTAGCAGCTTGCATCCCAAAAATTGCAACAAAATATTGTGCATGATAAAAACCAAGTTCTGATTAAATCCATAGGATGGAAGGAATTTATTTAGCCAATTTAAGCTGTTTTCAGATAAATTAATTTTTGTGGTAATTTCTGCTACTTTCAGCCTACTTGACTTCTTTAAGCAAATTTCAGCTTTTTATGCTCCCTTCAGCTTTTTCATGCTCGTTTACGTTATTTCAGCAACTATTTGGCCGTTTTAAGCTAATTTTAGCTTTTTCAGCTAATTCCACATATTTTCTGCTCATTTCAACTTTTTTCAGCTGAATTCTGTAAAACTGTGCTCTCTACTTCCTTCGGGTAATTTAAGCTTTTTTCTGCTTCTTTAGGTACTATTCGGCTTTTTAATATTTTTAAATTTTATTAATTTTTTTGCCTTTTCTGGATAATTTTTACTTTTTTGTGGTCATTTCTGCTTCTTTTAGCCTGAATGGACAAACTTATTCTTTCTGCTTTATTCTTCTAATTTAAGCTTGTTCTACTTTTTCAGCTTTTATAATTTCTTTAGCCAATTTCCACTGTTTTCAGACAAATTAATTTTTGTGGTAATTTCTGCTATTTTCAGCCTACTTAACTTCTTTATGCTAATTTCAGCTTGTTGTGCTCCTTTCAGATATTTTCAACTAGTTTCAGTTTTTTTCTATTTCAGCTTCTATTTAGCTGTTTCATGCTATTTTCAGCTTTCCCAGCTATTTACACATCCTTTAAACCCATTTCAGCTTTTTCTTTCTCTTTCAGGTAGTTGAAGCTTCTTTCTGCCTTTTCAGTTAATTTTCTGCTATTTTTTTTTGTGCAAATTTCAAAATTTCTTTAGCTAATTTCCTAATTTATGTGCACAGTTCTGCTTACCTAAACACAATACAGCAAATGTGTTATTTCTGATTTATTTTGCTACGTTAGGCTTGCTCTTCCATTTTAGCTACAGTGCAGCATGTTTTTCCAGCAATAAACATTCACATTGCATTTTTGCAGGAAATGCACATTTCACTAGTTAAAGTTGACATTATTTGTTTAATCCAGTTAAAATGAAACTTTATCCCCAAACTGTTCTTAAATCTTTCTACAACAAGATATTGCGTATTTATTGTTTCTTGCTGAACCCACCTTCAAAAGTTTTACATGATGATTTAACAGAATTAAAGTGATTTAAAAGCAAAAAAATATGCATAAAAGTCATTGTATCCAAAGTCATCCTTCTGCCCGACATTATCCTGGGACAGTGTCAGCAGGTGGCTGACGTCGGCAGGGCAGCAGGGAGTGGCGGGGGCAGCACCTCTCAACAGGTGCAGGTTATTAGCATGAATCTGGCCTTGAGAACGCATAAGAAAAAACGGAGGATAAATGTCAAATCTTAGTCCAACTCATGTATATGGATGTACAGGAACTCGTCTGACCAGTTCTGAACAAGAGCAGAAAAGGGCAAGAAGATGACTGAAGTAAAAACTTCTTTAACACTAAGATAAGAAGCTGCTACAAACAGTGTGGGGATCAGTCACACTAATATATTTCAACTCTTTCACCAGACTTGGCCTTGAGCTTTTTAACACGACCAGTGTCTTATTTCTCAGCTGTACTTGAGTCATTCCTGAGTCGCACAAAAGAAATCAAAAACGTGCACAACAGTCGAAGACAACCGGAGTGAATAAATTATCATGGCTGCACAAGCTGGTGCGAGGCAAGCTAATCTCCCTGCTGTCACTGCGGAGGATGTGGATGTTATGCATATGTACTCCCACGCAACCGCCTTGTGAAGTCTGCGTACACCAAGGGTTAGGCGACACTTCCTGAAGCTCAGAAAACAGCAGGTGTTTAATAGAGTGGCGCCATGCTAAAGTTGTAAGATCTGTCACCTCTCAGCGAGAAGGTCGCAGGTTCGCCTTCCAGCCTTTGAGTAGAAGTTTGCATGTTCTCTTTGTGAATGTGTTTGTTTTCCCTGGGTACTCTAGTTTCCTGACCAAACACATGCATGTTGCACGAGTAAAGCTTGGGTTTGATTATCCCAGTACATCCTGTTTCTCCTTCAGAGATCAACAACAAACTGTAACGGCAAACTCCACCTTCTTAGGAACTATGGGGAAATGTTAATGAAGTATTTACTTGACCTTATTTATTTTACCTTATTAGTCGTTGCACAGATCTGGGAGAGATATTCCACCCAACTTAACTTTGTTTCCATTGCAAGTCAGAAGACCTGTATGTATTTCTTGTGCACTGTGACCGAACTATAACTATTGTTATTATTACAAGGCAGTTATGTTAGATTTAATCAGATTGCTAGCCAAGAAAATACATATTTTTCAACAGAAGTGTCAGATACTGTAGGTAAGAGAGATAGATAGATAGAAGATAGAGAGATAGATAGAGATAGAAATAGATAAAGAGGTAGATAGAAGATGGACATAGATAGAATATAGAGATAGAGAGAGACAGAGGGACGTATGAGGCATCCAGTAGCATAGGTTTTGAGTTGATCAGTACTACTCAGTACTGGGAAGCAAACAAAAGGTTTGTGGTTCCTACTGTTGCCCCACAGCAAAAGAGTCCTGGGATCCTGAATTTGTATGTTTTCCTCAAGTTTGAGTAGGTTTTTCTTTGGGTACAAAAATCCAGTTTCCTCCCACAGACCAAAAACATACCTGTTAGGCTGCCTTCAGGTCTCCCTTACAAAAGAGCTCTGATCTCAATGGGATTTGCCTGGTTAAAAAATGGTTATGGTAACTGATCATTAAAAATTAAACATTAATGTGTGATTTAATAGAATCTTTGCACAATTGGCAGTTATTCGAAATATATTTAGCTTTTTTGTAGAATCACTGAAATCACACTGCTTGACCATGATGTAGTAAGTGTTTCGGTTAAAACAGTAATGGGGAAAAAGACCTGCTGCAAATGAAAAGCATCTCTGTCAGTTTTATTACTGAGGAGTAAAGATTATGACTGAGTATCTAATAGGTTCATCTGAGAGGAATTTAGGTATATGTTACATCACAAATAAGTTGAAGTGCTTTTTAAATCAAAAATGTGATAGTCTGAAATGTTACCCGTTTTGGCACAAGTGCTCAGTCGTACGAAATTCTTTCAAAAACCCACTGAGCAGCAGATCAGTGCTCAGGCGCTGATTACTGCAAACTTCCCCTGTGGATCAAAGAAAGCCGAGCCCTCAGGTAAGACGGCTGGGGTGAAGACGGGAGCAGAAAACAGAGTGTAAACACGGCGGGAGGCGTCATTAAACAGGGGTATGTATGAGCACTCCAATTACTGCGACGTGCAAGGATGAAAAATAAAAAAGTGTTGGTCCAAGTTCTTTGTCTTTGCTGACGAATCACTCTTTGTTTTGACCCACTCACTGCTACTAACAAGCAAACAGCACTTCTGGGCTTAGATGAAACTTTAAACTTCGTACCATTATTACCCAAGCTTGATTGCACCTGTCCCGAGGTTTCGATTTTAGAAATGTTACCTTTCAAAAAGGTCAGACTTGGATGGAAACCCTCAGAGTAGAAATAACAGCCTTAATGTTGCCTTTTTCCTGTAAATTGTATTCACACAAAAAGAAAATGCACCATTAAGCCTATTATTTTGTTAATTCTATAATTTCAGCCAAACATTGCCTTGTGTAGAAAGCTTTTATTTTCATATTTGTACTCATGTTTAAACATTTAGACCCACCTCAAGTCCAGCAGAAGGTTAAAATATTCCATGTTCTTCCTGGTTAGATTCTTACATTTGAGTTGTTTTTTTCTTCCAGATATGTCTGGTTTGCTTTTATTTGCTGTCCCCTTCCACAGCAATTTAGGTTCAATAATGAGATGGAGGTGAGTTTGCACTTGGGTTCTTTTTAAAGATTTGGACTCAGCCTTCATTACCACCCATGGGTAAAAGTGTGCCTGAAGGCCAGAAGCAGCCCTCTAACCATTTTAGTTCTGCTTCCAACAGATATCCTAAAAGAAAATAAAGCTTGAAATAAATAAATAGGATTTTTAGAAAATGACACTTTGGTAAAAGCTAAAAAACTGGGTGTGTACAGGTACTTCACCAGACTAAAATAGGCTTAAATACGTGCCAGTTTCAAAGCAAAGCTATCTCATGTACTGAGGACTAAGACAAAAGAGAAACCTTATTAAGAAGATTGTGTTGCCTTTTTTGAAACCTTGAGTTGAAATAAAAATCATCACAAGCTTTAGTTGACAGGAACCTTGTTTAATATCACAATCAGAATAAGCTTTATTATCATTGTACCGAGATACAACAAAAATATGTCTGTACAGTTGATGGAAAGATGGGCGGAGTGCACGTAGCTGCTGCTGTGATAGCGCGGCCTTCTTATCCTTTTCATAATGCACTTTTTAAATAGAAAAAGGGACAAAGCCACGAGGAGAGGATAGTGGCATTACAATAAAAAGATTGTTCAACCCCTTGTCCTCACGGGACATAATTAAAGACATCAAAAAACTCTGCCAGCAACCACATTTATGAACATGTACATATGCATTTGACGATGAGGCGGTCCATGAAGCACTAACAGATAAACCATTGTCTTGATGACGGTCATCTGGCACATTTCTGATAAGCCTCCACAGAAGATGCAGGGGGTGGGGGGGGATTGCGATAAACAAAGCTTTTCCTTAGTTTACACATTTCCCAGGAGAAATTAAGTCGGCCTGTTTTGAGGCCAACCAGGGAGTCATATTCAGGTAACCACAATTGTTGATTTATTCAGGCAGACTATTTTTCTTGTCAGTCTTGAGCCTTACTGATACTTCCAAGATCAGAAATGGTCAGATAAGGGTGCATTGTACTGGTCCGTGCTTACGAGCCTCTTCAAGGTTGTTTCATGCTGACGAGTCCCAAAGCCGCAGGTGGCCTATGATTCAAATCACTTCTATCTTATGGTTTTGCTCGTAAATCAGCTGATTTTGAGTCCTCAAAGCACGAACCAACCTTCACATAGACAGCAGCCTGACCAGGCCAGATTAGCTGCAGCCGTCTTCTTTGTAGTTTGATAAATCCAGAACGAGACAATTCCAAAACCAGGAAACCCGTTATCATAAATCCAATTATATGCAATTTTGGCGTCCTCGATCGACAGCAGAGGTAGACGCATCACATTCCACTTCCCCAGAGATATATCCAGCTGCACGTGTCATCTGAGCAGATGAGAGTTCCTGTTGCTTTGTTCAAAAGATTTTGTCATTTGCGTCGAAAGTCCAGTTGGTCAGATCTAAAACAGTAGTTTTCATTTCAGAAAATGTGTAAAAATAGGAGCTCCTATGCACAGACAGATAGCAAAAAAAGCAGGAGGAGGACAGGGAGAGGGAAGAGAAAGTGTGCCTTGTTCCACGGCAATTGAAGGAAAAAAAGCATGGTAACATATTTTGATCAAGCATTCCAACTTAGCTAAAACAAAAACCCCTTTTAGGGAATTTAAAAATACCTGATTGTAAAAAAATATCAAAGCAGTCAACAATTCATTACATCGTGAAATGTGAGTTTTGAATTGTGTTGTAAAAACAAACTGTGTAATTTTCCAGTTAAGCCATCTATCCATCCAATATTTTGTGATTGTTCTGAAGTTGGGTCTCAGGGGCAGCAGCTTGAGCAGGGAGATCCAGAAATCTCTTTCCACAGCCACCTCTTCCAGATGTTCTGGGGGAGCCCAAGGTGTTCCCAGGACAACTGAGAGATGTAGTCTCCAGCATGTCCTCGGTCTTCCCCAAAGTTTCTTCCCAGTCGGGCATGCCTGAAGTACCTCCCTAGGGAAGCGCCGAGGGGGGCATCCTTGCCAGATGCTCGAACCACCTCAACTGGCTCCTCTTGATGTGGAGGAGCAGTGGTTCTACTCTGATTCTCTCCTGATAACGGAACTTCTCACCCCATCTCTAAGGGAGAGTTCAGCTACCCTGCAGAGGCAACTCATTTCAACCGCCTGTATCCACAATCTCATTCTTTTGGTCACTACCCAGAACTTGTGACCATAGATGAGGGAAAGAACATAGACTGACCGGTAAACAGAGAGCTTTGCCTTACAGCTCAGCTCCCTCTTCACCAAAATGGACCAGTACAGAGTCTGCAATACTGCAGATGTTGCACCAATCCATCTGTCAATCTCACGCTCCATTCTTCCCTCACTCGTGAACAAAACCCCAAGATACTACAGTTACTGTTTTTAAGACTGTGTTGCAGTATTTGCATATTGCCCAGGATATCCTTGTAAAAGAGATTAATAATCTCAATGGATTTCTTCCTGGTAAAAAAAAAAAGTTTAAATAACGATACTTGAACTCCTCCACTTGAGGCAGAACTTCATCCTTGACATGAAGACAGCAATCCACCCTTTTCCGACTGAGGACCATGGCCTTCGATTTGGAGGTGCTGATTCTCATCCCAGCTGCTTCACACTCAGCTTCGAACAGCTCCAGACAGAGCTGAAGATCACGGCACAATGACGCCCAAACAAGACGACATCATCTGCAAAGAGCAGAGATGGAATCCTGAGGCCATTGAACCGGACTCTCTCCACCTCCTGGCTGCGCTGAGAAATTCTATCCATAACAGTTATGAACAGAATCAGTGATAAGCAGTCATGGCGGAGTCCAATTCCCACCCTGGAGGGGTCCAACTTACTACCAGCAATGTGAACCAAACTCTCACACCGCTTGGGATTGAACAGCCCGTAGTAATGGGCCCCCTATTCTATACTTGTAGAACACCCCCACAGTGTACCCCAAGGAACACGTCAAATGCCTTCTCCAAGTCCACAAAACACATGTAGACTGGATGGGCAAACTCCCATGACCCCTAAAGGACCCCAGAGAGCTGGTCCAGTGTTTTCCAAAGAAATGTCTGGGCCTCCCTGCTTCCCCCACGACCCAACTTCGGAATAAGTGGAAGATAATATATAATGGACAACATTACCTGCTGCACGGTGCTTATGTTCTAATCCAATTCCTGGGGCTTTTACCTATTAACCAAGTTCACATAGCCCTCTAGGAAGAAAAAAAAAGCTCTCTACCTTTTCATTATAGAAATGGTAAATCATTGAGTCTGATGATATGTTTTTAGTTAATAATGCCAAAGCAAAGATAACATCCATCCATCCAACATTCCCCCCCGATTCTTCCTTTTTGGGTCATGGGGTCACTAGTCCCTATTTCCAGCAGTCACTGTGCGGGTGGCAGGGGATACCTTGGACAGGTCTCCAGTCCATCACAGGAACAAAGAGACAAATGACACAAACAACCATTCACTCTCTCACTCACACCTAGGGACAATTTAGAGTTACCAATCAGCCTAACTTGCATGTTTTTGGTCTTTGGGAGGAAACCGGAGTATCTGCAGAAAACCCTTGCATGCACGGAGAGAACATGAAAGTTCCACCCAGAATGGTCCCGAGCCAGTATTTTAAACTCGTTGAGAGGCAACAGCTCTACCAACAGAGCCAACATGCCACCCTGCAAAGATACCAGTTTTATACATTTTAAATGGTCACATCTTGAGTTGTAGTTTTATTATTCTTTATTTATTCAGGCAAATCATGTATATCCTTTGCAAGGAAGGCCTGGGCCTGTAGGCAGCCTAGCATGCATGTTCTGAACTGTAGTAGAAAACATCAAAGTTAATGCTCAATAATCCAGGTAAAAAATCCAACAAAGTTGTCAGTTCAGATGTAGAAGAAAACCCACGCCAACATGAGAACATCAGAGTCAGAGAGTCAGAGATTCTTTATTGTCATTCGCACCTCATGTAGTACATGTGGTGGAGCGAAATTTTGTACACAGGGTCCCAGTTACATCCAATAATAAAATGTAAAAGAAAAACAATAAAAACATCTAAGATATGAACTGAGAAAAACATGAACTAAATATACACTAAGCACTAATAGCATAAAAACATTACGTCGAACGTCAGCACAAACATGAACATGAGTCTGAGTGAGCAGATGAGCACGCATGAACACGCAAACACACATAAAGCCCTCAAGTCCAAATTGGGGATTGAACCCAAGACCTTCTTGCTGTGAGACAACAATAATAACTACTAAGCCGTCATGCTGCCCAAAGTACCATTACTGCCTTTAACTTTTATACCAGGCACCTGATTTGTTAATCTCAACAGAAAAAAAAAATAAACTCTACTCTGGACTATTGCAATTTTTTTAAAAGGTAACTTATAAAAAGTTTTAGAATAAGTAAATCTAATGACAATAACTGATAAAAAAAATAAAAGAAATGTGCCAAACTTCTTCAGAAATATTTGGAACATCGGAAGCTTCATATGTACTTACAAATAGTTTTACAATGTGAAGGCTAAATAGTTTCAATTTGAAAGACTAAATTTGTGTGATCAAAATCAATGGGCTCATTTTTTACATAAAATCTTTATAAACCACTTATCGCAACCCATTTTATTCTTTTGAATACAGATTTTTTTCCCCATCACCACAGCAGGTGGAGTGTTCCTTTCTTCTATTGTTGCATGTAATAACTGTGCATAAGGTCAGGTACTACACTGAGTATTTTATGAGATAAGTTCTGAACAAATGAGACATGATCCATGCACAATTATACTTCAGCCTTCCTCTTTGATAACCAGACATTTAGCAAGGGACAAACACAAAATGCACATTAACACACACACAGTTAACCTTACCCTCCAAATATAATCAAAACGAGACAAAGAATGGTGCTAGGCTTGTTTGAGGATTTGGAGCAGACTGGTGTCCTTGGTCTGGTGTCTCTACTTTAACCAACTAGACTCTGGTTCTTTTGGATCATGTTTGACGATATAATGAAAAGGCAGCAAGCTTGTATTTTGTAAAGTTTTTTATATTTGATATTAAGGGACTCTGCTGTATTCATCATGTGGTCATCAAAGGTCAACCGATTGCCTTATCAATCAATCTGAGGCCATAGTCTCAGTCGGAAAAGGGTGGATTGCTCTCTGAGGGTCGAGGGTGCGGTCCTGCCTCAAATGGAGGAGTTCAAGTATCTTGGGGTTTTGCCCACGAGTGAGGGAAGAATAGAGCGTGAGATTGACAGACGGATTGGTGCAGAGTCTGCAGTATTGGGGACTCTGTACTGGTCTGTTATGGTGAAGAGGGAGCTCAGCTGTGAGGTAAAGCTCTCTGTAAACTAGTCGGTCAACGTTCCTACCATCAACTATGGCCACGAACTCTGTGTAGTGACTGAAATAATGAGATTGTAGATACAGGTGGTTGAAATGAGTTTTCTATGCAGGGAAGCTGAACTCTCCCTTAGAGATAGGGTGAGATGTTCAGTTATCCGGGAGGGACAGAGTAGAACCACTGATCCTCCACTTTGAGAGGAGAAGTTGAGGTGGTTTGGGCATCTGGTAAGGATGCTCCCTTGGCATCTCCATAGGGAGGTGCTTTGGGCATGTCTGATTGGGAGGAGAATAACCCAGGACACTCTGGAGAGACTACGTCTCTTGATTGGCCTGGTAATGCTTTGGGGTTCTCCTAGAAGAGCTGGAAGAGGTGGCTGTGGAAAGAGATGTCTGGGCCTTCCTGCCCAAGCTGCTGCCTCCGTACCCCAAATTCGGAACAAGCGAAAGGTAATGGATGGATGGATGGATGATGGATAATTGCCTTAGAATTTTTTAAGCATCAACCAAGGTTTGACTGACCCCAACTGACCTTAGCCTACTGCTTACATCAGTCTTAATTGATCTCTACAAACATATTTAAGTACAGCTAAAATGATGAGGATCTTTTATAACTTTTCTCTCGGCCATAGTTTCATTCAGTCCAAGACAGCACCCATTTGAATTTGGTGTGCCAACATATGAGATTGTGGCAGGGTCATTTAAAAGTCAATATCACAGAGACAGATTGGCAGTTTGGGAAAGACAAGTGACAGCGGGTATTCAAAAGGGACAAACTGAAAGGAGACATGTCATAGTATTATGAGTACTTTCAGAGCACGGAATTTGTTTCTTTTTAGAATGACTGAATTATGTAAAAATTAGCTGGTATAAATCATGACAGGCATAGTTAACATGAGCTCACTTTGAATTTGAACCAAATTGTATTTTGAGTTTTATTTCTTAACTAAGTCATCTTTCACTCAAACAGTGGTGGAGAAGAGTAGCATCACATTTAGGGAAAAAGTATATCAGTCCTTTGTAAAGAAAAAGCACCCAATGTTTTTTGAGTAAGGTATATAAACTTACCACCTACAACCACCTCTAAAAATCAAACTATGTTAAATTTGGGTTGCACATTTAACAGTTATTGAGTATTAGTTTGGTAAACATTTGGATGAGTCCAAGAAAGTTAAGTCAGGTCCGCTGGACGGCTTATTTTTGTTGAAACGGTTTTGTCTTTCATCCAAATGACTTCATCAGTCCGAGGAGCCACAATAAATTCAATCCAACCAGTTTGATGGTTATAGGATGGTGTCTGGAGCCCGCCCTCTCTGCCGTCGACTTGTCTGAGGCAGCCATGGCCAAAGTGGTTCAAAACATCAAAGTTCAGGCTCAAAGACTTTATCACGTTGATGAAGTCTTTTGGATGAAAAATGAACCTGACTTAGCTTTGTTGGATTTTTGACCTGGGTTATTGAGCATGAACTTTGACATTTGGATGAGTCCAATATATTAAACAGCCTCAGAAAGATTCAATGAATTTTAAGTTAATACAATCCACATTATGTTAATCATTCAAGGACTAGATGGAACTGAAGCTGAATTTTCCATACAAAATATTTAAATAAACCTTGGTGGATGTCCTTAACCACATTCATGGAGTCCAGGAATTCTTAAAAAACTATGAATGCTGTGGCTGAGTGGTTAGATGAGTCGTCCTCCAATGCAAGAGTTGGGGGTTTGAATCCACCAGCAGTCACATGCTGAAGTGTCCCTGGACAAGACACTGAACCCCTCATAGCCTCTGACGTGTGTCCCATCAGTGTCTGAATGTGATAAAGATCTGATTAGTCTCTTTAGAATGATTTGTTCAATTAGCTTTGTAGAGATAGAGTAGAGAGCCTTATGAACGGGTAAACGAGGGCACAGATTGTAGAGTAAAGCGCTCTGAGTGTCTTCATAAGATAGAAAGGCGTTATATAAGTAAGTTATATAAAAAGTCCATTTACCATATGATTATACCATCTTGATGCTGAGTAAACCTACTGGCAGACATTGCAATGGTCCTTATACATCTGAACCCTAGTTAGATTTAGACACGAACAGGATAAGAGGTAAAATACTTGGACTGTAACTCATTTCTTAATCTATAAATACAAAGATTTAAGATCAAGTTAAACCAAATAAAGATGGCACTGCATACATTAGAAAACATTTAATAATATAATAGTATAGAAGCTCAACTTGCAGACAAAGCCTTAACCATATGGACGTTGTACAAAACAGACTCTGTGGCTCACATGCAAAAGCAGCTTCTATCCATCCATTTCATTCTGCTTGTTCCGAAGTCGGGTTGTGGGGGCAGCTCTTCCAGCTCTATTAGGAAGACTCCAAGGTGTTCCCAGGCCAACCAAGAGACATGGTCCCTCCAGCATGTCCTGGGTCTTCCCCAGGGTCTCCTCCCAGTCGGAGATGCCCGAAGCACCTCCCTAGGGGGGTGCCCAGGGAGCATCCTTATCAGATGCCCGAACCACCTCAACTGGCTCCTCTCGATGTGGAGGAGCAGCGGTTCTACTCAGAGTCCCTCATGGATAACTGAACTTCTCACCATATCTCTAAGATAGGGTCCAGCTACCCTGCAGAGGAAACTAATTTCATCCAACTATATCTTCAGTCTCATTCTTTCAGTCACTACCCAGATGGAGTTTTGGGCAATACCATTTTTTTTTTCAATGAAATGTCCCTAGGTGTGAGTGAGAGAGTGAATGGTTATTTGTCTCATTGTCTCTGTGTCCCTTTGATGGACTTGCGACCTGTCCAGGGTGTTTCCCAACTCTCGCTCAGTGATGGCTGCGTATAGGCAACAGTGACACCAGGACCCGAAAAGAAAGAAGAGAGTAAAAGATAATGGATGGATGGATGTTTAAGTATGTATGGGTGTACCATTGTTTATTAGACAAACAGTATTTGTGATAACATTGCAGTCTATTTTACATGGGTACCACTATACAGTGTGCCAGTAGCAAAACCATTTACCTTTGTTTTGTTTTTATGTATGGTTCGCTTTGTCCTGACTCATATGCATAAACTGTTGTGATTTTAACATTTTAATTCATTCACGATGCTTACAGTCATAATTACAGCCCTGCAACATCGTTGTTAGATTGCATAAACCATATATGGATGGACGTTGTTCAAATAAAAAAGATGCATGCTCAATAATTCAGGTAGAAAAATCTAACAAAGTTAAGTCTGGTCCTCTGGACGGATGCAAAAAAAAAGAAAAGAAGTTGATCCGCGGTGCTATTATGACTAAGCTTATTGCAGCTCCTCAGACTGAAGAAGTCTTTTGGATTAAAAATGAAATGTTTCAACTATTTAATTTTATTTATTTATTTTTACTTTTTGCATCCATCCAATGGACCTGAATTAACTTCATATGGTTTAGGATTGCTTTTGCAAAAGGCTGAAATATAAACTAAAAAAAGTGACATTCTATTGCAAGTTCATGAGACAAGCTCATTCACCTGGAAGTTTCCTTTAAGTAATTTGTTTTTCACACCATGTTTGCCATTACAGATGGTTTTCTTTCCCTTCAGGTTATAGACATGCTCTTTCAATAGATCCTTTTAAATCCAACAGTGGTCACCCCATCTCAAAACATTTTGTGGTAAACTTTGTTGCATTTTGACAGCAGTGTTCGGGCTTAGCACAGCGAAACGTGAGTGTTTTATCTGAAAGCAAAAACAGCCAAATTAAAGTAATAAATCGATTTTTAAGTATAGTGGACAAAAGCACAACGAGCACAAAGAAAGAAACACGTTGAGAATGGACTTGAGATGTGGCTTCTACTTGATTTTGTGCATAGAATAGAGAAAAAAGTAACTAAAGAAATTGCACGCAGTGTGAATGCTCATTACAGAATTACTTGCTGAAAAACAGCTGAAATTAGCTAAAAATATGCTGAAACCTAGCTGAAATGGAATAAGTGTAAATTAGTTGAAGAAAGCAAAAACGAACACATATTTGCTAAATTGTGTTTAAATAAGCAGAAATGAGCAAAATAACTAGGAAATTTGCTAAAAGGAGGTTGACATTAGCTGAAAAGAAGCCGAAAAAGCAGAAAAAGTTTAAACTACCAAATGCTGAAAGAAATCGAGTTAAATCAATCAACCTTTATTTATACAGGTAAATCCCATTGAGCCTCGAGGACTCATTCACAAGAGAGTGAATAATAATAATAATAATAAATAAAAGTGGAATTAGCTGAAAAAGCTAAAATTAGCTTAAAAACAGCTAAATAGCAGCTAAAAAAGCATAAAAAGTCAAAATTAGCAGAAATAAATTGAAAGAAGCATAAAAAGCTGAAATAAGCAAAAATAAGTTAATTAGGGTGAAAGTAGGAGCATTTATCAAAAACCTCAATTTATGTAAAACGACTGAAATTAGCTAAAAGCATGATGAAACCTAGCTGAAATTGAAAAAACAAGCCAAAGTTAGTTCAAGCAAGCAAAATACCACATCTTTGCTGAATTATGTTTAAATAAGCAGAAATGAGCAAAATAATTTGGAAATTGGCTAAAAAAAACAGAAATTAGCACAAAAATAGCTGAAAAGTAGCTGGAAAGGCAGAAAGAAGCTTAAACTACCAGAAGAAAGTGGGAAAAGTTGAAATGAGCAACAAAAAAAACCAACTGGATTTAGCTGAAAAAGCTAAAATTAGCATCAAAACAGTTACAGTAGCTGAAATAGCATAAAATACTGAAATTACTAGAAATAAGTTGAAAGAAGCACATCAAACTGAAATTAGCATAAAGAAGTTAATTAGGCTGAAAGTAGTAGAAATTACTACGGAAAACTTCAATGTATGTAAAAACAGCTGAAATTAGCTAAATAAATGCAAAAAAAAACTAGCTAAAAAGATAGAACAAGCTCAAATTAGCTGAAGAAAGAAGAAAAAACATGTTTGCTGAAATGAGCACAAAAAAGTGGAAATTTTAGAAAAAGTCCACTTATCACAAAAAAAAGCAGAAATTAGCAAAACATAAAAAATAAAAACAGCTGAAAAGTATCTTAAAAAAAAGGCAGAAAGAAGCTTACATTATCAGAAGGAAGTGGAGAGAGTACAGTTTTGCCCAATTAGGCAGAAAAAAGAAGAAATTAGCAAAAAAAAGTGGACATTATCTTTAAAAAAGCTGAAATTAGCTACAAAAAAAACAAAACAGCTGAAATGTAGCTAAAAAGGCAGAAAGAATCTGAAATTACAAAAAAAGGAAATGGAGAGAGCTTTTTTTCCTTCCTGAATTAGGCTGAACATTTTTTAAATGACTGCTAAAAAAGTGGATAAATTAGCATAAAACAGCTAAATAATAGCCAAAATAATAGAAAAAGCCCAAACTTGCTGAAATAAGCTGAAAAGAGCATACATAAGGTGAAATTAGCAGAAAGAAGTGAGACGAAGCACAAAAAATATTGTGGTTAGCAGAAATAATCTGAAAGGAGCACAAAACAGCTGAAAAACTGCTGAAAGTAGCTGAAAAAGCTTTAAAAATGGTTACATTCGCACAAAGAAGCTGAAAGAAGCTGAACTGATGTGACAGGAGCAGAAACGAGGTTGTAAACAGATCTACGGCTTTGAAGGATGTAAAATGAGCTCAATTCATTTTCTGAGTGACAATAAGGTTAAATGTACCCTGTTTTACGTTTCTTTTTGTACGCGATTCATAAAGAAAATCAAAAGCAATAGCTATTACGTCTATCTTGTGGTAAAGTACCCAAGAGACCATATGGAATGATGTTAACATTTCTCTTGTGGAACTCAATGTTCTGGAAAGTAAATAATTGGTCTAACCCGCACCTGTAAGGCAAAAAGTCCCTGCTGTCAGAGCACTGTGAGGCTAAACAACAAATCACTGGTTTAATTTAAAATCCATTGCAATTGAAGGCTACTCTGTGGTCTACCAACCAAAGCATGATTAAAAGTCTTTGTATGCTTTTGAATTACATCAGCATGGCTTTATAAAGCTGCCAGACTCATCTGGGGTTTGGTCTTCCAGGGGTACAATTATTACCAAACGTGTGCTGATAAACTCATTCTAGGACTTTATATTTAAACTTTCATAGTCGTAGTTAACTTCTAAACAGGAACTAATAGAAGATTGAAGTTTTGTTTGAGGGATTCATTTATAATTGCTCTGTTGGACAATGCCAGTTTAGCATACCACAATATTTTATTCCAAAAATACCAGAAAAAAAAGGACACACCATCAAACTGAGATATCACTATAAACCATTGGAGATGTCGTTACCAACGGTTATTCTCCTCGTTTTTGCTCACACTTGGTGCGAGACTGCCTGTTGTCATTTTGATTTGCGTCTCCATTTAGCTCCAGAGTGGTCAAATAATTGGAGAATTTTTGGGGAAATGATAAGATTTTGTTCACCACAAACGAGCATTTATTTTCATCCCCAAATGCTGGACAACTGGCAGATGCCGTTATTATACGTTTCCCCATGGTGAAACAAATTGGCCATCAAATCAAGCTGAAATTTTGATTCAACAGCTCTTTTTCAGCATGTTAAACCGAAAGATGGAGGCTACTACTGGGAAACAGCCGCAGCTGAGATTAACCATGATCAAAGCTCAAGGTTTGTGGGTCCGCTTGATTGTTTTTTTAGCTGGACCTTAGAAGGAACCCGTTGCGGTTTCAACAATAGACGTTTTAATCTCTTGCATGCCGGACTCTTTGATCAAGCTCAACTTTACTAAGCTGTCATTCAGGTACAGCTTTTTTTTTTTCTTCCTTCTAATATTTTGAATAATTTCTAAGGATAAAGAAATCTGAATATAAAAATGATTATCAAATGGAGCACTGAATTTTGCTGTGCTGAAAATATGCAATACGTATATAGCTTTTTACGGGTGTACTTTTAATAGGTTGTAGGTATTGAAGAGTTTGCTTGAGGATTTGCAAGAAAAGAAAAAGAAAAAGCATTGGAGTGATAGAGCCGTTGCCTCTCAGCGAGAAGGTTGCCGGTTCAAATCCCGGTCCAAGACCTTTCTAGGTGGAGTTTGCATGTTCTCTCCGTGCATGCGTGGGTTTTCTCCGGGTACTCCGGTGTCCTCCCATAGACCAGAAACATGCACGCTAGTTTGACTGGTAACAAAATTGTTCCTAGGTGAGAGTGAGAAAGTGAAAGGTTATTTGTCTCATTTGGCTCTATGTGTATCTGTGATGAACTGGAGACCTGTCCAGGCTGTATCCAGTCTCTTGCACTGTGATATCTGGACATGGGCACCAGTGACCCCTGTGACCTGAAAAGGAAGAAGCGGGACAAAGATAATGGATAGTGACCAAACTAAACCCACCACCTGGCTAATATGAGAGCAACATGGTATGAGACATCCATCCATTATTTTTTACCCACTTCTTCCTTTTCCGGTCACAGGGGTCACTGGTACCCATGTCCAGCTATCACTGTGCGAGGGGCAGGGGACACCCTGGACAGGTCCATCACAGGGACACAGAGAGACAAACAAAGCAAACAACCATTCACTCTCTCACTCACAGCTGGGGACAATTTAGAGTTACGAATCAGCCTAAGATGCATGTTTTTAGTCTGTGGGAGGAAACCGGAGTATCTGGAGAAAACCCACGCATGCACGGAGAGAATTACAAACTCCATTCAGAAAGGTCCCAGGCCTGGATTCGAATCAGTGACCTTCTTGCTGGGAGGCGGCAGCTCTACAAACTGATCCACCATGCCGCACCGAGACACACAAACCTAAAACATGTAAATAAACAAATACATCTACAGCATAAAGACATGTATCAACCAAAAAGTTAAAAAAAAAAAGAATCTAAGCACCTTACCGTGTATGTTTTTTTCTCTGGCTTCATCTTTATTTAAATGTCATGCGGTGAAAATCTTAAAGATGGATGTGAGAGGAATAGAATTCAAAATTAATGTCTTTAATAGTGTTAAATAAAAAGGCACATTTGTTGTAAGCACTCTGACTTGAAAGTAACAGCATTCCTTGGTTTTCTCCATATTTGGCACATAGATTTTTCCAATTATTTTAAAGAGCTGCCTTTTGAAAACGTGGGCTGTTTCAGCTGCCCATGAACAGAATAATGTTTCTTTCAAACACTACAAATGATGACTAAGTTATATATATATTTTTTTTTAAATAATGCTTATTACCATCTAACTGGAAAGAGACTGTGCTACAACAAATGCATGTTTTTTTTAAATAATTATATTTTGCGTAAACGTAGAAGTATGATTAGACTTTCAGGTCGACTGGCCCCAAAACGCCAGAGACGTAGCATTAAAAATAAACTCCCGGGGATATTTAAAGATCTCCTAGAGTTATGTTTTTTCTGGCATTATTAAAACTTTGCAACTAAAAGTTACTTATGGATTTTAAATTTTATATTAAACCGTTTTTTTTCCTCACTCGCCCTTGAGCAAGACGGATGCTTTTCTTCCCTCTCCTGTCTTCCTCCTGCTTTTTTTGCTCTCTGTCCTGTGAATCGGAGCTTCTATCTACACATCTTCCGAACTGTAAATTACTGTTATGGATTTGGTCAGCTGGACTTTCAACGCAATTGATAGTTTTTTTTCCACAAGCGACAGGGTGATGGAGAACCCTCATGCCCCGCTGAGACGCACGCAGCTGGGTACGCCATGGATCCGCGGGGAGAGTGGAAAATGCTGTGCCTTTCTGTGTTGTCTCAGGAGAATGTCAAAGATTTATACATCATTGGATTTATTATAGCAGGGTTTCTCCTTTTTGGCACCGTCAGACACTTATGTTACCGGCTATTAAGGAAGACAGTGGCAGCAGTTTCGGCCATGGCAAAGCTGCTGACCTTACGTAAAGGATTCGTTCATGCTTCGAGCTCTCAAACTCAACTGATTTATGAGCTCAACTGTAAGATGGAAGCGATATACGAGAACCGTAGGCCGCAAGTGGCTCTCACTGTACATACTGTATAATGCATGTAGATCAAGTAAACAGGAGTGTCTTCGATGCATTTGTGTTCTCTAGACCAGTTAAACTGAGCCACTTGGGTGTATCCCATTGCATGCAAAGATATGCTCTGCCCGAGGAAAGAAAGATGATCATCAACAAATGTTATTTGGTGTTGAGTCGGTGCAACGAGGAGCTAAAAGTGAAGACTACAAAGTGCCAAAGTGTTTCTTTTTCCTCTTTGTGAAGCTGAACCACTAATCAAGCAAAGTGCAGACATGCTTATAGGTACGAAAAGGCAGGACCAGAGAAAAAGTGAATTTTCAAGTTCATCCCAATTAAATAAATGACTCATTGCAGAGCAAAAGCTGAGTAGATCAGAGCAGCATTGCCAACGGGTCCCCCACTGTTCCAGCCAGCAGGGCTCGGCCACCCTCAGAGATTAATCAAACTCGTAGAATGTTTGATTTGCATTTCATTAAAGATTTGGGTGGGAAATTAATGGGAAGGTACTTTGCTTTCAACAGACAGACTTTGGTAAATATCAAACCCATCCTCTTTTCTGTTGTGTCTTTGCATTGCTTATGGCACACACTTTTGTTTTGTTTTAATCATTGGCAGCAAGACTTTGAGCTGTTCCTTTAGGGGACAGGAATTCCACCATTTTTCTTGTTGCAACTTTTTCTTTTCCGATTTTTTGTGTTGGCTCTGATTTGCTTTGTGTGCTACATGTGCTCAGCAGAAACTACTCATTCAAAGACATATTTTATGTTTCAGTTTTGCCCACACATCAAATTGTAATCAGATAACTAAGATGACTCATGTCAGGTTAAATAAATTTTAAGCATTTTCATATTTGTAAGAGAAACCCCATTAATACTTTGGTATTTTATTTTTTTAATAATGGCAATTACTTTTAATATGGCATGCATTGTCTACTACACCCTAACTAGCTACAAACTGTGACACGAACTCTGTGCACAGATGGGTTAAATCTCAACCTTTGTTTTTTTTTACTGTCCAGTTGAATCCCGTGTTTTAGTGGCTGTGCAAACTCCGGAACATCTGGGTCACATCAAACTTGTGACATCTGTGTCTTTTTGAGTGTCTGTCCCAGATATCAAAAATAGTCACAGTCAGAGATGTGCAGACTTACCACAAGCTTCACTTTGTTTGAATGGTGTACAGTTTAGGAAATACAATGTAATCGCACCTTAGGGGTGAGGCTGCTAACATTAGCGCTTCTTCCCTAAGCAAATTGTAACAGTCAGAAGCAAAGACAGTTGTCATGATGCTTGTTTGGGCCAAACCCCAAACAGTGGTTAAAATACTCTACAACACACCCCTTCAAGAGGCTGATATGCTGTCAATCAGTGGCGTAGTTTACATATTTGTAGTGGGTATACTGTGCTTAGAAACCAAAGTACCCCAGTACAATGTAATCATCAATTTATTTTGATTTTCCTGAAATATCTCCCTAGGAAGCAGAGGATAATGGATGGATGGATGGATATACGTTACATAAATACACACACACGCGCACACACGCATATATTTATTATCATAAGTTGTTTTCTTTTTTTGTTCAGACTTTCAAAGTAAATTGGACAAAATATGAAAGTTCTTTAGGCTTTAAGTGGCACATGTAAATATGAATGTTTTAAAGTGAAGTGTTTTTTTTTAAATAAATATAATTGTGTTCTTTAAAAAAAATAGATTTAATGTAATCTGACTAATAATTGTTGTTTAATAAGGGTTTTGCTGCTTATTGCTCTCGAAACTTCACGCTGGTGGCTTCAAAGCTGACTAATACTTTTAACATGACAAAATATAAATAGCCGGTCTAAACTTTTATTCTGAAAACCCCCTCACCCTTGTTCCGGTGATGCTTTGTGTCAATCCCGCTAGCTTCACGTAGCGTGGCACACGCGCCTGGTGAAATACAAACAGTCTCTTCTCACCTCGCCCCACCCCTGACACGGCTGTTCTCTGAGTCGGTTTACGACATGTTTCACCCTGACGTTTCAATGTTTCAACATATCAATGACACATGCCCGATTACCGTATACGTCACGTGTCACCGGGCACTTTTAAGTGGGTATACGGAAATTCCCAAGCTTTTCTAGTGGGTAAACGGCGTACACCTGAAACCTATACTCTCCAAGAAGAACCTTGAGACAGTGATCCACGCCTTCATAACATCTAGGCTTGATTACTGCAATTCACTTCTGTTTGGAATCAGTCAGTCCTCCATTGCTCGTCTACAACTGGTCCAAAATGCTGCAGCCCGATTTTTAACTGGTACAGGCTATAGAGAGCACATCACGCCAGTTTTGGCCTCCCTGCACTGGCTACCCATTCACCTTCGGATCCAATTCAAAATTCTCATGTATGTTTTTAAATCACTGAACAGTTCCGCCCCATCCTATCTCACTGATCTTCTGCAGCCATATGTCCCACCGCGCTCTCTGAGGTCAGCAGACCAGATGCTTCTCTCAGTCCCAGAAACCCGTCGTAAGCTCAGAGGTGACAGGGCTTTCTCTGTTGCAGGACCACGACTGTGGAATGAGTTGCCACTGAGTGTCCGGCAGGCTCCCACACTCTCAGTCTTTAAGTCTCGCTTGAAGACCCACTTCTATTCGCTTGCCTTTAACACGTTGTGATTTGTTTTGGTCCGGTCTGTTCTCTACTCTGTTGGCCATTTTAGTTAGCTTCTGCTGCTATTTGTATCTGTATTTCTATTTTATGTTTTCCTCTCCGCTGTGCATGTTTGTTTTCTTTTGTACAGCACTTTGGTTGGCCTTGTTGCTGTTTTAAGTGCTCTATAAATAAATTGGTATGGTGTGGTATACCAGGGTATCATGTAGACTACCACCAATGGTGTCAATCCCCCTCGCTGAAACAGGTGCAACCTTATTGTGTCCATGTACATTAAGTAGTTAATCATTTATCATGCAGCAGACTTCAGCATGTCATTTTCAGGCATTTTTGAAGAGCTATGAAAATACTTAACTTGTGATAATTCAGAGTTAAAAGCCCAGAAAAATGTACAACACAATGTGCACCACTAAGACTGAAACCTACTTTTTTAATGTTACCAAGATGGGGTAGAGGCAGGTCAGCCGACTCGGGACCCAAAAGCCCCAGGTTCGAGCCCCAGCCATTCCCACATGCTGTGGTGTCACTGAGCAAGACACCTAATCCCCAATTGCTCCCCGGGCATTTATGTAGCTGCCCACTGCTCCACCTGGGTGTATCCCAGGTGTGATGGGTTAAATGCACGGAACCAAGTTTACCAATGTATGGGGACATACAATGATGACAACACATAGCACTTTACTTTACTTTACTTTACATAATAAATTAGAAAAGACAAGCGATACTGGTGAAAATATTTTACTACCAAATGGTGCATACCTTCAAAAAGCTGATATAGCATACGTTGTTTCTGATCATCTCTACATTGATGGATGTAATGTGAATATGACCACATATGCCAAGTGCCCAGTTAGGTACCACACTTGGGAACACTTTGGTATTCCTTTCATGCCATACTGCAACAGTTTAGTGACTCACTGAGAAGAAAATGTGGATAATATTGTCATTTATTACAAATGACAGCATAAACAACACAAATCTTCATAAATGGTATGTCAGGATATAACAGTGATCCAGATCATATTGATGGCATGGTTATTGATAATCAATGTCAATGAACCTGCTCAGTGTTCTAGGACAATTTACATTTACACACTGGCTGTCAATATTATGGAGCTGCTTATTGGACTGCAGTCATTTCATGACCAGAGGTTGTTTCCCATAAGAATTTAGCCATTTTTAAGAGTTTTTAAGAAACATAAAAACTAGAAAACATAGTTTCCCCAAATGATATGGATAGACTCCCTCACATTAAATCCCCACATTAAAGACATTACCAAAACCACCTTCTTCCACCTGTGTAATATCTCTAAAATTAGGAAAATCTTATCTAAAAATGATTCAGAAAAACTGGTCCATGCATTTGTCACGTCTAGACTGGACTATTGCATGCAATGGTTTATAATCTGGGTGTCCAAATATTTCTTTAAACGTCTTCAGTTGATCCAAAATGCTGCTGTCAGAGTCTTAACTGGAATTAGTAAGAGAGATCGTATCTCTCCAGTTTTAGCTTCTCTCCATTGGCTCCCTGTCAAATTCAGAATTTTATTCAAAATCCTACTTCTAACCTACAAAGCTCTCAACAACCTAGCTCCATCTTACTTTGTATATTACATATCTTATTGTTCCATATTTTCCTAACAGACCACTTCGCTCTCAGACTGCAGGTTTACTTGTGGTTCCTAGAGTTTCCAAAGGCAGAATGGGAGGGAGCTCTTTCAGTTATCAGGCTCCTCTCTTGTGGAACCAACTTCCAGTTTCTGTCTGTGACGCTGACACATTGTCCAGCTTTAAGACTGGGACGAAATCTTACCTTTTTGAGAGAGTGAGAGTGAGAGAGTGAGAGTGAGAGAGTGAGTGTGAGAGAGAGAGAGAGAGAGAGGCATGTCTGTGCAAAGCTAAATTTTTACGACCACGAACACGTACTCTATGTCGTACAATAAACTTCCAGGTGATGGACTGTTTTGTTTGTGACACCAATGTATTAAATTCCCCTTTTTCAACCCTGATCTGGTTTAAAAGCCTTTTCTTTTGTTTTGTTTTGTTTTTTACCCAAGAGGCAAGCGATCTCTTCCTCCTGCGTTGATACCATAACTGAAATGGTGAGAAATGAAGGAATTTGTCATGAGCGAATTAAAATCAGGTCCAGCGTGGCTGTGGGAGGGTCTGGAGATTTCCTGGTGGGCTGGTCTGATGTGTGGGCTGCAGGGCCAGTGCTCCCTGTTTATTTATTATTTTTTAGAACTTTTTATTAACAACATATAAACACAGAACACCGCTGCGACTTGCCAGCTATTTTTTTTTTTTGCGACCTGTCAATCAATCCAGTAGGCGTGTCAGCAAATGACCAACTGGCGATCTCAATTTGTCCCGAAGGTAAACGCCCCTTTCCTGCGGAGCTGATGGCAGCTGATCAGGATAGTTGCTTGAGAATGAAGTCTCAACCCTCTGCGGACAGCGTGCACAGTTTCCATGGTATACTGGAGGCTTTACAGTGCCTCTGTGTCCTTGACACAATCACTGCTCTTGTTGTCTCCCTTCCCTTGCAGAATGTCTACATCACTATGTGCAGGGTGTTTTTTTCAATATCAAACTCTTTATTCTCGGACAAGGAGAAAGAGTTTGATAGGAATATTTTTTGCCTCCAAATCCTATACATGTATAACTTTCATTACTTTTTGTCTGTCTAAACAGGTCTCACTTGTAAATGAGTCTTCAATGCTCAATGTGATTTATCTGTGTAAATAAAAGTTGAGTGAATAAATGAATGAATTTTAATACTGCCCAAAGCTCCTAATAGCGCTATCAGGCCTATTTTAGCTTTCACAGGACTTTAATAACAAATCATCACTTGAGTGGCTCATTCAGTGATGCTACATTGTTCTACCTGTGATGGAGCTGAGATTCGTAATCCAATTTGCAGTGCAGACAATGATGTTACTGTATAGATTTTTGTTAACTTGTTTTGCTTAATTGTTATTTCTGATGAGAAGACCACGGACAATGATTATGGATTTTTTGAGTCGAACTTCACCGTTTTCTGTTCATTAACATACAGCGCATATCAAGAAGTGCACTCATGTCACGAGTTGAAAATGCACCAACAGAGTGAAATATCGTTTTAAGCGCCAATTTTGGCACGAGCCATTGATCAAAGCCTAAAATATTTTATGCTAACAAGACCTACATGTCTTTATCGATCTGGGCCTGAAATTATTGTAGAACTGCAAGGCTTTCACTGAACAAATCATTATGAAGACCCTCCTTGTAAAAGCCTTTTATGAACATCAGCTTTAGCTTTAGTTACGAAATCAGCAAGCAGTCACTCAAGTTCAAATTGTACCTTTGCTTTTGAAACATTCTTCAGTTGAATATTAAAGAATGTTTGCTTTAACATACTTAAGAGTTTTGTCAGCTATTTTTCTGAATTTGATTGCTCTTCTGGTTCAATACTAAGAGTCCTGAAACAGCCGAACATCAACTAATGATCATCAATTAAGCCTAAAAAACAAATTTGTACCATAATGTCTTCATGATGGAAGGTTTATAACTTTATCAAAGGTCACACTGTACACATTCAACTCTGAGTAAGATTTGCATCAGATCTAAACCTCTTAACCTTGTCTTTGTCTTTCAACATTACAAAAATTACTAGAACCACCTTCTTCCACTTGTGAAAAATGCATGAACAAGTTTTTCAATTTGCGATATTACGCATCTAGACTGCAATGGTTTATTATCTGGGTGTCCAAATACTTCTTTAAAACGTCTTCGGTTGATCCAAAATGCTGCTGCCAGAGTCTTAACTGGAGTTAGTGGGAGAGATCATATCTCTCCAGTTTTAGCTTCTCTCCACTGGCTCCCTGTCAAATCCAGAATTGAATTCAAAATCTTACTTCTAACCTACAAAGCTCTCAACAACCTAGCTCCATTTTATATTACAGATCTTATTGTTCCATATTTTCCTAACAGAGCACTTTGCTCTCAGGCTGCAGGTTTACTTGTGGTTCCTCAAGTTTCTAAAAAGCAGAATGGGAGGAAGATCTTTCAGTTATCAGGCTCCTCTCTTGTGGAACCAACTTCCAGTTTCTGTCCATGAGGCTGACACACTATCCAGTTTTAAGACTGGGCTTAAGACTTTCCTTTTTGATAAATCCTATCGTTAGGGATGGCTTGACTTTCCTGAGCTGTCCCTTAGTTATGCTGCTATAGGCTTAGACTAATGGAAGACAAATTGACCTCTATACATCCTACCATTATCTTTCCCCGCTTCTTCCTTTTCCAGGTCGTGAGGGTCACTGGTGCCCATATCCAGCCTTCACAGTGCGAGAAGCAGGAGACACCCTGGACAGGTCTCCAGTCCATCACAGGGACACAGAATCAAACAAAAAAAAACATTCTCTCTCTCTCACACACACACCTAGGGACAATTTAGAGTTACCCATCTGCCTAACAATCATGTTCTCTGGCCTGTGGGAGGAAACCGGAGTGCCCAGAGAAAACCCACGCGTGCACAGAGAGAACACGGAAACTCCACCCAGAAAGGCCCCGGCAGGGATTTGAACCGGGGTGACCTGCTCGTTGAGAGGTGGCAGCTCCAACAAATGCACCACATTGCTCCCAAATGGACCTCATTTCATCAATACAGTACTCCCTCGTTTATCGCGGGGGATCCGTACGCTGAAGACCCGCGATAAGTGAAAAACCGTGAAGTACAAATAGTAGTACAAAAGAGCACAGGATGTCATGATTTCAACTCCCTGCCTCCTCTGCTCTTTGCCACCTGCAAGCGCTCTTGGCCGCGCCCACTTCTCCGCTCTGCAACAGCTGATCAGCTGCAGCAGGAAGTTTATCCTGCAGGAGAACGGGCTGCACAAAGGTGCAGCGGGTGCTAAATCCTTTTAAATAATTTATTTTAAATTAAAATTTCATGGCGATCGTGCGGCTCATCCAATCAATCAGCCAATCGTGTGCCATGTCCAATTTTATTTTGAAAAAACGCGATAGAGCGAGTCTGCGATAAATGAACCGCGAAGTAGCGAGGGACTATAGTTACAAATGAATACAAAGTAATCATTTGTAATTGTTTCTATCTTAATGCGTTATTTTTGTCTTTCTCTGCTCACCTTCATTCTGTGTCCGTTCCCCCTTCCTGTCCTCTCAAACCCAGCCGGTTGAAGCAGATGGCCACTTGTCCCGAGCCTGGTTCTGTTGGAAGTTTCTTCCTGTTAAAAGGGAGGTTTTTTTTCTTCCCACTGTCTCCTTTCTGCTTGCTCAAGATGAACACAGCACGTCTGCTGGTTTCCTTCCTTCCATAGATTGTCCCCATTGAGTTTGTTGATTCCTATAAATATTTGGGTATCTTGGTCGACTCACATCTTTCTTTTAAGATCCATGTGGAAAACTTGGTAAAGAAACTGAAAGTTAAACTGGGTTTCTTTTTCAGAAACAGATCCTGTCTAACCCTGAATGCTAGAAAACGCCTTGTATCTGTGACTTTCCTTCCCTCAATTGATTTTGGTGACATTATTTACATGAACGCTCCTACAAGAACCCTGCAGATGTTGGATGCTGTCTATCATGGTGCACTAAGATTCATAACTGGCTGTGATTATCGTACCCACCACTGCACCCTGTATTCACTGGTTAACTGGTCATCATTAACTTCACACAGACTCTCTCACTGGTACATTTTCATCTTTAAGTCACTTCTTGGTCTGCTGCCTTCATACATCTCCTCCTACATGTCTCTGCGTGAGTGCAGCTACGGAGTGCGCTCTCAGGACATTATTACCTGCAGTGTTCCCTCAGTGAGGACTGAACTAGGCAAAAGGACCTTCTCCTACTCCGCTCCTGTTTCCTGGAATATCTTACAAAAAGATTTGAAGCTCTCGACCTTGACCTCTCTAAGTGGCTTTAAGAATCTGTTGGACTCCTGGCAGGAACCAATGCAGACATGTTCCTGTTTTTAGTTTTATACATTTGTCTTGGAATCTAGCTGTTTTTTTGTTTTTGTTACCTTTCTCCTTTTAGCCATTCTATTTGTAAAAAAAACAAAAACAAAAAAAAAAACTGTAGTATGAGTTTTTATAACTGCTTATTGTTGTTGCTGTTGTCCATTGTTGTCATCTTTCTTTGTTGAAATCAGGTCTCTCTTGTAAATGAGTCCTCGAGGCTCAATGGGATTTACCTGTATAAATAAAGGTTGATTGATAGTTAGACAACTTTCAATAATTGGCATTTATCATGTATATTCATTCAACCTTTACATGTTAGTCCCATTGAGCCTCGGAGACTCATTTACAAGAGAGACGTGTTTTAGTTTAGTGCCCCGAGACGACTTCTGTTGTGACTTGACACTATAGAAATAAACTGAATTGAATTAAATATTACAGCCACGTGTACTAAATTGCAAGAGCGATAACAGCTCCATCATAAAAACGTTTAATTTTTTTTTTTTTAATATTTAAAAAAAAAAAAAATATTATTTTAATTCAACAAGTTGATCTTATGCAGAGTCCCTAGATTTGAGATGTCACGGATGGCACAAACCACAACTCAAGTGGGAAAACCCTTGAAAGTTTTTTAATGCACATGTGCAATAAGCGTCGGAAGATGTGCAATAGGAAAAAAATCACAATGCAAGTCAAAACCGTATGCTGTCATGGGTTATATTTTTGATGGTAAAAAACACCATCTAATGGCTGTTTTGCTTCGCAGCAGGATTTCTGCCTGAAATAAATATTCACCCCCACTGCCTCTCGTCTCATCCTAAAAGGCTGCTTGAAATCTGCAGCTCACACTTGAAGCTACTACATTATGCGCTCCCTTGTCTACTTAACCAGAAAACCTCCTCGCTGTGCAATTATGTAACATTTGGGGTTAGGAGTTCACAAAGTCATTAAATTCTTTTCTAATTATTATTGATTGAGGCACCACGAAAATCAATGCGAATCTCAAGTGGAGCCTGAAGATGGGCGATGTGCGGTAATGTAACACCGCCACACCTTCACAACTTTAAAGAGAGTAAACGTTCAGGGTTTATGTGTTTGTTTATTTAAAGTTTAGCCTGAAATTAAACATGATGGAAACTTTTTATATTCGGATGTACTCTATTTGCCAAAAGTTTTTTGATCGAGTGTCGTGCTTTTATAACGAGTTACAAACTTTTGTTGCTACTTCGGAAGAAAAAAAACAGTTTTAATAACTAATCTAACAAAGTTAAGCCAGGTCCTCTGGATGGATTAAAAAATAAATTAATTAATTAAAAAAAATTGTTGAAATAGGTCTTCTAAATAGCACCTTCTCTTGGTGGATCAACCAGTTTGTTGTTGACATGATGACAGAGGACCTAACAATTGACTGTTAGTGGCCTGATGGTCGCTTGCTATTCACAGGGGGCTGAGTGATACTAGCAATAACAGCATTGTAAGAGGGGGACAGTTGAACGTGGAGGCCTCTGCCACTGTTTAATGATGGACGGGTTCTTTTCACAAAGATGGCCTCCTTCATTCCTCTCAAACCACCGTTCTTCGTCAAGGATGTGAACATCTTCATCCCTGAAAGAGTGACCTACTGACCCAGAAATGAGTCCTGGCCTGATGATGTTGCTCTTCGGTTCTGGACCATCCTCTTGGCCAGTGGCTGTTTAGTTTCCCCGATGCAAGCCGGATCACACTCCTGACACGGAACAGCATACGCAATACAGGTGCTGGTCATAAAATTAGAATGTCATGAAAAAGCTGATCTATTTCAGTAATTCCATTCAAAAAGTGAAACTTGTATAATATATTCATTCATTACACATAGACTGATATATTCCAAATGTTTATTTTAATGTCGATGATTATAATAATATAATATTGTTATAATATAATTATATTATCTGCTATTATTTTGTTTCTATATTTTGATTTTACGTTACATTATCTGTTGCTTTGCTTGTTTGTTTCTGTTTGTACAGCACTTTGGTTGGCCCTGTCGCGGTTTAAAGTGCTTTATAAATAAAATGGTATGGCATGGTTTACCTGACAACTAATGAAAACCCCAAAATCTGTAACTCAGAAAATTAGAATATTACTTAAGACAAATAATAATAAAAAAAAAGATTTTTAGAAATGTTGTCCAACTGATAAGTATGGACAAGAAAAGTATGAGCACTCAATACTTAGTTGTTGCTCCTTTTGCCTGGATTACTGCAGCATTGCATCGTGGCATGGAGTCCATCAGTCTGTGACACTGCTCAGGTGTTCTGAGAGCCCAGGTTGCTCTGATAGTGGCCTTCAGCTCTTCTGAATTGTTGGGTCTGGTGTATCGCATCTTCCTCTTCACAATACCTCATAGATTTTCTATGGAGTTAAGGTCAGGCGAGTTTGCTGGCCAATAAAGAACAGGGATACCACCTGTTCTGCTCCAGTTATGTGCAGCCCTTGAGCACCAAAGAATATTGTGGGGGGGGACCTTCGGATGGCCAGCATGGGACCAAATTGAGTCCAAATCTGGATGAAAAAAAGTCGTGGTGTATTCCAGAGAGTGGCTGGACTTACAGCTGCGCATTCTTGCTCGGAAGTCCTCATGGACCAGCTACTAGCTCTCGTATTCGCCACTGGGACTGGGAGTCCAGTTCTGGTCTGTTTCCATGCGGCTCTCTGAATCCACTGGGCGCCAAAGTCACCGTAAATTATCAAACTTTTTTGGATCAGATCAAAATTTTCCCTCTGCGTATTTCAGCAGAAGGCAATGGGGCTTATGGGCGGGGCACCGTTGGCTTCTGAGAAATGTAGTCTTTATGAGCGGGGATACAGTACAGGCTTATTGAGGGAAAACTACAAAATGGCAGCGCCTGTCCAAAGTATTTTATTTTGTCGTTAACTTTTTACTGTACAGTATCCCATATTGTCACAACCATGTGATGGATATTAAAGTGGACAATAACGTGTCGTGTAAAATTAATTTTCTTCGTGTTTAGTCTTACTTTGAAAAACTGTGAAAGAGCGAGTCCGCGAAAGTCGAACCGTGCAGAGTCAGTACGGTCAGCAACCACAAGAGGGCGCACTAAACTGAAAATAGCACCAAATTAACTTACAATTGGGACAATAAAACGTCTATAAAAACTTCCATTTTGTCATCAAAATGAAAACTTAAAGTCACAATGACATTGTAAAATGTATAGCAACCAACATAAAATATTTATAACTTAAATAGCTACATTTTCGAAGACAAAGAAAAAAAAAACATGCCAACAACTTCATCCCCACACTACTTACCCTCACATTGCATGGTGGCAAAGTGAGGGAGATGAAGCCACCAGAATTAAATGAAATACATCACTTCCATCCTTGACACATTTCAAAATAAAAAAACAATAAGAAACAACTAGAAAATTCCTGGAGAAACTTTGATGGGGACTGCCTATTTATTATTAAATTATTATTAATAATAATTATCAATATGAATGATTATAAATATTAATCAATACAAACTATAAATGATTAATATTAATAATTAGTAATATATTGTTAATATATTAAATGATATTAAAATATAAATTATTAATAATCATATTAATTACATTCATTTTAATTTTAATATATATAATTATTAATATTACAATAGTAATTATTAACATTGATTATTAATCATTAATGTAAATTATTTTTATTACTAATTAATAATAATAATAATAGGTTATAATAGTTAATAATAGGTGCCTTCCTTGCATGTTGAACCAAAATGGCTCCAAACTTTTCTCCTATTCATTTCCTATGTGAAATTTGGCATCTTTGTTAGTAAAATATGTCGCCATGGTAACTGCAAAAGCCAATAAAAGTAATCGCACACTTCTCAGAGCCGGGTCGTTCGTTTTGACATAACTTTTGTCGGGGGTCCACGTTGCGGTTCGGGCCGCATTAAAGTTGAAAGAGATACACTTTTCAGGTGTAGAATAATAAGTGGGCAGTCACCAATTAGTTCATGGAGTTGGTGAAATATTGCGTCTTTTTTCGCAAATTACGTCGCCATGGTAACTCGAAATGCCAACAAAAGTAATAGCACACATCACGGGGCCGAGCCAGTCGTTTTGATATAACTTTTGTGGGGGTAGACATTGTGGTTCGGGCCGCGTTAACGGAGATAGAAATGTAGACTCACTTCCGAGGTGTAGAATAATAGGTGCCTGCCATGCATTTACATGGCAATCCCCAATTCATTAGCACAGTAAACAAAAACCACAAAGTACATCTTTAGCTTTGTTATAGCTCAATATTCTCCTTTGTTCCAAAGCTTTAAAACTGCTGGAAGATTTCGCAACACCTTTGCCTTCCGTTAGTCTCAATCTGTCAATCAGTTTATGTTTAGGCCTAATAAACAGGAAGTGAAAAAGCTCCGCCTTTCATGACCCGTCAATATACAAGCTGCTTTTGCTTCAGTTTTATCTGCGTGTTCTGCAGCACACACCAGCCCCCAGTGTTTGATTTTTTTCCTTCACTCGTCCTCCTTATCCATTAGAATAGCATGAAATGACTGTAAGTGGAGCACATCTGTCTTCCAGGACCTGTCGCAAAGAGAATGAAAACTCATTAGCTGGATGCATACGAGGTTAAACTAATTTTAGATTTCAACATAAGGTCATCAGACATACATTTTTGCATTTAAATCTTTTTGACTTCTCATCCAATTAGCCAGAAAGATTGTTCTTGCAGTTCTAAGTCCATGTTTGTTTAAATCGCTTGATAAAAGGCTAAGGAGCTTGTTAAGCCACTGAGATGTTATTCTCTTGTTTAAGTGTTAAGCCGTGGTCGCAGGCAGCCTCTATCACAGTGAGTATTCTCTTACACCATCTTTGTTTACGAGAACCTATTTTTGACAGCATCAGAGGCATTGGAAATTTCATCACGACTGAGGTTTTGTCTCCCATTCTCATGAGAGAGAGATGAGAACTCAAATGAATAAGCAGCAACAGCTTTCTCTAAAATTTATGGTGATGCTCTTCATGAGGTGTATCTCACATGAGGAAATGAGGCATTGTTTTTAGCTTATGTTCCAGAATATGCCGAGGCAATTTGAATTTCTTTTGAACTCTGCATATGGCCGCAAGCTGCCATTCGGATCCCAGACAAAGCCACGTTAACACAAGAAGCTTATGTTGTCATTTGGAGATCTGCTTCTCTTTGTTTTGGAATCACTGGTTTTGAACGCTCACTGATGTGCTGTTTGTATCACACTGGTGAGAATGGCTTTGGTTTTGGCAAAAGTACTGGATTTCATATTTGGTTGATGTGTCCTTCCAAAGCACCAGTTTGTTTTAACGTCTTGTTCTTGAGGACCAACAATCCTTTCATTGGGAAACGTGCATCCATTACCTTAACCGACTTCTTCCCCTTCTGTATGAGGTAGAGTACTCCCTGGACACATTGCGAATCCGTTTCAGTGCCACATAGACAAATGAGACAACCATTCACTCTTACATATGTTTCTGAACCTTTCAACTTCTTCCCCAATGAACAACAGGTGGAGACTTACAAACCCCAATATCACAGCTGAAGATTACAAACTGTACTTGAAAAGAAGATGAGACCAAAGACAAGATCAACAGCTCCAGTAAAACATATACATGGATCCATTTACGACTGAACATAGGAGGATATGTGGTGGAAGTGGTCTCCAGCTGCAAGTACATGGAGGTGCACCTGAACGACAACCTCAGCTGTGGCAACAACACCAGCCTGATTCAGAAAGCACAGCAGAGACTCTACTTTCTCAGGTGGTTAAGGTGAGCTGGTCTGGGAAGCTCAGTTCTCATCTCCTTCTACAGGTGTGCAGTGGAGAGCATCCTGTGCTCCAGCATCAACGTGTGCATGGAGGCTGCACAGCTGCGGAAAGAAAAGCTTTGCAGAAAGTGGTGAAGGCTGCACAGAAGTCTGTAGGAGTCAGTCTCTCCACCATCACAGACATCTACACCTCTAGATGCAGATAGAGAGCCACCTGCATCATGAAGGACCCCACTCACCCAGCACACACACTTTTTGCCCTGCTCCCCTCAGGAAGGAGGTTGAGGAGCATTAAGTGTGGAACCACTAGAATGAGGAACAGCTTCTACCCTGAGGCTGTTAGACTCATGAATCTCTAACCAGGATAATCACTGTTAAAAATCACACCATGTTGCTGCTGATCTGTTTCATGTTGATGTGTTCATGCGTGCTCATCTGCTTCCACAAACTCATGTTCGTACTGCTGTTCGGCGTATTGTTTTTATGCTACTAGTGCTTAGTGTGTATTTTTAGCTAATGTTTTTCTTAGTTCATATCTTAGATCTTACTACTGATTTTCTTTTACATTTTAATACTTTTCTTGGATGTAACATGGACCCCGTGTACACAGTTTCGTTCCACCGTATGTACCACATGTGGTGTGAATGACACTTAAAGAAATTTGAATCCTTGACATTTCCATAACTATTAAAGCAACCATGTGTCTAATTTCATTCCTGAGACCATTTCATAAACTTACTCAGGGCAAGTTATACTCTACGGTTGAGCTCTTTACTTTTGGGGACAACGTCAGTGTTTCCCCTACCATTTCCATCTACCATCAAAGGAGGATGCCCCATGCTATCAACATAACTGTGCACTCTGCCTACTGACATTGTCTTTATCATAAAGAGATCACCACCATTTGACCAATGGTGAGGTATTACAGTATGTCCGTATGCTGCCCATCGGAGGTGCATTCCCTCTCAAACAGGAATGCCACAGATTGTCTATGTTCTGCCTTCTCCATGCTTAAAAAAATATACAATTTTACAAGTTCTTTGACTATCTTTAGATTGGTATCTTTAGCCTCAGTGTAGTAGTTGAAGCGAAATAAAAGCACTGGACTGCAGCCACCTTACCACACAAACATGCCCACAAAGTTCTGCCCAATTACTTCGTACATGGGGAATACCCTACGAGACTACACCTGTTGGAAAATTATGATGAGATCATGAGTGTTTCTAGCTGTATTAGAAGACAACTCATCCTGTGCTGGACATCTCGCCCTGTCGTTATCATACCGCCTTGGAACTTATCACTTCTCCATCCCCAGGGACAGACAGGGCCTGATACAGTCTGGAGTGAGAAAGACTTTCTGTCTGCAGATGAAGAACAATGGAGACTCTGGCTGATAACAGCTGCTAATGTTTGAGTGTGTGTACGTAAGAACAGTGCCGAGAAGAACACTGTGCAAACTATGGACACTGCACTGGTCATTCTGTGAAAAGCTTACCGATTCTATGCTCGTCTGTATTTGGACCCTTGCATGCGAGTAAAGCCGGATGAATATTCACCTGTCTGTGAATCTGTGATCTTTGAGTGTGACTTATCTTTTTTTTTTCTCACTTATCTTTTTTTTTTCTCCCAACAATGCCTCCCATGGGAGGAGTTGTGCCCAGAACTGGTTTTTAGAGACAAGATCAGAAGATAGAATTTTAGTTATGCATCCACATTAGCAAGAAATTATTTTGGCACTTTTGATGAAGTATAAATCAGCCCCAAGTCTCCACTTAGTAAGACTACACCTTTTTTTCCTTACTTTTAGTTTAAATTATTATTATTTTTTTTGTATTGCATTTTTTTAAATACAGTTTAATTTTCATACCTGTCAAGAAAAGAAAAAAATGGTTTTCTTCATATTTAAAAAGGGGGAAAGAACACCATTGCATACTGTTGCTTCAGCCGCCAATTCCAGGCTCATTTCAAGCATTGTGTGTGTCCAAAACCTTTCACTTCCAATCTGCAGGTTTTGGTAAAGCAACATGAGACGTTTGGTTTTGTCAGAGATGGACTTGCATTCCTTAGGGATATTTTCTCCAAATGGGAGTCTGGTGTCAGTAACAATACAACATAACTTCCGTCTGGACGGTTGGTTGAATGAATGCTATAAAGCAGCAATATGTTATCTCTGATTCTGATAGAGACCTTCCTGTGGTGGCCTTTTATTTGCACCACTTACTCAATTTCCCCATGTCTAGGGAATACCTTTTCCCTGGGACCCAGAAGCGCATGAACACAGATAGTGGATCGTAATCCACTTGCCACTGCCAGTGATTGATTGTTTGCACAGCTTATAGACACCTCGTGCAGCCCGGCTTCCCTCAAGGCTCGTGGAACATTTGAGACATTGGAGCATGATTTGGAAAGAGTCAAACATTTGTCTCTAACCAGACAGTACTTACTATATTTAAAATCTTTATGTATATTGCTACCACAATTTTATTTGAAGTTCAAACATGACCTTTAAACACAAATTCAATGGCCTTGCCTGGGTCCAAAACTTTGAACCCAACTGTGTTGACTAAGATTAACGACTGGACAATTCTGTCTGATATCAAACAATCAAAGGCAGACCCTTCTAGAGACTACTTACTTTACCACGAATATGTTTTATTTTATGTTTTACTTACCCTATGGACATAGCAATCAAGGTTACAGAAGAAAAAAAAAAAGGTTTCAGAATGTTTGATTCTTTTCTTGAGGCTTGTTTGACATCTGAGAGATTTGGTGAGCTTAAGATAAAATGAAATAAAGCACACGAGCACGCAATCTCTTATGTCCAGACAGTCTTTACTGACATTCACCATGTGCTTTAATCAAAATGGTCAAATGAAAGTTAATTTTGTTTAGAAACCATCATAATGTTTTGTTTTTTTTAATGGTTCAGAATACAAACTGTTCTATTATTTTAAAAAGGAGACTGAATCAACCATCCCTGGCACAATACAGATTTGCATACTGGACAATGTTTTCTAACTGCAATTTTGTATCTATAAATTTCAAGAACTGATGATTCATGGACAAACAGGGAAAGAGAAAAATGCATACAAATGTGTATGTATACATACTTTATATATATATCTATAATATATATATACATATACACACACACACACACACCAATGAAAGGAAATGCAAGTCCTCAAAATGAAACAGCAATTACAATATATCCATGATCTGCTTGCACTGGCAAATATGCCAAATCCTCCAGATCTGTGGACTCGCTCAAACAAATCAGAAGCTCACATCAGCTATACTATCTGTTTGACATTAAGTTGTTCAGACTTTCCTCAAAACTGTTTGGTTTTCATTCAATTATCTGTAAAGCCAGTGAGCAGACCGGGCTGAAGTGTGACGGGTATTCAAATGATTTGAAAAGATCAAACGTCCTCTTTGGGCGCATTTGATTTAAGTTCCAGAACCAAAGTTTGTCTTAAAATCTTATTTAATGATAAAACTGTGCTGCCTATTAAGCAAGTTGGTATTTCTTTTTCTAAGATTTCCATTTATAAAACAGCACTCTGAACCTGTCTATTTATTTCCCCACCTAAACTGCTCACTGATGTGTATTATAAAAATAATGCATTCAATGACTATTGGATTAAATGACTGCTTTTTAAGTATTCAAACTATATTCAAGTCTGACAGTCTTTCTGTATACTTTGTTGCACAAGTATTTAAGGATGCTGTAAAGATATCCTTACTTTATTACACTTTTATAGTTTTTGTAGAAATTAGGGTTCCTGTTAAATACAATTAAGATGCATTTAAATTAAGTCACCTTAAAATATGCCACTGGGTTTGTTTAAGCAGGTTTAAAAGGCCTGAACACGTCAGTGGATGCATTTAAATGCTTAGAATGTCATCATGGATACTGATGCCATGTTGTTAATATGGTTTGTACAGGCTGTCACTCCTTTGCTTAATGTAGCTTAAACCATTGAATAGATTGGGGGGGGGGGGGGGGGTGAGAACTGAGGGAGATTTTAAGTGAATAGTTGCTCCAACAGCTCTCTCTCTTCAACGTCCTCCTGCTGTTGGGTCGAGGTGTACGCTCGTTCGGAGCTGGTCTGCCTCTGGTGGGAGGTTAGCTTCTCCTCTCAGGAAAAATTAAAATAAAAACTCAGTTGATTGTTGTATAACCAAAGAAAATACAAGTTGACATTATTAAGAACATTGATTTACCTGTTGTTGCATTGACGGCTACTAATTATCAATAGAGTGGGAAGCCCAATATTATTCTTGTCAGTGCTGGTTCGCTCAGCGACCGGTGTTGAGCCGTTAGACGAAACGGTCCATTTGGCGTCAAATCCGTCGACTCGTATCCAAAATCCAGCCAAAATCTAGTGCTAACTTGTTAAGTTGTTGTTAGCTGGGCTTTTAGCCCAGAGGAAAGTCCTTCCTGAGAGCAGTCCCAGGCAGCACGCATGCGCATTAGGTGAATGTACAAAATTCACAGCGCCAACTAATGACCTGGCATGACAACTACAGTGGATTCGAGGGATTCGTGTAAACAGGAAATGTGGCCCGTGTCAACGCAGATTTTTTTCTCGAATCAACCTTCAAATCAACCTACGCTTCTCCCTGCCATGTCCTTTTAAATGGGCCTAAATTATAAAATTATAGCATATACTAAAACCTACACTTAGATTGCTATATTGTGTTCGATTTAAGGTATTGGGTTGTAAATACTTCAGAATGGCTAATTAAACGTATTTTAATACAACACGAGCTTTTCACAATATTGTGCAAATCTCAGTAGTTTATATAGTGTTACAGTATACAGTTTGTATAGTAGTTATATATAGTTTATATAGTGTTATATGTAGTTTATATAGTGTTATAAGTAGTTTATATAGTGTTACAGTATACATTTATATAGTAATTTATAGTTTATATAGTGTTATACAGTATATCGTTTATATATAGTGTTATATATAGTTAATAGTGTTATACAGTATATTGTTTATATCATAGTTATATAGATGTTATATAGTGTTATATATAGTTTATATAGTGTTAAACAGTGTATAGTTTATATAGTAGTTATAATATATATATTGTATAGTGTTATATAATTTATATAGTGTTCTATATCGTTTATATAATGATAAACAGTATATAGTTAATATAGGTGTTATATATAGTTTACATAGTGTTATATATAGTTTATATAGTGTTATACAGTATATAGTTTATATAGTAGTTATATAGCAAATAACACCTGTTACCAAGAAATGGATTTTATTGGTTCCATTTTATTCTTATTTTTTTTTGTTACATTTTATTTTACTTTTATTAACCCTTTATTTATACAGGTATTCTCATTGAGTCACGAGAACTCATTTTCAAAAGAGACCTGTTTGGGAGTAGATAGTGGGGGTTAAGGGCCTTGCTCAAGGGCCTAGAGTGGGGCAAATGAGGGTGGAGGCAGGTGTGGGCATTTCACTTTTTCCACCCACATTTTGATGTCATCGGTACCCGGAGTCGAACCTGCGACTTTCTGATCACAGGCCCATCTTCTCTAACCTCTGCACTGCCATTCCCCATGTTAATCTTAAGGTTGTAAAATGCAAAGGTCAAGGTCAACATTCTCTATTGTCTTTACATCACATGTGGTGCATGGTGGAACGAAATTGTGTACACAGGGTCCCAGTTACATGGAACAAAAGCATACATTTAAAAAAAAAAATGTAATAAGATCTAAGATATGAACTAAGAAATACGCTAAACTAAGAATACGCTAAGCACTAATAGTTCAAAACAATACGTTGAAAAACAGTAGCACAAAAATGAGTCCGTGTGAGTAGAAGAGTACGAATGAATACAGCATTTTGAATACAGCATTTTGAAGCAGTGATGTTTGTTACCTATAGCATTAAATCTGGAGCGAATAAAAAAAAAAAAGACAGTCACACTTTCGACTCACCATAAAAATGACGAGATAAGAACGTGACAAAGAGCAAACCAGGAAGAATACAGTATTCTCTTCTTCAGAAGCCACAGTGGCAGCTGTGGCTGAGTGGTTAGATCAGTTGTCCTCCAATGAAAGAGTTGGGGGTTCGAGTCCACCAGCAGTCACATAACCAAGTGTCCCTGGGCAAGACACTGTACCCCTCATTGCCTTCGATGTGTGCCCCATCAGTGTTTGAATGTGATTATTATTCGTAGAGACATAGTAGAGTACTGAATGGGTGAATGTGGGCACAGATTGTTGTATAAGTATCAATATATATTTGTGGTAGTTTTAGTAGTAGTAGTAGATGTTTGTAGTAGACATTTGAGTATCTCGACATGACAGAAAAGCGCTATATACTGTAAGTGCAGTTCATTTACTATTTTACCACTCAGGGGTCGCCACAGCGAACTAACTCACACTAACACTTGGCAATTGATTTTACGCCAGATGCCCTTCCTGACACAACCACTGACCACTGAGCTACCACAGTCCTCTGTGTGGAGCAGGGAGCTGCCATGTAGGGCATCTGGGGAAGCAGATGGTGGTGGTTAAGGACCTTGCTCAAGGGCCCAGAGTGGGGCAAATGGGGGTATAACTAATAAAACAAATATGCTACTACTTCGCCGATTTTCACCTATCGCGAGGGTTACATTCCGGAGACCTCCGCAATAGATGAGGTATCACTGTAATACAAAAAAAGATGCCACAATTAGAAAACTAGACTCTCGTCTAAGGAATGAATAGAAAGTTAGACTGACACACACATACATGCACACAGAAATATATATTAATATTATTATGTATGATAGAGTGATGGGTTGTGAAAATATTGGAGCATGCACACCTTTGGAGCTAAGTTCTGGTGGTTTATCATTGTGGTGGCATGTATCGGGACTTGGGTAGAGTGAGTGGGAGTGTGATACCAGAGGAGGCAATGGGGCCCACTTTCCCCGACATCAATTTGAAGCACAACTTCTATTATGCAGCATCTTTTAAAATCTTAAAACATATTTTGGTTTGGCTTATCTTAAATGGTTGCCACTTTGACTGGTTTTAATTCCATCTTTGATATATCGTGTAGCAAATTTCATTTCAACTGCTGGTTATAAATTATTCGGAATATAAAACATCCAATATGTCATTCACATCTAAATCCAGGTTCAAAACAAATGTTTGTTAAAGTTTTTCCATTAAAATAAACAAATAAATGAATCCTTCTCATTTTGTTCGATAATGTGCACCATATAAAAACTTCTTCACAATAGTCTGAAACATAATGAGAAATGATTAATCAAAGCTGAGGCAGACTCCTTTGTGAATAAATTATACATTGTAATGATAACCAGCTACTGGTGTATAATTTGGCATCAAGTCTATTATGGTGCTGAGTACGAGCAGTACTGTATAATGACAGCGCCACATCGATATCTTCAAATGATCCCATTGTCTCTCCTCCCTGTGGTATTATTCAAGCTTTGCCGCTGACCTTGTGTCATCTGGAAATCCAGCTGTGAAAATCAGCCATTTTTCACCACAAACAGGAAGTTGCTCGATACCTTAGAGCTGATGCTTAAGATAAATGTAATCAAAATCTGTATGTTGGCAAGGTGCTGCTTCAAGTGGAGGAGTTCAAGCATATTGAGGTTTTGTTCCTGAGCGAAGAATGAGATCGACAGATCGGTGTAGCTTCTGCAGTGTTGTGTACTCTGTGCTGGTTTGTTGTGGTGAAAAGGGAATTAAGCTGTAAGGCAAACTCTCTGTTTACCAGTCTGTCTTCCATCTCACCCTCACCTACACGGTCATGACTTCTGGGTAGTGACTGAAAAACGAGATTGCAGTATAGACAGTCAAAGGGAGTTTTCTCAGCAGGGTAGCAGTCTTCCTAAGAGACCAGGTAAGACGTGGGGATAATATACGTAAAAATAGTGGTAGCAATTGTAGATGTTTAGAGCAAAGGCCTTAAGATGTGTCATTTCTGGGTTAAGAATGACGTGTCTTTTAAAATCTCTTAAAACTGCAGCTTAGTTGGGTGTGAGATAATAAAAATGGGTGAAGGACAAGGTGTGATACTCTTTGGATAATTATGTGTGTGTGTGATTTGAGGCAGGAAGGTATGTTCAGAAAAATGTGCTGTGTAACCAGGGTGGAGTGAGCAGTGAGTAGCTAGATGAGAATGGGACCATTGGCCAATCCAATGGGAGGGAATAACATCATAGTATAAGATCCAATGCACAGCTCACTTCCTTCAGAATTGTTGGGCAGTGCAGTTAGAAGCAATTCTCCAGATCTGTATTCTTGCTCGTGCATTTTGTTCAACAATAAAGAGTTTGTTAAGCCTGAAGTAGAACCCGTGATCCTTTTGGGCAAACCAATCTGTGGACATCGACTATGCAGATTTAGGGCCTCAACAACTTTGTTATCCAGGAGAGGTTTGTAGCTGAGCCTCTGCTCCTCTACATTGAGGGGAGTTGAGGTGCTCCGGGTATTTAGTAAGGATGTCCCCATGGTACCTCCTCGGGGAGGATTTCAGTCCATGTCCAACTGGAAACCCTGGAGACCTCGGGAAAAGACCCATGCTGGAGAAACTATGTCTCTCAGCTGGACTGAATGCCTTGGAGTCCTACCAGCTGGCTGGGAAAAGAAATGCTTGGGCCTCCCAGCTCAAGCTGTCCCCTCTGTGACCGAACTACGGAACAAGCAGACGATAATGGATGGGTAGATGGAAGATTTGTATGTCTTATTACCCAGTACAAAGGTTCATATAATTTGTTGGCTTGGCCACTTTACAAAGTGACTTAAAAAGGCTCCATGCAAGAAAAAAAAAAAAAAAAACTGAGAAAAATATGTTTATTTCTTCCTTTTGAAAAAAAGTCATGTTTGAGTTCACACATTTGGCAGGACAACGAAATAAACACCCTCTGAAGATATAAAAAGGGAAACAGGAGACAGAAAAGGAGATGCATAGATATAAACGACCTTGGCCTCTGGATCTAAATGTCCCTGTACATTCAGAATCTTTTTTTTCTGCAGCACATTCATCTCATCTTCCCAGATGTGTCTATCAAGAGAAGAATTCAAGAAGAGTGGACAGCCTGTCTTTAGGGAAATTCACCAAGCATTTGTGACTTTGCTGGATCCACATTTATCTTAGCAGTAGGTGACAAGCTTTCCACAAGAGACTCAAGTTGTCAGATTTTGTGGACAGATTTTGAAGATTTATAAAACTTTGACTCAATTGTTGAAAGAGGCATTGGTGAAGAGAAAAGTTTGGAAAATGACCAAGTTCCATGATTTGCTGTGTAACGTTGTGTACAAGTTGATGTTTTACAGATCAGTGAAAATCCAGTGTATTGTTTTTTCCCCCAGATACTATTTATGTGAAAATAAATCTAAAATTCAAAGATAATAATTTACAATTTTAGACATCTGATGTTGACAGAGGTATTGACATCAAAGGGACGGCTTGAAAATAGTATTAAAAAGTAATGGTATTAACATAGGCATTACAAGAATTATATGTAAAGGGGATGTGTCCCCCCACATTTACCACATTACAAAAATATTAATTCGGACCCCCCCCCCCCCCCCCACACACACACACACACACACATTTACCATGAAATGCTAGTTCACCCAGCGCTCTATTTCTTCATGAATGAACCCATTCCACTTGATTAATATGAGAATACTCAAACCACAAAAAGTCTATTTCAGGTTTTCCTGGTTACCTTCAACAACTTCACACTACATGCAATGTTTCTCCTTGGTCATCTGCCTTGGCAGGGCACTCACGGGAGGAGGAGCGGGAGACACCCCTGTTTTGCACGCTAGCTTAGCGCCACGTTATTTCTGGAAATATGTTGACCGGGGTGGGGGGTTAGGATGTGTGAGAGAAGCGGAGCGCTACATCTGTAGCATCTTAACTAACATGTCTGTATTGCGCAACACTAGCTTAGCACTACGTTAGTTCAGGCAGTTTTTGACGTGGGGGTGGGAGGAGCTCACAAGGGGAGCTGTTGGTCAGACTGCTTCTTGTGCCATGCTCTTGAAAATAGTTACTGAATCAGGTTTACGTATAAATGCACTTGTGAATGTAGATGTTTAAGAACCTGATAAAATACACCAGAGTGTAGGAAATGGCATCTACTTTATTCAGACTTTTCTGACACACACACATTACAAATGCTTCTGACGCCGATGGGCATTAAGGTGATTTTCATGATCGTTTGTGAATTGATTTTGTCCTTTTCCATTTGGTACTGTGAGCAGGGACCATTGCGTGATCGTCCGGACCTTGGGTCAGGCATCTGATCAACCTGGAACTAAAACTTTCCAGCCCTCAACCTCAAATGTAGGACTACAGAGAGATGAGGTACTGACCTCAGGGGTCAGTGATCGTCACAGCTAGAACCCAAAAACTTTGACTCCAAATTTTTCAAGTGAGACTTTGTTCAGACAAAATAATGGGAAAAACAATTAAGGGGTATGGTGTCATTGTGGAGCTGAAAGGGCCTGGTGGGTGCAGCTTGGTTATGTAGCAGACAGAGGTCTCTGGCTGATCAGACTGTAAACAGTCAGGTTATCTGGATGGTTTCTTTTCATCCGAACATTGTTGGTTTTATACCTGGATTAATGAGCATGATCTTTGGTGTGCTGAACCACTTTGGCATGGTCTGCCTTAGAGGAGTCAACGGGGTGGAGGACAGGCCCCGCAGGCCATTTTATCACCAGCAAACTTTTTTTTCCCCCACTCTGGGAGTGAACTGTGTGGGTTTCAGTTTTATTTGGTGGGCTCCTCAGACTTAAGAAGTCATTTGGATGAAGTATGAAACGTCTCAGCAGCAAAAGAAACCATCCAGATGACCTGACTGAACATTGTTGGATTTATACCTGGATTAATGAGCATGAAATTTGGTAGTTTAGAAAGGTTTTTATATTAGGTATATGTAAGTCTGTAATGATAACAAATTTTGCTGGGCGATTGTCTCAGAAATTATTGCGATAAACGATAACATTGTTTGAAATTTAACAATAATTGTCAAATTTTAGAAGAAATGTTGATTTGTTTGGAGTGTAGTACCTTTTTTGACCACCTGATGGCAGTATAAGACTGTTTGAACCAAAGGATGGATAGTTGAGCAGCATGTCTCTTTAAGAAAAATGGGAGGGAGGGTCCTTGACGTGTCATGGTGAAATGGCAAATGCTCGTTGATTTAAGCTCTTTAGCATAGCATTTTTTACACAAAACTTTTAATAATAATAATAAAAAATCAGTAAACAAGTTCTCAGCTTCTTTTTGCAGAGAAAGCAACTTTGTACACAAAGGCATGGGTTTCAACCGTGAATTTTGGAGCTCGAAAAGACGGAGGTTTATTCCCGAGGTCGGCCTGTTAGCTCGTAGCTTAGCTTCTCAGCTTAGCTGCTTTTAACGATCCAAAAACGTGAATTCGGACGGTTAAAACAGGTTTTAAAGAGAAAGGGAGGGGTCAGTGAAGAGCACCGGAGTTGAGCCGTGTCTTCAGTAGAAAGAGACACGAAGAAACGATAAAGCCGGTAAAAAAAACGAGGTTGATAATCTTCATTCATCGTGCGATTAATTGATTTATTGTTTATCGCAACAGACCTAGGTATATGTTCATAACCTTACCACAGAATTCCAGTTCCAAATTTCGTAACAGCACATTATTTTATACCACGTTTTCTCGAACACTTAATAAAAATAATTTAAAAAATGACGGGAATATAACTTTATATTTTATTACTGCCACACAATAAGTTCTAATAGATATTTGAATTCGTTTGTAGCCGAAATGTGCAACACTACAGTATACAAGTGTTGTACTCAGTTGATTGACACTCGCATCAACACTTGGAGGACACTTTTCTATGATGCGATCTATTTCGGTCATCTACAATTTACAAATGGTGTCCCAATTTATGAAAGTGTTGGCACACCACCTACAAGTTAATTTAGTGGTCTTCAAATGACTAATCTTCAAAATGTATATATATAGTTACTGTTATTTTGCCATAAATATTCTAAAATTTTGTTCAGAACTCATCTTAAGCTACGTGCTACAGCTACATGCTGCTGCTGTTTGTGCTTGTAAATAAACTCCTATTACCAGTTTTGGAGAAACAGTTTAATTAGTCATTAGCTTGTCAGTTTAACCTGATAAACACTTCATTTAAGGTATGGTAATGCAAAAAGCAATCTACAACAGACAAGATACGGTTAACTTTTACACAGAACCAGTTGAAAGTGATCCGTGTTTTTAAAGGACGAGGATTTCAGCAATTTCTACAAGCTGATTGACAAGACAGAGGTGATGAACAGAAAGTCAATCCCGTGTTTCTGAAGTCCCCGCAGGATAATTCTGCAGTTTGCAGCTCGTCGATCTGCTTTGATCCCGTTTTGGGGTGCACTTGTCACACCGTGTCAAACACCTTGGCGCCATCGCGTTCTGATTTACATGTTCATCAAAAACACAGTCAGGGCACTTTGATCATAAACTGCTGGGACCGGAGACTTGGTGCACAGGTGTTTGCTACCTCGACAATGTCACTTCCTTGGTTCCATCTGGCCGTACTGTAACATCCATATGCATGATGCCTCGCATGCACGTCACCGACACATTTCCTCTTCTCTCCCCTTTTTTCTAACAGAGATAAGGACTGCTCAGATCTCAAGAACACCTTCATATACCCTTGTACTATCTCCATCTGCTCTGATAATGCTCTTACTTTTCATTGCTTTATTTAAGAGCAGATTCATGGAAGGTAACACTGCCACTAATGTGATCTTTTTTATTAGAAATGTATAAATTGTGCAGTAAAGACAAAGCACTAGTTGGAAAGAGTCTATCATTGTTCAGCTTAATTGGAACGAGAGCTTGTTCAACTAGAGAAGTTGAATTTCATGTGGAATTTTTTTTTTTTTTTTCATTTAGCCTTTATTTATCCAGGTTAGTCTCATTGAGCCACGAGAACTCATTTTCAAGAAAGACCTGTTTTAGGGAGCACATGGTGGGGGTTAAGGGCCTTGCTCATGGGCCCAGAGTGGGGCGAATGAGGGTGGGGGCAAGTGTGGGTGTTTCACCTACCCCACCCACAATTTTGATGTCGTCGGGGCCGGGGCGTGAAACGGCGATCTTCGTATCACAAGCCCACCTCTCTAACCTCTGCGCCACCACTCCCCAAATGCAGTGTGAATGCTTATTGCAGAAGAACTTGCTGAAAAACAGCTGAAATTAGCTAAAATACATTCTGAAATGTAGCTGAAATGGAAGAATACTAATTTAGGAAAGGACTCATTGGCTGAGTTAACTAATTTTATATCCTTCAAATCTTTAGATCTATGTACAGCATTTTATTGCTTTTTTAAAGCATCCTTGTGCAAATTTAATTTTTTTTAAGCTATTTTCAGTTACTTTCAGCTATTTTTATTTAGCCGTTTTGTGGTCCTTTCAGGTTCTTTCTGTTAACTAAAACTTTTTTGTACCTCTAACTTCTTTTTGCTAAGTTCAACTTGGTATGCTCCTTTCAGCTTAATTCAGCAAGTTTCAGCTTTTTCTACATTTTCAGCTAATATTTAGCTTTTTTTTGGTTGCTAATTTTAGCTTTTTTTTTTTTTTAGGTAATTTCACATTTTTTGCACTCATTTCAACCTTTTTCAGCCTAATTCAGCCAAAATGTGCTCTCTCCACTCATTTACGGCAATTTAAGCTTCTTCCTGCCTTTTTAGCTACTTTACAACTGTTGCTAATTTCAGCTTTTTCTGATAATTTCCACTATTTTGTGCTCATTTCCGCTTCTTTCAGCAAGATTGGGCAACCATGTGTTCTTTCTGCTTTATTCTGCTTATTTAACCTTGTTGTAACTTTTCAGCTACTTTTTAAGTATTTTTGTAGCTAATTTAATCTGTTTTCAGATAAATTCAAGTTTTCCGTGGTAATTTCTGCTACTTTCAGCCTAATTAACTTCTTCATGCTAATTTCAGTCTGTTATGCTCCTTTCAGCTTTTTTTGTGAAATGTGAAAATGCAGTGTGAATGCTTATTGCAGAAGAACTTGCTGAAAAAAAAAACAGCTGAAATGAGCTAAAACACATTCTGAAATTAAGCTGAAATGGTAGAATACTACTTTAGAAGAAGAGAGCAGAAAGGACACATTTGTTGAGTTAGGTTTAAATAAGCAGAAATGAGCAGAAAAAGTAGGAAATAGCGAAAAATAAGAAGAATATGAAAACAGCAAATAATGGCTGAAAAGTAGCTGAAAAGGCAGAAAGAAGTTTTAACTATGAAAAGGAGGTGGAAGGAGCTGACATGCGCTAAAAATGTGGAATTACTTGAAAAATCTAAAAACAACATCAAAACGGCTAAATATTAGACGAAAGAGCCGAAAAAAATAAAACTAGCAGAAAAAAAGCTAGAAGGAGCATAAGCTGAAATAAGCATGAAGAGGTTAATTCGGCTGACAGTAGCAGAAATCACCATGAAAACCTTGCATTTATCTGAAAGCAGCTTAAATTAGCTACAAAATGCTAAAAAGGCATCTGGAAAGGTTAGAACAAGCTTAAAATAGTAGAATAAAGCAGAAAGAACACATAGTTGCCCAATCATGCTAAAAGAAGCAAAAATAAGCACAATAGTGGAAATTATCACAAAAAAGCTGACATTTGCAAAAAAGCTGAAAAGTAGCTTAAAAAAAAAACTACAGAAATAAACTTAAATTACCATAAGTGGAAAGAGCACATTTTGGCTGAATTAGGCTGAAAAAGGTTGAAATGAGTGCCAAAAAATGTGGAATTAACTAAAAAAGCTAAATAGTAGCTAAATTAGCAGAAAAGGCTGAAACTTGCAGAATAAGCTGAAAGGAGCATATTAAGCTGAAATTAGCAAATAATAATAATAATAATAATAAGTACAAAAATGTTGTAGTTAGTAGAAATACAGTAACATGAAAGAAGCCCAAAACAGATGAAATTAGCTGGATTTAATTTTTAATTTTTATTTTTTTTAAAACAAGGAAGCTGAAAGAAGCTGAACCAGGACAAAATGTGAAAGGAGCAGTAAAAGGTTGTAAACAGATCTAAAGAGCTGAATGATGTTTAATAGGTTAACATCATTCCCTATGAGAAAAAAAAGTCACATAAAAGGCTAAATATTTCAAAAAGCTAAAGTCGCACCAATACCAAAAGCCACAGCAGGGTTGTCCTGAAAGAGCCGAACGTTTTGATACATGCTTTGCTAAAATAGCACAAAAGTTGTGGAACGAGAAAAATGCCAAAAAAAATGTATGGAAGAAAAAAGGATCACAAGTGAATAGTTCATAAGCATTCACACAACAACTGGTTGTGTTGCTGATGAAATCCAGAGACAAACCAAGGACCAGCTCAACACAGGGTGAATAATGTAACAACTGCTGCCACTCCGATGCCACACGGTAATTTTTACTGGAGAACATATTCCGATACACAGCTGGAAGCCCCACGCTCACATAAAAGTTAATTCTATGAGGAGTTGGAATGGGTCAATAATTCACTATCAATGGGCCATCACCGGAAAGCGTCTCCTGATGCCTCCGGCAGGTTGAGGTTTAAGTGCTTTGACTTCGGGCAAAGGGACATATGGTTGTTTGCAGACATTAACTTCACCGAGCAAAATCCTCAATTGGGAGCTATAAATTTTAGGTGTACGGTGGGTTCCTATGAATTTAAGAATACGGCTGATGGCTGAATGCCTCAATGAATGAACTTCAACACCTGACTTTTGTTTGCATGTACATAAAAACAACTAGAGAAATTGCATTCCCTGTGAATGCTTTTTGCTGAAGAATAGCTGAAATTAGCTAAAAAAAAAAAACATGCTGATATATACAGCTGAATTTAAATAACAAGCCTAAGTTAGCAGAATAAAGCAGAAAGAACACATTTACTGAACTTGGTTTAAATAAGCAGAAATTAGCACAAAAATAGCTGAAAAGTACCTGAAAAGGCAGAAAGAAGCTTAAACTACAAGAAGTAAAGTGAGAGCACATTTGTGCCCAACTAGACTGAAAGAAGCAGAAATAAGAAAAAAAAAAAAAGCTAAACCGTAGCTAAAAAAAAAAAAAAAAAATCAGAAAGAAGCTTAAATTACCAGAAGCAAGTGGAGAAAGCACAAGAATCAGAATCAACCTTTATTGTCACTGCACAGAAGCATAACATTACATTTCAGTACAGCCGTCCAAAGACGACATGGGTAGACGGGGGTGCCTGAGGCTGCAGCCTCGTGTGAAGCGCTGCCCTTTTCGTTTAGATGAGGAAAAGGGAAAACATGGAGGAAAGAGGTATTAAAAAGTATCATATCTCACACTGTGTCCTAGACGCACAAGCAAAAGCAACAAACTGGTGACATAAAGACATATGCGTGTGGAGTGGGTGAGTGTAGGGGTCTCAGCACGTGAGCGATGCAGCCACTGGCGCGTTTGCATCTACCTAGGAGGAGGATGAGGGAGGCCAGCGAAGGAGGTGAATTTGAGGGGAAGTAATACGTGGGCACTGTCTAGATATCCCCCCTCCCCACAGCCATAGTCCTGATAAGTGATGGTGCGGTGTTTATCAGCCGGTTCAGTAGAGCTCTGACACTGGTCCATGTCCTTGAGGAAGGGAGCGGGGAGGGGAGGGGGGAGCAGAGCGTCTTGTTCACATGACATCCAGGAGAATTTAAGATAGTCAACATTCCAAGGCTGACGCGGGGGGAGTCAAATAGCAAAATATGTTCTGGGTCAGGCCGAGCTCTGTTAATTTCTGTCTGCCTTTTACAGTCTCGCTAGTCCCTCTCAATGGCGACTCCATTGTGGTCACATAGATCAAGTCGAGCTTAAAACTTCTCCGAGATCTATTCCTTCCCGCCAGCAAGATTCAGGAGCCGCAAGTAACCCGCGATTTTTCAGGTCTCTCTTGTAACTGAACCGCCGAGACGCAATGGCATTAAATTGTATAAATAAATGTTGAATTATTCTCAGCAAGAACCGCGTCCAGCTTACGGCTCAGCTTGCACAGTATTTGAGTCAGAGTGTTGATGGTATGGCACATTCCTTCACATATGCCAGGCAGGGAATTAGGCTGTCAAACGTTTAACTGAGTGCAAAAAATGCGAAATTAGCTAAAGAAAACCCACTCAATTTAGCATAAAACGGCTAAATAGTAGCCAAAAAAGCAGAAATAGTTTAAACTTGTAGAAATAAGCTGAAAATAGCAGAAAGAAGTCAAAAGAAGTTCAAAAATGTTCTAGTTGGTGGAATAAAGCAGAAAGGGACGCAAAACAGCTGGAAAAAACAGCTGAAATTAGCTAAAAACATTGCCGACATGTAGCTAGAATTGAAGAAGAAGCTTAAGTTAGCAGAAGGAAGCATGCAGAAAGAACACATATTTGCTGATTTTGGTTTAAATAAGCAGAAATTAGCACACAATTAGTAAAGTTGCTAAAAAAAATTGACATGTGCAACAACAAGAAATGCTGAAAAGTAGCTGAAAACGTAGAAAGAAGCTTAAACTACCAGAAAGAAGTGGAGAGAGCACAATTGTGCCCAATCAGGCTGACAGAGGCAGAAATGAGGAACAAAAAAGTGGACATTTTTGGGGAAAAAGGCTGAAATTTGCAATTAAAAAAGCTAAAGCATAGCTAAAAAAAAATAAGGAAAAAAAAGCTTAAATTACTTGAATGAAGAGGAGCATACATTTTTGATGAATTAGGCTGACAAAAGTTTAAATGAGTGCAAAAAATGTGGAATTAGCTGAAAATAACTCAAATTAGCATAAAATTGCTAAATAGTAGCTGGAATAGCATAAATAACTGAAACTTGCAGAAATCAGCTGAAAAGAGCATAACAAGCTGAAATTAGCAGCACAAAGTTAGAAGAAGCTCAAAAATGTTGTAGTTAGCAGAATAAAACAGAAAAGAGCACAAAACAGCTGAAAATACAGCTGAAATTAGCTGATATTTTTATTTGCAGAAGGAAGCTGAAAGAAGCTGAAGCGGAACAAAATGTGAAAGAAGCAGTTAAAGGTTGTAAACAGATCTAAAGATCTGAAGGATGTAAAATGAGCTCAATTCATTTTCTGAGAGAGAAAAATGGCAGAAAAGGCTAAATATTTCAAAAAGCTAAAATTGCACCAATACCAAAAGTCATAGCTGGATTCTCCTGAAAGAGCTGAATGTTTTGATATCGGCACAAAAACTGTGGAACGAGAATGATGACGAATTAATGTATGGAATAGTTTAAAGAACCTGCAATAATAAATATTAACAGGATCACAATAGTGTGAATTCTTAATAAGCGTTTACACAAATGTCATATTTTGCACTGTTTGTTATAAAAATGGAGTCCAGCCTATACAGTTGTGCAAAAACCTGATACTAAGTGAGAAAAGGTGCAGCACAAAGTACCTGGATTTCTTTCTTCAAGTATTTTAGACTTCACCAAGATGTGCTTTCCTGGCAAGCTAAAACAAAAGACGCTTGAATAAATAAATCACTTTGACACAAGGCTGCATCATCAAACACTTGCACTCAAGAGTTGCTCAGCGTTTTAGTGCTTCATCACAGAGAGCCTACAACAAACGAGCATTTAACGGAGTACTTTGGATTCTTTTAAAAGGGGTTCTGAGCAGTTATAATCAGCAGTCACCATCTTACGTGCAGTAAACAGCAGCCAGAGTAGTTTCAGTGTAGGGGGGGGGGGGGATCAAAGTCAGGAGAAATTCTAATCAGACCACTGCAGTTCATGCAAAGGCTATTTTTATAAACCATCACTTTGTGTCACGTATCGTCTTAAATTTGTATTTACGTAGACCAATGATCAGAGGGTGGAGAACAGAATTTGCCTTCAGGTACACCAGTTTTAACCTTTTGCCTCGGGTGTAGGGTTTTTTTTGTTCAAGGTTTAATGGATGTTCATCAGTATAAAAATATAAAATTATAAAGCTATGAATTTTAGCTTTATTGTGGGTACCTATGAATTTAAGAACACAGTTGATGGCTGAATGCCTCAATGAATGAACTTCAATTCCTGACGTGTGCTTGTATGTGCACAAAAGCAGCTAGAGAAATTGTATTTCCTGTGAAAATGCAGTGTGAATGCTTATTGCTGAAGAATAGCTGAAATAAGCTAAACACATGCTGATATGTAGCTGAAATTGAAGAACAAGCCTAAGTTAGCGCAATGAAGCAGAAAGAACACATTTACCGAATTTGGTTTAAATAAGCAGAAATGAGCACAAAAATAGGACATTTGCGACCAAAAAAAGCTGAAATTAGCATTAAAATAGCTAAAAATTAGCTTAAAAGACTGAAAGAAGCTTGAACTACCAGAAGGAAGTGGAGAGAGCACAATTTGTGCCCAATTAGGCTGAAAGAAGCAGAGATGAGGAAAAAAAAGTGGAAATTATCTGAAAAAAGCAGAAATTTGCACACACACAAAAAAAAAACAGCTAAATCATAGCTAAAAAAAAACAGAAATAAGCTTAAATTGCCAGAAGCAAGTGGAGAGAGCACAATTGTGTCCATTTAGGCTGAAAGAAGCAGAAATGAGCTCCCAAAAGTTGAAATTATCTTAAAAAATGCTGGAATATATTAAAAAAAAAAAAACAGCTAACAGTAAAAATCGTAGCTTAAAAGCAGGAAAAAAAGCTTAAATTACCAGAATGAAGTGGACAGAGCACATTATTTTAATGAGAATGACAAAAGTTTAAACGAGTGCAAAAATGTGGAATTAGCTGAAAAAAACTCAAATTAGCACAAAACAGCTAAATAGTAGCTGAAATAGCAGAAATAGTTGAAACATGCAGAAAGAAGCTGAAAGAAGCATAAAGCTGAAATTAGCAGAAGTAAGTTAGGAGAAGCTCAAAAATGTTGTAGTTAGTGGAATAAAGCAGAAAGGAGCACAAAACAGCTGAAAAAAAACCTGCTGAAATTAGCTAAAAAATGCTGACAAGTAGCTAAAATTGAAGAAGAAGTTACCAGAAGGAAGAAGAAAGAACGCATTAGCTGAATTTTGTTAAAATAAGCAGAAATAAGCACAAACAATAGTAAAGTTGCTTAAAAAAAGTGACATTAACCAAAAAAGTTTGAAAAGGAGGACCAGTTTAACCTTTAGTCTAAAGTGTTGGGGGATTTTTGTTCCAGGATTATGGATGTTTATTACCAACTAATGTTAAATTAATGTTGAACCGTGTGTGCTGGTTACCAGAGACTTCTTTTCTCTCTCAGAAAGGAGCTGATTTGATCCTGCATGTACAGCTGGGAGGCCGAGGTCATCAGTGACTGTGAGGGCAGATAGGCATGTACATAAATTCTCGCACAATGCCCGGTGCAGATTCTCACGACCGATTGACGCCATTATGAAACAACCCAATCTGTAAATATACAATGTGACTTACAAACGTTATTGTTTTGAACTTATTTAATAATCAATGTTGATTTTGCTTTACATGCCGCATTTGGACCAGGCCGGGCCAGGATAATATGCTTAAAGTGAGGTCGGGTCGGGCTTTTTATTGCGTCAGGGACGCGCGCGACCGATGATCCAATATATGCAAACATGGCTTGCCATACTACACCTGCTGCACGTGGCCGTTTCACTGTATACTGACCGGCCGGTTGAAAGAGGTAAAAAGTTCAGTTAAGCTTTAGATGGACTACTGCCAGCGATCCATCAGCCCGAATGGGCGTTCATTGAGCCGCTGCACTCAGCGGATGCACGTGGCCGACAAACCAAACAGGTGAGATCACAAAATATCTGAAATGTCAGAACAGGATGCATGCAGAAGCAAGGAAGCATTTAATGCGCTTTGATGGCTCCTCAGCTCCGATCTTCTGCCCCATCAGCAGTGCGCGTCTGCCAACCGTTAATAGTAGGTGGTATAAGCAGTTAAAGCTTAATTAAAAATGATGTTTTTTTTTGGAGTGTTTCAATAATTATGTGGGAATAACTCCATTGACAAAAGTTGAAAAAGTGTTATACGCTAATATTCAGGCAGCATGGTGGCTCAGGAAGAAGCTTGCCAGTTCAAATCCCGGTCATGGGGCCTTTCTGTGTGGAGTTTGCATGTTCTCTCTGTGCATGCATGGGTTTTCTCCGGGTACTCCAGTTTCCTCCCACAGACCAAAAACATGCATGTTAGGCTGATTGGTAACTCTAGATTGTCTCTAGGTGCGAGTGAGAGAGTGAAAGTTTGTTTGTCTTGTTTGTCTCTATGTGTCCCTGTGATGGACTGGAGACCTGTCCAGGGTGTCCCTCACCTCTCACACTGTGACTGCTGGACATGGGTGCAGATGACCCCCATGAACTGAAATGGAGGAAGTGGGGAAGTGGGGAAGTGGGGAAGTAAGGAAGTAAGGAAGTAAGGAAGTAAGTAAGGAAGTAAGGAAGGAAGGAAGGAAGGAAGGAAGGAAGGAAGGAAGGA
>NC_056520.1:5557117-5559700 GCF_014905685.2 Nematolebias whitei | reverse complement strand
AGATGGATAGATGGATAGATGGATAGATGGATAGATGGATAGATGGATAGATGGATAGATGGATAGATGGATAGATAGATAGATAGATAGATAGATAGATAGATAGATAGATAGATAGATAGATAGATAGATAGATAGATAGATAGAGAGAGAGCACATTGCTCTTGGTTCTTCTCAGTGTAGCTTTTAGCTTATGTTTTTAGTCTAAATGTTTTTTTCTAACTTAAGGAATCTTTATTTCTTTAAGCACATAAGACACAGAGTGCCATGTCTTCCTCCAGAACAATGTCAGGTGCAGTTAGATTAAATATTTTAAAACATACCTCTAGCAGGAAACCATCAGCTGAGGGTCCAAGCTAGTTAAAAATAAACAATTGATATAAATCTCTTTTTTTGTTTCTTTCGCTTTCGGAAGCCAAATTACTGATAATAAAACAGTTTGAACCCAGGATGCAGCAGCATAATCTAATTTTCTTCATGCGGCGATATTTACTACATTTATTACTTTTGATATTTGAGTCAGCCAATCAAGCTGTGCAATAAATAGCCAGCTTTTGCACGTTTACCTAAAACAAAGATGGAAAGTAGAGTCGAACACGCCACTCTTCTATGATGCAGCAGCCTCACATTCACTGAGACCCAACAAGTTGTGAAAATGTAATTAGAACACCTCGCTATTAATAAGAAGCAGTTGGGGGCTGCTGGCTCATTATTCATTACGTCTTGTCTACACACTTGCACAGCTGCCCGAGCAGTGTGTTGCTGTCACCGACACCCCATCTGCTAGGTGCTCGTGGTGGGAGCGAAGCAACGAACGAGCAAGAGCAAGAAATTAAGGGATGATTCTGAATAAATTCAATAAAATGTGGAGAGAAACTTTAAACAAACGGCTTAAAAATGTGTTGATTCATGACTCGTGTTACAATTTGCACTCTATTAAATTATTTATAGAAATGGCATCTCCAATGAAATGCAGTGTGAATGCTTATCGCAGAAGAACTTGCTTGAAAAGCAGCTGATATTAGTTAAAACATGCTGAAACGTAGCTGAAAATGTAGAACCAGCAGAAGATAGCAGAAAAAAAAAAAAAAGCTAAAATGAGTACAAAAAATTGTGGAATTAGCTGAAATGCTAATATTAGCATAAAACTGCTAGCTGAAATAACTGAAACAAGCAGAAATTAGCTGAAAGGAATATAACTAGTTGAATTATGCTGAAAGTAGCATAAATTACCATGAAAAACAAATTTACCTGAAAACAGCTGAAATGAGCCAAAATAAGATAAAAAGCTAGCTGAAAAGATAAACAAGCTTAAATTGTCAGAAGATAGCATAAAGAACCCGTTTGCTGAAAGTAGCAAAAATGAGCACAAAAAAGTGGAAATGACCTGAAAAAAGCTGAAATTAGCATAAAACAGCTAAAAAAAAAAATGGATACAGTGCAGGAAAAAAAGCTTAAATTACCAGAATGAAGTGTAGACAGCAGTTGTTTTTTTTTTTTTCGAATTTGGCTGAAAAAAAGTTTAAATGAATGGAACAAAAGATAAATTAGTTTAAAAAAAGGCTGAAATTGGCATCAAATCAGCTAAATAGTAGCTGAAATAACTGAGAATAGCAAGCTGAAAGGAGAATGACAAGCTGACATTAGTAGAAGTTAATTAGGCTGAACGTAGCAGAAATTACCATGAAAAACTTGAATTTATCTGAAAACAGCTGAAATTAGCTACAATAGGCTAAAAAGGTCGCTGAAAAGGTGGAACAAGCTTAAATTATCACAAGAAAGCAGAAAAAACATGTTTCCTGAAAGAAGTATAAATGAGCACGAAAAGAGGAAAATACCTGATAAAAGCTTAAATAAGCCCAAACGCCCAAAAAACAGCTGAAAATTTGCTATAAAGGCAGAAAGATGCTTTAGTTACAAGGAGGAAGTGGAAAGAGCATACTTTTATCTGAATTTGGGTGAAAAATGTTTAAAAGAGTTCAACAAAAGAGAAATTGGCAAAAAAAAGGCTAAAATTTGCATGAAACAGCTAAATAGTAGCTGAAATCACAGAAATAGATGAAACTTGCAGAAATAAGCTAAAACAACCATAAAAAGCTGAAATTAGAACAACAAAAGCTGAAATTAGCTGAAAGAAGTTAGAAAAAACACAACATTGTTGTAGTTGTAGCTGAAAGTAGCTGAAAGTAGCTGAACCAGAAAAAAAAAACAACAACAAACAGTTAAAGGATCAGTAAACGGTTGTAAACAGATCTAAAGATTTGAAGGATGGAAAACGAGCTCAATACATTTTCTATGAGGAAAACAAAATGGCAGAAAAGGCTAAATCTTTCAAAAAGCAAAAGTTGTACCTGTACAAAAAGTCTTAGCAGGATTGTCCTGGAAGAGCTGAACATTTTGATTTATGATTTGATGAAATCGCTGAAAACTGTGGTACAAAAAACATACGGAAAAATGTGCGGAAAAACAACAGATCACAATAGTGTGAATGCTTCATAAACATTTTCACAATGAAATTATATATATATATATATATATATATATATATATATATATATATATATATATATATGTACACACAAA
>NC_056520.1:5525331-5557017 GCF_014905685.2 Nematolebias whitei | reverse complement strand
ATATGTACACACAAACAAACAGGTTATGTTAAAAATAGAAAAACACTGTCTGGCAACAGACACAAAATAAAAGGAAATTAAAAAGTTAATCTACTTCATCCTTTAGATTACATTCCTGCAGCTTCAGAACTCATTTATTCAGCACAATTTTCACTTTTCAAAAATTAATAAGCTTTCATCATTAGGTTTTGATTGAGTAATTAATTTCACTTTGTACATCTAACAGCTTTATCTCATGCACAGTAAAAAACTAAAAATTACAAGCCGAAGCTTAAAGGTTAATTTAACAGAAAGGAGCAAAGTAATTGTTTTTTTGGTAATGACGGTACATTTGGGTCATCAGCATTTTCTCAGATAGATATGAAGTTAGTTTGATCCAAAATGGTTTCATAAACTAAACGGATGGGAAGAGATAAAAAAATTTTAATTAGGTCAGCCCAGAGTATAAGAACTGTTAGCAAAAATAAATTTGATAATCTATTCTATTAATAACTTAGAATGTCTATGATGGATACATGTTCAAAAACATTTCAATAGTGATAAAGAGTTTAACATGAATTATTTAGCTGTCCAACGACCTTTAGACTGCATGAACACCATATGGATCTATCTATCTATGTATCTATGTATCTATCTATAATATATATATATATATATATATATATATGTGTGTGTGTGTGTGTGCGCACATAGGACAAGCTTAAATTAGCAAAAGAAAGCAAAAATAAGATGTTTGCCCAATTAGTTTGAAAGTAGCAAAAATGAACACAAAAAAGTGGGAATTGTCTGAGAAAAGCAGAAATTTGAAAAAAAAAAAAAACAGCTGAAAAGTAGCTAAAAAGGCAGAAAGAAGTTTAACCAACCAATGGAGTGGAGAGGGCACATTTTGATGAATTAGGCTGAAAAAAAGTTTAAATGACGGCAAAAAATATGGAATTAGCTGACAAGCTAAAATTAGCATAAAACAGCTAAATATTTGCTGAAATAACTAAAATTAGCAAAAATAAGCTGAAAAGAGCATAACAAGCTGAAATTAGCTTAAATAAGTTATGTAGCTGAAAGTAGCAGAATTACAACAACAAAAACAACTCGAGTTTATCAGAAAACAGCTGAAGTTAGCTACAAAATGCTAATAATGTAGCTGAAACGGTATTATAACTTTAATTTAGCCAAATAAAGCAGAAAGACATGTTTGCCCAATTAGGCTGAAAGCATAACGAGCTCAAAAAATTGGAAATTATATGAAAAAAAGCTGAAATTAGAAAAAAAAAGAGCTGAAAAGTAGCTACAAAAAGCAGAAAGAAGTTTAAGGTAGCATGAGAAAATGGAAAGTGCATTTTTGCTGAATTAGGCTGGAAAAAGTTGAAATGAGTGCAACAAATCTGAATTTAGCGGATATAGCTAAAATAGCATAAAACAACTAAATTGTAGCTTTAATAGCAGAAAATGCTGATACTTGCATAAATAAGCTGAAAAGAGCATAAGAAACTGAAATTAGCAGAAATAAGTAAGAAGACACACAAAAATGTTTTAGTTAGCAGAAAGAATCCGAAAGGAGCACAAAACAGCTGAAAAAACCAGCAGAAATTAGATGAAAGCAGCTAAAAAAAAGCACAACAAAGCTGAAAGCAGCTGAAGAAGAACAAAATGTGAAAGGAGCAGGAAAAGGTTGTGAACAGATCTAAAGATTTGAAGGATGTAAAATGAGCTCAATTCATTTTCTATGAGGAAAAAGAGGCAGAAAAGGTTAAATATTTCAAAAAGCTAAAGTTGCACCAATACCAAAAGTCATAGCAGGATTGTCCTGAAAGAGCCGAACATTTTGGTTTGTGAGTTGGTGAAAAAGCACAAATATGCTGAAAAATGTAAAGCAACTTAAGAAGAATGGATCACAATAGTGTGAATGCTTCATAAACAGTCACACTGTTATTCCAGGAATAAATGTGGTTGGGAGCCATGACGAGTACCGAAGCAGCTTTTGAGTTTGTGGTTTTGCACCAATAAAAGTGAACTGGACTGAAATGGTTTAATTGTAGTGGGAAATTAAACTGAACTGTGGTTTTAGGATTTGTTTATTTCTCTTTCTGGGTGGATTAACAAGGTTGTTGCAGACAAAGCCTAAAATCATTGTCAGAAATTACTTTGGCACCTCAAGTAGGGCATCAAATAGCTAAAGCTTCTGTACGAGTATGGTAAGATTTGTCAACCATCACCTTTACTGATGTTTAGTGGTATTATTTTTCTAGTAGTCACACCTAGGGTGGCAAGGTGGCGTAGTTGGTTTAGTCCAGGTGCTCCGGAATACTATGAAGACCATGGTAAGTCAAAGATTGAGCCATCAAAGAAAGAAAAATGTTTAAGTAAGAAGTATGTTTTTTTTAGAGGGCGCTGAGTACGGCATTTTCCCATAATCACTGCTGTTCTTAATTATAGTCCTACGATATGGTAATAAACAGTTTTATTTATGTTTTCAGCCAACTGGCAGAGGTTCTTTTTATACTTTGCGAACACACTCACAAGCAAAATGCATCAGTAATTAACAGCAACATGTAGCACCTTATTAAAATGCAACTTATGATTAATCTTTATGCCCCGGTACGCCGTCTCTTGCTGACCCATTTTTACGCTTCCACGCTCCTGATATGGTTCATAAAATAGCAAGATTGCTCAGAAAATTAATAACACGTCATTATGCATTTAAGGTAATGCAATTAAACATCTTGTTATCACTATACAAATCTAGTGTCCCCCTCTTCCCCACTCCTGGTGCGCTAAAACATTTAGGGATGACTTAATAGCAAACGCTTTAAAAGGGGTTATCGCCTTTTAATGGGCCGTGTATTGTAAATGAGACAACAAAGACAAAAGCCACATTATGAAACCAAGTTATTTTGCTATTACACGTTGCACCCGCCTGAAAGAGACTCGCGTTTGATGTGAACCATATTTGATGGCTCGCTGACAACCTTGAACTTCCACCCTCCTTTTCTGCGATTGTCAGAAAGTATTTTGTCTCGTCTTGACTCTTGTGTCGAGAGCTGGAGGCTTCCTGGTTGAAGGCTGTGATGGGATTTGGGGAATAACTGCTACTCCAGATTAAACATGGAGATGAGGACGGCCGGTGACTGACAGAAGCAGACTTCTGGGAGGGCTTTAGTTACTTTATAGTATCAAGGTCAAGCCATGATGAAGGGAGGACCGCGCGGTGCTAGCCATCTTGACATGCTGGATTGGCAGCAGCCTGCCTATTACGGTTGGGAGAAACGTTTGTGACACGAGTTTCATTGCCAATGAAAGAAAGGTTTAAAGCATCACCTGGAGGCTTGAGCTATAAAAATCCCCAGGTCTGGCTTCAGCTGATTCCAGCCCTGAAAATACAAGCACATTTCAGTACGCGTAAACCGCCAGAACCTTTGTCTGCCGTTTTATTACATCTTTCAAGAAAGCAAAACCCCACTCCTTGAATATTCTGTTGGAGGGGGGGGGGGATGAATGGTGGCTTACTAAAGCAAAGAAATTGCTTTAATGTACTAATGTACTGCACCTGCTCAGAGTGTGCGCATACACAACTCACAATAGCCTCTGTATCTCTCCAAAGGTTTACATAACTGAAATGATGTGCTTCAGCTCTTCTCTCCTTATCACCATGAGCCATACTTTATTGCCTGGGTTACCTCGAAGAAAATTAAATGCAGTCTCATCCATTTGACCCCCCCACTCCCCCTCCGTGCACATTTTGCAAAGGTTCTATTGCTGCTGAGATATTGTTGCGCTATTGTATTCTTTTCCTCAACCGCTCCCCTCTAAAGATCAAACTAAATGCTTTAGTTCTTCCATTTTTATTTTTTTGTTGCAACAATCACAAAGGTGCACAGTGGTTTTTTTTCGACTTATTTTACACCCCAAGTCTGACAAGATCCTTCAAGCTGCTATAAAGAATCGCCTTACCCTGGCTGGATACCATGTTTGCATGACTTCATTTATGTGCTTTACATATTTCATTAAATTAATGTTTGTTTATACTCAAACTAATAAATTGTGCTAAATTGAATGACCACCAAATTAGCTCCCAGTAGCTATTTTTAATGCAAACCATTAATCTTTAGTGTTAGCAAACTATAAATCCAGTTATTATATTGGAAAGTTAATGACCTATTTATTCAAAAGCAATTTCTCACGTATTGTTGCCGTTTCTTTAATCAATAAAGTTGCTCGGTCATTTAGCTTGCTTTGCTCACATTTATGTAAAATAGTTAGATCTCTTGAAAATTCGTCATACTTGGAGATAGCTCTCTGTGACAAAGCTCCATTCTTAGATTAATGTGCTAACAGCTCGCCTGAGCGGGGCCAAGAACAAAATGGATAGCTCTTTTTGGAAAACAACTGGTCTCTCAAAATTATTTAGTTGTTTTGTAACCTTTCGGCTGCTAAGGGGTAGACAAGGCGAACAAACTCTCATTAAGACGTGGCAGCTGTTTTGCACCATATGCCCTTCCTGATGCAATCACCGACCACTGAGCTACCACAGCCAATGCGTGTGGAGCAGAGGGTTCTATTTTGGGGTGCCCAGGTCAGCAGATAGGGTGGTAAGGGCCTTGCTCAAGGGTCCACAGTGGAGAAAATGAGAGTAGAGGCAGGTGTGGGTGCTTCACATCCTTCACCCAAATCCTATTGTATTTGTTAGTGGATTCAAACCGGCAACCTCTCAATCACATGCTCACCTTCTCTAACCCCTGTGCCGCCACTTCTATTAAGTAGCTCATCCTAATGCGATGTACACAAATATCACACAGTTACTTTTTTCTTTTGCCCCTATAGAAATGCAATGATATTTTAGCAGAGAGTGCCCAAGGTTGCACAGGAAGTGCTACAGTTAACCGCTGCTGTATATAGTTACACTTGAAAATAACTATGAATTGATCTGTAAAGTGTGTAAACAGACAGCAGAGTGATTTTAAAACATAGCTTGCTTTAATTATAATGTTTACTTCTTTCTTCATAACCTTACTAACCCAATGTTGTGGAAAAAAGGGATTCCCAAAACAACCAGGTGTAGGCTTCTTCGCGTTTATTTACAAAGCTTTGGAGAACCATCGATCCCATACTATCAATGTTTTTACAAGTACAAACTTAACGCTTTCATCCGTCTGTATCTTATCTACAGCTTAATCAAACCTTGAGCATAATAAAAAAAATATCTCTTTGCCGTCTCTTTATTGACTGGTCACAACAAGACTAATTATAATTATAGTGAAAAGGAACATGGGACTTTTTAATACCATTCCCAAGAACAGGAAAAGCAAAATGCATAAATACACATTGCCTTGACAACTATTTTAAAAATAAATCTGACCCATAACAGAAAATGAACATAACATTTGGTTGGGTTTAAAAGCACAATCTGTATAGTGCAGGTACAACTTTACAGCTCTAAAGTTTGGAATTGTAGCATGTGCAATTTGTCACATAAATGCTTGCAATAGAAACGCTACCATTAGACGGAATTTTGGACATAACCATTTTCATTTGCGGCGATTCAGTATTACTCATGAAAATTATAGTAAATTCCATTTTTACCACATTATAGCTTGATACACTTTTTTCTGGTTGTATGTTGGCAGTGGGCATTGACAGTTGTACTGTTACTGTTCACACATGCTAAAAATAAAAGGACAAAAATCTGGAAGGAAATATTTTCAGATTACGATTGGTAAATGGATTAAACTCCTTTGTTTTCTGCTTCAGGTTATCAATCCTTCAGGGATCCTTAAGACTTCTGGTTCATTTTTAGGCTGGTCATTCAGTCTATAAATGTATTCTTTATGGAACAACTTGGAAAACACCAACTAAACCGTTATAGGTTTGTTTAAAAAATTATCTTTTGTGTTCAAGGACATCAGGTCCCTGAATAAAAAAAAAAGAGACCAATGTCATTTTCAGACGGTTCCATGTAATATGGAGAATTGTGAAGTGAATTTTTCTTTAGGTATTTTTTTGTTTAAATTATTTGCCCACAACTCTCCAAATTATTGTAGCCCAGTGTTCAACAAGAACCCCAGTAAGAACGTATTTTACTCTCACTCCCATTTAATTTTTTTCCTTCCCCTACAGACCAATTATTTTTAGACTTTGATAATTATTAAATGCTCATCTGAGCATTGATCCCAACACATTTGCTCTGCATTTACCAAATTATAAACTCACAATTATCTTTTTGTTCATTCTTTTTTCCATACGGCACAAAGACTGTGATTAAAGTCCTTAATGGTCTGTCTGATTCACTTTTATTTTATTATTTTAAACACGTAACTCACCACGTTCCTGTTTTACACCAACACAATTTACCTCACCCCTTTCAAGTTTCAATTTACCTGGTTTTAAAGCATGAACCCTGAAGTAACATGTCCATTTTTTTTTCTGCTATGACAGAAGAATGATGCAATGGACTTGTAAAGAGATGCAACTTCACACTTAATTTGAAAGTATGAGCTGTGAAAACAAGTAGAGAAGCTGGCAGGACAAAGATTAATCGTGTGATGCAGATTCTGAGCTCTGAACCAGGTTTTGACTTGGAACTTGTATTCAGATGTTAGTGTTGTGCAGTCACATATAGTTCATTTTCCTTGGGAGCATTTGTTTTTATGTATCGCAAATTCTGGAGGAAAACAAACTATCAAAAATGTGTCTAATCGTGTAGCATCAGAAAACAAAAACAAAGCTTTTCATTGGGAATAAAACGCTTAATATGTTGGTAGATAAAGAAAATTAGGAAAGCACAACTATGGAATACCAACTCAGATGACATATTTACTAGATTTTGCCCAGGGATCAAACCTTGATCAATGGAGTTGTGTAGTTGTGCAGGAAACCTCTAAAGGTTGAGCGCTTCTTTACAAAACAGCAGCTCAGTCTCAACTCTGAAAACAAGAGACGTTACCTGTCTCTAAAGCATTCAGACATACACCTAAGTTACAGAAAAGTAAAAAAAAAAAATAACGTCAGCTGGGTGGTCAACAAATATATTGGACCAAGGACACAGCCTTGTAGAATCCCACAAGGTTTTTACCTTCAACATTTCAACAGAATTATAATGAAGTTGGCCTTCGGGCTATAAGATATTTATGGTTACCACCTGCTACTATTAAAGACAGGAAGTCGTGCAATTGCCTATGTCAGTATGTAAGTTTCTGTTAGCAAAATATCATGTGAACCACTGAACTGATTTTATTGAGACTTTTAGGATGTAAACATTGTAATTTTCTGATTTTTCTTCTGACAACACCATTCAAAATGACCACCGCATTTAATCAACTTTAGCAGACATAAATGTCTAACTCTGTCAACTGAAAAAAAATAATAAAAAAAGCCAAAATGTTTTGTGGTAGTAGTTGAGTTAATTTATCCTATTATATTTTGAGCACTAATCACAGGATATAATTAAATTTTCGTATGCAACGTGATGGATATCTATTTCTTTGAGAGATAAAACATTTCGTATGCAATAGCCCAGTGAGCGGCATGGTGGCGCAGCTGGTAGAGCTGCCTCTCAGCGAGAGGGTCACCAATTCAAATCCCGGTCCGGGCCCTTTCTGGGTGGAGTTTTCATGTTCTCTCTGTGTATGTGTGAGTTTTCTACGGGTGCTCCGGTTTCTTCACACAGACCAAAAACATGCATGTTAGGCTGGTTGGTAACTCTAAATTGTCCCTAGGTGAGAGTGAGAGAGTGAATGGTTGTTTGTCTCTATTCATTCAACCTTAATTTATACAGGCTAGTCCCATTGCACCACGAGGACTCATTTACAAGAGAGACCTGTTCCAGACAGAACATAATAATAATAATAATATATTGTACAGTATAATATACTGTATATTATATAATGTTTGTACAGTATGGTACTGCTAAATTTTACTCACCAGCTCTGAAGAACACAGCAGCTCGGTTCCAGTCCAACTCCGTTCTCTTTCTGCAGACCTACCCTACTGGTTCTGGCCGGCTCTCTGGCTCGGGGTAGTGGCGGTGGACTCTGGATGGCGCACCGGATCTTCGGGTTGCCGGCACTGGACCAGTGGTCCGACTGAATATGTGGCCTATGATGGACTTGCGACCTGTCCAGGTTGTACCCTGCCCTTGCACAGAGATGGTTGGATATTGCCACCAGTGAGCCCCATGACCTGAAAAAAACGAAGTGGGTAAAGATAATGGATGAATGGATGGATGTATAAACGATTGATCAAATAGGATCAAAATTCAAGTGTAAAGTGTACAATGTGCTCTTTATATAAATTGTAACGACAAGCAGTGTTGATCTCTTACCATGCATATATATATAATTTTATTTTTCCTGATAAGACAAGGTCTCCAGAGTTTCCTTACTAATTTTGTACTCAAACATCTTCCCATTGGCTTTGCCTTAAGACAAACTTTCATGCACCTTTGCATGACTGAAGGGAAGTTTCTAAAACAGGATACCTGAATCAGAAATAGCAAAGTTCCCATCTTCAAAGAACGTTGGGTTTTTAAAAGAACAAAAGTAAAATGGCTTCAAGAAATTTGTGGCGAATTTACCTTTCACACAGTATTGCACAACTTCAGGTAATTACATATTGTTAAGAGCTCCCTTGGCTTATGAGAACATGGGGAGTGTAAGAGGAATGTGTGCTCTTGAAGTATTATATTCCTCTGAGAAGCTATATTTTTCCCCGTATTTCATTATTTATTAACTTCACCCCCATCCCAAAGCGGTTTGACTTCAAAGAACTGAAACATTCTTCGAGGATCCAGGTTTCTATGTCTAATTAGAGATTCAAGGCGTGCTGCTTCTTGCAACTGTGAGTTTTCGTAAACAATCAATATTTTCCCTCTGCTAGAAATGAATGCTCGAGAGCCAAATACGATGGGACTCTGAATCAAAACAGTAATCAACCGGCTGAAATATGTTGCCACGAAACAAGACGCTAAACATATGCATAGCCACTTACCTCTGTAATATCAGGCATGATTACCAAAGCCTTGTAGTAATAAATGCATCAGCACTGACATTTAGAAGCATTCATCCATTCAAATGACTCTTGGTCAGTACTCTTTAAAACTAGTTCCTCGTATCGCAGAAACTAAAAAAAAACTATAGGTATGATCCATAGTCCTATGTTCAAGTGAGTTCATCTGATATGCTTTTGTATCAGTAATGAAGGCAAAAGCTGCATGACATGAATATATAATATAGACAGAAGTTGGTAGGCATAAAGATTTGGTAATTTTCCCTCTAGAGACAGTAGTCTGCTTCAAATTTTCTAGGCATTATCATAAACGTAGGAGATAAGAGAACACTCATTTAATTCATAAGGCGAGTTAAAAGAAAATGTCAAGCAGACAGTGTTTTGGTTGAGAAGGAAATCTTTAAATGATGGGTCTAGGGAGTGTGCTAGCATTTTTAATCATACTAATAAAAAGTCTTCCAACTTTTCAACTTTTTGTGGGGGATGTTGAGCCTTTAGTGTGGAGTTAGACTCATTTACTTTGAGCACTCAAAAGCAGTTGAAAATCAATTGTCCAGTCACAAAAAAAGTCAATATCAACAGACGAAGAGTGCAGCGCAAGCCGGAAAGGCTTAATTTTGCTCACACGCAACAGCAAAATTCAAACCATTGAGACAAGTGTCACAGAAAGCGATGACAGAGGTGCAGAGAAATATGAGCTGGCTATATAGCATCTATCCATCCATTACCGTACGCTTGTTCCGAAGTCAGGTTGCAGGGCCAAGAGCCAACTTTGGTAAGCCAGGGTCAGAGCGTCAAGGTCCCCGCCTTCAGCCACTGCCCATGGATTCATGCACCCGACTCATACGGCCCCTCCTGCAGGTGGTGGGCCCACAGGAAGGCAAACCCATGTTGCTCATTTGGGCTGAGTTCGACTGGGCCCCATGGGTAGAGACCAGGTCACCAGGCGCTCGCAGATGAGCCCCTCCCCCAGGCCTGGCTCCAGGGTGAGGCCCTGGTAATGAACATCCTACCTATATACTGTAGTATTACAATCATTTTTGTTTGTGTCCTGGATCAAACGCCCCCTCCCCTCCTTTTTTTTGTTTTTGTTTCCAGTTGCAAAGTGAAGAGGGGGAAATGAAAATATCCTCTGCCTGTGGATGTTGCATGATCATTTGAAAAATAAGCGAGGTACCAACTTCCGATTTGGTGTGTGGCTACATGTAGGTGTAATTTCCCAATCAAAAATTGGGTTGCCATGTCAAAATACAAGATGCCTGCGCCATATCATATTTGTCTCTGTGTGTGTACAGTAGTCCCTCTCTTATTCATTCAACCTTTATTTATACAGGTTAGTCCCATTGAGCCTCGGGGACCCGTTTACAAGAGAGACCTGATTTTAACAAAGAATTATGACAACAGTGATATATATATATATATATATATATATATATATATATATATATATATATACACACACATAGCCAACAGATAGCCAGGGTTGTCATTGATATTCCTAGAGTTATTTATATTGGATTTTAGTTATTTATATGTAAAATTGACCCAGTTAAAGACTTGTTGTGTTTTCTAAGCTCAGTTGGATGTTGTGACCATTTTAAATAGTGTCAGCTTCACAATTGTATTATTTTTAGAAGATCATCCAATGAGATTTATTTGAACAATTTTTTTTTTTTATATTCAGTGGTTACGGTAACAATATTTTGCCAACAGACACACTATTATGACTCTAAGTAGTTAATGGGTGTTTGTTAATTTTTGTTTAAAACGCGCTTAAGCAAATTAATAGAATTGCGAATATGTGTTCAGATTTAGTCCCAGCTACTAATACAGCAAATTGTAGGTCAATATTGGTCAAAGGGATGGGGATGTAGATTGTTTATGTTCCGAATGTCGGCTGACTGTAACAGCCATCTTGAATGGAGTTGACTTCAAACAATCAGTTCTAGATATCAACTTAATGATTAATTTCCTTAACTTTCTTTAAAATCTGTCCAATGGATGATGGGGTATTTTGCTAACAAACACATACAAGCCTTTTGCCTTCCTTCAACAGCCAATAATAACCAGGTATCATGCAAAATAAGACAAACTGTGACACCACCCACAAAACATGTATCACAATTTTTTTTACATAACAAATCCCAGTCGAAGCAACAAATCTGTGATTTTCACTGAAAATAAATTGTCTTAGTCGCGAACTCATGATATCTTCTGTCAGTTGTGTAAAATAGAGACATTTGTGGTTCCAAAGGGTTTCATAAAATAGAACATGAGGCACAAGAACAGTTTCATTGATAATAATAATAAGCTTAAATAATACAACAAATGGAAAGATAATGTATGTGCAAAGAGCTCCTCACAGTGACCCTTTTTTCCCACAACATGAGTGTAATCGGTTTGAAAGCTCTTAAGTTGGAGTGAATATTGAGTTTAGCAAACATCTTATCAGTCTATTATATTGTGCTTTGCAGCACTGCGTGGCCTGGTGGTGTGCATATCTCTTAAATTCAATCCGTTCCAGTGAGCAACACACACTTAACACCATAAACAGGAATACAGTGGGGAGGCTGAGTCATCAAATTTGGGGGATTTTCAGCAGCTACAGACAGAGAGCGGCAACGCATTGTAAAGAAGATTAGAGGAAGACTCAGAGGAGAGAATCCCGTTTGCGTTAAACCCATACGGCCGTAAATAAAGAAGGGTATCTTTGAGCGTTTGTGGAATCAGGGCAACTTGGTTTGAAGCTGAACGTGAAAGATGAGCGCAACCAAAATTACCACCTACTAAAGAAGGTGGGAAGTGTGTGGAGAAAGTATGCAAAGAGCAGATAGGTGTGTGGGTTAACTTGTAAAAAGTTTGTCATTAAAAACATGTAATATGGCTATTTTTTAAATTTATTTTGTTATTCTACATGAATGCCTTTTAAACTTAAGGCTGTAAATTGGGGGAGTGGTGATGCAGAGGTTAGAGAAGGTGAGCGTGTGACTGGGAGGTCACTGGTTCAACTTTCTGAACCGATAACATCACAACGTGGGTGGGAATGGTGAAGGTAAGAGCTCATTTTCTTTCCTTACAAATTCACCTTGTTAAATGACTCTTTGTATTTTACATAACCATGGTTACATTCCATTGAACTTAACATTTAGACACTAACTACATTTTTCTGCATCTGTTCACATTCAATTATATCTCCGCTTCTTTAGAGATGTACTGTATGGTGGAATTGCAATAAGCACAATACTTAGTCTTACACAGGCAGAAATCTGCAGCCCGCTGTGTCAGCACTGGGGAATGTTTGCACATTCTTATTCTGGCATAAAAACTTTGCACTGAGTACATCTTTCTACCAACTTAGTGCCTTAAGAAGCACTAGGCCAATGAATAAAATAACTTGATCAGGTCAAACTTGGTCAACATCTTTTAAAGTGCCAATATTGTAAAAAATATATATATTTAAAAATAAGTTATCACTCAGGGAGCCCAAGGGCAAACCAGTGAAAATTAATTTCTGCCCATCCTGATATGTTTCTAGTCAGTTCTGTCATTTATCAAATCCACTCTGCTCTTTCACCTCAGTCAGCAATCATACCATTCACCTGTTCCCTGCCCTACTAAGTCCAAGCTCTCAGTCCTTCCTTGCCAGATTATCAAACTCTTTCTGATAGATGTCCAGCGTTCTCTTCATAGCCTTGTTTGCCTGCCTTGTCTTGACCTCACGCCTGCCTTTTGGCCTACCTGTTTTGCCTGCTCCCTGCCAGTAATAGATTACAATCTCTGACCACAGTATTGACCCTTCCTTTTGCTGCAACTACTACACCTCTCTGGTCACGACATGGAATTGGATCTGGACTTCTGACTTCCTGTGTATGACCATCACTTGCCAATATGGACCTCACGCTTGGATTCCCCTTCAAACATCGCTCTGCTCAGCTCAGCTGTTCCCTGCTCACGGTCTGTGACATCAACTCTTCCAACTCACTCAAGGAGCCCTTTCCTCGCTCGACTGTGAAGGTTAGTGACTGCCAGTGTACCCCTCTAAACAGTCACAGTAAAGCCCAGTTCACCAATATTCCTGTCTTTACAGACTGGACCAGCCATAGGACCCAGACCTCCAACAGCAACTGTTTTTTTTTTTTAAACCATTCCTGTTGTCTGCCGTCATGCTTGAATTCTAAAACCTCAAACTGACAAACAAACAGTTTGGCACGACTGTCAACAAAGAAGAGGGCCGGCAATGGAGGAGGGGGCGTGACATATACAGAAGCATCTATGCCGAGTATGGACTGGAAGTCCCACAGTCAAAGTGGAAGATGCCACCGAGTGTGGTGGAGAATGGAAGGTCCAAGATAATGTAGGATTTCCAGATCCAGACTGAAAAGCAGTTGATGGATAACCAACTGGGCCTTGTGGTGGTTGACAAGCAAGAAAAGGCAGTGGTGCTAGATGTCACAATCCCAAGTGACTGTAACATTAGGAAGAAGGATCACAAGGGTTACGTAAAGTTAGGTTTAGTTAAGAGCTGAAAGAGGAAATATGGAAGTTGTGGAGTGTGCAGGACTCTCAGTCTCCCAGGGTTCTGGTAAAGGATTGGAGTTGACCATCTTGAATTTTCGACAAGGACTTTTTTTTTTTTTACACTTAGATGTGTAAGGGTGGGCAGATGGACAGACGAAGGGTATTTCTGAATGGATGGACATAGAGTATTTCCATTTCTTCCTCTTCACATTGCAACAAGAAACAAGTACATACATGTCATCAAGGCTCCAATGGTTTACAGATGTAGATAAGCCTGCTAAGGCCTTATAGCAGTTAGAACATGTAATGGATGTGTTTTACAGCAGGGTTCTACACTGTTTAACAAAAGTCTCTTTACTTTAACTCAGTTGTGCATCCCCAAAACAGCTCAAATAGCAGATTTTTATGAAAAAAACAACAACATTTTTTTCTTTTAATTTCTTCTTTTTTAATTACTTCTTTTTTGACCTGACATAATGATGAGTCACACCAGATTGTTAGTGGTGTTGAATATGTTCAGAAGTAGTCACAACTGCCCAGAAGCTTATTAAAAAGAAGCAAAGAGATGTGCTTTTTCCACTGTATGAATTTTAAGACACCAACAGCTGAAACTCTTAGAAGCATGAAGAGGCATGGCTTTGATGTTGCATCGTTGATATTAATTAACATCTCAACAAAACTTAGCACTAAGTAACGATTAAAAAAACACACAGCTTTCTTCTCTGCAGTTCACAAACTGACAATGCATCTAAATCAATAAATCAGCATGAGGGGTATTTTCAGTGAGTCTATATACATCAAATAAATTATTCAGTAAGTCCTAGATTCCTCTAGCAGCCATTATATTTTATCTGACCAACATGATGCGCTGACTGGATGACTCTGTACCTGCGTGCACTGTAGGGTCAAAATCAAGTTTTCTTGCCTAGTTTATGAACCAGTTTCACCTTCTAGTAATGTTGGAATAAATGCAAAAGGTGAAACTGGTACTAAACATGTTGTATGTGGCAAAGCAGCAAAGCTACCAGTTTGTCATCTTCCTACTGTTTTCACTTTTCTTTCCAGAACTGTGAACTACCAACATCAACTGGTGAGTGACATGACACAAAATGTGACAAGCCTGTCTTTCTAGTCATTTTTCCACTTATCCTTGGTCAGGTTGAAGGATCAACACTTTCAGGAGAGAAACCCAACCATGTCTTTCCCCATGGACACTGTACCTCTCCTCCTGAGGTATCTCAAGACATTTTTGGGCTGCAGTGGATACATTGTGTAGTTTATGGGGGCAGTTTATTCAGGGCAGCAGCGGCTGGTTAGAACAGTTGTCATCCAATGCAAGAGTTGGGGGTTCAATTCCACCAGCAGTCACATGCGTCTCTGGGCAAGACACTGCACCCCTCATTGCCTCCGATGTGTGTCCCATTGATGTATGAATGTGATCTAAAGCACTAATTAGTCTTAGTACAGACATAATAGAGTGCTGTATGAACGGGTAAATGAGAGCACATATTGTAGTGTAAAGCCATTTGAGTATCTGGATAAGATAGAAAGGGATTATATAATATCAGTCCATTTACCATTTAAAGTCCCTTGAGTGAGTTTGCAGGGTCTCCTCCCAGCAGGGCATGTCTGGAAAGTCTCCAGGCCACTAGGATACATCCTAACAAGATGTCCTTACCACCTCAGCCAAATCTGATTGGTGCAAAAAAGCAGCAGCTTAACTTTGAGCTCTTCCTCGATAATGAGTTTCCTTAACTTGGCTTTAAGATTAAGCTAGACCATCCTAAATAGTCAATCTGTTATTGTATCTGAGTTCTTGATTTTAAATCAAGATGCTTCGTACCTAATGACCAAAGGTAAGTTCTGGAACATGGATAGGTTGGTAAATTAAGAGTTTAGTCTTTTGCTCAGCTTGTTCTTTATAAAAGTATAATAAGTATAAGTGTTATGTGTAGTCATCATTGTATCTTCCCATACAATGATAAAATGGGTTCTCTGCATTTAACCCATCGCACCCGAGATACATCCAGGTGGAGCAGTGGGCAGCTATGTAAGTGCCCGGGAAGCAATTAGGGATTGGGTGTCTTGCTCAAGGACACCATGACATGTGGGCATGGCGGGGAGTCGAACTGTGACTTTCTGGTCTCAAGTCAGCTGCCCTACCTCTACACCATCTTGGAGGGAACAATTAAAAGGGAACAATTATCCCTTTACTGCAGACAAAGCCCCCAATTCATTGCTTCATTCCTGAACAGGATTCCCGAATACTTGAACCGTTCCTCTTGAGGCGACGACTCACCCACTAAACAGAAAGGACATTGTAGCATTCTCGAGGAGTCAAGGGATCTGAAAACTAAATCTAATGCACAATGACATGAAAACCATTTCAAAGAGGCAGAAGTTGTCCCGATGTTGCTAGTGACTGAACACAAGCCCAACAGCAGGCCCGCCACGATGCCTGTTAACAAACTGAAGTGCTAGCTATGGAGTTGTCTGGCAAAGGTAAAGGCAGTCCATGCCAAATACAGTAAGCTTTGAAAGCTCCAGTGTGAGTCTGTCTCTTCCCACAGAGTTGTTCCCAGAAAACCTGCTGAGACCACAGAGTGTTGGAGCATTCAATTATGTCTATACTGAGCATGAACTCATGGAGAAACATGTTAAAACGATGCAAAAGCACAACATAAATTGACTGACAGTGGTTAGGTTTTTGTGTTGCCCGTGTAAGCTTGTAACCACTATACGTAAAGCCTTTCCACTCCTTTTCAGTGTCTTTCATACTACGGCATCACAAAGCAAAGACATTTTAGCTTTTCCCCATCCTGGCACAAGCCTGTCTGTCTCATCCTTCAAAGTCAGTCCTCAAAGATGGATTACTTTTCACTTTTGTCTTCAAACAAGAAAGGAGGAGGAGAAACGTCTGGGAAAAGAGAAAAGACTGGGATTTGAGGGGTAGATTTTGTTGTTTTAAAATTCATTTTGTAATCCAGAGCAGATTTGTTTTAGATTTTTTAAAAAGTGTGTTTATTCGTCTTTGTCCGCCCACATGACACCCTAACCGCTCTCTTTCCGACTAAACAAAGCCCTACTTAGCATCTTTGACGGGGAAAAAGATCACAGGAGTTTAGAGTAATGAGACTCGAGCCAGCTCTTTCCCATCGCATCCTCTCCTTTCCGTCTCTCCATCGTCGCTCCCCCATCTGCCTCCGTTCACCACACACAGTCAGTCATTGTCTAGATCTCTGCTACCTGGTGTGAAGCAGCCCGTAATTCATTATAGAGCGAGGCTTGAAGGATTGTCTCCCTCACCGAGACAAAAAAAGTGATAAAATCAAAACAGAAATGCTTGAACACTGATGCGCCTTTGCTGTGTCGCCAGTCTTACGCTCTCTCTCCCGCCCCACCATAAGCTTCAAAGTCTAAAGAGAGCCTGACTCAGCAGCAGCGCTCCCCTCAGCGCTGTTAGGACTGACGCGAGCACCAATGTCAGGCAACCTTGGCAGAGACTTATAGTGAGAGAGACTGACACGGGCATGCAAATAAATTAGACGCACGCAACGCAGATCAGCACTGACCACAAATCAGGTATTCAAAGCGGGAGGCGACAGCGCCACACTCGGACGTGCTTACATAAAAAAAAAAACACAAAAGTGCAGCGGGTGGGGGGCATGCTGGAAGCACACGTCGCCGAGCGGGGAGCTAATTCTGCTAAGCTGAATGACAACGACATGGCAACAGGGTTGCGTCACAGGCTGATAGCAAGAAGAAAAGAGGGGGTGTGCGGTGGGAGAGGGAGGGATGAGTGCAGTGAGACAGCGTGCGTTGGCAGGAGGTGTGAAACCATTGGAGGTGAAGATGATGGAGGTAAGGCCGAGGCCGTAAGTTATGCATCCACACCTGCTGTTTTCTTTCTCTGTATTTATGAGACTGTCCACTCTGAAAGTCAATGATCAAAGAAAATCAAAGGCTGTCGGTGAATGAGGGCAGAGATTCATGCAAGCCTGACTCCCCTCCTTCCTGCTTCACTTCATGTCTGACAATAAAACAGATGCAAACTGGGTCTACTCACAGTAGATGATGTGCTTCTTTGGAGTTATGTTCTATAAATATACTTTCAGTTTTTCAGCTTCTTGCAATAAAACTATGGCAGGCTCCCCCTTCCACTTCTTTATAGCTGTTAACCTCCATTTTGCTTACTGCATAATCTAGTTGGTGACCCATTAAGTAGCTCTGCCATTTTGTCATACCTTTTGAATGCTCAGTGGGTGGCAGTGGTGCAACAGCAAATATTAAAGCAATGTTGCACACCAGAAATTTATTTCAAGATGACGTGAATAATACGCACTCAAAGACAGTCCATAATCCTCCCTATACATATTGGTAGCTTCATTTCAGTGTTGAACTGGAAAATGCATGCCTGTTGTATTGGTCAAAATATGGTTTGCTATTTTGTACATTTCCATGGCAACACTGTCTAAGGATGCACCATTAGGGTTCTTGTCTTTTTAAAGATCTAAGCCTCTTCCTGATTGGATGAAAAAAGAAAAAAAAGAAAATGTCAGAGTGTGAATGAGATTTTTGTTTTATGTAAGGTAAAAAAAAAAAAAAAAGACTTTGCCATAAAACATGTGTTGCAAGATGATGTACAGTACTCAAATAAGATACACTTTTATGGAACATTCCTATGTAATGTACTTGTTAGAGTGACTATTTCATGGAAAAGTAAAAACAAAATAAGAAAAAAATGAACTTGCATGTTAAACAGAGGCTGTGAAATTAGATACATTTAGAGTAATATGACAATGCTGATTGGGGGAGTGGTGGTGCAGAGGTTACAGAAGGTGGGCCTGTGATTGGAAGGTTGCCAATTCAACTTCCCAGGCCGACGATATCAAAATGTGGATGGGAAAGGTGAAACACCCACACCTACCTCCACCCTCATTTGCCCCACTCTGGACCCTTGAGCAAGTTCCTTAACCCCCTCCATCTACTCCCCCAGGTGCCCTAGATGGCAGCTCTCTGCACCACACAGAGGGCCATGGTAGCTCAGTGGTCTGTAGTTGCATAAAACAGACCCTTTGAGAATACAAAATGTATTTAACCACAACCAAAGAAAAAAGGGAGTGACCGGGGTAGATTCACAATCTTTAAAGTGTCACCAATGGGGCACCACTGGTTTAAGATGACTTGTTGTTTTGGTCAACTGATTATAGCAAAACTAGACACATGAAAAGTAGCGTAAATTTGATGAGTGCAAAAATTCCAGATATCGTCAAGGTAAATTTGTTTGTGGTGCCTCTGATAACGTCACAGCTGAAGCTGCCTTCCAGGGACTCGACCAAGTGCTCCAGTGCCTTGAGGTCTTTCGCAGAAAAGTATAGAGATGCAGAAAGATGGGATGGCACAAACATTGGCCTCCGACTGTGGCACACTTTGATGTGCATTCTGTCCAGAACACCCTGAGGTCCTTTTTTACTGCTTGCAGTTTTAATTGATGTTGCTTCATTTAAGACTTAGAGACCCAAACCATAAATAATGTTCTGTTAGTTTGGATCAGGTATTTAAGGAGCTACAACACAAACTACTGTCTGTTTCTGAGTGGGTGATAGCGAATAGGTTAAACATGAATGTGTCAAAAACAAAGTGTATGGTGTTAGGCTCTAAACATTCTGTCAGGCTAACTCAAATGCTGCACATTTCTTGAAATGTGCAACAAATGGAAAGAGTTGACAAACTGCTGGGAGTTACAATAGATCCAATAATACCATGGTCCACACATACACACAAGATTGTGACTAAATTTAATAGAAATATCTTAATAATTTGGTGCAATGTTCATTTTATTTTTCCCAAAATAAGACAATTTGTCTTACAGTCTTTAGACCTGTGTCACCTTGACTGCCGTCTAGCCGTTTGGTCCAGTGCTTCAAAAAGTTTAGATAAACCGCAAATAAGTTCAAATGAAGCTGCAAAATTAGAATTTGTCTGTCATTTTAGAACTAATGTTAACTCCATGCACTGAAGCCGGTCATGAATGAAAGTCAGTGCCACGTTTCCATTTTACAAAACATCTGGATAAACCTTTGGGGCTTTAACTCACAGTTATTACTAGCCGCTAACAGACATGGTTTTAATATGAGGCTAGCCTCTGTTGTTACTTTTGCGCCGTCTCTACCCAGAACTAATGCCCTCAGGAAGAAAAAAAAACAGCTATGTTAGAGAAAATCTCTTTCTCACTTGCATTGTTTACCCAAAGAACCACACTCGATGGCAGTAGAAGATTTTTAACCAGCATTTTACTTGCAAGGTCAGATTTTCAGGACAGTTTACATGAATCTACATAAAACGTACACACATGAAGACCATGAATTTCCTTCGAGCTGCATTATCTACTCGCTTTTATACCTTTATCAGTTCAGTTGGGTTTACAGAGCTCAGGACCTTCTCACCCAAGGCTGTCCTTTAACCCAAACATATAGTTCATGGGCAGAGATATGATTATGTTGATAAGTCTTGGGCCCCTTGTTCTCTGTAAGTGATAAAATCATCCATAATCTTTGACCAAAACTTATCTGACGAGCTATATACAGAGCCATCACAGTTCATGCTCAATAATCCAGGCAAAAAAAAATCCAACAAAGTTCAGTCAGGTTATCTGGATGGTTTCTTTTTGTTTGCCGAGAACGTCCTTCACCCAAAGGACTTCATCAGTCCGAGGAGCCACAACAAACAGTCCCACAAGCAGCACACCCACACAGTGGGCCAACGAGTTTATTGGTGACAAGATGGCCTCCGGGAACCGCCCTCTCCCCCCACCAACAGAACTTTGTTGGATTTTTTTTTGCCTGGATTGTTGAGCATGAACTTTGATGTTTTTTGGCCACTTTGGCTGTGGCTGCCTCGGAGGAGTCGGCAGTGGAGAGGGCAGATCCCGGGGGCAGATCCCGGGGGCCATCTTGTCACCAGCAAACTGGTTGGTCTACTGTGTGGGTGTGCTGCTTGTGGGACTCTGTTGTGGCTCCTCAGACTGATGAAGTCATTTGGATGAAGGACGAAACGTCTCAGCAAACACAAAGAAACCGTCCACATGACCTGACTGAATTTTGTTAGGTATATACAGAGTCATTTCACACTGGACACTGCTGCCTTCTGAAATAACACCGATTGTTGATCATTATAGGTTCTAAAAGAACCTTAAATGATAATACAAAATGAAATAGTGTTAAACTGAATGTATTTGTCAGTCTATGCATGAAATGTACAGTTTTTCCTCTCTTTTTGTCAATTTTTTTAGGCTTTATTCTAGTCAACACCTTGTTCTTGTGGCTTTTTGATATGTAAGATTTTAACATAACAATTGTAACATTAGTGTTTTATAATGCTTGTAGGTGTGGACCCCTAGAAGGATAGTCCACTATGGTAAAGACCAATGGGGATCCTTAAATAAAAACAAACAAAGAAGCAATCACAAAGTTTCCAAATAAGACGGTAATCTAATGATATTGGACTGATTGTTGTCTTGTACTTACTCCATTATAATAAACTTGAATGTGTTTAAGTTGATTTGGCTATGTCTTGCTTGTTCAGTCTATTGTAATTTGGTACATTTGAAGTCAAATGATTTGCTATAAGTTGAAAATACAAATTAAAAACTTCAGGAACTATAACAAGGCAGAAAAGGTATGTTTTTGAGTGCAACAGTTCAAGGTATTTACATATTTCACATTGGAAAGTAGTGTTGCAGAAAGTGTTATAGCTTTTCTTAATAATCCTGGAATTAAAGTGACAGGTGCATTGGCAGCAGCTTGAAGAAGGAATATTGTAGATGAGATATAACAAGCTTTGCTGTATTCAGCAGCTGTGCATGTGGGTTTGCATGTGTTTGCATAGAACTTACAGCTCTGGCTCAAAAAAAAAAAGGTCTCTCAGGCTATTAGTACATGTCTTGTTGTTCCTACATATTCTTCTCTAAAGGAAGTGGGGTGAGCAATTTGTGTCCGGAGTGGGTCAAGTCCTTAGAGATGCTGCAAGCCCTCTTATCTAAGCAGACAGCATAAACCGTGTCCACACGTGGGGAGTTGTTCCCACAATTCTCTGTGCGGTTTCCACCATTCGGGGCCAAGTCTCTCCAGTCCTCCGCAGTGCAGTCAGTACGCCACAATGTAGCGCAGTGACAAATAATGCTTCCTCTTGTGTTTTAGTAGAAATTCTCAAAGAGCTGAGAGAGAAGTTTGTCTTTCTGTGTTTGTTTTTTTTAAGTTTCCTTCACAAGTACAGGTTTCTGCTGTGCTTTTGCCAAAACATAGGAAGAACTGAGGGCCCATTTTAAATCCCTTGTGATGGGAAGCATTTTGTACCATTCACCGTTTATATTGGGAGTTATTTTATATTATTTGTTGTTTTACTTAACATTTAATAACCTATTGGTTCTGTTGAATAGTACCAACGCTGCCACCAAACTTTAGTGCAATGAAACAGGTCTAAAACTGATGTGAGCAACAAATGACTAAGGGCTAAAAGTGACCCTTGGACAACCTCAAATGAACAAACCAGTTATCATATGAACTTTGAACAACATTATCAAACACCACCATCAGTGTGATGATGGATAATTTTACATCTGCGTCTGCTGCCCTGACCTGGGGGGTACCCCATGGCTATATTCTTGGTCCTCTCCTGTTCTCACTTTATCTTCTGCCAGTGGGTTTTATTTTCAGAAAGTGTTTGCAATTTCAATTATATGAGGATGACTGTCAAGTCTATTTCCCTTTGAAACATAATGGCTCCACTCAGTCTCTCCTGGACTGTCTCAATGACAGAAGATGGATGGCACCTAATTTCCTCCATTTTAATGAAAAAAAAAAAAAGACTGAGGTTATGATATTTAAGTCCAGTGGTCCTAGGAGTTTTCCCACCTTTGGTTTTTCCTCTTTGGCCTCATATGAAGAATCCATTGCTACAAATTTAGGGGTGAAAATGGACCACTGCCTGAAAGTTGACTTCCGTATCAACAGCATGGTTAAGTCCTCTTTCTTTCAGCTGAGGCGTCTGTCAAAAATCACGCCCCTCCTTTCTAGACACCACTTAGAGACAGTAATCCACACTTTTATTACTTCACGCCTGGATTATTTTAACGCTCTTTTGATCGGAGTTAGCCAGGCCTTGCTGTCATGTTTACAGCTGGTACAAAATGCTGCTGCACAATTTTATTTTATGTCTTATTGTTTTGTGCTTTAGAAATAAAATGGTATGGTATAGTATGGTATCACCCAAAGGATGTTAAGAAATAAAAATATTTTCATTTTCATTTACCCTTTATTTATCCAGGTAGTCTCATTGAGCCACGAGAACTCATTTTAAAGAGAGACCTGTTGTAGGGAGCAGATGGTGGGGGTTGAGTGCCTTGCTCAGGGGCCCAGAGTGGGGCGAATGAGGGTGGAGGGAGGTGTGGGTGTATCATCTTTTCCACCCACATTTTTATGTTGACGGTACTGGGAGGTGAACCTGCGACTTTCTGATCACAAGCCCATCTTCTAACCTCAGCGCCACCACTTCCCCAAGAAATAAAAAAATATAATATTTATCCAATAACATAAGGGTTAATTGATGCTATTTTAGTACAACACACTTGCAAACAAATAGCTTTAGTGTTGACAGAAAAATACTTCATCTCGACAGTTCATTTTTGACTACAGCAGTAACCATTTCTTTTTATGAATAACTTTAAAATAGACCGTGCAGTGGCTCAGAATGTTATTACATCAGCAGATGATTAAAGCTGATAAACAATTAATTCCACCTTGCTTTGCCTCCGACTGTGAAGCTATTCAATAAATGTTAGAAATTTAGTCCATTTGTGTGTTCATATTTTAATTTAAAGAAAGTGCAGCGTGCATAGCTCTTGATGGTAAGCAACAATGGTCCTTTCATTCCAAACGCTGGCACAATGATGAAAGTCCTTGATGTTGATGAAGGCAGCAGACATGTCTTGGCAGTTTTGAGCCAGAGCAGCAATTGTTACTTTAGTCTCCTGAGGCTAGAAGGAAAAGTGCCAGCCATTTATTTTAAATGGTTTGGGGGGGGGGGGGGGGGATCTATAAGACAATTAGAGGCTGGATTTCCACTTCACTAGAAGCAGCGCTTGTGCATGTGTGTGTGCAAAGATGTTGTTACAGGTGGTGTAAAAACTGAAGGGTGGGGCAGAAAGGCAATTTACTCAACAATGGAATGACACAAATACGAACAAATACTCTGTTGTAACATTTACTGTTGGATTTTTACATTTTACTGTTGGATGTAACTGGGAACCTGTGTACATAATCTCGTTCCACCACATGTACCACATGAGATGCGAATGACAAATACATTTCTGACTCTCTAACATCGAATTCACAAAATGCATTTGTTTACGTAAAAACGGCATAAAAAGTAAAATGTTTAGAAAAAATAAAAAAAAGTTCAATTTATTATGAATTTGTGATATGACCAGTTAAATAATGTATATAATTATTTATGATAGATGTGCATGGGCAGCACGGTGGCACAACTGGTAGAGCTGCTGCCTCTCAGCGAGAAGGCTGCCGGTTCAAATCCCAGTCCGGGGCCTTTCTGGGTGGAGTTTGCATCTTCTCTCCGTGCATGTGTGGGTTTTCTCCGGGTGCTCCGGTTTCCTCCCACAGACCAAAAACATGCATGTTAGGCTGATTGGTAACTCTAAATTGTCCCTAGGTGTGAGTGAGAGAGTGAATGGTTGTTTGTCTCTATGTGTCCCTGTGATGGACTGGAGACCTGTCCAGGGTGTCCCCTGCCCCTGGCACATTGATTGCTGGACATGGGCACCAGCGACCCCCATGACCCAAAATGGAATAAGCGGGTAAAGATAATGGATGGATGGATGATGAGAAATGTTATATGGTAGGATTATTAGAGGAGATTCTTCTGACATTTGCATTCCAATACAACAAGGGAGATTCATAAAACTTATTTTGTTACTTGAAAAATAAACATGCTAAGCCTTTAAGGTGTTTTTTGGGGGGGTGGGGGGTCCAACAGTTGCAGATATCACATCACATTCTTTGAGTGATGTTGAGTTGTACAGGAGAAAAAAAAAAAAAGGTTTTGAATCAATCGAGCTTTTTAAATTAGTTTTTAAACATCCATTCATTATCTTTACCCGCTTCTTCCTTTTTTGGGGTCGCGGGGGTCAATGGTGCACATATCCAGCTATCACTGTTCGAGAGGAGGGGGACACCCTTGACAGGTCGTAAGTCCACGACAGGGACAAATAAAGACAAACGAGACAAACAGCCATTCACTCTCTCACTCACACCTAGGGACAATTTAGAGTTAATAATCAGCCTAACATGCATGTTTTTGGTCTGTGGGAGGATACCGGAGTACACAGAGAAAACCCACGCATGCACGGAGAGAACATGCAAACTCCACCCAGAAAGGTCCCGGGTCAGGATTTGAACCAGCGACCTTCTCACTGAGATGCAACAGCTCTACCAACTGATCCACCCATTAGGTTAATAAATAAGGTCGTCATGAAAAGTTAGGGTTGACGTGAAAGCTTCTTTCGTGATATAGTGCATAGATTTTACCTTTCGTCTATGAAATTTGTTTGCCTTTTTTTTATAAAACTGCAGATTGCAAATTGTTGACTTGCGTGGCCACAGCAATCCTTTTTGTTCCAGTTGGTTTTGTAAATCTGGCACAGATACGCATATCTGAGGTGAAAATGATTTACCCCCCCCAATAAACTTGTGTTTATCCAAGAGATTCAGTGATTTTGTACCGTCACAAACGTTTGATTACCACTATAAATATACCAGAATCACCAGAAAATGACAGGGTTTGATGCAAGAAAAGAAAAATAGTTGAAAGTTTAGGAATGTGATGGAAAGGGGTGGGGGGCAGTAGGGGTTGGCACTCCACCAGCTGAGCAAGAAGCATGAAACATCAGTTGAGTCAGACTATCCAAAGTCACATTCTGTATCACGCAGAGCGGAGGTATTAGAGCTGTGAGGCGGTGCTCGTTTCTCCTACTGAAATGCCACACGGCGCAGCGGCAACTTCACGGCGTTTTGTCTCACGAAACGAAAGCAGCTGCTTGGGAAACACCACAGAGTTACCTTATTGTTCTAGTGCCGGCCGGCATCTTCCAAATTGTCACTTGTTTTTTGTCACAGTGCGGGACATGGCAAGCGACAACGCACCTGTTTCATCTGAGAAACATGACGGGATCGGAGGCCAGGCATTCTGCAAATTATCCAAAGTCCCGGAATCAGAGGAGAAAAACTGGCAAGCCGAAAAGACTGCAATGCCACTCCAACTCCGGCTTCTGTGCACACGCGGGGGACTCGCTGAACTGCAAAGACAAACATGCTTAGTTTGTTGCACATTTGGAGCCAAACGTCGAGCTCAGTTTGCCCACGGTGCAACATGTCACCCAAAGCTTATGCTTATGACATGAAAACCCAACAAACCAAAAAGCAGAATCTGAAAACCCAACATTCGGTTGGTGCAATGAACGAACGGCTATTACCCTGAAAACACTGGAGTGGATAAACCTTCATCGTATGAACTGTCACTTGGTGGCACAAAGAATAATACCTGTAAGCAGGATCAACAGACTGTGTAAGAAAGGTACAAGACTGGAATAATCTATGGTACGAGGTAAAGGACCAAAACAGCAGGCAGGTGGGTAATTCCAAAAAAACACTAGAAACAACTAAACTGAAGTGAACGGGTATAGACGAAACAATCATGTAACATCATGAAGAAGCAGACTATGATAGACACAAATCTGGTTGAAAAATTATAAATACATAAATAAGCCAAAGGGGCCCGAGAGTGTAAATATCTGTGGTATAACTTTATGCTTTTATCACGGTTTGGTGTGCACCTTGACTTGTACACAGGTTGGAATGGGTTTGGTACAAAGACAGAAGACGGAACAATGAAATGCTTGTTTGCCAGATTTTGTCCTTAATTAAAATTAAAAAAGTGTTTGAAATTAAATTTACTTTAACTTAATGCAAAAAATAAAAAATAAGCATGCACATCTTGTAAATTGAAAAGCTAAATACATAACGTATCAGAAAGGTATTCTGAGAGCGATTCTTTCTTTGTTTGGTTGCAGCGTGTTTTATACATCTGCCATGGCAATTAGTGGTAATAGATTTTGACAATTATTAGTATTATTATTTTCAATCCGGTTGCTTATACAGGCAGCATGGTGGCTCAGTTGGTGGAGCTGTTGCCTTTCAGCAAGACGGTCGCCAAATTGAATTCTGGCCAGGGACAATTTTGAGTGGAGTTTGCATGTTTTCTCTGTGCATGTGTGGGTTTTCTCCAGGTACTCCAGTTTCCTCCCACAGACCAAAAACATGCATGTTAGGCTGATTGGTAACTCTAAATTGTCCTTAGGTGTGAGTGACAGAGTGAATGGTTGTTTGTCTCATTTGTCTCCATGTGGCCCTGTGATGGACTGCAGGTAAAGATCAGGGTTGAATGATTTTGGAAAATATTCTAATTGCAATTCTTTACCTCAATGTTGCAATTTAATATGCAGTTATTTTTCATCCCATACCATACCAGACCATTTTATTTATAGAGCACTTAAAACAGCGACAAGGCCAACCAAAGTGCTGTACAAACAGAAAAACAGGCAACACACAAAGCAACATACAAAATGAGGTAAATCAGAAATATAGACGTAAAAATGATGCGGATAATAAATATGACGACTAACCAGCGTGGAGCGTACAGGTTCAAAACACAGATCCTCTGGTGTTGAAAGCTACTGAATAGTAGTGAGTTTTTAAACGCGACTTGAAAACCGAGAGGGAGGGGGCCAGTCTGACAAGCAGAGGCAACTCGTTCCAAAGTCTTGGTCCTGCTACAGAGAGGGCCCTGTCCCCTCTGCGCTTAAGACGAGTTCCTGGAACTGTGAGGAGCAACTGGTCCGCTGACCTTTTCAATGTCTTCTTCTCATGTATTTTTCAACGAACACAAGCATTAATTCAGTCCGTTTCAGTTGCAATAAACTCCACTGTTTTCAGCTCCGCTGCAACTCCGTTTCTGAATTTCTTATGTATAGCTCCGGGATTGCAACTTGTTTAAATGTATGTGTGAGGGCGTTCTGTACCACTTATCCATTGCGTTGACCAAAGCCGTAAACCCAGGCTTGGTCACTGTATTAATGGGCGTCATGTTTTTCTCTATGAACTCCGTTACTGCTCAAGTTATTTCCGCGTGTCGTTTCGAATTATGTACATAAAGAGCAATAGCTTTGAACATTTCGGTCAGTGATCCCTGTCGGCTGGTTCTTTGCTTACTTGAAGCTGAAGCACTGGTCGTTGGCATTCTAGCCATGCAACTATCGTAAATGACTTTCTTTGTGGTGTTTTTTAAAGTGTTGATAAAGATTTGTGGTGTTACCTCGAGAGGTAGCAACAACAGCAAGGCAGATTCTGCACAATACATGTCGTTGTGCATCATTTTCTTTTTATAGCCAAAATAATTCCAAACGGACGTGCTGTCCCTCTTTGGTACCAAACTTTTAGATGCATCAACTTCTGTCAAGCCTCACACCATTGTACAACTGCTTAAAGCGCAATGTTGACTTCTCCCATTCCCTGCTTTGCTTTGCTCCACTCTTGCTCACTCACAAGTCGCGTAACCAGATCACATGACCAGTAAAAATTGCAGCCTTTTCGATGAGAAAATCTCGTTTTATCATATTGCGATATTATTGCAAATACAATTAATTGTTTGGCCCTAGTAAAGATTATAGATGGCTTGATGGTTACCTAACTCAAACGTAATGTCTGGACACTGATGGTTTGGCCTGAATTTTATTCAATTTTTAAATTGCAATTTTTTCAAAGCTAAGTTAGCTTAATTTGTACACAATTTCAATTTAATGTTGGAAAAGACCAATCTACATGATAGCTGTCAAAATACAGTGTTTTAAATACAGAAAGTACAGTTTTTTTTTCATTATTCCATCTTATATTACAGATCTTATTGTTCCATATTTTCCTAACAGAGCACTTCACTTTCAGACTGCAGGTTTACTTGTGGTTCCTAGAGTTTCCAAATGCAGAATGGGAGGCAGAGCTTTCAGTTATCAGGTTCCTCTCTTGTGGAACCAACTTCCAGTTTCTGTCTGGCTGACACATTGTCTACTTTTAAGATTAGGCTTGTTTTTCCTTTTGGATAAATCCTATAGTTAGGATTGGCTTGGGTTTCCTGAACTAGCCCTTAGTTATGCTGCTATAGGCTTAGACAGCTGGCGGACAAACTGACCACACTTTTCACGCTGCTACTGTCTTTACTTACTCTGCTCAACCTGTTTTGTATTTGTAATTTTTTTTTCTAACCTCGACATGTGTTTTTGTCTTTCAGGTACACCTACACCTATATCTGGACCTACCATTCTTTATGCATTTTTGTCTCTCCTTCCTGTCCTCTCAAGCCAGCCGGTAAAAGCAGATGGCCGCTCTTCCTGAGCCTGGTTCTGCTGGAAGTTTCTTCCTTTTAAAAGGGAGTTTTTCCTTTCCACTGTTGCCACTGTGCTTGCTCAGGATGGGAGACTGCGACAACGTGAAGATTCAACGAGTCTGCTGCTTCATTAGCTAGAGAACTTTACTAGTTGGCCTTTCTATGTATGTGAATGTTTCTGTACAGTCACGAGACAACATTGTTGTGAATTGGCACTATATAAATAAACTGAATTGAAATTATTTGTTTGTCAGAACAACTATCATTAGAAGTGTGCCCCAAAATATTTCAGTCTCAAAGGTCATCGAGTCCCTCTTTCACCCTACATCTTCATTACAAAAGTAGAACACCCATACACAAAATAGGAATATAGTTAAAGGAAATACACTACAAAAAAAGAAAACAACAGAAAGAGTACACGATTATATTAAGTGTCAATATGAAAATAAATGGAAACCAATGCAATTAAAGACTAAATACATTATTAAACTGTCCTCGTTATCCCCTTTGAAATCAGTGTTGCAAAGCAGTCGTCTTTGTATGGAAGGTGTGCAGGATGTGTTTATTTGTTGGCACCGTTTGTAGAAGGTTGGCCGGGTCGCTGCTCATACTGCTCAGCTTCAGCCCCGATCAATGGCATCAGCCGCTTCAGTGAGCAGATCCTCTCGTCGTACCGAAAGGCTCATCACAGACGGAAGTCTCGTGAACGTCGCAGTTCCTTGCCAAGTACAGCTCTCGTTACTTTACACTTACAGGAAATCTCTGCTCTTTATTTAACATGCATGAACTACAGTTCATGATGGCATAAGTGAAGGCTTGTACAGTAACTTGAATGTTCTGGTACAATAAAGTATTTCTCTCTCTATACACGTCACTGCATAGTTGTGCCGTTAAAAAGGCCAACTTGGTTTGTGCTGCCTGTATTATAAAGACAATTTTCACACATACTTTTTTTAGTATTTACAACATGTTGTACAAATATTTCATTGAGTACTTAACCATTGATTCTTCATACGGTACATTTCCACATTCAGATTGATACCTGGCATAATCATACAGACCTTGCTTATATTCATAATTTCTTTGGGCAACAGTATCTACCTGTAGAGTGGTAATATTGCATTGGTATATTCAAACAATGTAACTTTTGTGGTTTTCTCAAAATAAATTTGAAATCATTTTGAGTTTCTTGTAGTTCCTGAGGGATACGTTATGTAACTATTGATATAAAACCATCTTCAAAATAACTATGCTTTTCATTTGCACTTGCTTGACACAGACCTGTGATAATGGATGAATGAAATTGTGCCAATCTATCACGGTCGCAGGTGGATGGACCCAGAATGCAGACTGACTCAAGGAGCTTAAATTTATTTTAATAGCAAACTAACACCACTGATTTGGCAGCAAACCTACAGATCTCAGAAGAAAAACACATTGGAAGGACCGGGATTATGGCAAATGACCAGCAATGCAGAACTGGTGAATGGTCACACAGAGACTGAATAAATACCACAGGGGTAAAAGAAAAGTGGAGGCACCTGGCTGATTACCAAGTGGGTGCAGGTGTGAGTGCAAGACTGACTGAAGAAACACTGAGGAGGTAGACTGAGGGTGAAGGAGGAAAGGCACGGGGAAAAGGGAATACACAATAATCCCCAAAACAACCCCAACAATAAAGTAATAAAACAGTTTGGACAGGAACAAATCTGACAAATGAAATTACCGAACAGGTCACAGTGGACCAATGAAGCGGGGCGGGGAGGCCAGTAAAACAAGGAGGGTGTTGGGGGGGCGTTTTCTCCTCCCCTCCCAATTGTGCCCCCAGGAGGCACAACAATGTATTTGCAGCCACTTGAAATAAGTGTGAATTGTGCATTAAAAATGGCACGCCGTGCACAGTGGGATGGAGACAAGCTTGCGCTGGAAGAAGTTAAGGACATCGATCGATAACTTCCTGTTACGCGACTGTATTTTTATTTTATTTAACCAGCTGTGTCACAAACACTGTTCATAATAAAATATTTACTGTACAAATTTGTGTATGTTACCGGTGCATATATAATTAAAAGTGTACAAACTTTTTCTGTGTAAATATCTCGTGCTACAACGTGGACACCCACGGCTTATAGACAAAAGTGGCCTATATATGTACAATTTATTTTAGTTTTATTTTTTTTTAGTGGGCGTGGGTTATGTTCGGGTGCACTCAATAGTCCAGAACTTACGATATGTTTTTGGTCTGTGGAAGGAAACCGGAGTACAGTAGTCCCTCACTACTTTGTGGTTCTTTTATCGCGGACTCGCTCTATCACGGTTTTTCAAAATAAGATTGGACATGACACACAATTGGCTGATTGATGGATGAGCTGCACGATTGGCATGGGATTTTTATTTAAAATAAAATTTAAATGATTCATCACCTCCTGCACCTTTGTGCAGCCCTTACTGCTGCAGGATAAACTCCTTGCTGCAGCTGATCAGCTGTTCTCCATGGAGAGCAGTGAAGTGGGCGTGGCCAAGAGCGCTTGCAGGTGGCTGAAGGCAGCGGAGACAGGGAGCTGAAATCATGACATTCTGTGCTCTTTTAGTGCGTTCAGAGTTTAGAAACATTGTTTAGAATATTGCACGAGTGTGGGAAGTGTTTAAAACATGTGTGTGTAT
>NC_056520.1:5492883-5524931 GCF_014905685.2 Nematolebias whitei | reverse complement strand
ATATATATATATATATAAACTATTACTACCAGAATTTACGGTATGCTTTTGGTCTGTGGGACCCGTGATAAACGCGGGACTACTATATCCAGAGAAAACACGCATGCACGGAGATAACGTACAAACTCAACCCAGAGTGGCCCCCCCCAGCTGGGATCCGATCCGGCAACTTTTCGCAAGGAGGCGGCAGCTCTACCAACTGCGCCACCGTGCCACCCAGAAGAATTCAATACAATACAAAACAAGAATCCCAAGACACAGCAAGTAAAACTAAAACACTTGATCTCAAACGAATAACCAAGATACACAATAAGACAATAATTATTTGCTTACTGGTTGTTTTTAATTTTACACACTTCTTTTTTTTTCAGCTTCACTATAGTTTAAATTGCACAGTGTGATGTTTTAATCATTGTAATCAAATATATTTTACTCTAAACATTTCTGGTTTGCAGAAATAATAATCTTTATCCTCAACTTTCTATTAAAAAGATGTAAAAGTTTTTTTTTTTGCATTGACAGCTCCAAATTTAAATTCAACATTCTTGCATTTACATCCTTCAGATTTATTCCAGACCTATGATTACTCATATTTCCACTTGAAAGTGACGCATCCATTGCTGCTACCGACACGTTTCTTGCAGATTTTCTTTGCCAAGACGGGAGCATTTCATGGTTTTTCCTGAGTGACGGCACGCAGAGCGTCAAGTCAGAATCAATCAAATGCACACACGTTGCGTCGCAGCCAGAAAGTCGAAGAGTGGCTCAGTTTTCCCGCTGCCACAATGCCTTTACGGTTTGTTATCCTGATAAGCAAGGCCCGTTAGAGCAGCGGCATGTCAAAAAGAGTCATAAGAAAACCTGTAATCTGTAAGACAGAAACTAAAAATGTTATTGAGTCATGTTGTTTTGTAGGAAAGACAAAACAAAAGTCTGTACACACACGATAACCATATGTACTGAAAGCAACGCAAGAGAGCTTTAGGCTAAAGCACATTGTATCAAATGCTTACTGCCTGTAGCTCACTGTGCCATCTATTGAACGGATGGAAGAATATTGGGAATATGTAGGTTGGGGAAGAAAAGCTGCCAGAGGGCATACCTGTAAAGACGGAAAACAAAAGATCGGGGGCAGCACATGGAAGAACAAGTCATGCCCCAAGTCTTTTTAGAAATATTAACCCAACAAATTAATTCTTGTTTTATCCTCAATGTTTAGCCTGTTGGATGAATAGTTTGAAAGAATGTCAGTTCTCAGGCTGTAAATGTAAAGACTTGTTTTTCTGAGGTAAAATGGGAATTTGGAGTTAGAAAAAGGAGGAAGATTCATTCAACCTTTATTTAGACAGGTTAATCCCATTGAGCCTCGGGGACTCGTGTACAAGAGAGACCTGATTCCAACAAAGAGTGAGGACAACAGTAGACGACCATAAAAGGTGCAATACATTTGTAGATTTAGTTGTTTTAAAAGTAGAGATTTTGATTACGGTTCGGTCCTGAATACCTAATGATACCAGTTGTATGGCCCCGTCACTGAAGAATGTAAAGAGCAAATGTTTGTAGTTTTCCAGATCAGTGTTTTTTTTTTTTCTGGATTGGAATTAAATGGAGAATGCATGTGGTGCAAGATATTCAGGTGGGTAGAAGTAACACTGTACAAGAATAGAGGTACAGCAGGTTTATTTTTTACATTTTTTTGCTTGTCTGAGGTGGCGCAGAGTGACCGATCCTGGTGAGTGTAGAGAGCAATTTTGCTCTTCACCAGGCGCAGTGGCGACTCCGCGGGGTGGCCAACCCCATGGCCTTGTCCACGATAGATTAAGGTTCAGCCACTCCGCTGACCACCCAAATCATTTGAGGACACTATACTTAAAGCCATGGGTGCCTAATACATCAATCACAATCTACCGGTCAACTGCAAAGGTATTATGCATAGATCGCATGGCATGAAAAAATGATGTCAACCTATCATCCAACTGTGAAATCTGTCACTTGACTGACATACAGGGCAGCCAGTCTGAGGCCGCGTTTACACGACATGAAACGTTTGGCAGTTCATTTGCACGACAACAGCCCTCAAAGGTTCCTGAATCCAGGTCTCAGAGTGGAGATTTTCAGGGGAACCCCCCTCCCACGGAGGTATGAAATGCTCCAATTGTGAAGTTGCACATGTGCACTACAGGCGACTGCAGTCCAAAGCTTTTCTGCACTAACAACAGCTATAATAAACAGCAGACAGCAGAGTGCTTTTGTGCTACTTACCCCTTTTCAGCATGTAGGAGCAAAACTAATAAAATCCAGGGTCCAAAGAGACGATGGTGTATTCACCAGTTTGGCTGAGCCCGGCATGTTTTATTTACCCCTCCTCTTCTGTGCACATGTTCAACAAATACAACACACACCTCATCGTAGATTTTTTTTTTTACTCAGCACATATGACAGTTTAGGTCAAGATACTATTTTAAAGCAACAGTACTATACCGATAGTTTGTAATTTCGTATCTGGCAACCTGACTGACATGGAAACTACAGCGTTTACATGTAAACCCGCTCATTTTTTGTTTATTACCTCCAGTAAACATTGAAAAAACACCAACATTTCCAGATGTTGTTCTTGTGTAAATGGGGCCTTATAGTAATAATGTGTTATGTGTTGTCATCATTGTGGGTTAATAGGTCTCTCTTGTAAAGGAGTCCTCGAGGCTCAATGGGATTTACCTGTCTAAATAAAGGTTGAATGAGTGTTCCCATACAAATATGAAACTGGCTCTCTGCTTTTAACCCATCCACCACCAGGTGCAGCAGTGGGCAGCTATGTAAGCGCCCGTGAAGCAAATGAGGATGAGATGTCCTGCTCAGAGACACCACGAGGTGTGCAATGACTGGGGATTGAACCCAGAAGTTGGCTGCCCTGCTCTTACACCATCTCAGCCCATAGCAGGTAGATCCCTTTGACTTGGTCATTTTAAAAGTAGCTCCATGATGAAAAAGTTGGGGCACCATTGCTTTAAGCAATATAAAACCTAGAAAATACAGTTTCCCTAAATGCTAAAGGTGGCCGGTTTAAACGTATGCATGGTGGTAGCGATTTTGGATTATGACATGGCAACCCAATTTTCAATAGTGACCTTTCTTCAAGTTCAAGTAGGTTTTATTGTCATTTCGCCACATGTCATACATAAGGTGGAACAGAATTGTGTACACTTCCACCTAGATGCAGCGACATACCAATATGGAAGTTGGCACCTTACTTATTTGTCACGACATTATGCTCAACACGGACAAACTGATGATTAAAATTAGATTTTTAAAATCCAGTTAATGGTACTTCTTTTATCTTAAACGTATCTGGGCAGCTTTTTAAGGCCACAGGCAGTTTACAGGTATTGCCTCTCTGGTTAAGCAAAGAATAAAATAAAATGTCATCTTTGAATGCATGGTGACCAATCATATATTTACAAGTGCTGATACATCACACGTAAGATGCATTTTGTTTACTGCTGTGATGGCAGATGCCTTGTAAAAATGTCAGATATCACCCAGTCCCTTTACAAACGGCTCTAGATTGGTGCAGCACCAGATAAGTCTTTCAGCTCAATAACCTATTACTCGCAGGGTTTCTTGGAATTTTTCTTTATCATCTCACCGTTTCCTAAAACGTTACGCTTTCATCACATGCGGCAATTCGGCTGACTTCAAACACCCACCCATAAATGTAAGTATGTGTATTGATGTTCCTCAAAATAACCAATTTGATCTATATATATTTCCTTTTTTAAGGGTCATAAATATTGTAAATGAGCGGGGGAATCAATGCTGTTTCACTTTCCACTCACAGAAATAACATCTACTCTGGAAGCATATCTCTTTTGCCCCATTAAGTCCGACTTTTGCATTTGGTGTAAGTTCGCTCCCCCGTATGTTACGGTGAACTGATGCTAAGATTTGCCCGAAGAGAACGTGAAAATAAATTCTTCAAAGACGGATGTGTTGCGTCTCTTAGGAACTCAAGCAACTTGAGAAAACATGCATAAAAAATACACGCGACAGATGTATAGAGATAAAAGATACAACCAGGATCCAAGGAGTGAGTCATCACAGGTTGCACTTTCAAAATCTGTTGCGTGGAGTTGCAAGCAAATGCTATAAAGTCACACTGGGATTGTGCTTACATGAGCAGAAAAAACTCAGAGTAGTGGGTGGTGTAGTGACGAAGGAGAGACAGGGACAGAGGTGGATACAAATGGTCAGAGAAACGGTGAAAAGAAGACGTGTGCGGCACATGTCTCTTGGCAGCAGATCAAACATCGGAGGATTGTAATCCTTCATGGAGTAACAGTGAAGAAAAAAGCTGCAGATTCTCTTGACAGTAGAGGGAAGAAAAGGAAAACAAGGGGAGGGAAGGGGGCATTGGCGCAAAACAAGCCCTGCCAGAAACCAGAGCTTCAAGGCTCGTGCCTTAAGATGAGAAAACGGGGGGAGAAAAACAGAAATCTGACTCAATGCAGAGGGAATTATTTAAAAGATAATACACAGGGAGAAGGAGAAAGGAAACTGAAAGGGAGAAGAATGGGGGAAGGATAGTGGGGGGGGCTTGAAAAAGAGAGGGGGTTTTGAAGTTTTTTTGTTGATGAGTGAGATAAAATGGAAAACGAGGGTGTTGAAGACAAAGAATGTAGGGCAGCGAGCAGCTCTAACAGAGGCTAAGTTGCTCCCCTCCCTTGCTGCTTAATTAGCATGGCAGTGCCCTTAAAGAAAGCAATGAACCACTGCTTGCTTCTCTGGAGCTGAACACTCTCCAGCAGCTCAAGGCTTTGATTGTACTGGGCATCTCCCATGCGAGCTGCAACACACACCCTCACGCAGCAGCTCCCCCACCGGCTACAGCTGTAAATAACAATACTCATGAATATACAGTTGCAGTATGCACCTCTGGTCGCAACGGTGCTTCGTTAATGTGGGTTTTTTTCTTGGACGTTTGCCCATGGTTAACATTTCACAGCTAGTTGCTGCATTCCTTTGTTTAGAGACGGCTTCATGGATTGCTGCTTTCTAATGTTGGAGTTTTAGAAGGAACATAAACGCGCCATAAGGTTTTCTTGAGAAGCAATATGACACAAATTAGTATGATATGCTGATAAACTGGTCCAACCAGTACACTGTGTGTACTACGTTTGAACAGTTTTTGGCATCAACTCAAATGACGCATTTAAAACCTGACACTTTTATTGCCAATTGAGTTCCTTAAAAATGCCCATCTCTTTAGGTTTTTGTCATCCTGGAGTTGTGGTAGAGTGGACCCAAGCAGTCAGGCAATGGGCAGGTTTAGTAATAAAACTAGGAACTGGGTGAAACTCAGAATATACACCTTATTATTAGCCCCCATAACGCCTTGCATGACTTATGGTGCACAGACCAGAGCCTGCGTTTGTTTATGTGCATACAGTATGAACTAATGTAGTTCCTCCAAGCATTGTGAATTTAATTTAAACATGTAGGAACACCACCTGTCAGAGCTCAAACAGGACAATATAATCATACCGCTGCCTGCTGCAGATGAGGAATGAGGATGACCTGAAGAAGTGGTCGCAGATTACATACACGAGCAGATTTATCCTACTGCTATAAAAGTCGCATCAGTCCAAATATAACTAATAAAGTGGAAAAAAACAACAAAAATACGTTTCTTCACCATATAAGTCGCATCTATTATGTATCACCGCTGACACATCGCGTTTGTTACGCATCACCGCTGACCACCCGGAAACGTGGGCCGGTGTTGTGTCAAAAATCGATTGACTGCCAAATAGCGGCCGCGGGAGCGTGCACGGGAGGACTTTAACAATAATGTAACAAGATTAACACTTAAAAACAATTAACTGTTTGCATAACATTATAGTAAAGGTGCGTCTCAGTTGAACTTTTACTTAATGCACCTTGATGGTCAAATCAGCTGCATTTCGCCTGGGTGGCACGGCGAATTGCAGCTGATTTGACGTTTGCTCCAGGAGTTCTGGAGCGAGATGGAGCTGGCTTGCTATGGCATGCCAAGTTTCTCATTAAAAGCCACTTTTACCCATTGATGAGACACTTGGCTTGCAATATTGGTCGATGGCCCTCTAGTGGCTGAAAATGGTAGTGTTCAATGTTTCTATGTCAGAATGAACGGTCAGATCTCAGCCAAAAAATGGGTTATAAATATGGGGGAAAAAAACAAATACTTGCTTTGGTGTATAAGTTGCATGCATGCTAATTTATGCAAAAAAAAAACTGACTTATACAGCAAAATTTTGGTAGATACTTCATTGACTTAGTTGCTTCCGATGGTGAGCAACCTGAAAAGCTCTGAGGCGTATTAGTATCTACACAGTAATAAGGTTGTTCACGTTTTGTTAAAAGAGGTGGGACACAATCTTCATCCATCCATCCATTTTCTTCCGCTTATCCGGGGTCAGGTCATGGGGTAGCAGCTTAAGTAGGGAGGCCCAGACTTCCCTCTCCCCATCCACTTGAACCAGATCCTCTGGGGTAATCTCAAGACATTCCCAGGCCAGCCAAGAAACATAGTCCCTCCAGTTGGGAGACTCACAGGACTCTGGGCTTGGAGGCCACTGGGTGTCTGTGACGCCAGTCTTTCCTGTGTTGTCATTGTGTCTTGGGGGCGGATCTCTAGGTCCCCACACCCACTATTGAACATTTTTATGGAGAAACCTTATAGTGACAAGCATGCTCACCCAGGTGTTTAGATTCCGGTGTTTATCAGATTCACACTCAGTTGGATGTCAGTGGCCACTAAATACATCTTGTATTACCATGTACCTTATACTTTCTAATGATGTTATAATTATCATTATATATATGCATTAAAGTTGCACTCAGGTCCAAATAATCCAAACCGACCTGGCCCCAACCCGTAGTCATCTCCAAACCCCACCCGATCCTACAAATCAACAGTAATTACAGGGCCGAACTCGGACCCCCCAACATTTTTAATTAAGTTTGACTGCTTATACCACCGACTATTATTAACAGTTGGTGGATGCAAGCGGCTGAGGGGGCAGAAGATCAGAGCTGAAGAGCCGTCAAAGCGCATTAAATGCTCCCCCTGCTTCGGCCTGCATCCTGCTCTGACATGTCGGAGATTTAGTGATCTCACCTGTTTGGGTCTCGGCTGCGCGCGTCCGCTGACTGCAGCAGCTGAATGAGCGTCCATTTGGGCTGATGGATCACTGGCAGTAGTCCATCTGAAGTTTCATTGAAGTTCTTACCTCTTTCAACTGGCCAGTCAGCACATGGTGAAATGGCCATGGAAGGTGTTGTATGGCAGGCCATGTTTGCATATATTGGATTGTCAGCCGCACGCGTTCCTGATGCAATAAAAAGCCCGACACCGACCCGGCCAACACATTAAGCACATTATTATGGCCCGGTCCGAATCCGGGTTGGGCGGGGCCGGGCTCCGGGTTCTGGTTAGAAACGACAGCTCTAATATGCATCTTTTATTTGTTGCTGTGATTTCTCGGTTTTGTCTTTTCTCTTCTCGCAGGTCTAGAGGCAGACTTGACAGCACGGTGGTGCAACTGGTAGAGCTGCTGCCTCTCAGCAAGAAGGTTGCCAGATCAAATCCCGGTCCGGGGGCCTTTCTGAGTGGAGTTTGCATGTTCTCTCCGTGCATGCGTGGGTTTTCTCCGAGTACTCCGGTTTCCTCCCACAGACCAAAAACATGCATGTTAAGCTGATTGGTAACTCTAGGTTTGGTATTGGTCCATAGGTGAGAGTGAGAGAGTGAATGGTTGTTTGTCTCTATGTGTCCCTGTGATGGATTTGCGACCTGTCCAGGATGTACCCCGCCCCTCGCACAGTGATTACTGGACATGAGTACTGGCGACCCCCGTGACCCAAAATGGACGAAGCGGGTAAAAATAATGGATGAATGGATAGAGGCAGACTTCAATGATGTTGATTTGTGTTCTCTCTATACTTCTCTCTCTCTTCTACTCCCATCTCCTTCTTTCCCTTTAAACCCTTTTCCCACTTTTCTGCCTTTCTATTCTGTTTTTCATCCTTGTGTCCATTACATCTGAAACAATCCTGAAGCAAATTTGAATACAGTTTCATTTATATAGCAAGTGGATTCCACTTGTGAAAGTAAATCTGTTGGGCATCACATTGACATTCAGACAACAATTCTGAGTGCCACAATGCTGGACAGGACACGAGGAGCAAAAAACAAAAACAAAAGAGCATCTGTTAAACAAAATTTCTAATTGTAAAAATTCAAGCAACAAGATCATTAAATGTCAGCCACCCACCAAAGTTTTGAGACTTTTTTTTCCCTGTCCTGTCCGGCATTGTGCCACTTAGAATTATTGTCTGAGTGTCAAAGTGATGCCCAACAGATTTACTTTCACAAGCAGAGCATTATGGCTGGTCTTAATGCTCCACTTGATATATACATTAAATTTGATTAGAATTTGCTTTGGGCTTGTTTCAGATGTAATGGACATGGGGATGAAAAACAAAGAAGATAAAGCAGAAAAGTGAGAGAAGAGTTAAAAGGTAAAGAAGGAGATAGGAATAGAGGAGAGAGAGAGACCTGCGGAAAGAAAAAAAAAAAAGACAAACCTGAGAAACCACAACAACAAACAACTTATATAATGATACTTGTAACATCATTAGAAAGTATTTTATACAGTACATGATAATACAAGATATATTTAGTGGCCAACACAACCCAACTGAGTGTGTATCTGATAAACACCTGAATTTAAACACCTGTGTGAGCATGATGTCACTATAAGGTTTCCCCATAAAAATGTTCAATAGTGGATGTGGGGACCCACAGAGCCGTCCCCACAGGACACGATGGTAATACAGGGAAGACCGGAGCCACAGACACACAGCGGTCCCCAAGCCTGGAACTCCAGGAGTCCCCCAACAGGGACACCTGCACCCCCCAGAGAGAGAAGCAAAGGGAAGCCCCGGGCGACCCCCAGCAACCACAATGCAGAAACCCCAGGAGGCTGCAGTGACGAGTCCACAGGCCCCGCCGGCAACCCGCCCCTCCAGAGTAGATCCGGCCATGGACACCGAGCCCCGAGTCCCGAGGTCATACCACCCCCCAACAGAGGTCCGACAGAGCCAGGGCACCCAAGCCCCGGCAGGCAGCCACCAGGGAGGGCCGGCACACACCCCACCACCCAGCCCCAGTTGCTGAGAGCTGCAGTTTTGAGACATTTTAAGAAAACCATTACAAATGTCATGTACCAACCTAAATTATGCATTAATTTATTTATAATAGTTACCAAACCACTGAAATAGCTTAAGCACTTTTAAAACCATTTGGAATTTGGACTTAAATGTGTATTCATTGAGATAACAGAGGCATCTGTTTGAATAAAATTGTGCAACTTTATGTGCTAATCAGAAGTTTTTGGGATTAGCAACATATTTGACATTTGAGGATGGTGGTTCTGTTACTAGCAAATGAATATAGTTCATATTGGAGTGCATTAAAAAATATCTATTTAGGGTCAAAAGGTTATTTTGCACATTAACATATTTATCTTGAATTCCTTAGACATTTTTAAAAGACGGTGTTTTCAGAAATGAGTTATTCTTCTGAGATAAATTACAGTCTTGTACGTTAACTAAAGAGTTAAACAAGGAACCGGTTGAGTCAGAGGGGAGGGGATGGAAGAAGATGGCACAGGGGAAGCTGTGTGGGCAATACACGTGCTTTACCGAGTGTGTGCGTTCCTCTGGCAACGACAACGGTACGTGTGTCTGCAGAAAGTGTTTACTTTAATCGTGAAAGTAACACCAGTGATAAAAAAAGACAAAAAAATGTATTTTGAGCTAACAGCATTTAATACAATCAAATAAAATCATGGTGAGGTAACTAACTAAACAGCCTGGATGGCTTGTGCTATTTTTAGCTACACTTGCCACTGACATATTTAAATGCCACAGTTGTACACACGTGTAAACTCTTCCAGCGGGACCAGATAGATGTGTTTAAATGATATACTGTATGTGACATTTCCCCAAGGAGCCTGCTCTTAAAAGAGCAATCCATTTTTTTTTTTTTTTAGTCACAAACCACTGAGACCAAACACAATGAAAAGCACTCACTCATTGTCTTTCACCTTAATTAAGCCATCCATCACCGGCTGACTGATGTGAGGGAAAGTCCAGGGCAAAGGCATGAGAAGGCAGCGGGATTAAACTCTCACCATGCACTCCAATATGGGCACCATTAAAAAAAACAAACATAGCAGATATGTTCTATTTTCAGATACGTTTCTTGGGAGTATTTGTTGACGATAAACTGGAAAGGAAGGAGAGAAATTAAGCAGGATTTGATTGCCACGGTACATGATTGTGGCATGCCTTGTTTGCAGCACCCTCTTTATTTTCCCTGTCAATCATCTGCTTTAGAAGCTGTTTATTTGTATGCATTTGGCCTCCCGTCGTAAATAAACACTTGGGTATATTTAGTTGAATATACTGCAACACTGTCAAAAACACATATACAAAGATTTAAAGCTTACATGTCCATGTGAAAACAAAACCTATGGTTATATTTATCCTGTCAAGGTTGAAGCATGGTATCCACTAACATGTCACCTGCCACTCATGGCTCAATCATTGCTTCATTGATTTGGTGAAAAAATACATCAAGTTTATTGAAAATGTGCTAAGTATTCAGGTCACCCACAAGACATTGATGTCAGATGATCCAAAATCTCCAAAGTTTAACATCTCTGGAATAAATACAAAACATGGCCTTATCACAATTAAAAAGAACATATGAAAAAAAGTGTTTCCACCACTCATTGTCATGCAAACAGAGTACTGTAATTTTCGGACTATTGAGTGCACCTGAATATAAGCCACACCCATTAAATTTAAAATGATAAAAAGGACATATATATATATATATATATATATAGGCTATACTTGTCTATAAGTCGCAGCTGTCCAGGTTGTAACATGAAACCAAGTTTCATTGGTCCACTGTGACCTGTTCATTGGTCAGAATTAGTTTTAACCTTTTTTTATACAGGTAGTCTCAATGAGTCACGAGGACCCACCCCCCAAGAAAGACGTGTATTGGGCAGCTATGTGAGCATCCAGATGTGACGAGGCTAAATGTTTTGGCAGCATGAAGCTCGTTAGTCCATCAACAAAAAAATAAATCTATAAATTAACTGCAACATTGTAAAAGCCATGGTTTTTAGAGTGTGAAAAATGTAGCGGCTTATAGTCCGGAGATTACGGTACTTGTTGAGGAAGAAAAACTATTGTTTTTAATCACTCTGCAATAAAAGGAGGGCAATCACGTAATTGTGTTTTCCAGTTCATTGCCATAGAAGCTTATAAAAAATTTTAAAAAAAAGCATTTTATCGAAATTCTCAGAAAACCATCATTGGATGTACAAACTGTTTTACGCTTGAAGTCAACCAGAAACAAGATGTCCGCCACAGCTAACTAGATTTAGCAAACAAAATATTGGCTATAACTCAGTCACTTTTACAATTATTAGCCTACAGTTGATTTGTAGGAGCTGAGATGTTGGTTTAAAACATTGAAAACAACTTGTGGAGTCAACTTTGTCAAATTTAAACTATTACCTTCCAACCATTTCTCAGACATTAATCATCAGATTTATATCAATGTGATTCACTTTTAGAGTAATCTTGAATTAAGAAGTCTGCTAAAACTAACCACCCTTATCAAATACAAAAATCGCTTTAACTCTTCCAGTTCGACAGATAATATACTAAACCCATCCACAAAACCTAAAATCGAGACATCGATTGTCTTGGCGGATCTCATAAATAATATTAATGCTGCTAAAATGTGGTTTCTGAGAAGGATTCTAGGTATTTTATATTTGGATCACATCACAAACACCAAGGTTCTTAGAAGAAACCATGTAAAATGGAAACTTGTGTTAGTGATCACAAAAAGGTAATTTTGGATACTTGGCCACATCGTTTGAAAGGGGTCAAAATTTAAGGAAGACAACAAGCAAAAATTTTAAACAGAATGAGAATTATGTGCAATGCAAACTAACAGTGGAATTTTAAACTGGACGAAAAATCATTGCCATTGGTAGCTCATGACGATCTCAATGGGATTAACGTGTATAAATAAAGCTTGAATGACCACCAAGCATGTAGACACACTCATGGCACCTCATTCAACCTTTGTCTCAATGAGCCACGAGGACTCATTTACAAGAGAGACCTAGCAAGCAAGCAAGCTAAGATTGGGTGCGGTAGTGGCCGAGTCATCCTCAACACATATTCTGAGCATTGACCTCACAAGAGCTTGGTTTAAAAGTTAGTCATCCAAGGCTAAATTACAGTACAAGCCCAATAAGTGATTCAAGTCTAATGCTAAAATGCTAGTGTTTACCAGATCTAACTGAATGATATTGTAGAAAACTCTCCTCCTCCACCATAACCCTCAGCACTGGCTCTCCTCAGGGATGTGTGTTGAGCCCCCTTCTGTTTACTCTGCTCACATATGATTGTGCAGCTACCCATCCAGGCTGTCACATTGTAAAGTTTGCAGATGATACAGCGGTGGTGGGATGCATCACAAACAATGATGAGTCCAGCTACAGGCAAGAGGTGGAACACCTGGAGAGCTGGTGCAGAGAGAATAACCTTCACATCAATGTGAAGAAGACAAAGGAGATGATTGTGGACTTCAGAAGGAACAAAAACACCTACACCCCCCTGAACATAAGAGGATCTGCGGTGGAAGTGGTCTCCAGCTACAAGTACTTGGGTGTACACATGAATGACAACCTCAGCTGGAGCAACAACACCACCAGCCTGATCAAGAAAGCTCATCAGAGACTCTACTTCCTCAGACGGCTGAGGCGAGCTGGTCTGGGAAGCTCAGTCCTCACCTCCTTCTACAGGTGTGCAGTGGAGAGCATCCTGTGCTCGAGCATCAATGTGTGGCATGGAGGCTGCACAGCTGCAGAAAGAAAAGCTTTGCAGAGAGTGGTGAAGGCTGCACAGAAATCTGTTGGAATCAGTCTCCCCACCATCACAGACATCTACACCTCCAGATGCAGGAAGAGGGCCACCTGCATCATGAAGGACCCCACCCACCCAGCACACACACTTTTTGCCCCACTCCCCTCAGGAAGGAGGTTAAGGAGCATTAAGTGTAGAACCACTAGACTGAGGAACAGCTTCTACCCTGAGGCTGTTAGACTCATGAATCTCTAACTAGAATAATCACTGTGAAAAACCATATCATGTTGCTGCTGATCTGTTTCATGTTGCTGCTGATCTGTTTCAATGTTGATGTGTTCATGCGTGCACATCTGCTCACAGACTCATGTTCATGTTTGTGCTGATGTTCAATGTTTTATGTTATGAGTGCTTAGTGTATATTTAGTTGATGTTTTTCTTAGTTCATATCTTAGATGTTATTACTGTTTTTCTTATACATTTTATTGTTGGATGTAACTGGGACCCTGTGTACATAATTTCGCTCCACCACATGTACCACATGAGGTGCGAATGACAATAAAGAAACTCTGACTCTGAAAATAAATTGTATGGTTGCGGCAGGTCTATTCTTTGAGAATGCATTTGTCTTTTCCAGGAAACCATCAATAAAATGTCTTCCTGTATTAACAGGTTCCATCAATGCTGCCCTTATAAATGATAAAGATTCTTCATATTATGTTGATTAAATGCATTTAAAATGGGTGAGCATAAAATTAGGAGACAGTTGTGACTAAAGAACGAACTAGGTGAAAGGATAACAATTAGGCTTTTAGTTGTAAACAGAAAACCCCTTTATGAACAAGCGATATGCCGATGCCCCCTGTTGCTCAGGGATTTGAATAGTGTATATTTGTAGTTTTTGAGTAGATTTATTCAGGACTGGAATTAAACAGTAAATAAAAGTAAACCTAAATGTTTTAGTGCAAGATATTAAGGTGGGTGGGAGTTGCACTGTGTATAAGAACAGAGGTATTTTTTTGTTTGTTTATTTGTTGCTTTTGCAGGCAAGTCAGAGCAATGGATCTTAGTGAGGGGAGGGGAGGGAGCAGGTTAATCAAATAGCAGGTGTAATGACAAAGCCAGGGGTGGTCAATGGAGGATGGATCAATTTTAGCCACCCCAAGCATTTGTGGAAACTACTGTATAGTCTTAAACAATATAAGAACTAGAAAGCATAGTTTCTTTAAATTATCAGGGTGACTGGTGGCTCTATATCTATCTATCTATCCATCCATCCATCCATCCATCCATCCATATGTATATAGATACAGTATATACAGTATATATGTATATGTCAATACCACACATACCCCATGCATGTGTGTATGTATGTATGGTGGCCATATTGGCTTTTAAAGTGGCATTCTAAATTTTTGATAGAGACCTTTTCTTACAACTAGATGCAGATACACACCAAAATGAAGTTGGCACATTGTGTTTCTTTTTTTTTTTTTTCTAAGTTTTCAGGTTCGCAAGGTGCACATACAGTCATTCCACAAATTACGACTTTGACCTGGTATTGATTTGGTGTGTAGTTATGCTCAAAACATGGCCAGACATTTATATTGGTAGCCATTTTGGATTTTGACAAGGCAACCCTATTTTCCATACAAACCTGTCTTACTCCTAGATGTAGCCACACATGAAAATAAAAGTCAGTGCCATTCTTATTTTTTCCCCAAGTAATCTTGCTTACAACAACATGCACAGAAAGATGGAGAGATGGTACTTGCAATTCCCCATCATCGCTCTGCAAATGGGGACACAAAAGGACCATGGTAACAATTTGTTATTTCTTCTTATCTTAAATCCTCCTTCCATCCATTATCTTTCACCCGCTTCTTACTTCTTTAGGTTGCGCAGGTCACTGGTGGCCATATCCAGCTGTCACTGAGCGAGAGGCGGGGTACAACCTGGACACACCACAAGTCCATCTCATGGACACAGAGAGACAAACGAGACAAACAGCCATTCACTCTCTCACTCTCACCTAGGGACAATTTAGAGTTACCAATCAGTCTAACACGCATGTTTTTGGTCTGCGGGAGGAATTCCAAGTACCCCTGAGAAAACCCATGCATGCACAGAGAACATACAAACTCCACCCAGAAATTCCCTGGCCGGGAGTTCATCCGGTGACCTTCTGGCTGAGAGGCAGCAGCTCTACCAACTGCACCATTGTGACGCCCCTCATCTTCAACCATCCTAACTAAAACAACAACTCATTTTTGCAGCTATGTTGAACCTTCTACTATACATTGGATCCTTAATTTCCCTTTAGAGTTGTTCTTTATTGGAGTGCAGCGCTAAACAGCCTTCAAGCAATATGCACACCTATGAATGCATTAACCTGAGCAAACGTTCACTGGCCACCAGAGTGAGATTATGTCACCCGACCCTTTTTCTTTTGCAGCTCAGCACTTATGAAATGATGTGGAACCACAAATCCATCTACTCACTGATCCGCAGACAATATGTGAGGGAGGGAGAATCGGCAGGGGGAGGGTAGAAGTTGTAGCAGGTAGATGTAAAGGGTAAAGGTCACTTGTTCATCAATTTGTTATCTTGTAAGCAACATCACTGGAGGGTGGTGATGCACATACTCTGGCAAGTAGGTATTCCCACCGTCAAGTGAATGAAGTCAACGAGGAGGTACCTGCTTTTTTAAAAACTATTTTTAACGTAAATGTTCCATTGTATATGCCATGAATAAAGCCAATTCTGATTTTACGTTTCTTATAATACATCACAAAATAGTCAAATTAAGATATTTTAGGGTACATTTAATTTTATTTTGTATGCCTGTATAGAGGGGAGCCCGTTAGATCAGTTGCTAGAACTGCCGCCTCTCAGCGACAAAGCTGCTGGATCGATTCCTGGCCGGGGGGGGGGGGGGGGGGGTCATGCTCCCCGGGAGCTTTCAATAGCTGCCCACTGCACCACCTGGTGGTGGATGGGTTAAATGCAGAGATCCAATTTTGCCAATGTATGGGAACATACAATGATGAAAATACATAGCACATTACTATTATTATTATTATTATTATTATTATTATTATGGATGGGGTTTTCATGTCGTCTCCATGCATGCATGGATTTTCTTCGGGTACTCCAATTTCCTCCCACAAAGCAAAAAACAGTTAAACTGATTGGCAACTCTAAATTGTCCTTAGGTGTGAGTGAAAGAGTGAATGGTTGTCTCGTTCATCTCTGTGTCCCTGTGATGGACTTGCGACGTGTCCAGTGTGTCCCCCACCTCTCGCACATTAACTGCTGGACATGGGCACCAGTGGGCACCAGTGGGCACCAGCGGGCACCAGTGGGCACCAGTGACCCCCGTGACCCAAAAAGGAAGAAGTGGGTAAAGATAATGTATGGATGGGTGGATGGTTGTATAGGCCCCCTGGGGGGGCTGCCAGGGGGGGCACTAGGGGGGCCTCAGAAAGCTGGAGAGAAGAAGATAAAAAAAGCAAAAATAAAAATTAGCAATAATAATGATAATAATAATAATAATAATTGCACACTAAGGCAATCTGTATCTGTCATGTCCAGATAAAAATGCTTGAGAGAAAGGTTAGATTTCTTTTGTTCTGTTCCTCTGGTCAGCAGTTTGTTAAAAAGTTCTTGTTTTTTCAGTGGGAATATAATGCAGTGTTTAAACATGTTAGTTAACATTTTTATGCTCAGCAGCTGTGATAATTAATTGAATATAGTCAATAAAAGTTAAGTTATTCTAAAAGTTTATGTTTTACATATTTTGTAGCATTATTTGTGGGTTTGCGAGGGGGGGCTCAGCAAGAAGCTAATGCTGTTTGGGGGGGAATGGCATGGAAAAGTTTGGGAACCCCTGATTTAAATCAAAGGGGTTACTCAACTCATTTGCATTTTGATTGTTTAATGGTCAAACATCTCATTTCAAAAGCAGTTATAGTGACCACAGGACAGCACTACACTTTCTGTACACGTACTTTTCCCAAATATAATTCTTGGCATCCAGTTGAATACTACAATTTTTATGTAATAATATTGCCCTGGATTGTATATTCCCAATGACTTTGAAGACAAACCTTTAAAACACAAGAACTGTTGCACAATTTACCCTCTAGTAAGACTTAATGTTAGATGCACTCAAAATTTCAAAGTGCTTGGTAATTGCAACTGAAATTTCACACTGTGTTAAACAAAAGGTAAGTCTCAAACATGGGACATAAGGAGATTTTCATGTTCCTAGTGTTTTTTTCCGGAAGCCTTCATCAAGTGTCTTATCATTTAGTAGAAACACTCAAATCAGGTTAATGGTGTTCTTAAGACTTCCTTCCTTTCAGTCTTTTTACCATTTCCAGTGTTAGGCTCTCTTGAACTACCTCTTGTTTTGATCACTATTCACCTTGCTTTTAAGTATGTCTGAATATGCTACCAGTATAAAAGTGCTACACCCAAGAGTACCTCCTGAACACAGATGTATCAAACTCCTTAAGGATTTGCATAATATTACAAAGTCAGTTGTTACAGGATTGCGTTTGACAATGGAGGCCATTAGACCAGTGTTTCTGGGAAGGTATTTAATAATCTGGCAACGGTTATCTCTGCTGGATACATAATCAAAGGAGTGAATGAGTGAACCTGTTCATTGTCTTCAACAAAGCTGGGGTCAAGGCTTCATGAGAAGCTATTTTTGAAATTGTGTAGGGCTAATGGGGAAGATTATTGTTCCAAAATGTATGAAAGGATCATACAATAGAGCAAGCACATTAATGTAAGCAAAACCAAGACAATCATTGGCAATGGAGGAAAAAAATGTCACAGTGGCAATGCTTTGACTATTCCTTCCTCCTAAAAATTTAAATTAAATGTCAGGACTCAGAAGTCCTGCATTTGTGCTAGTGCATTTTCCCTGGCATGGCTGTGTTTGTAAAGCAACATTTTCAAGTGAGTCCCCATGCCATTTTTATGATCATGCTTCACTTGGTTTGGGTGTAGAAATGAAGTTTGAATCGTCTGTTTTGCCTGTAGCAAGTTGCCTCAACATGCTTTTAGAGTGAAATTGCGCATTAAAAAAAGAGGTGAAATGCAATCCCCAGACATATTCTCAGAGGTAACATTGCCTGGAGAAAGAGGGGTCGCTGTATCGAGTCCTTTGACATTGCTGTCACATTGAATGAGAATCTCAGTTAAATGACTTGGATTCTGTGATTCTAGCTGTGTAGTCTGGTGCTATCCAGGTGTTGTAGGCAATGAGCACTGAGCTGAGTGATGGCCAGTGTGATTAAATGTGACTCAGTCATATCTGCATTGTTAATGGAATGATAGAAATACTACATTCTTGTGAACATTACGTTGCGTTGTCCTTATTTGACAAAAAATAAATAAAAAGACAGAACATCTATGGTATCCTTGGAAACCATTTCCTTTACAATTGCAAATCCATTCAGAGCCCTTGCATTTTAATATATTTTTAATTATAGCTGATTCATGAAACATTATGCAGAAGGAAATGCAGAATTCATACAAATAACTGGACACGGTGAACAAATTAAGCATGAACTTAACTGATGCCGTTCTACACAAGAAGTTTGAAGATCTTGTGAGGGTCATTTGCTACATAAGGTTGTTCAATGACCTTTTTTTTTGTTTGTTTCAGCCAAATGTCACTTAAAGACTACCAATTTTAAAACACAATTAAGGAAAAGGGAATGGGGTCAAGGCAGCACAGTGGCGCAACTGGTAGAGCTGCTGCCTCTCAGCGAGCAGGTCCTTGGTTCAAACCCCGGTCCAGGGGCCTTTCTGGGTGGAGTTTGCATGTACTCTCCGTGCATGCGTGGGTTTTCTCTGGGTACTCCGGTTTCCTCCCACAGTCCAAAAACATGCATGTTAGGCTGATTGGTAACTCTAAATTGTCCCTAGGTGTGAGTGAGAGAGTGAATGGTTGTTTGTCTTGTTTGTCTCTATGTGGCCCTGTGATGGACTTGCGACCTGTCCAGGGTGTACCCCGCCCCTCGCACAGTGATTGCTGGACATGGGCACCAGCGACCCCCGTGACCTAAAATGGAATAAGCGGGTAAAGAAAATGGATGGATGGATGGATGGAATGGGGTCAAAAAGAGGAAAGATTCCCCAAGTTGTTCAACAGTTTCTTATTGCTGTTTGAAGATACTAGTCTGATGCTACATCAGCTGACAGTTTTGTAGCACCCAAAGTCTATGACTGAAAGGAAGACAGCCAAGTGGCATTGTAGGTTAGGCAGATGTCATTAACAAAGAAAGATGATATGCCTTATATAGTAAGGAATGTTTGGTTTATGTGAAATTATTTGAGAGCTTTGGAAACTGACAAGTTGTCTGTCCATTTATGCACTATACGCATCAAGATTTCATGATGGAATGGAGCCAAAACCAGAGTGCAAACAGAGGCGAAAAACTTGAAGGTAATAATAAGGTAATAATAAGGAAAACAATTTGTCCAAAGGCTGATGTGGCAGCAGAACTTACAGGAAGAAATAGGAGCAGGATGACACATGGGAACTCGGGCTTGAGTGAACAGTCCACGGACAACCAGAGAACACAAAGACACTGAATTTATGGAGACACTAACGAACAAATAATGACAAACACCTGGGGAAAAGACAATTATAAACAGGTGGGAGCAGCAGGCGCTGGAGCAAACCACAAGGGGGAACGACACTAGAGAGCACAAATCATCTAAATGCGTCGCCCATTTCCAGTCGTCTGAGGGTGGGCTTTACCTTGGGCAGGTCACCAATGCATCACAGTTGAGGAGTGTTGATCTAAGGAAATTTGAATAGTCACTAAAATTACCCTGTGAGACTTTGAAAAAATATCTGTTTTGTAACATCAATGTTGGTGATAATAAGGACAAACACTGAATGACTGTTCATAAGTCATGTGGAAAAAAGACGCTAATATCTTCCCCCCCTGCATTGATTTTTGAAACCAACGGATCAGTTCAGTTTATGTCGTTAAATCAACGGGAAAAGTCGTCTTAGAGCATCTCACAGAGAGAGTAAACAATTCCAAATCTGATGCAGTTAAATACAGTTCAGTTCTACTCATCACAGTCCAATGATGTCAGTCCAGTCATGTTCCGATTCATATCCAATTTTATACTTTGTTTACAAAACAGTTGTCAATGATGCCACTGAAGTGAAACTGGGCTTGAAAAGAAATGTTGATTTATATTTAGAGCTTTAGGAAGGACTTCCTCACAGGAGGCAAAACCTCCAGTTATTTTTGGTGACATTGTTAAATTGGGTTCTAGATGACGTTTTTGATATTGTGCAGTGCTGTTTCCAAGACTGCAAGAGGCATCAATACGTTTTTACAGGCAGTTCAACAGTTATAAACTTTATCTTAGTGGATGATTTGTTAACTACTCATTAGTTACTTCAAGGGATTGTTAAGATCTTTTGAAATGGGGTTTTGTGAAAAACATTTAGCTACGTAGTATACACAAGTAGTATAGCACTCTTTGGACAATCTCAGTTTGAAGGAAAAGAGTTCAATACTGACTGTGATTATTCTGCAGAAGCATTATCTATCCATCCATTACCTTTAACTTGCTTCTTCCTTTCTGGGTTGTGAGGGTCACGGGTTCTCATGTCCAGCAATCACTGTGTGGAGAGGTGGGGGACATCCTGGACAGGTCTCTAGTCCATCACAGGGACGCATAGAAACAAACGAGACAAACAACCATTCACTCTCTCACTCACATCTAGGGACAATTTAGAGTTACCAATCAGCCTAACATACATGTTTTTTGTCTGTGGGAGGAAACGGAGTACCCAGAGAAATTGTGCGCACGCATGGAGATAACATGCAAACTCCACCCAGAAAGGCGCCCCGGCCGTGACTCGTTCTGAGAGGCAACAGCTCTATCATCTGCGCTACCATGGTACCCTCAGAAGCCTCATGATAGTCCTAAAGTAATTGCCTCAGGCTGCATTGGAAGTGCTAAGCCAAGCTACACTGAAACTCTATAAACTACGGTGGCCGTGAGGTGTCAATGAAGATTTGACAAAACAGAATTACATTTCAAAAAAGCAACAAAAGCCCAACATTTGAAAAAACAAACAAAAAAAGAATTACATTTGAAAAAACTGAATTACATGAAGCCAAAGCAGAAGTTGCCAAAGCATATGTGGCCGAAGCGGAAGTGGCCAGAATCACATTTGAATAAGCGGAATTGCATCTGAAAAAAGAAAAGAAAAAAAGAATGACTTTAAGCCATTTTATGTTGTTAATAAAGTAAAAAAAAAAAAACACTTGCACACAAAAAAACCCAACATAAAACAAAAAACCTCACCACTTCTGGTTTTACTTAATGTAATCCGTTTTATTCAAAGGTGATTCCAGCCACTTCTGCTTTGGTCACTTCCACTTTGGCCACTTCCACTTTGGCTTCATGTAATTCCGTTTATTCAAATGTAATTCCATTTTTTTTTTTTTTCCAAATGTGATTCCAGCCACTTCCTCTTTGATCATTTCCACTGTGGCTTAATTTAATTCAGTTTTTCAAAATGTAATTCCGTTTCATTCAAATGTGATTCTGTCCACGTCCGCTTTGGCCACTTCCACTTTGGCTTAATGTAATTGTGTTTTTTCAAATGTTCATTTACACCTCACGGCCACCATCGTAAACTACTAAAATCAAGTTTTTTGGGATTGGAGTTGATTTAAGAAACCAGCTATATACCGTACATTGGTTTTGGCTTAGCCAAGCAAACTAGTTGTTAGTTTCTAAATCCATTCAGAAATAAACCATTTCTCCGAACTGAGCTTATTTTAAAAAAACATCTAAAAGAGGTAAGTAAGATACTGTCAATAATATTTCACTAAATCTCCTTCTTAAAAGACATAATTTAGTTTAAAAAAATGTTAGTTTTTTTAGTAATAATGAGCAGTCAATTGGACATTATATTGTTTTGTAAATACAGCAATAACTATGTTAAAAGCTGCTCATAATAAATTAGTAAAATATAATTTTAGCTTCTCAGAGGAGTTGACAAGCGAGAGCGCGAGCCCCGGAGGAGAGGGCGGGCCCCAGAGGAGAGGGCGGGCCCCAGAGGCCATCTTAGCACCAGCAATCTGGTGTTTTCCACTATGGAGTACGCTGCTTGTGGGAATCACTTTTGCTTGGTGGCTCCTTGGATTGAGGAAGTCCTTTGGATGAAGGATGCAAAGTCTCTGCAAAAAAAAACAACAACAAAAAAAAAAACGTCTAGATGACCTGACTGAACATTGTTGGATTTTATATCTGGACTATTGAGCATAAACTTTGGTATTGTTTAAGCATAATTATATTGTATTGTCTGCCAACTGGAAAAAGTCCATGATTTCAATAATTGTGTTACGATTCACAAAGTTAGTACAAATATAGCGCCTCTTGCCTCAAATTTGTCCTCAAGTCATGTAAACACTGTCGTTTTCTTATATAATTTCAGTTTATGTACTGGAATCATTGGATTAAAAAGAAAGCCCTTGAGTGAAAAAAAGAAGAGCAATCCACCAAAGAAAGGGTCTATTTATTCATTAAAACCAATATCTCTCCTAAATAAACTGCCTCAATAATTCAGGAAGTTCCACATAAAGAGGATGGAGTGTATATGATTTGGATCTTGCACAACATGCTCTTAGGATGTGGCGGCAGCTGTCTTAATGAGTTTGTGGCTTATCATTGCTCACAAGAGAAAGCAAATCAATCACTACTCGTGCATAGTGATGGGGATGTGGGAGGAGGCGAAGAGCGGGAGACAGAGAGAAGTAGAGATGTGAAACGGGAGAAAGCTTGTCAGTCCTCGGGTGTTGTTTACCATTACAGCCCTCTGCCAAGGATTTTCCTAAGGGACACTTGTTTTAATAAAACTGGGCCCATATTAAATTCTAATCCATTAGTGTGGCTGGCGAGCTCTGACAATGCTTTATCAAACCACTGGAATAAATGAATGCTTCTTCATTATCACGGCTGGGCTGTTTCAGTGATTGTAGTCCGGTACTTCCTCATGCCAGGGTTATGTTCAAAATTACAATTAGCCTTTTTCTGTTAAGGGGCATTTTAACCATGTGTCTATATAGGTGATTTATTCATCTCTTTTTTTTTTTAATAGTTCTTTCAAATGCCACCAATGTACAAAAATCATTTTTAGGGAGGTATAGAAATAAAAGAATAAGTCCGTTTCAGATGTAAATGTACATCGTCAAATTCAGACTAGTTAAGAGTGACACAAAGGGCGGCACAGTGGAGCAGTTGGTACAGTTGTTGCCTTTCCCTAAAAAGTTTTTTTTTTCACCCACTGGCTCGCTAACGAGGCACACGCATTTCTTCCCGCTCCCCGTTTTCCTCCTGCTTTTTTGCTCTCTGTGTATCGGAGCAGCTCCTATTTTTATTTATTTATTTTTTTTAACACATCTTCCAAAAGGAAAACTACTGTTTTGGATCTGATCAACTGGACTTTCTACGAAATCTTTTCAACAAAGCGACAGGGTCCTGGAGAACCCTCATCTGCTCGTACGAGACACATACAGCTGGATATATCTCTGTGGGTGATGTGTCTACCTTTGCTATCGAATGAGGATGTCGGAATTGCATATAATTAGATTTATGATAACAGGTTTCCTGTTTGGAATAGTCTGGATCCTGGTTTATCAACTTACAAAGAAGACGGCCGCAGCTAATTTGGACCTCGTCAGGCTGCTGCCTATGTTTTGGTTTGTGCTGGGAGGACTCAAAATCAGCTGATTTATGAGCTAAAACCATAAGTTGGAAGTGATTTAAATCGCAGGCCACATGTGGCTTTGGGACTCGTCAAAATGGAAATGACCTTGAAGAGGTTCGTAAGCATGGACCAGTAGAATGCACCCTAATCTGGCCATTTTGAACCTTGGAAGTCAGTGCAGACTCGAAGGCTGACGAGAAAAAAATAGCCTGCCTGATGATTGACCATCATCTTATCAGGACAATGGACTGTCTGTTAGTGCTTCATGGACCGCCTCGTCGTAAATGCATATGTAACGTGTTCATAAATGCGCTTGCTGGCAGAGTTTTTTGATGTCTTAAATCGTGTCCTGTTAGGACATTGTGTGAAGAGATCTTTTTTGTAATACCACTATCCTATTCTAATGGCTTGGCCTTTTTCTATCTAAAATAAATTATTCTGAAAAGGATAAGAAGGCCGCGCTTACAGCAGCAGTTTTGTGCAATTCATCCATCTTTCAGACAGCTGTACATAAATATTCTTGTTGCATCTCGGTGTAATGATAATAAAGCTTATTCTGATTCTGATTGTGATTCTGGGCGAGAAGGCTGCCAGTTCAAATCCTGTCCCGGGACCTTTCTGGATGGAGTTTGCATGTCCTCTCTGTACATTTGTGGGTTTTCTCAGGGTATTCCAGCTTCCTCTCACAGCCCAAAAGCATGCATGTTAGTCTGATTGGTAACTCTTAAATTGTCCCTAGGTGTGAGTGACAGAGTTTGTCTCGTTTGTCTCTATGTGTCCCTGTGATGGACTTGCGACCTGTCCAGGGAATATCCCGCCTCTTGCACAGTGATGGCTGAACATGGGCACTAGTGAACTTCCTGACCTGAAAAGGAAGAAGCAGGTAAAGATAATGGATGGATGGATTGAGGCTACTTTATGGGTTACCCTCACTGCACATCCCCTCCCTCCTAAAGCTCTAGGTGGCATTACTGTAAAGAACAAATATCACAATGCAGGAATGACACAAAAAGTGTTGTACTTAAGCAAAATCACAGATCTATTTATTGTGGCTTATGTGGAAGCCCTTTTTGAAGATAGAAAAACATTTTCAGATAAATGAATGTAGCATGCAGCTACTAGCTCAGAATTCGTCACACTGACAGATGTGTAGTCATATTGGGTGTTTGGTCAGGTTTAAACCTGTGGCAGCAGTCTTGAACTGGGTTGACCCCAAAACTACATGTGAATCTACATCTTGGTATGTACATCCATTTAAGTCTTCATTATTTTGCCAGTTACATGATACATGTTTCCAACAGAAAGACTACCATACAAGGAGTTTCAAAAAAAGTTAGAAGCTGACTATCAATGAGAGGAACCTGATGTCCTAAAGCTCTGTCTCTTTGAGAAAATAAGAATCACAAGTGTTGTAAAGTGAAGAAGAAAATACTAACAGCTATGGATAGTACAGGTAATAAAGAATCAAATCCATCCAGCCATTCATTTTCTTCCACTTATTCCGAAGTTGGGTAACGGGGGCAGCAGCTTAAGCAGGGAGGTCCAGACTTCTCTTTCCACAGCCATGTCTTCCAGCTCTTCTGGGAGGATTTCAAGGTGTCACCAGGCCAACCGAGAGACATGATCTCTCCAGCGTGTCTTGAATATTCCCCAGTGTCTCCTTCCAGTCGAACATGTCTGAAGCACCTCCCTAGGAAGGCGCCCAGAAAGCATCCTTACCAGCTGCCCGAACCACCTCAACTGGCTCCTTTTGATGTGGAGGAGCAGTGGTTCTACTCAGAATATCTCCTGGACAACTGAACATCTCACCTCATCTCTAAGGTAGAGTCCAGCTATTCTGCAGAGGAAACATTTCAACCGCCTGAATTTGTGATCTTGTTCTTTTGGTCACGACTCAGAGCTCGTGACCATAGGTGAGGGTAGGAACATACACAGAACGAAAAACAGATCTTTGCCTTACAGCTCAGCTCCCTTTTCACCACAAAAGACCGACACAGAGTCCGCAATACTGCAGACACTGCACCAATCCATCTGTCAATCTCACACTCCATTCTTCCCTCACTCATGAACAAAACCCTGAGATACTTGAACTCCTTCACTTGAAACAGAACATCACCCTCGATCCAAAGTGCGTAATCCACCCTTTTACGACTGAGGACCATAGTCTCAGATTTGGAGGTGCTGATTCTCATCCCAGCCACTCCACACTCGGCTGTGAATCAAAGCTAAATGAATAAAACAAAATAAAGCCAAAACAACCATGTCATTACTTTACATCAGTCACTAAACAGTCTTTGTGAAGTAACTCAATTCCTTTGATTCTTGTGTCAGTTCCTACCATGAGCATGGCATAAATGTATTTAAGAGCTATCAGAAAGCCCCTGCCACAATGAATGTGGGCGCCTGAGGCTCTTGTTTCATTAACTCAGGGTCAGAACATTTATTTTGAAGCAGACTGGATAATGGCATATACTTTGTATATTTGTTGTGATTTCTGAACATGTCTTTTAACCCCCATATTAAAACCATTACCTGATGAAATGATGAAAAAAATATAGTCTTTGTATTTATCACTTCTAGGTTGGACTATTATAATGCTTTATTACCAGAAGGTCTGAAAATATTTCTAAAAATGTTGCAGTTGATTCAAATTGCTTCTGTCATACTTCTAATGAGAGTTAGAAGAGATCATATTTCTCCACTTTATTTTTTTCTATCAGCTCCCTGTCAAATTCATTCAACTTTTATTTATACAGGTTAATCCCATTGAGCCTCGGGGACCCACTTACAAGAGACTTGTTTTAAACAAAGAGTGATGACAACAGTAGACAATCATAAAAAGCATAAAAATTGAGAAGAACAAATAAAAGAAAATGGTCCTGATGCATGCTCAATAATCCAGGTAGAAAAATCTAAAAAAGTTCAATCTGGTCCTCTGGACATTCAAAAAAACCCAAAACAAAGCAAAACAACAAAAAATGTAGAAACGTTTCGTCTCTCGTCCGAGAGACTTCTTCAGTCTGAGGTGCTGTATTCAGCTCAGTCTCTTAAATAGCACCTTCTCAGGGTGGATCAACCAGTTTTGCTGCTGACAACCAAAACCAGCTGATCACATGCTCAAGAAGGACCATCAGCCTAACAATGGATCTTTAGCACCTGATGGCTGTTTACTGTTCACAGAGGGCTGAGTGATACTAGCAATCACAGCATTGTAAGAGGGGGACAGTTGAACACGGAGGCCTCCACCCCTGTTTAATGATGGACGGTTTCTTTTCACAAAGATGGCCTCCTTTACTCCTCTCTCAAACCATCGTTCCTCTCTGTCCAGGATGTGAACATCTTCATCCCTGAAAGAGTGACCGCTGGCCTGGAGATGAGTGTAGACCGCAGAGTCCTGGCCTGATGATGTTGATCTTCTGTGCTGGGCCATCCTTTTGGCCAGTGGCTGTTTAGTTTCCCCGATGTAAGACTGATCACAGTCCTCCTGACACTGAACAGCATACACAACATTACTCTGTTTGTACCGATCCAGTCCCCCGGTACAAACAGAGTAGATAGCTTCCTTTTATATGTATCCATCCATCCATTATATTGCACTTGTTCCGAAGTTGGGTCGCAAGGGTACCAGCTTGAGCAGGTAGGTCCAAACATCTCTTTCCACAACCACCTCTTCAAGCTCTTCTGGACCCCAAGGCGTTTTCAGGTGAAATGAGAGACGATAGTCTCTCCGGCATGTCCTGGGTCTTCTCCGGGGTCTCCTCCCAGTCGGACATACACGAAGCACCTCCCTAGGGAGGCAGCCAGGAAGAATCCTTACCAGATGCCCGAACCACATCAATTGTCTCCTCTGGATGTGGAGGATCAGTGGTTCTACTACAAGTCTCTCCCGGATAACTGAACTTCTTACCGTATCTCTAAGGGAGAGTCCAGCTAACCTGTGGAGGAAACTCATTTCAACTGCCTGTATCCACAATCTCATTCTTTTGATCACTACCCACTAGTTTATGACCATAGGTGAGGATAGGAAAGTAGACTGACCGGTAAACAGAGAACTTTGCTTTACATCTCAGGTCCATCTTCACCAGAACGGACCAGCACAGAGCCCGCAATACTGCAGATGCTGCACCAATCTGTCAATCTCACGCTCCATGTTTCCCTCACTTGTGAACAAAACCCAGATACTTGAACTTATCCACTTGAGTCAGAACCTCACCCTCGACCTGAAGAGAACAATCCACCCTTTTCTGACTGAGGACCACGGCCTCAGATTTGGAGGTGCTGATCCTCATACCAGCCACTATATATAGCATTTATGTAAACATATTGTGTTATAATTGGTTCAAATTGATTGTAACTGAATTTTAATTAGACCTGAGTGGACTCATTATTGTTGTATACAGCTATACCTGAAATAACTTTTGTTGTGAATTTACTACATTCCATCCATCCATTATCTTTTACCCGCTTCTTACTTTTGGGTCACGGGCGTCACTGGTGCCCATGTCCAGCCATCACTGTGCGAGAGGTGGGGCACACCCTGGACAGATCGCAAGTCTCTCACAGGGCGAATTGACAATATTCATACTCTTCATTAATTTTAGTGTTATTTGATTATATGAGTAGTTGCAAACATCCAAAAAGCCTATTTTTTTTCTATGACCAAGTGACCATTAAAGGTGCTTTTTCATGATGTATCCCTTACTGTGATGATTAGAGATGAAGAGCAGGACATCGATAACAGGAACTGGCTGTGGAGTGGATAATTAGTCTTAAAAAGGAACAAAGGATCAATACCACTACCTTTGCCAAGAGTTTGCTCATGGGGAAAACAGGTTGGGGCGTTCAGGGCAGAGGCATCAGCTTAAACAGGTAATGTGCAGATTTTATGACTAAAAGCTTATCTATTTGTCAGGACACCAACTAAAAACAAAAAGTCTAACAATTGTTATAGTAATTTTTTTTATTTATTTCCATTTTAAGGCTGCTTACACTACTGATTTTGTAGCAATGTTACTTGTCAGAGTCTAGCTGCATTTTTTTATTTTTTTTATTTCTTGCTATTATGGTCAAATCCTACGCCATATATGCATGATTAAAAAGTAAGAAAAATCATAAGGTATGTAAAAATTACTATTTCACAAATTTAGTGCTGCAGATTAATAGAAAATGCAACAAATGATCATACAAACAGGCACCATTGAAGCCTGCTCTTCGTAAATCAAAGGTCCAAGTCCAGCTTGGCAACTAATGTCAATAGTGAAAAACTTTACTTATTAGAGCTAATTTATTTTTAAGGTACAGGCACATTTTTTTAATCACTTGTGGTACCAAAAATGGATGGCACAGTTGGTAGAGTCGTTGGACCATAGCTATGTGGTAGTAAGTACAATTCCATAAAAAAGATAAACAATGTTAAAATCTTGAACGCTGATGGCCTGAAATGGCTCTTTGTTTCTGTGGCTTTTCTTCTCACCTACAGTTGCCTGGTTTTGGGGTGGGGGGTGGGGGGGGGTACTTTTTTTTTCTTTTTGATATATATATATATATATATATATATATATATATATATATATATATATAAATATATATATATATATATATACTTTAAGCTCCCAGAGTTCTGTCTGCACCTTGGGTCCAACCTTACCACAAACCATAATACCCAGCAGAAATTCGATACGGCAACCTTCTTGTTTAGAGGCGGCAGCTCTACCGACTGTGCCAAATCCCACCCCCGATGAACTATATGAACTTTGATTGAAACTCTGACCTGGTCACTAGGGTTGCCTGATTCATGCATTGCAATATAATGTTGGGTGCAAAACACCCATATCCTCATTTTTTTTATGCCATCACGTCTCTTATAACCCTACTGTCATCTTAATTGGCTGAAGATGTTTAGGGCTACCGTATTTTCCACCGTACACGTCACTTCGCCATATAAGTCGCATCCATTATGCATCAGTGGTGACCACCCGGAAATGTGGGCCCGTGTCGTGCCAAAATCGATTGGCTGCCAAATGACGGCCGCGTGAACGGGAGGACTGTAACAAGAATTTAACACAAGTAAATTAGCTCTAAATTATAGTAAAGGTGTGTCTCTTTTTAACTTTTCTTTAATAAATGCAGGTGTGAAGGTGTGTCTCAGTGTCTCTTAATAAATGCACTGTAATGGTAAAATCAGCCGCATTTCAAAAGTATTTGCTACCTTAGTGCTCCAGGAGCGTGCAGAGGGAGGAAATCAGGAATGCTGCACATTTCTTTGAAATGTAACAAGATAAACATCTAAAACAATTATTTGTTTGCTCATCTTTATAGTAAAGGTGTGTCTCAGTTGAACTTTTATTTAAAAAAATGCACTTCAATGGTCAAATTAGCTGCATTTCACCGGGGCAGTGCAATGAAATTAAGCTGATTTGACAGTTGCTCCAGTCATGATCCCAGAGCTGGATGAAGGTGGCAGTTTATGGCAAGCCGATTGTGTCATTAAGCCACTTTTACCTATTACATGACACAACGACATGTCATACCACTTGAGTGCCATCTAGCGGCTGAAAATGGTAGTGCTTAATATTTGCAATGTCAGAACGAATGAGAACTGTTATATCTCGGCCAAAAATTGGTTTATAAATATGGGTAAAAATCCATGAATACTTCATTTTGGTGTATAAGTCGCAGGGTATGTAAATTATGCAAAAAAACCTGCGACTTATAAGCCAGAAAATACGGTAATACTACCAACTCATACATTGATAATGTGCACAAAATACTATGATGACTGTATTTTCTTATATATCGTTTAGCCAGAATAACAATTCTATTAAGATATCCATGTCAGTTATTTTAGGATTTTCAAAAAAGTCCATAATTTATTATTCAAATACCATTCCCGTTTTGTCCTGACAAGACAAATCCAGCCTTTTGCTTCTTTGCACAGATTTAAACATACCATAAATGATTTAGACACCCCGTAACCAAATTTGACTCCTACACCTAACCTCTTCAGAGAAGAGGCACTCGGTTCTTGCAAATGTCAGAAATGCTTACTAATTTAGAAGAAAAGAAGCACTTGTGTTTTACAGTTCTTAATGTTTAAAGCAATTTAAAAGCAGATGGATTTTAAATATATGGTAGCAATTGTTTGGTCTCCGTTTTATTTTATTTTTTGACAAATTGTGTTAATTTTCTTTTATCTCTGCTATTTTAGCTCATCTACTTCCGTCTGCATGCTAAACTCTGTTAGCAGATTAGCACTTGAAGTATGCAGTGAAGTTGATACTATAATACCGTCACGCCTAATTGTATCTATGTTATGATCGTTTTGTGTTGTTGGATATTTTTATCTAGATTGGTCCTATAGTTTTGATCTGCTCAGAGACGGGATTATAATGAAATTATGACCCGGTTCTTACTAAGTTAAACTGGGCCAGCAACTCTAAAAATAGTCTCCTTGGGATTCAATATCTGTCATGGAATAGAGTTTAATCTGCCACATCACGTAGGAAAGCTTTTGAAGCACCGTCTCATATTTCCTAACACGTCATAACCACATAAGATCCATTGAGATCACACTTAGTCACGCCCCCTCATACAATGACAGGTTGAGCTCCCCTTCTGCGAAGGAGGAGTCTAGGACCCTATAAATGAGTAATGACATGAGACATCGGGGCTCTTCTGGGTTTGTGAACGTGTCACATACCGGAGAGACCAGCGCTGTAAACCGTAACCTTTTCCTGCCTTGATTTAATATAATTGATAAAACTTAACTGACGTTTCCTTGATTTATTGAAAATGAAAGTTGCCACCTCTGAGGGAGATTCGAGCCGGGGGGAGAGATGTGGCCGGGGGGGGGGGGGGGGGGGGGGGGCGGGGTCCGGTGACCCGCAGCCAGCTCGCGTCTTTAACAGTTGGTGCCGTGAAACCCGGTCTCCCGTCTTTAGAAGTGGTAGCTCATTTCTTATTGTTTAATGGTGACACAGCGGCAGGTGACCGAGTCTGAGCAGCCAGCTCACGTCTTTAACAGTGTCTTCTAAGGTCAATTAGCTGTGGTGGCCATCTTGAATTAAGTTGACTGCAACATTCAATCAGCTGTCAATGTGTATCCAATAACTGCTTTCAAAAGGTTCCCTTCAAATCCAAGACTCACACCAAAAGACAAAGGCAAAAAATAGTATCCCGTCTTTTACCTTTCATAAAAAGATAATAATACCAGGAATTAGACCTACCCCGTGCATTCCTGGGGATTGATTATATATATATATATATATATATATAT
>NC_056520.1:5481099-5487883 GCF_014905685.2 Nematolebias whitei | reverse complement strand
TAAGTTCCATATTCATGGAACTTAAACACAATATATTTAAGTTCCATGAAAACAAACTAAAGAAACTAATATTTAACAGCACTGAGGCACAAACATGAACTGTTTAAGGTAAATTAAACATTTTGTTCACAGGTTTAATTTAATACCAACCCTAGATTAAAAAAAGACTAGGTGTCCTATCATCCTTTATTTCTGTTTGCTTTCTGACGTATCCTTCAACTCTTACACTAGTGTGACTGGTATTTTTTTCGTGCATTAGGCCTACACACACATTCACAGGTACACAGAGAACATCATAAGTAGTTGACGTCAATAATGCTGTAAGAGCTCTGAGAGCCCCTCCACAGAAGGCATTTTTTTTTTTCTAACAAGCACACCCACACTCTTGCCAAGTCCAGCCTCGCCATTGTCCAAGCACAAGCAAACTGTCCCTCAGTGCGCTCTGCTACGAGGACACAGCTGAAAAACAATCGTTTTACCCTCGAGACGAGTCGGTTCGGCACGGTTAAAGCCTGCGCCAAACTTCCTCCTTTTTAGCGAGGCACTATCTCATGAGCCGAAATCAAAGAGCACTGTTGGATTCTGGAATCGGTTCTTTCTTGTAAGCGCAGTTTTCAATGGCTGCATTAGTATGTCACTCTCTCTCTCACAAGTGAGAAAATTAGTTTTTCTACCTCCCACCATTTCATTATCGGAGCCATCTCCCAGCGCACAGTCTAATTCCTTCAGCCAGGCCCCTCCATTTCTGCAGACTCCTCGTTCAAAGCCACGTATAGACCCAGGAAGGGGGACAAGAATAAAAAGATGTCTGTAGCAAAAGGAAGAGGGTGAACCAGTGGAATTTGGAAGGCTGGTAATATGTATACAAAAGTGTACGGCAAACCTTCAAAAGACGCAAGCCTCCCACACATGGGCCTTATCTCCCTCCTTCAAGCTATCACACTCAGAAACACAGACAGTTTCTCTAAGATGAAACATTGGCCAATCACAGTACCGTCTAAGTGTAAACCAAAGTACATCAGAGAAACTGCATTTCCTGCAAAAATGCAGTTTGAATGTTTATTGCAGAATAACTTGCTGAAAAACACCTGAAATTAGCTTAAAAAACATGTTGAAATGTAGCAGAAATGAACAAAGCCTAAATTAACAGAACAGACAAAACATATTTGCTGAATTACATTTAAAGAAGCAGAAAATAGCAAAACAATAAAAAGGAAATCAGTTAAAAAATGTTAAAATTTGCAACAAAAAATAAATAAATAAAAAAGTAGCCAAAACAGGCAGAAAGAAGCTTAAACTATGAGAAAGAAATGGAAAGAGCTGAAATTAGCAAAAAAAAAAAAAAAAAAAAAAAAAACCTGTGTAATTAGCTGGAAAAGCTAAAATTTGCATGAAACAGCTGAAATAGCAGAAAAAGTAGAAACTATCTGAAATTTTTCAAGAATTGCACCGCTCAAGGTGGCTGTATGTTGGAGTAGCTCTGTTACATTCATTCTGGGATATTGCTTTTGAAAACATTAATTCCTCTTTTTCTGTATGTAAATCACATTTTTTGGATAATAGTTTCCTCTGTATCGGATGCTGTGTAGCCGGAAGGATTTTTACTGAAAGATTTTTACTTTTGGACATTTGTTATGATGCGTAACCATGGCAACAATGTTTTTTTTTTTTTACAACTGGGAGCAGCTGATTAACATCTCAAAGCTCAAATAAAACTTCAACTACAGTCCCAAATCCCAAATGAGTTGTAAAGGAGGCGCCGTGGATGCATCTCCGTCTACCTGGTGGCGGTGCTCGAGTACCTGACTGCCGAAATCCTGGATCTGGCGGGAAACACAGCTTGTGACAACAAGAAGACAGGATCAACCCCAGGCACCTGCATCTGGCTGTCTGCAATGATGAGGAGCTCAACAAGCTGCTGACAGGAGTGACCATCGCTCTGGGAGGAGTTCTGCTCAACATTCAGGTGGTCCTGCTGCCCAGGAGGACTGATAGTCTCACCAAGTCCAAGTAAACAAATCAACATCTGTGGCCAGTTTCTTCAGATTCACTATGATGGACCACCACAAGAGATCCTTCCTGCCCACAGCCATCAGCATCTAGAACAACTCTTTAATGAAACCAGGAGAATGAGCTGCCACAACGTTTAATTTCCCTCTGGGATTAATAAAGTATTTTTGAATTTGAATTGAAAAAGCTGAAGGGAGCATAAAAAGCTGGAATTAGCACAAAGAAGTTATTTAGGCTGAAAGTTGCAGAAATGACCACAAAAATCATGAATTTATTTGCAAACAGCTGAAATTAGCAAATACATTTCTAAAAAAAAAAAAAAGCTGAAAAGGTAGAACAAGCTTAAATTTTCATAATAAACCAGAAAGAACACGTTTGCCTTATTAAAATTTTAAAAAGCCAAAATGAGCACAAAAAAGTACAAATTATGTGAAAGCGGCTGAAATGAGAAAAAAAAAACTGCTGAAAAGTAGCTAAAAAGGCAGAAATAAGCTTAAATTACAAGAAGGAAGTGGAGAGAGCACATTAGGCTGAAAAACGTTTAAGTGAGTGCAAAAAATGTGGGATTAGCTGAAAAGCTTAAATGAGCATAAAAACAGCTGAATGGTAGCTGAAATAGTAGAAAAAGCTGAAACTTGCAGAAATAAGCTGAAAGGAGCACAACAAGCTGAAATTAGCAAAAAAAATGAGTTAGAAGAAGCACAAAATGATGTAGTTAGCAGAAATAATCTGAAAGGAGAACAAAACAGCTGAAAATAGTTTAAATTTGCACAAGGAAGCTGAAAGAAGCTGAAGCAGAACAAAAGGTGAACGGAGCAGTAAAAGGTTGTCAACAGATCTAAAGATCTGAAGGATGTAAAAAGAGCTCTGTTCTTTTTCTATGAGACAAATAGTTGCAGAAAAGGCTAAATGTTTCAAAAAGCTAAAGTTGCACCAATACGAAAAGTCATCGCAGGATGTGCTGAACGTTTTGATATGATTTGCTGAAATAGCTTCAAAACTGCGGGACGAGAATCACGCCAAAAAACATACAGAAGAAAAACGGATCACCATAGAGAGAACGCTTTGTAAACATTCACACAATAAACTGAACATAAACCCAATATTTTGTTTTTATGAACTCATTGGTGGGCCAGACTCAAGTCATCCGAGGGCCACTTCCGGCCCGTGGGCCACCACTTGAAAAGCCCTGATCTAGACTCAAAACTGGAAGGGAAAAAAGAGCTCAGAAAGCAGCATCCAGTTTGGTTCTCAAAGAGGAATGAGCTAAACCAAATTTTCCCCAATAATACTTAATGCTCCATGTTTATTTCAATGACAACTCGAGGTGAGGCAGGACAGGACGCAGACTTCAGGTGAAGGACTGGACCATCTCACGTTCACTGACACTCTAAAGGAAGCCATACATCAACCTTCTATTCTTTTTCCTTACCATGTTTTGCTTTTGGCCAGGCATCAGCAGCCTCGGCAGGGGAGTCTATGGTTGCCATTTATCAAACGACAGGGTTACTGAGGCTCTGGCTCAGCAGGTGTAGCCACCATAAACAAACAAACGGGGGAGGGGGGGTGATAAACACAACCAGGCTGCCCGATGGGAACTGGAAAAGGAGGGCAGGCTAACCATGGGGTCCGAGCAGAGTTCAACAACAAAAGAACACGAAGCCCGGATAAAAAGAAAATACAACTAGAGAGATTGCATTCCTGAGGAAATGCAGTGTGGATGCTTATTGCTGAAGAACTTGTTGAAAACAGCTGAAATGTAGCTGAAATTGAAGAACAAGTCCAATTTACCAGAAGAAGGCAGAAAAAAAACCGCATATTTGCTACATTTGATTTAAATAAGCAGAAATTAGCACAAAAATGGGAAATTAGCTAAGAAATAAACAAAAGCTGAAATTAGCAAAGAAAAAGCTACAAAGTAAATTCAAAAAACGTTCAATACAAAAACAACTGGACTTTATATACTGGACTTTTATTTTGACTATTAACAGAAGTTATGTTACAAATAAAGTCCAGTTGTTTTTGTATTGAACGTTTTTTTTTATTTATTTATCATGTCCTGGATGACTGAGAATCTTCACCAACATATAGCTACAAAGTAGCTGAAAAGGCAGAAAGAAGCTTAAAAACCTGGCGAAAGTGATACGAGATAAAATGATAAAAAAAAATAGTGTAATTAGTTAAAAAGCATAAATTTTGCACAAAACAGCAAAACGTAGCTAAAAAACTGAAACAAGTAGGAACAAGATGAAACGAGATGAAATTAGCTGAAAGAAGATAAAAAGGCTTAAAGTAACAGAAATTACCACAAAAAATGGAATTTATCCAAAAACAACTGAAATTATATTAAAAAAGTAGCTGAAAAAGTAGAACAAGCTTATATTAGCAGAAAAAAAAAACACGTTTGCCCAATTAGACTAACAGAAGCAGTAATGGACACTAAAAAGTTGATATCTGAAATAAAGCTGAAATTAGCAATGTAAGAAAGTGTTCTGATCTGAAGCAGGGAGAGGAGGAGCGATTGTCTTCCATTTCAGAAGGTTTATTTTACATGTAAAGTACAAGATCACCAGCCCTGAGCCATTGTATCTCCACCATGCGGTCACGAACAATGGCCCAGAACGTAAACAGACAACTCATCTTCTTCAGAGCTCGGCCACACCTCCTGGAGTCATCATCACCATCAACGAATGGGAAGTCCTACTCTTATCATGTGACCCAGCTCTCAACCAATAATATCTCGCCATCTTGTGTTCCATAATGGGTGGGTGCGTGAATGTTGGGAGTTGTAGGCATGTAGCTAAAACTACGTTCGCTACCGGAAATGGAATCAGATCATGTTTTAACACAATATCGTTCTAAGTATCAAAACAGGATACATATATCTAGACATTTCATTAAGTTAATATATTATCTGATAAAATTATATTTCAGTAACTACAAAAAAATGCTGAAAAGTAGCTAGAATTTTCAAAAAGAAGCTTAAAGTACCAGAAGGAACTGGTGAGAGAACATTTTTTTGTTGATTTAGGCTGGAAAAAGTTCAAATGAGGGCAAAAATTGTGGAATTAGCCGAAAAAGCTAAAATTAACATACAAACATCTAAATAGTAGCTGAAATAGCAGAAATGGCTGAAACTTGCAGAAATAAGCTGAAATGAGCATAAATAACTTACAAGAAGCACAAAAATGTTTTAGTTAGCAGAAATAATATAAGAGTACAAAACAGCTGAAAAACAGCTGAATTAGCTGAAAAATGCTAAAATGCTAAAAAAAAAAGCTGAAAAGGTAGAACAAGCTTAAATTACCAAAAGAAGAAAGAAACATGTTTGCCCTAAAAAAAGCAAAAATGAGCATTAAAACGTGGATATTATCCGAAAAAATGTCAAAATTTGCAAAAAATAAATAAAAAAATAGCTGAAAAGTAGATAAAATGTTCATAAAGAAGCTTAAATTACCAGAAGTGGAGAGAACAGATTTATGTTGACTGTAGGCTGAAAAAAGTTCAAATGAGCTAAAAAAATGCAGAATTAGCCAAAAAGGCTGAAATTAGCTGAAATAGAGAAAAAGCTGAAACGCATAAAAGCAGAAAAATGTTAGAAGAAGCACAAAACAGCTAAAAAAAAAAACTACTGAAATTATCTGAAAGTAGCTGGCTAAAAAGTTTAAATTTGCAGAAGGAAGCTGAAAGAAGCTAAAGCAGAACAAAATGTGAAAGGAGCAGTAAAAGGTTGTAAACAGAGCTAAAGATGTGAAGGATGTAAACTGAGCTCAATTCATTTCTTGCGAAAAAAAAAAGTGTCAGAAAAGGCTAAATATTTCAAAAAGCTAAAGTTGCAACAATACCAAGTCATAGAACTCTTCTCCTGAACGAGCTGAATGTTTTGATTAATGATTTGTTGAAATAGCGGAAAAAAAATTGTGGAACGAGAAAGATACCGAAAAACGCACAGAAGAAAAATGGATCACAATAGTGTGAATGCTTTATAAACAGCCACGCAATAAAACACGATCTGTATCTCATTATGATCTTTACGTGCAGCCACCGATATAAAGAGAACTCTTTACCAGAGTTGGTTGTTCATTAAAAAATTAAACAACACATCCACTTATCCTCGCCAATATTTTTCCTCATACACACGTATACATGTACAAGTAAAGGGACTGAAAACATATTGTGCATATGAAACAATAGCTGCCAGGATAATTGCAATCCATTTTGCATGAAGGATTTCCATCTCTATATTAACTTCATTATCCACCATTCAGCTCGGGCTAACGCTAACGGCAGAATCACGGGGACTTCATTACTCCCAACTGCGGCTGTATATCAGGGAGAGAATCAGCTCATGGGAGGTAAAGCTGCTTCCTGTCACGCAATGACAGGAATACGTGCACGGCTATATTTAGTGTAATTTAAATGCAACTTTTACAGCTTTTGATCACGGGAGATCAAAAACGGCAAAGATCTGTCGCACAGTTTTGTTTTGTTTAAGATGGGCTCGTTTTTACATTTTTCTTTATGAACCGAGTTCACGATTGTTTACCGTAAATTGGCTAATTATTAAACGAGAATATTCAGATTTTATGACTTGTTTTGAAGTTGATGCCAAAAAATATGAGATCATCGGATACAAGATTAAAACTATAGAAATGGACCAGACAAGCAAAGACCTTGTATAACAATTGACCTTGATTTGTGACCTTGACCTTAGAGCTGGGGTGATGAAAACATGTGAATCGTTGTCTAGTGGTGGTTCTAATGTGCTTTGTCT
>NC_056520.1:5476665-5481089 GCF_014905685.2 Nematolebias whitei | reverse complement strand
AAAACATGTGAATCGTTGTCTAGTGGTGGTTCTAATGTGCTTTGTCTATTTTATTTTTATTTTATGTAGATGAGAAGTTATGGTCTAGACAAGCAAAGATCATTATACCATTTGACCTTGATTTGTGGCCTTTACCTTAGAGCTGGGGTGATTAAAACATTATGACTCGTTATCTAGTGGTGGTTATAATGTGTTTTGTCTTTTTTTTATTATGTTAAGTAGATGGAAAGTTATGGTATAGACAAGCAAAGATCAAGTATATGATTTGACCTTGATTTGTGACCTTGATCTTAGAGCTAGGATGATGAAAATAGCATGCGACTCATTGTTTGGCAGTGGTTCTAATGTGCTTCAGGTTTTTTTATGTTAAGTTGATGAGAAGTTATGGTCTAGACAAGCAAATATTTATAGCAGTTGACCTTGATTTGTGACCTTGACCTTATAGCTGGGGTGATGAAAAGCACATGACACATGGTCTAGTGGTAGTACAAATGTGCTTCAAGTATTTATATTTAAATTAAGTTAAGCAGATAATAAGTTAGGTTTAGATAAGCAAATACCTTTTAGAGCATTTTACCTTGATTTTTGACCTTGACCAAAGAGCTGGGGTGATGAAAATATCATGCACATTATTGTATAGCGGTGATTCCATTGTGTGTAGAAGTATTTTATTGTTGTGTTAAGTAGATGAGAAGTTATGGTCTAGACAAGCAAATAACTTGTATACAATTTGACCTTGGTTTGTGACCTTGACCTTAGAGATGGTGCTGAGAAAACATGTGACTCATTGTCTTGTGGTGGTACAAATGTGCTTTGTCTTTTTATTGTGCTAATTGGATGAGAAATTATGGTCTAGACAAGGAAATACCTTGTACAGTACAAAATTTGACCTTGATTTGTGACCTTTGCACTGGCTCGATGAAAATATTATGCAGTACACTATCTAATTGTGGAACAAATTTGGATGTTTTTGTTAATATATCTTGGTTAGATCAGAAGTCACAGTCCAGAAATCAAGGCCTTTATTTAAACTTTGACCTTGATTTTTGACCTTAACATTGAAATTACAATAGAACTATATGTATTTGAAACAATTCATGTTCATTTTAAAAAAGTAAGATTACTGTTCAATGTTATGCAAATTTTAAATTCTACCAAATTGACTTATTACTTTCAAAATACCAACCAAAACAACTCAATTCATTAGAACTGTGGATAACTTGAAGTAAAATGTCACTTAACATCAAATACGAAAAGCTAAAGCCATTCTAAGTTGAACTAGTTTTCATTTTCATTAATGTTCTTTGCCTTATACAGAAATCAATTGAACTTTACACAGTTATTTTGTTCATGACCATTCTAATTAGATAAAACTGGACCAAAAAATTCCAAAGTTCATCCTCAGTAATCCCGGTAAAAATCCAACAATGTTCCGTCAGCTCATCGTTACAGTTTTTTTTCTGAGAAGTTTCGTCCTTCATCCAAAGGACTTCTTCAATATGAGGAGGCGCAAAACAAACTGATTTCCACAAACCGCATACTCCATAGTGGAAATCAACAGTTTGCTGTTGCTAAGATTGACGGGAGAGAGCGGACCCCGGAGGCCATCTTAGCACGAGCAAACTGGTTTTTTTTTTCAACATGGAATATGCTGTTTGTAGAAATCAGTTTGTTTGGTGCCTCCTCAGATTGAAGAAGTCCTTTGGATGAAGGACGAAACGTCTCAGCAAAAAAAAGTAACCGTCCAGATGACCTGACTGAACACTGTTGGACACGAGATTCAAAACTAAACTGGAAATTCGAAACCAGAAACCCTAGGTGTGCTTTTTTATTTATTTATTTTTAATTTCAACCAATAAAAGCTGAGTCCATACATCACTTGAACAATGTACTTCGCAGAAAATGTGCATTTCAAAAGCTTGAGTAGCCTGAAACAAATCAAATTACCTGTGATTGTATTTAAGCAAGTTGTCTTGCTTAATTTGCAAAAAGTATCAGTCGGAATTCAGCTGTAAAAGCTTATTTGTTCTAAACTGAATGAGCATGGACTAAACTTTGGGACACATTGAAGCAAAATGAGAACAGAAATTTGGGGATCTGTGTAAAAAAACTGATATTGTGAGAGCAGTGGGAAATACAACATGGGGTGTCCATTTGATCTAGATAACAGAAAGATTAGGATCTCACTTTTTATTCCGTATTCAGCCAAACAAATGCACCCATTACATTTAAAGCTAAAGTGCTTTCTGTCCATGTGGGCACATGCTTAGTCTGGGTACAGATTTTACAGTGATTGAGTCCTTGACTGTCCCTGTGGATGTTAAGAGCCTTGCCATGACTTTTCATGTGAAAACACTTCATCCATAATGCATTTTGGCCATAAAGCAACCCAGTGGCCTCACGTCGTAATTCCCACTCTGGATTTAAGACCACAAGAGCAAACAAAGTGCACATGCAGAGGGTCGCAGACAAAAAAAAAAGTGCATACATAAAAAGGAAAGAAAACTGATCGGTAATTACGGCAACGTGAAGAGGAGGTGTCGACTGCATTGGGGGGAGGGGGATCGGTTGAACGCTGATGAACATTTGAGCATTTCTACATGCTTGAAGGAATTCCATTAACCACTTTGATTAAAGTAATCATTGGAGCCATCGGTGCCTGTCAGATGCCATCCCTGCCCTCTCAATTACCCAGATCTCCTTGAACTCAACAGCTCACATCATCATGGAGGCAAGGTGGCAAGAGGAAAGTGAGGAAAAGGCATCGTTGGTGGGAAAGAGAAGAGACTGCGGTAGGTGAGGCATCACTCAGGCATATGGGAAATGTCCACCCACTGGTCCTGTCTCAGTACGCAGAGGGCAGGTACACATTCACCTAATTATCATTCACATATGTGGCTGCAGTGTCTGACAACGTAAAAACAGAAAACTAAGCGTATAAGGCAGGGCTATTGAACAAAACAGCTCAGGGGCAAAACATCCAGCACCTATTCTCATCAAACAAGTTTGTTTAATGGTTTAAAATCTAGTTTTATTTAAAAATTAACCAACTGGTGGGCTGAACTACGCTCACCCGTGGGCCTCACTTAGCCCATGTGTCACCAGTTGAATAGCCCTCTTATAAGGGATAGTTAGGGAACTGTGGAAAGGTAAAATTGAACCTGTTGTAGAATGACTATTTAGTTTTCTGTATGGATTGTCGAGTTAACAGCTTGTTCTACTGTGGCAAAGGCCAAGAGAACAGTAGATTAATGCTATCTATAGTACAATAATCCAGTATTTATTGGAGGAATATTCCATCAATTACCAGCTGTGACATCAATCACAGACCATCATATATATATATAAAAGGGAACAAGACTAAAAGTTAGTTAATGCAGAGCCTGATTTATATCATTTTTTGTGCTTAAAACAACTTTTTTATGCATGGCACGGTTTAGTTTGTCACATTCCCTCAAATGAACAACCTCCATGTTTCTACATGACTACGTGACCTAAAGAACTGCTAAATGAATAAGTCCACTTGATGCGAGAGACCAGCCAGTCCAAAGATTTACAAGACTCCTGGAAAACTATCCAGCAGCCTCAGGACCATCAGTATAAATCACATATGTATATCGTATACGTATATAAGATATGTGGATGTATCTTAATACGATAGGACACTTAACGTATATGCAATACGTATATTTGATACACATATTTTATCGTATATAAGATATGTATACGATATATATATATATACACGATACACGTATATATGATACACATTTTATTGTATGTAAGATATGTATATGATATGTATATATATATATATATATATATATATATATATATATATATATATATATATATATACGATACGCATATATATGATATGCATAGCCTATCGTATTTAAGATACATATATCATATATACATATTGTATATACGATACATATATGCATCTTAAATACGATAGTATATACGCATCATATATACAATACGTATATCATATATACGTATATCGTATATACGCAATGTATATCGTATATACGCATCGTATATCGTATATACGCATCGTATATCATATACGTATATACAATACGTACACATAGCTTAAATACAATAGGATATGTGTATCCTAAGTACGTATCATACGTATATGAAATACCATATGATATACATCTCGTATATTCATATTGTATAGACGTATATACGATATACGTCTATACAATATATGTCTATACGTATATACGATATACGTATCGTATATCGTATATACAATACGTACACATAGCTTAAATACGATAGGATATGTGTATCGTATGTACGTATCATACGCATCTGAAATACCATATGATATACATCTCTTATATTCATATTGTATAGACGTACATACGTCTATACAATATATGTCTATATACTTATCGTATATCGTATAT
>NC_056520.1:5367731-5476655 GCF_014905685.2 Nematolebias whitei | reverse complement strand
ACGTCTATACAATATATGTCTATATACTTATCGTATATCGTATATACATATCGTATATACATATCGTATATCGTATATACGTATCGTATATCGTATATACGTATATACAATACGTACACATAGCTTAAATACGATACGTATGATATGTACATACAATACACATATCCTATCTGAAATACCTCATGATATACAGCTCATATATTCTTATTGTATATACGTATTGTATATATGTATATACGATATACGTCTATACAATATATGTCTATACATATATCGCACATGCGTATGTTGTATATTGTATAATAACATAGTACCAAAGAAGCTGTTCGGTTGAGAAAACAGCCATGATCTAAACAAACCATATCAAACCAAATGTGGAGTTAATATTAACTAATGTAGCGTTCTTTCATACTAATATGTTTTTAGGAAAAACATTTTGTAAATCTTAAAACGACATCAAACATCCCCTCATTTGGCTAAAAATTAGCCAAGCCTAGAGAAACACTTCTGCCTTTTTCTCTTTGTGTTCTGCGCCTGACGTCTTGTTGGAAATGAACTTATTTTCTCCAAATGGAGGCAACTCGAGAAACATAAAAATTATTCACATTATTCCATAAAAGACCACATCAAAAGGGGTTTGATGTTCTATCATTGTAACAGACAAGTGATAAATTGTGAATCTCCCAAAACTGGAGCCGAACCAAACAAATGCTTCCATCGCAAAATCAGTTATTCACTTAACCTGTAACACAAGTTTTTTTTTTTTTTTTAAGTTCTCATAATATAATAAGATATGAGAAAAAAAAATCATATAACTATTTTAGTCAAAATTTGCTTTGCCAAAATTATTTTAGCTATTGAGTTAGTTAATACTGTATGACGACAATGTGGCAATTTATATTGGCATTTATAAAAAATAAAAACTTATTGAGCATAATTACAATAAAATGAAAGCAATAATTAAAGAATTAAACTGCATGATTCCCCTTTGATTTAGTCTAATGGTAGAATCTTAACTTTGACAGGAGTTTTTAAAAAATCTAGACAAATATGAGGTTTGTGAATGTTTATGAACATTATTGTGATCCATTTTTCTTCCGTATGTTTTGTTAGTTAAAAAACTCCTGGATGAGAATCACACCACTTCAACAAATCATAAATCCAAACGTTCAGCTCTTTCAGGACAATCCTGCTGTGACTTTTGGTATGGGTACAACTTCAGCGTTTTAAAACATTAAGCCTTTTCGGACACTATTTTCATCATAGAAAATGAACTGAGCTCTTTTTCATCCTTCAAATCTTTAGCTCTGTTTACAACCTTTTACTGCTCCTTTCACATTTTGTTCTTCTTCAGCTTCTTTGTGCAAATTTAAACATTTTTTTCAGCTGTTTTCAGATAATTTCAGCTGTTTTTTAAGATGTTTTATGCTCCTTTCAGATTCTTTTAGCTTTCCTGTCAGGCTATTTCTGCAAATTTCCGCTTTATTTACCATTTCAGCTACTTCATAACTGTTTTTATGATAATTTAAGCATTTTCATCTAATTCTACATTTTTTGGACTCATTTAAACTTTTTTCAGCTTAATTTAACAAAAACGGGCTCTCTCCACGTCCCACTGGTAATTTCTTTCTTTCTGCCTTTTAGCTACCTTTCAGCTGTTTTTGTTGTTGCTTTTTTCAGCTAATATCCACTATTTGAGGCTCATTTCTGCTTCTTTCAGCAAACATTCCTTCTGCTTTCTTCTGCTAATTAAGCTTGTTCTACCTTTTCTGCCTTTTTTTCCCCTCTTTTTAGTATTTTTTAGGTTATTTCTTTAGTTTTTCATATAAATTCAAGTTTTTTCTTGTAATTTTGCAACTTTCAGCCTAATTAACTCATTTCTGCTAATTCCACTTTGTTTTGCTCCTTTCACCTTTTTCTGCAAGTTTCAGCTACCTTTTAGCTTTTTTGTGCTAAATTTAGCTTTTTCAGCTAATTAACATTTTTAAGCTCATTTCAGCTCCTTCTACCTCCTGGTAGCTTAAGCTTCTTTCTGCCTTTTCAGCTACTTTCAGCTATCATTATACTAATTTCAGCTTTTTTAGCTAATTTTCTCTTTTTTTTGTGCTAATTTCTGCTTATTTAAACCTAATTCAGCAAATATGTGTTCTTTCTGCTTTTTCTGCTAACTTTGACTTGTTCTTCCATTTCAGCTACATTTAAGCATGTTTTTTTTAGCAATACGCATTCACACTATTTTTGCAGGAAATCCAATTTCTCTAGTTTTTACTGCATTGCCATTTTAGTTCCATTTTTTTAAACAAACTATTATGGTAATATTCCAGCTGTGCTTGATGGATATGTAAAAACACATAAAACGTAAGGTATAAAATGAGGGGGACCAGAATGCACTTTTGCCCCTAGACCCAGTTGTTAGTTAATACGGCCCTGGCAAGTGCGACATCAAGCTGCTTTTATTTACCATCAACACAATATTATGCCAACACCATCTGACAAGCTATAAAATATCCTTCTTAGCAAAGCTCCTCTCAATCAATTCCAGAATAAAGTTTTTAATTAGCCCTTTTTCTAATTTTAGGAAGCCGGTTAGAAAATAATTGCCCGGCAAGTTTAGTTCCATGCACTGAAAATAGCAGGACTGATGAGCCAACACTTCATGCAACTTGGACAGGTTTCATGCACCATCCCACTCTGCTTCCACATTGATTAACTCTCAAATGGTGCGAACTCGGAGAGCGTAAGAGAACACCGGCTGCCCATCACTGTCTGAGAGCAGCTCGGAGCCGAGAGCTGGCTTCCCCGTGTGTCTGACGAGCTCTCCCCGCTGCATTCAGAGCAAAGAGCGAGCCTTCGTTGACGACTCCATCTGCACCTGCGTGGCGCCTTGTGTTGCATCACATTCAGCCCCAAAATACAAAACAATCAAAAGTGGAGGATGTTGTGTATGAGGCAAGACTGCCTGCAATCTTTCGCCTTTTCTAAATACCAGTGATGACCACAGCAGAATTGTTTTGGTGTGTGAAAGTTTTATCTGCATTTGCAGCGTAGTTAACAATCTTGGACTAAAATAAAAAAAGAATCCATGAGGGTGTTATGAAACCTGCCAAAAGCCATGGACTGAATAAATGAATATGTATTGGTGGCAACCAGCCGTAGTGCTCTAACCTCAAACAACCGGATGCTTCGTGAGACCATTAAACTGGGACAGCTCATGCACAGACAGCAAAAACAAACCCATTTGGGGAATGATTTGCTGTTTGTTGCCCAACAAAATGAAAAGAAGGCGATTGTATTCATGCCAGTCTGTTCGTCTGTAGCGTTAGCAAAATATCTCAGAAACCGCTGAAATGAATTTCATGAAACTCTAAGAAGGTAATCAATGTCAAACTGAGTATCTTCTGGAGTCAACACCATTCAAGATGGCCACCACAGCAAACTTAAACAGAAACGTGACGACGAGTTAAGCAAGTATACAGACACTACTGAAATTTGATGTGGTAGTAGCTGAGAGTCATTGCCAACACGCTGAACACTAACTGATTGCTAAAGATCTGTTTTTAAACTTTGCCATCAACCACTGGATTCAGCTGCATCTGTCTGTTAGCAAAATATACCAAGAACTATGTGATGGATTAAAAAACAGAAATGACTGCAACTCACAGAGATAAAATTTGGCGTCGCAGTAGCCGAGCCTCACCCCAGCACATATTCCGAATGCTACACATTGTGCAATATATTTCCCTAAAACTTTCATTTTAACTGCTGAAGTCAACTTAGTCTGTTAGCAAAATATCACATGACCCACTGAACAGATTTTTACAAATCTCTCTGAAAGTAATGACTGGATGAGCATCTGCAGCTGATTAATTCGTGGAGTTACACCAACTCAAGATGGCCACCACATTAGCAAAGATAAATGACTATAACTCAGTTATTGTTACAGATATTGAGCTAAAACTTGGTGTGGTAGTAGCTGAAAGTCATCTGCAGGAAGTACTCTGAGCACTAGCACGGGATCTCCCAGTATCAAGGTTCAAGACGATTTTATTGTCGTTTGCTTCACATGTGGTAAGATGTGGAACAAAATTGTGCACTCAAGGACCTAGTTACACCCAAAAACAGCAATAATATAAAGTATATTAAAGAAAAGAAGAAACAATATACAAGGAGCTAATATATATGTAGAGGTGTAGCTATACCTTTACATATATCTACAGTATATGTATAGATATACGTATACACATATCTACATGTATACATTCAGATATACATATAGATATGTGTATACATATATCTATATGTGTATACATGTATAAATATACATATATCTATACGTATAAATATATGTATCCGTATAGATATAAATGTATAGATTTACATATACATATAGATACACATTTAGCTATATGTACATGTATATCAATATGTATATGTATACATATATGTACATGTATATCAATATTATACATATATCTATATCTATAGGTATAGATATACCTATAGATATATGTATACATATAGATATACATGTATAAATATACATATATCTGTATGTATAGATTTACATATACATATGGATACACATACATATATCTATATGTATAAATTCAGATATACATATAGATATATGTATCCATATAAATATACATATATCTATAGGTATAGATAGCCTATAGATATATGTATACATATAGATATACCTGTAAAAATATACATATATCTATACATATGCATATATCTATATATATATGCATATATCTATATATATATGCATATATCTATATATGCATATATCTATCTATATCTATATCTATCTATATCTATATCTATATCTATATCTGTATAGATATACATGTATAGATACACATATACGTATAGATACACATATATCAATAGGTATAAATACAGATATACATATACATATTGATATACATGTACATATATATAGGTATAGATATACTGATAGATATATGTATGCATATAGATGTACATGTATAAATTTACATATATGTATATCTATATGTATACGTATTGATATATGTATATGTATAGATATTTGTGGTATATCAAAGATATCACACAAGATCCTGCATAACATGTTGTCATCACTCTTTGTTAAAGAAATCAGGTCTCTCTTGTAAATGAGTCCCCGAGGCTCAATGGGATTAACTTGTATAAATAAAGGTTGAATAACCTCTTATGGCTATAACTCGGTCATTTTTCACTATAAGGTGACTTTTGTTTGGCACATATTCTCGCTGTATCTCGGTACAATGATAATAAATCTTATTCTGATTCTGATTAAAAGTGAGCTTGTGATATGGTTTTCTTTAAGGAATGATAGGCCTAAAATCACATAGGAGAATGTCCAGTGCAATTCCATCCAATTCATTCCCCATAACACACAATTAATAAATAAATAAAAACACCATACAAGAAATTTCCATCTGCACTACTTATTAACCATTTGCCACCTTGTTGCTCCGGTATTTTATTTTTTCTTTTTCTTTTAAATTAACCATTTTCCAGTACAAGCACCACAAGAAAAGCATTTAATTCTATGTCAAACACTGAGAGCACCTCATAGGCCACCAGTGCCGTGTGCCTGCACACCCTTCTTGGCTATGATTCACATCCCTTGCTACATGTATGACACATCCACAGTTACACTCGGTTCCAGGACTCCTCATCTCCCAAATGGTGCCTTCTGCTCTCATTCTGGGCTTCTATGAAAAGATCTAGCGAACAACAAAAACCCAGAGTGTCCCATTTCTATGAGGAAAGCAGCAGGCACAGCAATGGACATTTAAGTTAAAAAAAAAACTGTAATAAGTTATATAACAGCTCTTTGCACACAGTGTGAGTTTAATTAAAAATGCATAATAATCCAAATAACTCCCTCTGAACTATTGCCGTTTTCCTCCCTGAAAAGACCCCCGTCTGCCTCGGTTTGATTGAATTCCTAAATGGTGATGCTCGCTGCACTCTGAAAATGGTGGCACAGAGCACACCCCTTGCATTTTTATCGACCTGCTTTGCATACTGGCTTTAAGTGGGTCAAGTGTGAAGTAACCAGAGAAAAATTCAAAACAACCGCTTTTGTGATGCATTAGCTGAACAGCTGAAGATGGCTTCTCAAGAAATGCATTTTGAGTACGAGTGCACATTAAACAAATCAATAAAAATAAAACAAACCTAGCTGTAAATCCTAACTGGTGTCTACGTTTCTACCCGTTGGGTTTTGTTGAACGTTCTAAAGCTGCATCTGTTTTCCAAGTCAGTACTGGTGACGTTTATATAAGTGACCTCCTCATTGCTTGCCAGGCAGTAATGCGGATGCAGTTGTCATGGTATAATTGCAAACGGATAACACTCATTGATTGAGCCTCATTGATTCCAATCCTCTCCAAGACACTAGCCGCCCCTCTGAGTGAAGCATTTACTGTAACTTCGGTGGATTTGTCAAAGCCCAGGTCATATTTGGCTCTTGTTAGCCGATGTATTGACTTTTCTTATCTAGCTCACCAGTTATCCCAATGGTATTCTTCATACCACCATCATTATAAGCTCCTCATACGCAGCATTATATGAACCTGACATCGTGTTTATTTGATGGCAATAACATAGTTTGGTCAATATAGTGCAATAAGTGCAAAGCAATCAAAACTAAAAGGGAATTTGCCAATGCTTGTATAAAAACTACGTGTTACATTGAATAAAATATCAGTATTGCACAACATAATGAAGACTTCAAATATCATTTATCAATTTAGAATATGATGACAGATTAAGTCTACATATTAAGAATGAATTCTCATATTCATTTTTAATATAATAATCTCTTTTATGAGAGCTCATCGAAGGCGAACTCGCCTTCCAATTCCAAAAAGTGCAGAAAGCATACAAAGACACTTTTTTTTCTCTTGGTTTTTGTTGTCATCATTTTTTTTTTTTTTAAATCTTCAAATGACGCAGTCCGTTTTGAACACTGGGGGGAGGGGGGTGTGCCACTTTCAAAATAAGCCACTTTTACAATGCAGAGCTACAGTAAATGAAACTACAAACATAAGCCTTTCCAGAGGATCATGGAGTATGATGACACAGGTAATACTGATGTAGAATCAAAGTTTGGAAAAGACATGGTAGATTATATCAATAAATACTTACATACTACAGCAGAAAATAGTCCTACACAGTTCTGATGATCTGCTGTACAGTGTTTTTGTCCAGGAGTGACTTTTATAAACTCTTTTTTTAAATTCTGATTCACAATATACCTTGTTTGTATGGTTATATTCCTGAAAATGAACTCGGATTTGCCAGTACACGTAAATTTTTTGTATTATTCGATTTTCACCATAGAAAAATAAAATTTGCATCAACAGTTAAGTGGAGCACATTTTGTTCATCCGGAAAGCTGTATCCATTCTCGCAGTGTCATGATTCAGAAATAAGATTGTTCGGCACACCCCGCCCTAACTCCATTTTGCTCATCTGTTTTTGTGCCAAGGCACCTTATGAACTGAGCCACTGTTTCAAGCAAAATCACAAGAGAAAGTGTTGCGTTCCAGTGAAGACAGCCTCGCTCAGAACTGACTAAAGGTGGTCTGTTTCTCCAAGACTTCGAGGTAATCGGGCTCAGACTGTAATTTAGCTTTTAGCTCCAAATACTCGTTCCTGTTGGGTTCCACATAAACAGTACTGGGTGCTGTGCCATAGAGCACTGTTTCTCTTATTCGATCCGGGTGCAAGAACTGTCGTCTGACATCAAAATTTGGGTTGTATGTGTATGCCACTGGCCCAGAGTACTTGTACTCTAAGCTGGCACCTACTGGGATAGATGGGATGGATTGGTGGGGGGACTGCTTATCAGGCTCAAGGATTCCTCGGAAGAAATGATCTGCGTCCTGAACAGGGGAGGGGTTATCACGTGGCTCAATGGTGCTTACGCTGTAGGCAGGGCTCCTCATTGTACTACTATCCCTCTCCTCATCAGGGGTATTCCTGTATGTTACCTTAAGCTCATGCAGGTCACGGTAATCCTCCACTGTGTTCCCTTCCCGTGACCTGTAAATGGGATTTTTGCACATGTGGCCCATGGGATGGGGGATGTACTCATAAACGTGACCAGCGGGGGCTTTGACTTTAGGGCCAGAACGGTTGCTGTAGAGGCTGTATTGCAAGTTAAAAGAGCTGACATCGGAGTTGTTGGTGCTAGTGCGGTCACTCTGCGACTTCTTGCGTCTTTTCATCACCACCACAAAGAGCCCCGCTGCCACAAACACAGACATGATGAAAACAAGCAGGAGACTGAGGATGAGGACAGAAAGGGGAACTGTGCTGCTGAGGGTGTTAAGCTTCTGGGGAGCGTCTGTTGTAACAATGGGGTTGTCCATGGGCTCGTCCGTGGGGGGAGTGGGTGACACGTAAGCATCAGAGTAGTCTGGACACAGCTGCTCCGATTGGATTGAACGCAGATCCATCCCTGTGTGACGTTTCGGCATCTCACACACAACCTCGTTAACCACAGTGCCTGCACTGAGCTGCTCGAGCCAGATCTTCATCCCTACTATGTCACAGGAACAGTCCCAGGGGTTTTCAAACAGATCTATCTGCACAAGCAACTTCAACTGATCCAGTACCCCACTCACTGGCAGGTTTTGGAACTGGTTGTTGCGCAGATTAAGCCTCGACAGAGAGAGGCTGGAAAAGATGCCCACAGGTAAAGTTTTAAGGAGGTTGTTGTTGAGGAAAAGCAGCTGGAGATTTGGGAGGTAACGGAAAGCGCCTGCATCCACCTCCTTGATTTTGTTGTACTCTAAATAAAGATACTGCAAGTTTTGCAAACCAAAAAACATCTCCCCCGTGAGCCTGTCCATGAGATTGCCATTTAAATACAGCCGACGCAGGTTGGTTAAATCCTCAAAAGCTCGGTCATGGATCAGAGTTATCCTGTTGTTTCCCAGGTGAAGCAAATCCAATCCGGTGGCATCTAGAAAATCTGATCTCCGTACGACAGGGATGTAATTTCCAGTGAGATACATTTTTTTAGGGTTGTATGGCTTGGGTTTTAGATCAGAAATGCTCTCAATCTTTCTCTCTTGGCAGTTGACATTTAACCCAATTTCAGAAATCTGCAGATTACACGTGCAGGCAGTGGGGCAGTCCAAAGGCACAGGAGATTTGGTCTGAAAAGCAATGATGGGGCCATAGTTGTATGGGTTCCCGCCCGGTAATCGAGAAGTGGGCTTTATCCGAGTTCTGTTAAATTGCCGTGTGCCCTTGGTAGGCCTGGAGGAGGACCTGAAAACGGCTGAAGAGGTGGCAGAGGCCGTCACAGCAGCTGGAGTGGTCTGATAATATCCATTGGTGCTGCTAGGGGGTGCAGGCCTCACCGTGTCTTCCAAAGGTCTGCGTGGGCAGAGTTCCTGTTTGGACACCTCATCCAGGTCCCTGCCGTGGAGCCTGAACGGGGTCTCGCACACCACCTCTCCCACCAGAGCCGTGTAGGCTATGCTCTCCAGCCAGGCCTTTAAAGCAATGAGCTCACAGGAACAATTCCACGGATTCTCCTCGAGTTGTAATTCCACGACTTTGTCCATGTGCTCCAGCAGACCAATGTAGGGGAACATTTTTAAGCGGTTACCCCTAAGATCCAAGTGCGTAAGGGGAACATTCCGAAATATATTCATGGGGAGGGCAGAGAGCAAGTTGTCATTCAAAATCATTACAGTTAGTTGGTGTAGTTTGCTCAAGGTATTGGGCTCTATAATGGTAATGTAATTATAATCAATCTGTAGGTATTCCAAACTTTCCAATCCTGCAAAGGTGTCATCCCTTAGAACATCGATCTTGTTGTTGTTCAGGTGCAACCTTTTTAATCCCTGGAGTCCGTTGAAGGCACCCGACTCTAACTCGGAGATATCATTGTTCCCCAAGTGCAAGATGGTCACCCCGGTGTAATTGATGAAATCATTGACCGACAGCTTCTTCAGGAGGTTCCCTGTCAGCAGGAGGTGGTACGTGGAGAAATGAACCGGGCTGATCTCCGTCAGTCTGATAATACCCCGGTTCTCACAGCTCACCATCAGGATCCCTTCCTTCTCCTCGCACGTGCACAGGCTTCGGCAGATCTCCCCATAATTGTCATACATCTCAACCAGCCTCAGAGATGATGCAATCAGAAGGATTATTTTCGGGATGCAGATATGCATTTTTTCGGGGAGAAGATGCCCCAGCTCTCACTCGAGTGCGGTGTCAGTGTGAGGTGTCATCTAAGGAGGGAGAAACAGAGAAGAAAGAGAAAAAAAAAACTAGGATGGGTTCTGTTTTTGAACGAGCACAGGAAAAGCACGTGACACGTGAAACATTTCTGAAATGCACAGTTGACTCTAAAATGAGCAGAGCCCTATGAGCATTCATGACTGAAGACCCGTCACTGTTTGTTCGGCGTGCAGACGCGTTAAGTCCACCTGCGTTAAACGCCTTCCAAAGACCGTTAACAAAACTCCCAGCGGTGGATGGCCACTGCGCATTTTTAATTGCTTGCCTGAATTCATCTCGCAAAGACAGAAAAAAGGGGAAAAAGACGGGGGGGGGGGGGGGGGCGCTGACTACCGACATACAGATTGAATGCGTCCAATCAATCGGTTTGTTGGCTCTAAAGCTGCACGAAAAATCATAATCACCTTTACGAAACCTCAGCCACCCCTGCTGAACAAAACTGTGCTGAAACTGTCGAATACCCCCCGACCCGTCTACCCGCCCCCCCCCCCCCCCCCATCTACCCCCACCACCTATAAGCAAACAACTGAGATGTATATTAAACAAATTGAGAGGTAAATAGTAATAATAACGTTAATAATACAGTCCCTGTTCATGTTAAAAATATGGCCTGCTGTAGAGAATAAGCCTACAAGTCTTTCTTCTACCCACGGGTGGAAGTGGGGGGGGGGGGGGGGGAAAGGAAGGAGAGAAGTTGATCAAAGCCAGTGAGGAGATGTTTGGTTGCATTTTGAGGAGGAGTGGAGAACTATATGATCAAATGTTCCTGTGCCGGCTAGAACGTTACATACGGCTCTGCTTGGATCTTCCTCTCCTTGCAGATTTGTGCACACAACAGCCCACGCATCTCATCTGAGACTCATTTTAATGCGCAGGGGCACCTACAGCTGATAATCTGAAAATAATAAAGGGGGGGGGGGGGTAACCGCGGGCACCTTTCCAAAAACTGTCTGCTGTTTCTAAATCGGATCAACTTCTAAATCGGTGGTGCAGCTGAGGACAGAGAAAGGGGGGAAAAAAACAGGATGGTTTCAGCACCACGGACAGCTCCACGAGCTCTGCTCCGTGGAAACAGAAATAAATGTGGAGAATGTGTATATAAATTCGGGGTGGGGGGGGGGGGGGGGTGCTGTTGTCTTACCGTGTCAATCCAAACGAACGCAAAGGCATCCCGGAAAATAGCGGATATGCCCCCGTTTTTCTCCAGCGACGAAGAAAACATGGATTTTTCTCTCCCTTTTTTCCCCAGTGGTTCCACTCACACCGTCCACTGGAATACAAAAACATTAAAAGAAACGGGAGAGGGGGGAAAAAATACAAAATAATAATAATAATAAAAAAAGAAGAAGTCAAGTCTCCTCGACGTTTAGCTCCATACAACCAGGCAGCAGAGAGCGCGCGCGCATACGGTTCTCATTCACGCCAGCTCGGCTCCTGAGCAGCTGAAATGAGCAGAGTCATCTCGGAAAAGCAGCCAGAACCAAAGTTCGGACATGGTCAAGCAGAAAGGCTGGAGAAGGAGACGGTGGAGCGGCGGTAATCCCACATCACAGCGGACTTGACTTTCATCCGCGAGCACTGATGAAAAGCAGGAGGCACGACTCCCCCACCTCCCTCCTTCCCTCCCCTCACAGTTCTATGAACACATCTGCCCAAGGTCTCTTTATTTCAGCCGCTCTGAAATGACTGGAGATCAGTCTTCTTCTGTTTCCTGCTCTTCAGCTGCAATGATCCGGTCTCCGCAGCTTCTGATCCAGCTCATATTCCTGAGATCTGTCCGCACTGACGCCTTCAACTAGTGGAACTTGATCCAGGTTGGCGCAGACCCCCCCCTTCCCCACCCGCAGCGGTGATGTGGAACAACGACGGTCCGAAAAATCACCTCGCATCCTCTGCATGCACGCGCTCTCGGGGACTGTGTGGCGCGGGAATGGAAATCAATTTCTTGTGTGCAATAGTCTTAAAGGCGGGTATGGTGCTGTGGGGGAGGATGGGTGGGAAAGGGGTGGGGGGGTCGGAGGGAGGATGGAAGGAAAGACCCGCAGAGGGCAGCACTATGATGTTAAAAAAAAAAAAAAAGGATAAATAAATAAGAAGGACCTCGTTGTGTGTTTCTCCAACAGCAACAAGCTTTTGATTTGTTACTTGGCTTGAACCCTTTTCTGCAGGTGGACACATCAAACACCCCCCGTGTCTCGCTGTTCATGTGCGTCTGTTAGCAAAATATCTCACGAACCGCTGGACTGATTTTAATTAAACTTGCACAAAGTATTTACTGGATGCATATCTACGATTGATTAACTTTTGGAGTCAACCTGATTTCATTTGGCTGCAAGAGAACACCGAACTTGCAAGACACATAAATGGCTAGAACACAATCATTTTAAAATATTTTGAGCTGAAATTTAGTGTGCTACTAGCTGAGACTGAGCCACAACAAATGCTTGAAGATCTAACGGGTTGCACAATATATTAACTTTAAACTGTAGCTCTGTAGTTGACAGTTTCATGAACCACATGGTGGGTCATTGGATGCACATCTTTAGCAAATTACCTTCAAAGGATAGCATGAAAATCAAGATTACTACATACAGCTGACTTTGAAAAACATAAAAATGTCTAAAACTTTAATTTTTTGCATATATTGAGCCAACATTTGGTTTGGTAGTGGTTAAAAGTCAAAGCACACTATGTCAATGAATCATACACCTTTTAAGTTCAGTTGTATAGACGAGCTAACTGCTGGTCTGAGAGCGGGGGTGGTGGTGGTGGGGGATTAGCTAAAATATAAAAATTAGCACAAAAAGAGCTACATAGTAGCTGAAATAGAGAAAGCTGAAACTGGCAGAAATAATGTGAAAGGCGCATAAGCTGAAATTAAGAGAAATAAGTTAATTAGCCTGTATGTATCAGAAATTACCACAAAAAATAAATGTATCTGAAAACAGCTGAAATTAGCTTAAACAATGCTGAAATGTAGCTGAAATAGAAGAGCAAGCCTGCATTAGCAGAATAAATCAATAGTAGATTTAAATAAGCAGAAATTGGGAAATTAGCTAAAAAAAATAGCATAAAAGTAGCTGAAAAAGCAGAAAGAAGCATAAACAATCAGAAGGAAGTGGACGGAGCTGAAATAAACAGAAAAAGAAAAAAAAAAACTTTGGAATTAGCAGAAAAAGCTAAATTTAACATAAAACGGCTAAATAATAGCTGAAATAGCAGAGAACGCTAAAGAAGAAGCTATATTCAGCGTCGCACGCAGGTAAAACAGGAAGTGGTTTATTTTGTCAGCTTCATGTAACCCTTTTCCTAAACCTAACCCAGACCCTTTACTCTGAATTTAGCCTCATGAGCCTATTATCAGTGCTAACAATGTACCTTTAAACCTACTAGGAGGTACAGGAGGGGCAGCCTGAATGCTACATATGGGGATGATAACTGATAATAGTCCATTTAATGGCTGATAACATTCAAAGCGGCAGCCAGCTGATCCATTATGAGTAGATGCTATTTATAAGACTGTTTGTTGCAGCTCTTCAGACTGAAGAGGTCTTTTGGATAAAAGACAAAATGTTTCAACAAGAATAATCTGTCCAGAGGTCCCGACTTTGTTTATTTATTTATTTTACCTGGATTATTGAGCATGCATCAGGACACACGGATTTAAAAAGATTTTTACGTGGATCTGCTCAGACTAGCTGTATCTCCTGAGCCTGGCCAAACAAAATTACCAATCTCTCAAAACTGAGCTTGTTTTTACAGTGGTTTATAACAGGGGACACTGGCATACAGCTTATTTATTTAAATTAGGTACAACATTTGACATAGTGTCATTTTTTTTTTACAGTTTAGTTGCTTTAGCACATAGAACCGGACTCCCTCTGCCCCGCCGGCTGCACCAAGAAATTATGTTCATGGAAGTTACGAACAATATATATATATATATATATATATATATATATATATATATATATATATATATATATATAGGTAAGTAAGATGCTTATTAATCATCACCTGTACACTGATTTCTACTTTGAACGGGTTTGATCCAGTGGTGTAGTCTATGTGATACTCAGAGTATGTATACCCACTAGAAAAGCTTAAGAATTTCAGTATATCCACTTAAAAGTGCCCAATGATTCATGACATATTAAACACGTGTCATGAGGCGATACGTTAAATAGCAGTTAAACGCTTCCGTAACAATCTATTAGTATGCGTCGCGTTGCTTTGATACCGTTTATAAATTCTATAACATGTTTTTAATACAGAGCCAACAAAGTTTGTTGTTCATTTATTCAAATATAAGCATCAGAGAAATTTGGAAATGTTCAATTTGCTTAAAAATCTAAATAAATGGACGACTGCCTTGTACTAACCAGTGTACTTTGGTTTCCAGGCACAGTATACCCACTACAAAAGCGTAGACTACATCGCTGGTCTGATCGGTCTCTTTAAGCAGTTATTACCTGAGTGGAGTGGGCGTTCAAGTTGTTGCACATAATTAAGATCAAGAAAGCTCATATATATCTCTCAGGGAAAACCTTCGCAAATTCCCGTGGATTAAACCTATAGCGCCTGCAAACACACATTTACAAGAGATCTCTGTTCAGAGAATTGAATTTACTGTAGGATTAAGCCTAATCCAGTTTTGCACCAAATACTCCAGCCCACTAATACTGCCGTGATGCTGTAAGAGCTTCGTATATTTATTTTTTTTTCATTTTTTTAAACCAAATCACGGTTAATTTGGACCTTATTTGTTAAAAGAGCAAGCGGAGTCAAAGCCAACGCTGCCCCCTCGCCCTCCCCTCAAGAACTTTTCCAAGCACTTTAACTTTAAGCCTGAACTGCAAATCATATTAAATCGAGCAGATGGTGGGGCGCCATGTCCAAAGAGATTTCCCACTTAGTCACTATTGTGTGGTAATAATTTGACTCTTATGCTCTCTTCTGCACGCGGGGAGCGACAATAAGCGGATGTGGCATCCATGCCGCCTTTTTGAAATTAGCCGTGGAGACGCCGTTGAGTTATCTCAAAGTCTCTTGCGCCGTAATCGTATTAAGAGTGGTCTTGTCCTTTGGGGACGGCTAAATGGGTATCAGTGGATCCCCAGCTGGAATACAGCAGGCAGCAGGGTGCGTACTTCTCCTCTGGAGCGATGGGATCCCCGAGAGGTGCAGGGCCATCAAAGCGAGGGGTGTTGCTGCAACAAATCGTACTTTTCTTGATGCCTGATGTGTCTTTCTGCTCATAAGTTGCCCTTAAAGATTTACCTTTGCTGGATTGAAGTTTTGTCCCGTCGCTGTGTCCGTTTCCCCGCCCGAACGTGTGGAGGTGTGTGCAGATGCGAGTCTTTCCTCCAGGCTAATGAGCTCAAACAAACATGGAAGCTATTACCATAGATCAGCTGCACCGAGTGCACCGTATTCTAATCAGGTCTGGGACAAATAACCAAGTTATTAAATGCAAATGAAAGTTCACGCTGTGGTGCGCTTAGCATGGATCTCTCGCAAGAACCAAATGGATTTTAAACATGATAGAAACTCCTTTTATGAGCCTATTAGCGTTAGCACGGCTGCTAATTAAAAGGATAGCTAGGATTGCTTAAAGAGGGGTTCTGTGGAAAGGTTATGAACAATTACTATCCTACCTGCTATACATAGTTCATCAAAATGACCTCACTTTGGAGAAAGGGGGATTAATACTGATTGGAATGATGAGCTAATGGCTAGTCCTGAAAATGAAGAGTCCTAGAACCATTCTAAACTCAAAAGTTACTAGATTCACGTGAAAGCTTATATTATTTTAATTTTGACTTTATGGATTTGCTCCAGGCTGCAGCGGAAGTGCTACAGCTAGCTGCTGTTACAGCTGCTTGCCCTGACAAAAAGGGTGTATCCAACATCGCTAAAGGATTTGAACAGTTAACGTTTGTAGTTTTACCGTATAGGTTTTTTTTCTTGGACTGGAACTGAACAGGGAATACAAGTAAACCTTAGTGTTTTCGGTGCAATATATTCAAATGGGTAGGAGTTACATGATGTATAAGAACATAGTTTTCTGTATTTATTTATTTATTGTCAAAAGTGGCACAGTGATGAATCCTGGAAAGCAAAGGCAGCAACTTTATTGCACCACTCCGAGCAACGGTGGAACCAAGTGGTGGTCTTGGCCGCCATTAATCTTTGGCCACCCCAAACATTTGAAGAAACTACAGTATATTTCTAATTAATTCATATATATATATATATACATACATACATTAACATATATACCTCATTTCTTGAAATGAATTGTTAAAATTGAATAGTTTTCATTTGACATTATTTCTATCTTAACGTGATTCTCGACCTGCCATTGTGTATCTGTTCCTACCAAACCCAGCCAATCGAAGCAGATGGTCCGCTTGTCCTGATCCTGGTTCTGCTAAAGGTTCTTCCTCATGAGGGAGTTTTTCCTTTCCACTGTCGCCTTCATGCTTGCTCAGGATGAGAGTTCTGAAATGAAGTTGGACTCAAAGCTCCTCAGATAATTAATGTTATTAATGACTTTTTATGTATGTGAATGTTTCTGTTCAGTGTCCTGAGATGAGTTCTGTTGTGACTTGGTGCTGTATAAATAAACTGGATTGAATTGAACAAAGGCTAAAGCTGCCAAATTGAGTCACAACCTCCTTTTCATGTTTTCCTGCAGCTTTTTGTTACCATCATTAGCCACAAAAAGAGGACAGAACATACATTAAAATAAATAAAAACAAAGTTTTGTTTGTAAGGCATGCACATTTCATTGAAGCAGTAGCGTTGGCCTCATTTACTCGCTTTATGAAGGTATGAGGAAAAAAAAGCAGCGGAGAAAATTGAAATTAGCCCTACAGAAACCATCCTGCTGAGATATTTAATACCATACTTCATCATTGGTTGGTATAATTTGACTGTTTTTATTTAGAGCCCATCTTCCCCAAATTTACTTGATTTCACACTTCTTAAGAAAATAGTTCAGTAAGGGATTTAGGGTTCTGTGTTCTAGTGAATATACATAATGTGCACTCTGGACATTTTCCTTTTATGGACTGTAGAACACGAAAGTGGAAATGTTATTTTTACGCTACTGATTATTAAAGGGGTGATAATGTTTTACCCATATTTGTTTGTTTCCTTTTAGTGTTAGCAAAATATCATGTACCAATGAATGTTTTAATAAAACTCAAAAGGGAAGTCACTGGATACACATTTTGGAATTAGCTCCATTTAAATGGCTTCCACAGGCAACACAGTTAGACACAAAAATGTCTATGACTGAGCCAGTTTCACAAACAATGAGTTCGACGTTGGTATGGTAGTAACTTTCATCCTCCTACGGCCTATGGTTCTGGAGGGGGGTGTTGTGGGGGCAAGGTTTGTGTCAGGGCTCAGGGTTAGCATCAGGGATAAGGTTTTGGCTCAATGGTTGTCTTCTATAACGTTTAGCGTCAACTCTGTCTCGTTGTTAGCAAAATATCTCATAAGCAAAAGTAATCACTTGGTGTACATCTACAACTAACCTAGTTCAAGATGGCGGCCACAGCTAATCAACCTTAGTCAACAAAATTGGCTTTACCTCAGTTTTACAGATACTGGACTGCAAGTGGGTGAGGTAGTAGCCAAGGCTCTTACCTACCATACACTTTGAGTGCAACACTCTGTGCAACAGCTTTAGTTAAATCTCTGCCATTTACCAAGAGTAAACTTTGCCTGACTGTTAGCAAAATGTTCAATAAAACACTAACTGGACGTACAACTAGTGGGTAGTGACTGAAAGAATGAGATTCTGGATGCAGGCGGTTGAAACGAGTTTCCTCCGCAGGAACAACTTATTTGTCTGTCTAAACAGGTCTCACTTGTAAAGGAGTCTTCGAGGCTCAATGTGATTTATCTGTGTAAATAAAGGTTGAATGAATGAAAAAAGAAAGGGTAGCTGGCAGTGGTGGGATGTAACCAAGTACAAGTACTTTGTTACTGTACTTAAGTACATTTTTACTTTACTTAAGTAGAGTTAAATGTGGGTACTTTTGACTTTGGCTCCACCACATTTTACATTAAGTATCTGTACTTTCTACTACACAACATTTATATAATGCGTTGCGTTACACGTTACATTCACGTTGCGCGTTTTTGAAAGTAACCAATGGCGAGAGGGGAGTTGGTCCATTGAATCACTGCAAATTGGGCAGGTAACGTTAGACCCACATTCAAGAAGAGCTGAGCCAATGACGTATATTCTAGTATATATATATGTCACTGAGCTGGGAGCACCCACAGTACTGCCAACACACCCAAAATGGATTCCACCACGGACAGTCAGGCATAAGATACGCGTCACCCATGACCTTATTGAAAGACTAAAGATTATTAAGACTGTTCAGTACAGCAGGACATGTTTTATCTCCCAAAAGAGCCAGACTGGACTCAAAAAACTTGGAAAACCAACTTATTCTGATCTTGAACAAGAAATTCTTGCTGCAATATTAAAAAATGTCTCGACACTCGGGTCCAAGTTTTGAAAATGGTGTCAGGAAGTTAAAGTATTGTTCACTATTGACCCATTGCAAGGTTGACTAGACAGTATTTTAACTAGAGTTGATGACAAAATGGAGTTAAAATAATCCGATATTCCTTTGTTCGGTCTAATGCTCCTTTTTTCAGGCAGACAACTTTTACTTAAATGTGTTTACTGCAGTTAAAATGACATTGATTTTCCTTTGCGTTGAATAAAAACTTTTAAAAGTATAATCATTCCTCTCTTATTTTGCTTAATGGCATTTAACTCTGCATGTCATCCCTGAAATTCTGACGCACAGAATCACAAGTCCAAGTGTGAACTGTGTCACGGAGTAAACACAATAAAAACATGTATTATCTGCAGAATTGTTCATTAAAATGGCACAACACTATTAATGTGTTACAGAAAATATACATACAGTAGGCATACAGATATTGTAGACCATTACATTAGGTACTACATTCAGCAAGTACTTTTACTTTTAATACTTTAAGTATTTTTAAAAGCAAGCACTTATTTACTTTTACTTATATAAAAATGTTAATGTGGTACTTCTACTTTTACTATAGTACATCTTTGTTTGTTTATTTGCACTTTTACTTAAGTACAGTGTTTGAGTACTTTCTCCACCACTGGTATCTGGACTCTCTCTTAGAGATGGGGTGAGAAGTTCAGTTATCAGGAGAGACTCGGAGTAGAACCGCTGCTCCTCCACGTCGAGAGGAGCCAGTTGAGGTGGTTCGGGTATCTGGTAATGATACGTCCTGGGCGCCTCCCCAGGAAAGTGCTTTGGGCATGTTTGACTGGGAGGAGACCTCAGGGAAGACCCGACACACGCTGGAGAGACTACATTTCTCGGTTGGCCTGGGAACACTATGGGATCCTCCCAGAAGAGCTGAAAGAGGTGGCTGTGGAAAGAGATGTCTGGACCTCCCTCAAGCTGCTGCTCCCATGACCCAACTTCAGAACAAGAGGAAGACAATGGATGGATGGATGGATGGATATACAACTCAACAACTTTTGAAATCAATGTATTTCACAACGGCAACCACAGCTAACTGACTTTAGCAAACTGAAAAATTAGCTTAGTTTAACATATATTAAGCTAATTTTGGTGATAGCAGCTAATTGTCATGCTCAACACATTTCTTCAAGAAAATTCCCACCAAATTGTCATTCACAAGATTTCACCAAAATGACTGCAGCTGTCTTTTCTCATCATAAGATGATGATGGTCTAAAACTCTGGATGAAAATGGCAGCGGGTGATATGCATTCCTTTTAGGACTGCTAGGCCTTTACTTTGGCTCAGAAATCAAACAAACAAAAAAAAAAAAAACCTTGCTAAGTTTGAGCGCACTCACTATTTTTGGAATATTTCTTGTAATGAAAGGCAAATTCTTTTGTCAGCTCAGAGCCCGACGTGCATTGTGCTATGATTAACTTGCAAGGTTTCCTCTGACTCGTGTGTCCAGAGGCCAATTGGTGCTGCGAGCAATTTCCGTCCCAACCCACTAGGTCTTGAACAGGTCTTTGAGGCCAGAATCCATTCAAAATGTTGATAATCGGGAATTAAAAAACAATTTCGCTTTGACAGAGCAATCCAACTGGCACATCTCCGCTGATAACAAGATGCGCTGCTGAAAATTGCTTTACATAAACAACCCTGGATGTAGTTTTTGGCCCTGTAATGAAATGAAGGCTAATGAGACGAGCAAGGATGGATAGGACGGGAAAGTGAAAGTGTTGTGTTGCTCAGTGCTGGTGTCACTCCACCAATCATGTCGCTAAATAAATTCATTCCACGCAATGGCACTTTCAATGTATGTGTCACAAAAGATACAACGTGGGCCCATTAGCTCAATCTCAATTTGAATATTGTATTTAACATATACAAACAGATATTAACTCTAATAATCTTTGGATTTCATAAAAATAAAACGGCTCAGCATGCTGATAATACCGACTGCAATATTACAGAAAGTAGCCTAGTTCTTAATCAATTACACAGCTGATAAATGTTTGGAGCGACGCGCTGAACAAAAAGTAGGTGTTTGCTTGGAAATAAATATGTAACAATCTTGTTTTTGTATGTAACATGGTTTAAATGAACTATTAACTGAAAAAAAAAAAAACAAGTAAAACAATTCCCTAAAGTCAGATGAACTAATTAAAATGGGTTTCTTGCAAAAAAAACACTTGACTCAATTATTGCTCGTAGCATAAGGCAGAAGGGTGAAAATGGTTTTGCTTGTGTCTGCTTTGTTCATTAGTAAAATATCTGATGATGCACTGAACAAGTTTCATTGAAATTTTAGCTACTAATCATTCGATGAGCACCTAGCAATTAGCATGTTATGCAGTCAGCCAAATTTAAAATGGCAGCCACGGCTAATCCATCTCAACAAGAAAAGAAAATGGCAATAACTTAATTTGCATTACGTAGAGTTGCATTTGGGCCCAAAAAATCTGATCCGACGGCCCCAGCCCGCAGTCATAATTTCCGAACCCCACCTGACACGACAAATTAACAGTAATTATAGATCCGAATCCAGAAAACAACAACATTATTTTTATTCGTCATTAACAGTTGGGACGTGCAGCTGAATAAAAGTGGCAGAAGATTTGGAGCTGATGGGGTGTTCGTCATTTCATGGCCATAAAAAAAGCATTTAAACCCCGTTTCTGCCTGCATTCTCATGAAGTACTGAGACACGCGGACAGCACTGACGCGTATGTTTTGGGATCTCACCCGTTTGGGTCATCGGCCGCGCGCGTCCACTGAGTGCAGCGGCAGAATAACTGTCCATTTGGGCGATGGATTGCTGCCTATATGTATAGTCCCATCTGAAACTTAACTGAAATTTTTACCTCTTTCAAGACCAGTCAGCTCATGGTGAAATAGCCGCGTGTGGCTGGTGGAAGTATGGCAGGCCATGTTATCATATAATTGGATCACGGCTGATCCTGACCTAATTAAAAGCCTGAGACCGGCCCGGCCCACTCAATCACATAACAGCCCAGCCCTAATCCAGGTCGGTCCGGGCTGGGTTTCGGGTTAGAAATGACAGCTTTAATTATAGGTATTAGCTAAAAATTGGAGTGATCGTAGTGGAGTCATCCCCAACACATATTCCAAGAACTAATAGTGTAAGGTTTTGTCATACAAGCCAGTTAGAGGTATGTCATGTTGCTTACCCTACCTTGTCACTGCAATCAGCCCTCACGGCACTCACCTATTTTCTCCGGTACTTAAGCTACACGCTCACACCCAACCAGTGCCAGATTATTAAAATCCTTCGGGTCAGTAGATGCTCAGTGTCCATGTCACAGCCTTGTTCGTCTTCTTGGTTTTGACCTCACGGCTGTCTCATGGATTCCTCGCCTTGCCCGCTTTTTATCTGGTTTTGATTATCTTCTCTGCCTACAGTACAAACTCCTGCTTCCTCCACCACGACCTTGCCTCAAGGCCTACGTTTTGGATTTGGCACAGGACTTCTGATCACCTGTGTATGACCCTTGTCTGTTTCTCTGGACCTCCCACATGGATATCCCTTAAAACTATGCACTGCTCTACTCTTGCCTCAAAGCCGACCCGCCTTTACCAACAGTGACGTCATCCCCTCCAACTCCCTCAAGGAGCGTCTCCCTCACCTGTCAGTGAAGGTTGGTGCCTCTCTGAATACCTGTCAGATCACTGTCAGTGAAGTCCTGCTCATTAACTCTTCTGTCTTTCCAGATTGGGCCGGCCTTGGGACGTTGACCTCCACCAGCAGCTGCTTATTAATAAAAACTATAACTAGTCCTGTTGTCTGTGGTCTAGTTCAAATTCTAAAAACTGGTTCTTGTCAAGGTATGCATTTCTTAAAATAATACTGATAATTATTAATAATAAGACAGCTGCCACCGCTAATCGACCTTGGCAACCAAAAATAGGGGGGATGACTTACTGGTATTAGCTAAAGTTTAGATTGTAGCCAAGAGTCATCCCCAACACACAGTTCAAGAACTAATAGATAATGTAAGGTTTAGGCCATACAAAACAGTGAGAAGTACCCATTTCTCAATACTAATATTCATTAGTAATAAGACAGCTGCTACAGCTAATCAACCTTGTCAAACAAACAAACAAACAAAAAAAAGGTGATGATTTCATTTGTATTACTGGTATTAGCTAAAGTTTGGAGAGATTGTAGCCAGGACTCATTCTCAACACAAGTTCAAGAATTAATAGATAGTGTGTTTTGCCATACACGGCAGTGAGAAGTATCTATTTCGTAAAATAATACTAATATTTATTAGTAATAAGACAGCTGCAACAGCTACTTGACCTTGACAAACAAAAAAAGGGCGATAAATGTTTGCATTACTGGTATTAGCTAAAGCTTAGCTTGTAGCCAAGAGTTACCCACAATGCAAAGCTCAAGGACTCAGTGAAAGGTTTTGCCATACAGGGCAGTGAGAGTTTTGTATTTATTAGATTTTAGTTGGTCTTGTTTTACCATTTTTTAACGTTTCTGACTTTTTTGTGCATTTAAAGGCTTTTTTCATTATATTTCCGTTATATTGTCAAGTACTTAAAACTGTCATTCTGTTGATGCATTCGTTTGTTTGTTGTTTTGATTTTGCACCTAGCGGCCATGGGAGTCCTCCACATCCGGTTGTTCTCAACGTGGGTAGGGTTATAGGCCTAATAAGTAAACTCATAGTTAACATCTGGGCTTTCACTGTCACAAAGCTGGATGACTTATTTCACTGGTGTGTCACCATGGCAACCTATACTGGAAAACCTGTTCTGGAGAAAATTAGATTGTATCAGAGATCACATGTGTAAAAGCTCCACCACCGGACAAATCAATAATCTTGGGGGGAATGAAAAAGCTACAGAGAACATTGTGTAGTTTTCTGTTTTTAACAGTAAAATCTCAATTGTCATTATAATTTTACATCAAGAACATTATTATTAATCAAAAGTTAGGAAATTAGTATTAATAACATTTTAATGTAAAATACCCCAATATCAGATTCAGATCAGATAAACGGTTTCAAATTATCTAGATATTCATTTTCATAATGACACTAATGTATTAATATAATGAAAATTGATGTGCCATGATGGAAAACAAACAAATAAAAGACATTCACATCGACACCACACGCCTGTTTGAATCCTGTTTTTGCAACTTATTTACCACCAAAGACCAACTGATGGCTCATGGGCAGGACACGGTCCACAAGGCTCTTCCATTTGCGCCCCATTGTTTTAAAACTGAATAAACCAAACATATTAATCAGATTAAATACTTACAGTTGATACATTCTTAACATTATTGGCATTTCAAAGGTTTGAAGGTAAGAATTTGTAGAGGATTTTATTCCATTGTTATTTAGCGTTTAATTTGTATTTTCTAAATATAAACAAATTGACAAAACATATTCATTGCAATAACCGGAGAGATGGCTAATTAACTGTCTAGCTTCTGTAATGTTTAATTGAAAAAATGGGCTTGTGACCAATTTACATTGTATTGCACTGTATCATATGGCACATACTTTACATTTCTGAGCAATTTCCAATGGATAGTTAACATTCTGGCAGCGTGGTGGCGCAGTTGGTAGAGCTGCTGCTTCTCAGTGAGAAGGTCGCCGGATCGAATCCTGGCCAGGAAGTTATTCTGGGTGGAGTTTGCAGGTTATCTTGGTGCATGTGTGGGTTTTCTCCGAGTACTCCGGTTTCCTCCCACAGACCAAAAACATGCATGTTAGGCTGATTGGTAACTCTAAATTGTCCCTAGGTGTGAGAGAGAGAATAGTTGTTTGTCTCTATGTGTCCCTGTGATGGGCTGCCCTCCTTTTTCACAGTGTCTGCTGGACATGGGCACCAGTGACCCCTGTGATCCGAAAAGGAAGAATCAGGTAAAAGATAATAGATGGATGGATAGTTAACATTCTTTAAAAAAAAAATAAATGTGCAAGTCATTCATTGACGGTATGCCGCAATTTTCAAATCTATGATCAGACACCCATGCCAGTGCATTAGGACACAATTTAAACAGAAGAAGAAAAATATTGAATATTTAACACTGCAGCTCTTTAACATATGCACCAACTAGACCCAGTTCTGGAAGTTTCTTCTGTTAGGAGGAAGTCATTCCTTTCTACAGTCGCCAACACCCTGCGCAAGATGGGAGGTTGAGAAGAAATTAAGGTTTAACTCAGTCAGATGGTTTCCTACAGATCACTTTTACTAATTGGCATGTTTTTAATGTTTGTAAATCATTTTGAACAGAAGTTTGCGATTTCAAAGCTCATGCTCAATAATCAAGGCAAAAAAATCTGACAAAGTTAAGTCAGGTCCTCTGGACGGTTTGTTAGTTAGCACAACCAGTTTGATGATGCTAAGAGTTTCTGGAGTCCGCCCTCTCCTTGTACCTGGATTATTGAGCATGAACTTTGGTGGTTTGAACCACTTTGGCCATGGCTGCCTCCGACGATTCGACGGGGGAGAGGACGGACTCTAGAAACCATCTGAGAACCATCAAACTGGTTGACCCACTACGTGAAGGTGCCATTTATAAGACGGAGTTTGTTGTGGCTCCTCGGACTGATGAAATCAAAAAGAAACCATCTAGAGGACCTGATTTAACTTTGTTGGACATTTGGAGTTTGGCTTAAATGAGAAAAAAAAAAAGTTTGGTTTATTGCTGCAAAATTAATTCACGCATTAAGAAAAATAATGTACTTGTAGCTAAGTAGATGTTCATTCTTGGCACTCCTTTTATGGCAGTTGATACATTGCGGCATTTACCTTCCTCATGATGCTTCTTGCAGATGGCGCTGTCTCTAATCTTAGAGGCTGCAGACAACGTTTGCACTTTTATCAAAGTTCCAGATGATTCAGAGCTCTGGTGTGTGCTCCCACCAAAGAACAGTAGCACAGCTGCTCTGGCAGCCATGATTGATGGTCAAAGCAGCATGGGGGGTTGCACAGGGAGCCCTTCTCTTTGTTTTCCCCCTCGCCTTGGCCCGAGTTAGCGTGAGTTAGCCAATTTAAAAGCGTTGAATCTGTAACATGCAAACTTAACTGGGAGATTTAATGAAACCAGCTGCTGACAACGCGATAAGAGCGTCCTCACTGTATCTGCGAGTGAATCTGATGGACGCATTATCTCCCCTCACAGGGGAAACAAAAGCAGCGAACCATAACCAAGTCAAGTCCATTCATTTAGCCGCAGTCAGCAAGCACAAAGGCTTTTAAGGTTATAACACACTCAGGAGTTTGATGTAGTGGTGATATATATTTATCCGAGTTCAGCTAACTAGTCTGGTAACGACTCTGTCAGGAAATCAATCATGGTTTTAAATTATTTACCTTCTTATTCATCTCACCCTTTAATGATGAAAAACAAACTGTATACTGCCTTGGATTTGTACTTTAGAAGACACATGCAGTGCTGCTCTGTTGGACAGAAGAGCACCAGCGAGAATGTGAACAAAATCCTGAATGTGGCAAAGTAAAGTCTTTAGGCAGAACAAATAAAACGTTTGCCTCGTTTCTGAATGGGATTTTACTTGTAACACTCACGAGGCTATCATAGCAGCTAATACATACATGTGTGTATACAATCATTAAATTGGCTTTATAGATTCAGTTTATCGAGATTTGCATTCATTTTATTTGCCAATGGGTAAAATACATTGCAATATAAACTGGTTTCCAAGTTTCACAAAGTTTCAATTAGGTTTGTAGTCTTTACTGTCGGTATATGTCACTTATTTGTTAAATTTTTTAGATTAAAAGAACAAAGTGAATGAAGTTATCAGCATACTGAACTTAATTCAGTACCTGAGTATGTCCTATACTCAATTCAATTCAAAAATACTTTATTAATCCCATCCCAAATGTTGAAACTCATCCTTGTTTCATTAAAGCGTTGTTCTAGATGCTGATGGCTGTGGGCAGGAAGAATCTCTTGTAGCAGTTTGTCTTACAACACAGGACTACTTGGACTTGGCAGGTTCTTCCAGTTTTCTTGGGCAGCAGGACTGACTGAACTTTGGGCAGAACTCCTCCCTGAGTGATGGTCTCTTCCCAGCAGCTTGTTGAGCTCCACATTATGGTAGGTGTCAGGGATGATCCTGGTCGTCTTGTTGTCACAAGCTGCATTTTCCTCCAGCTCCAGGATCTCTGCGCCACCAGATATCCTGGAGCTGGTGGACAGGAATGCATCCATGGCACCTCCTTTTCAACTCATTTTGGACTTGGGGCTGTAGTTGAGGTATTATTTGAGCTTTGATATGTTAATCAGCTGCTCCCAATTGTAGAAAACCATCGTGTGTGAGAGTTCAGCCTTCTGCAGCCCCTGGGCTCCAAGATGGTGTCTAATGAGGAACACCTTAATCTTCCTGAATAAGATCAAGCCCTACTTAAGGCTGGAGATGAGCTCTACTCTCCGCTGGAGCATTGTGATGCCAACCAGTATCTGTGCTTCTGGCCACAGTTATTTCTCTTGAGATTTAAGATTAACTTACTTTTGCGTTTCATCTTCCTTGCTCCCTCTTCCGTGTCTGCCGTGGATCCTGACCTGCTGTGACCAACGTTTCTCTCTTGGATGTTCCCCAGTGCTCTCCTTGTCCTCCAGCCACTTGCTTGCCACACCTGGGTCTCCCAGTTCTGGATTTCTGTTTGGACCACCCTCCATGCTCGGCCCAAACACCACCTGCCATAAGCAAAGAAAAGAGGATACAATTTTAAGACCTTTTCAAAGGACCTACCTGACCAACCTATTGTCCTCCAGGGTTCCTGAGACATTCAATTCAACTCTACATTCTGGTTCAGGTTAGGTTTATTAGTCATGTGCAAAATCAACACAAGGTCAACAATGCAATGCTTAGGACGAGAAGAACCATCTCAACTAGCAGCATTAGCAGCGTTGGCAGCATTAGCAGCATTAGCAGTGTTAGCAGCGTTGGCAGCATTAGCAGCATTAGCAGGCCTTGCTAGCAGCTTGATGATAACAACCGCAGCAGCTGCCATTCCAGATTGTTCTCCAGAACCAGGTCCAGCAGACAGAGAACATCCAAGGTTTTCCCAGCATAGTCGAACAGGTCCGTAGAGTTCGGTCCGTGCAGGTAAATGGAGAATCATGGAGACAGCCATCATAACAAGCCAGAGCCTGAGCCCGAGACCAGAGGGGGGCTGGCAAGGCAGCGACACATAAAACATGTCACTGCCAAATCCGTAGCATGGGTGTGCGGTGTAGGCACAAAAAAAAGGGTTAAAACAAGAACAATAAAAGATCGAGTTAAGCGGCGCTCCCACCAGTGAGGCCATGCTCGTGATGTCACATTCTATTCTATTCACTGTAAATAATAAACATGGTTAAACTTTACGTCTGAGAGTCTTTCGCATATTCAGCTCATTTACTCGGGCTCCCTGAGATCACAACACCTTGTTGTCATGATTACCCTTCATAACAAATGTCAAAGTAAAAAGGTTTCATCAAAAACCTGCCCAGCTGCACCACATCCGATACCAGAGTGAAAAAAAAAAAAAAATCATACAAAAAAAGTGTTTTACATCCAGAAAAAGAGGAATTAAAGTTTTCCAAAGCAAAATCTCAGAATGAATGTAACGGTTACTCCAACATGCAGCCACCTTGAGCAGACCAAGTCTATATATAATATTATAAATAATATAATAAAATATCCGACGATACAGAGCCTAGATGTGTTCCAATTGCTCTTTATCTTTAAGAAATGTAACTTACCGGTAATATTTCAACCCAACATGCAGAGCAACTGGTAAAATTCAGCTATACAATTTGTATTTGTTTAAAGAGAAAACTCTTACTGTCTGATAATCCATTAAATTATGTCCAACATTCTCCCTAGATCTCTGTTGCCTAGGTAAGGTTGTTGTTGTTTCCGTGACCCTTTCTCCTTCCCTTGTTTTGCTCGTTTTGTATTCTCCCTCGAACCGGCTGTACAGACGCAGTGTGGAGTACCGGAGGCTTCCGAGCAGCTAGTGGAGGTTAAAAGATTGCGTTGTGGCCGGGCAAGGTCTGACAGTCTGGGCACTGGATCAGTCAGTGGATTTGGAGGCTGGTGGCTGAAGCTATCCCCTTAGGTGCACCGACTGAACAACTTGCTTCATACTGGACCCAAGCTTGTGTGAGAGAGAGTTTGTCTGGAATAAGGATTTGTCTGGCCTCTGGTGGACTCCCTCGTGGCCTAGATAAAGAGTGCAACAAACTGAGAACTCCTGTGGCCTAGAAAAATAAATGTGTACAATGATTGATTCTTCTCGTAGTTTACAACTTTTGCTACGTCTTAGCTTCTCCTCAGAAGGTAATATCTTTAGCAGTAGCAAAGCTGGATTTATTATTACGTTGCATATCATTTTGAGTGTGTGTTGTATGAACAAATAAAATTTTTAAAAAGACATTTTGTTCAGCAGCTTGACGAGATGGCGTAAAGAATTGATTTTTTTAAATAAAGTTCAGATGTGATGAAAACTTCTAAACAAACTTTGATTTACCTAATATGGATAAATCTTTGAGAACCTCACTTTGGAGAAATCTAAATTACCATATTTTTTGGCCTATAAGTCACAGTTTTTTTGCATAATTTGCATGCCCCGCGACTTATACGCCGAAGCGACTTATATACGTCTCCCCTCCGACATTTATAAACCAATTTTCGGCTGAGATATGACCGCTTTCATTTTGACTGAAAATAATGAACACTATCATTTTCAGCCACTAGAGGGCACTCGAGTAGTATGGCATGCCATTGTATAATATAATAGGTAAATGTGGCTATTAATGGCACAATCGACTTGCCACTGTCGTCTGCCTGGAGCAACTGTCAAATAAGCTTCATTTTGGTGCGCCGCCCCGGCGAAATGCAGCTAATTTGACCGTCAAAGTGCATTTATTAAGTAAAAGTTCAACTGAAACACACCTTTAAATAGGTTAGTAGTTAATGGAAGCAACTTATACAGCGAAGTAACGTATTTATGGATTTTTTCCACTTCATTAGACATATTTGGACTGATGCAACTTATAAGGCAGTGCGACGTGTATGGTGGAAAATATGGTATGGTAGTTCTCACCAGACTGACCAATAACAGCTACACCAGCATGAATACTAATTTCATCTTAAAACTACTATGGTTTTAAGATTTTAACTTTCCGACTCAGTGCAGCTACCATTGCCAATTGACCTTAAGCATCACACACAAAACAAATAAATGTTGTAATATATAGCAGAATATATCTATTATAATATATAATGGGTTAATTATGATTTTAGTACTTCCTACCACCTTTTCAATGTGTATATCGTCTTTTTCCAAATCTGTGTATTCTGCTCCTTTTTTATTTTATTTTTATTGTATTTCATATGTGCATTTTTTTTCTCCATATCATTAGAACATGCATCTGGATGCCTCGGATTCCACCCCTCCTGGGATTAATAAATTTTCTATCAAACTCTAAATTTTGAAGAAACTTTACAAAAAATGGCATTAGACATGTATGTACTTGTACAACTGATGGCGTTAGGAGTTCATTAAGTTCAAATTAGCTGTCACAGCTAACTGACACTAGCCAACACAAAAATGTCTACTTCAGCCAATTTTATAGCTATTAACCTATAGTTTAATAGTTTGGTAATAGCTAAGAGTCATTCATATCACCCATTTTGTGTGTGACTTCATACGATATTGCACAAGATCAAGCATAATATTTCCAAGATTTCCCAGAAACGTGACGCTACCACGTTAATTACCACAATATTACGTGGCTTTGGCTAAAACTTTTTTATGAATTCCGTTGGCTGTCACAATTTTTTTTTCCAAGAAATACTTTTCTGTATAAAACATTTAATGTCAGAAGCAGTTAAAAAGAATTCCCACCCACACAATTAATAATTATAGATCTGAGCGACTAAAAAGAACAGAGATCAAGTTTCCTAATGACTTGTGTAATGGCAAACTGCATCTTCACTCTAAATAAGTCCCCATTAATGCTGTTCATTTCTCCCAAACAGATAACTAAACAGAGTACAACAAAACAGGATCGGCTCAGTTTCCCTGTCACGGCACAAATGGGATTCCTTGTACAAAATATATATTTGGCATAAAGTCTGTAACTATTAATCTTTATATATCTGAATTCTCATCTCTGTGTTGAAACAGATTCTTTTTACAAACACTATGAATAATTGATAGTTTTGTCAAAATATATACAGCAGTGATTCCCCCGATGTATCTCTGCAACCACAGACTTATATTTAGATTAACAATGACGACTGCATTTGTTGAAGACAGTGGTTTTTTTTTTTTTTTTTTGCGTGAGTCATGCTCATGTTGAATGTGCGATCGCCGTCAACCACCTCTTTCCCATGAGAGTCCATTAGCATAAAACTACAGTTCCTCTTCTTTTAATACCTCCACAGATCCTGAAAAATAACAGAGTAAAGTGCTCCCTGAGTCGGCGAAAGCCTTGGTGTTTCCGGAGAAGATCTAAAGGGGGGCGGTGGCGTTTGAATGACTTGTTACTTGATACGTAAAAGGGAAACAAAGCAAGAGTTTGTGTTTCAGCTGAAAGCGGAAGAGTGTGCAACTATGATTAATTTGTTTGAAGGAAATGTACAGCACTGAAAAAAACTTTTTCATTAACAGTCACACAAGTTGACAACAGAAAACCAGGTCCACGGTTTTTTGACACTGAAGCAGACGACGGGAAACAATGTAGCAATTGATTTACATAGGAATGCATCAAACTACTGTATAAACGTTTCAATCAACTTGACAATTTTAGCAAAGAAAACTATATTTATGTTCAATTTTTGGCGCAACTTATTGTATGAAACATGCCCAGAAAACTATTTGTTTGAACCCAATATAATAATTTTAAAAAACATAACATATTTAAGCATCCCCACTGTGAATGCATAAAACCTAGTTGTATATAGCTAAAGGGTAAAAGAAAGTGATGTATTGGGATTCCATGTAACTCCTTACCATGTGAAAAACTCAAGCCAGCTACTTTAAGGTGAAATTAACAGAAATAAGTTTGAACAAGCATACAAATCTTTAAGTTAGCTGAATTAAGTTCAAAGAAGCACAAAACAGCTGAAAAACGGCTGAAATTAGCTGAATTGCCTGATTTTTTTTTATTTTTATTTTCATTCGGAGTCTATTAAGGATCCGTCGGCTACCAATATGCCAAGTTTCATCTAAATAGCTCTAACAATGGCAGTTATCCTAGTTTCTCTAAAAAACAGCTGAATAGTAGCTAAATAAATGCAGAAAGAAGCTTAAATTTCCTAAAGGTAGTGGAGGGAGCTTAAGTGAGCCCTCTAAGGCTGAAACAGGTTGAAATTAGCACAATAAAGTTAAAATTGTCTGAGAAAAGCTGGTATTTGCTAAAATCAGCTGAATAGTAGCTAAATCAAGCAGAACAAAGCTTCAGTTACTAGAAGGATGTAGGAGGAACATGTTTTTGCTGAATTAGGTTGACAAAAGTTTAAATGATAGCAAAACATATGGAATTAGCTGATAAAGATGAAATTAGCATGAAAACAGCTAAATGCTAGCTGAAATAGCTGAAACATCCAGAAATAAGCTGAAAGGAGCAGAATAAGCACAAATTAGCATAAATAAGGTTCAAGAAGCACAAAACAATGTTGATGTTAGCAGAATGATGCTGAAAGGGTCTCAAACATCTGGAAAAAAACAGCTGAAATTTGCTGAATTAGCTGAATTTTGTTTAAAATTTTGTGCAAGAATGCTGAAAAAACCTTAACCAGGTCTAAATGTGAAAGTAGTACCAAGTTAGAAACGGATCAAAAGTTTTGAAGGATGTAAAATGAGCTCCATTCATTTTCAATGAGAGCAAAAATGGCAAAAAAGGCTAAATATCTCAAAAAGCTAAAGTTGCACCAATACCAAAAGTCATAGAAGTCCTGAAACAGCTGAAAGTTTTGAAACACGATTTGTTGAAATAGCAAAAAAAAAAAAACTGTGGTAGTTAGATGCCGAAAAATGTACAGAAGAAAAAGTGAATCTCAATGGTAGGTATTCACACAATTACGCATACTTAAATAAAACAATTTTTTTTTTACACTTTGTCTATTTTAACTATTAAACATTTAAAATAACTGAGGTTAATCAAAAAAACAGTGCAATCAAGTGGGTTTTCTGTATTAGGTGTTTTTTTCTGTGCAGATAGCAGTAGATGTGAGACTTTTCCCAGAAGCACAGTTTAAGACAGAAACATCTTAACTGACAGTTCCAAGTACATTTTCCAGTCAGTGAAACAACTATGTTCTTGCTGAAATAAAATATACTGGTAAGGCTTTTTTTGTTTTGTTTTATTCATTAATTGACTTGCGTACCTTCAACATTTTAACATGTATTGTGTCACAACATTGTTATATTCAAGTTGTTATATTTAACATAGAACACTTTGTCATTGTGTCCACAGTTAAGGAAACGGTGTCCACCATTACAAGTAATTTTGTGTCTTCTATTGGCAGAACAGTGATGGCCAGTAATCCTGGGATTGCATTCTTACTAGGGTGCAATAATATAGTTTTAAGACAGTATCTTGCAAAAGTTGGACAAAGTTCTCACACCTATGTTGATTTTGTTGTGTTAGAATGGTACCTCATTCTTCTATTTAGTTACTATGGTGACATCTTTGTGGCGGTAAGATGAAACTGCCTGTACAGACTTTGAGTAACCTCTTCTAAAGCTTGACTGTTGTAGTTTTCGGTGAACCCTGCACATCTAGAATGCACGTTCTAGAATTGCGCCGCTCAAGGTGGCTGCATGTCGGAGCAGCTCTGTTACTTTCATTCTGAGATTTTGCTTTTGGAAACTTTAATTCCTCTTTTTCTGGATGTAAATCACATTTTTTTGGATGATTGTTTCCTCTGGTATCAGATGCTGTGCAGCTGGAAAGATTTTTACTGAAACTTTTTAGTTTTGGACATTTGTTATGATGTGTAACCATGGCAACAAGGTGGTTTTCTACAACCAGCAGCTGATTAACATCTCAAATGCTCAAATAATATCTCAGCTACAGCCCCAAATCTCCAATGAGTTGAAAGGATGTTCTGTGGATGCATTCTCATCTACCTGCCAGCTGTGCTCGAGTGTCTGACCACTGAGGTCCTGGAACTAGCAGGAAACCCGGCTCATGACAGCGGAAGGACAGGATCGTCCCTCAGCACCTACAGTTGGATGTCCGCAGTGACGTGGAGCTTGGCAGACTGCTGGGAGGAGTGGCCATCGCCCTGGGAGGAGTTCTGCCCGGCATTCAGGCGGTCCTACAGTCCGGGGGAACCGAGAGGCCAGCCGAGTCTGGGTGGATGGATCGGACAGCATCTGCAGCCAGTTTCTTAGGATCCACTGTGGGATGGACCTTTACAAGAGATCCTTCCTGTCTACAACCATCACTATCCATAACATCTCTTAATGAAATGAGGATAACGAGTTACAACAACAAATAATTTCTTTTTGGGATTAATAAAGTATTTTTGAATTGAATTTGAATTGAATTGAATCAAAACGGCATGCTGTGATGAAAAAAACAGCAGCCTTCACAAAATCCAGGAAATCAAAAAGGCATCTGGACATGAGGGTACTACAAAAAGACTGAACGCCAAACTTCATTTTAACGTTCACATTAATGGTGCCTCCTTGGAAGAAGGTCATGGGTTCAATCCCTAGTTTTGACCTGGGATATTTCTCTGTAGAGTTTGCGTGGGTTTTCTCCAGGTTCTCCTATTTCCTCCCACATTCCAGAAACATTCATGTTAGGTGGTCTACAGGCCCAGGTCTCCCTTGCAAAAGAGATCTGAGATCTCGGTGGGATTTCCCTGTTTAAATAAAGGTCAATACATAAATAAATGCCCATAAACACTTTTGATTTGGGATCTCCTTACCTTACATTTTGACTTGGTGGACTATGTTTTTGTTTGTTTGTTTCTCCCCACAGTATTTCTACTCTGTCCTAGAGAGAACAACAATGCAATGAAACGGTAAATGCTCAAAGAAGTGAGCATCCACCAGGGAGAGCATTGCCTTGGAGCCACTATAGAAGAAGTATGTCTCTTTCAGTCCCTATTGACAGGACACAATCAGGCCATAGCAGCCGTTTAATCTGGAACCCAGGTTGAGAACATAGCTGTCATGATGTTCCAAGACCTGCAGCTGGTTTGATTATTTGATGTTGAACAAAATGTGTTTACAGACAAAAACACTAAAATATGCAATTACTGCTTCAACCGTTCACCAACTCATAAACCAGGAACGAAGTTTACAGATCGTCAGTTGGGCTCCAATCAATAATTTTATTATGGGTTGGTAAAAATATCGAAACTACTGTATATATTTTTAAAGTGACATTGGTGGTTTGTTAACACTTTTCAAATGGAACTATTCCACATTCCATTTTTCCCAGTGAACAGAAAATGCTATGACTTTTTTCAGCTGTGAGTAAAAAAAAAAAAAAAAAAAAAGGGGGGACAGAAGTGAGGGATTCCTAGATTTCCAGCCACAAACACTTTCTCCACAGTTACTAATCATCTCAATCATGTACCACTCCACACATGCACCAGATTTGGAAGACTATTTAAACTCCTGCCCAACATTCATCCAACGCTGGAACACAAGATACCATATGGTAACTTAGAAGACATATTCCTTCATACACTTTGACAAACCTTGTATTAGTTTGTGTCCTTCAAGTCCTACTCCTTTGTGTCTTCTGAGATCTCCCCGCTCCTTGTGACCTCTCCCTGTCATCATCTTGTTCCTGCAAACATCAACCTGGATCAAAAACCATCAAGCACCTCCAACATGTTCCTCTTTCCATCAATAGTCACCCCTTCTGGATCACACTTCATTTTCATTAGGAAACCTAGGACTTCGTTTTCTCCCTCCTCGCCAACACAACTTGAAAAGCAACAAAAAGTAAAACTACAAGCAATTTCCATTGTTCAAGAATTCAGAAAACCACCTATACTCACCTTGCCCCTTTTTCTGTTACAGCCCAGAACATTTTCCTGCACTTTGTAAGTAAATCCCTTACATTTTTGTATGCCTGACTCTGTGTATTCTTCAGTCTGCTAACTTGGGATCGTATATAATTAACATCATATTAAGACTTGATTAAAAAGAGTTTTGTACAGTATACCTGTCATTTTCTACATACTGCATTAATGTACCTATGGTAAGGGCAAAAGTGACTGAAAACAGGTCCACAATGAGGACGACCATGGTAGTCGTATCTTGTGCTGCAGAGCAACAGCTGATGCTACGGAATGTGATTAGAGTGCATATCTATGGTGGCGCTGAGGTGTACATGAACAACATTTGAAAAAACAGAATTACATTAAGTCAAAGCAGAAGTGACCAAAGCGGAAGCGGCCGAAGCAGAAGTGGCCGAAACGTAAGTGGACGGAATCACATTTGAGAAAAGAAAGAATGACAGAAACAAAACAAAAAAAAACAGAATTATATTTGAAAAACGGAATTACGGAATTACATTAAGCCAAAGCGGAAGTGGCCAAAGAGGAAGTGGCAGGAAATACAATTGGAAAAGACGAAATTACATTTGAAAAAATGGAAAAAAAGAAGTAATGGTGGTGGTGCGTGCGTGCGTGCGTGCGTGCGTGCGTGCGTGCGTGCGTGCGTGGTGGGGGGGGGGGGTGGTGTGTGTTTGTATGTTTTTTTTTTTTTTTTTTTTTTACATTATTAACATAAAACTACAGTGGCCCTGAGGCGATTTGGCTAAATGTAATTCCGTTTGTTATTTTTTCAAATGTAATTCCGTTTTTTCAAATGTAATTCCATTTTTTTTTCCTAATAATAATAATAATAATAACAATAATAATAATAATAATAATAATAATAATAATAATGTCATCACAATGTCAGCACTGTATGCTTCCATACAATGGCGAAATTAGTCTCTGCATTTAACCCATCCACCACCAGGTGGTGCAATGGGCAGCTATTGAAAGCACCCGGGGGGCATTTTGGGGATAAGGTGTGCTGCCCAGAGACACCACGTGATATGCAGTGACCGGGGATCGAACCTGGGACTTTCAGGTCCCAAGCCAGCTGCCCTGCCTCTACACCATCTCGGCCCCATGTAATGTGATTCTGGCCACTTACACTTTGGCTTAATGTAATTCTGTTTATTCAAAAGTAATTCCGTTTTATATTCCAAATGTGATTCCGGCCACTTCCGCTTCGGCCACTTCCGCATCGGGTTAACGTAAATCTTTTTCTTTTTTTTTCAAATGTTCATTTACACCTTAGGCCACCGTACACATCTCTCCACCTCTAACTGTTCCAGGAGTTTAACTGTCTCTGATGATTCTTTGCACTTTCATTCACATGCTTCATTTCTCAGCCTCGCCCTCCAGGCCGTACTGTTATCCACTCGAGCTATCACAGGGAAATGGAAGTATCACCCACAAGAAAGGCTAAATGAATTGTCCCTTAGTTTTGAATTGCTAATTGAAATAGAACAAAGTAGGGATACATCTGTTGCCTGGTTTGGACACACTGACAGACCGCCACAGCTGTGTTGTTTCTCTCCATGGGAATGAAGAGCGTGAAAGTAGGAAAGAAAAGAAGTGGGAAGAAGGTGCTTCTTCCTCCCAGAGGTAATTGCATATTGATCCAAGTCACTGAAGATCTAAACAGTGACACTGCGTGTAGTTATATCTTAAAAGGAGCTTGTCTATGTTTTTCTTTCTCCATTCCCTTAAATTCTACAGTGGCTGAAAGTGAAGAGAGATGATATTCCGCTAATTACGTTTTCACGGAGCCGTCCTTCTTCCCTTGTCTCCCGCTCACAGGTCTTTGTTGTTATGGACTTAACAATTACTTGATAATTAAATAGTTGAGGTCTTTCTATCCTACTGTTTGCACAGTCATTCATTCGTTCTGTATGGGAGACTTTTTAAATTACCAAGTCACTCCTTTTCTCCGCCTTTTCGCGCCTCGCTCTCCCTCTCTGTCTTTCAGACTTCAGACGCTGTCTGTCCAATGATCCAGAACAGCCTTCAGTGTCCCCCCACTGATGAATTAAAAGTGCTCCTTTGGCGGTTGAGGCCTTGGCGGAGGATTCAAAGGCTGTGGGCTAATAAAAAGATCTTTTCTCTAAGCAAGTGAGAAAGGAAGAGTCGCTTTAGAGAGTACACATTTTCCACTGATGGAAAACTATTAACACACTGTTGACAGCAGTTGCATCTCAATGCTGCCCATACTTACAGAAAATCTCACTCTGAGAAGCTAAAATACATTGAAAATTGATTAAATGTCATGAATAAAGCTTTTGTGACTGCATGTTTTGTTGCAGGAGCTGCTGTCAGATTTCATTCAGTCTTAACTAAAAAGACGGGAGTTCATTTTCAATTTTAGATATTCTTTGTAGTTTTGCCAAAAAAAACAAAAAAAAACATGCCCTGTCAAAATTGTATTATTCCCACTCTGCGTTTTATCTCGCACACTTCTTCCCCAACACACTAGGGTCGAGTTCACACCATGCTCACATGTGTGACTCAGTTAGATGTGTTGCATCACAAAGCTGTGGAGTGCGGATGAGTAGACGCACATTAATCACGGCATTTCAGGAACTGTTTTCATAAAATACTTTACCGCTCACACCGTTAACAGTTCAGTCACTTTTTAAAGAGCCATTCACCAAAATGTGAGCAACAAGTTTTAGTAAGAACAAAATACAATTTCAAATAGAGTCATTTAAGGCTCTGTTCACTGCAGTTTATTCATTTATTTTTAGTTAAGCTTATAGTGTCTTGTACCTTTTACTGAATCACATTCAAGCTTGGCCTGACTTATCTTATTTTCTTCTTGGTATGGTTTATGTAACAAGGAATAAGGCGGGATGGGGGGTGTAAAGTTGACTTGCAGATGTTGCGCCTCAACCAACAAGATTGGTGGTCACAGGGCAGAAAAAGTTGGTATGTGTAAGGGTAAGCAGATATTGTAGCTTAAGGGTGTGATTTATTGATGGCAGATGGACTGTGTGAACATCTATCCACAGAATTGGAGATATGAGAGACACATATGTATTGCCTTGTGCTTTCCATCAATTGTGCTAGTTTGTACCCCATGTACAACATCTATGGTTTTACAATGCCAGTTTCATTCGTGGTAGCTCACGCCATTGTTAAACACAGCCATATCACTTGTGAAAGGCCACTGGCAGCTTGTGCTTAGTGCTCCAATTAAAGATTACACAAAAAAACAACAGTATTTTTCACTTAGTACTTGCTTGTTCACATTTTTATTTATGCTGTATTTGCTGATAATAAATCACATCTACTTGTATGTGGTTGACCACGGAGTTCCTTGGTTATGGTAAATGGACTAATTATATAGCACCTTTCTATCTTGTCAAGATACTCAAAATGCTTTACACTGCAATCTGTGCCCTCATTTACCCATTCATACAACACTCTGCTAGATCTACAATAATCAGTGCTTTATCACATTCATACACCAATGGGACACACATTGGATGCAATGAGGGGTTCAGTGTCTTGCCCAGGGACACTTCAGCACATGACTGCTGGTGGAGTCAAACCTCCAACTCTTGCATTGGAGGACAACTGCTCTAACCACTCAGCCACAGCTGCCCTATAAGTGCTATATGCTGTCATCATTGTATTTTCCCATACAATGACGGAATTGGTTCTCTGCATTTAACCCATCACACCTGGAATGCACCCAGGTGGCGTAGTGGGCAGCTATTGAGATGCCCGGGGAGCAAATAGGAATTGGGTATCTTGCTCAGAGACACCACGACATGTGGGAATGGCTGGGAGTCAAATAGCGACTTTCTGGTGCCAAGTCAGCTGCCCTACCTCTACCCCATCTCAGCCCCTTGGCTAAGGGTATGCACACAGTCTAGATTGTTTAGGTTACTTGGTTATGGTTAGGAAAATAGAGTTCCATGACAACTGTACTAATTTGTACCACACACACTGATCCTACAGTTTTATGATGCCAGAATCATTTGTCAGCTTACACAGTTGTGGAACATGGCCAACTCAACTGTGAAAGGACAGTAGCAGCTTAAAAAGAGGTTTGTTTTGAGGCCAAGTTAATTTCTTCTGTCACTGATAAAAAGAGAGCAATGCAACAAACCTTAATTTGGGCGTAAATAAATTCAGTTTGCTCTTCTTTAACTTAATTTTAATTTGAACAAAAGTCTTAACATAAGTAAATGGCATTTCAAGGATCTATTGTGATACCATTCCCTCTGAACGCTTAGCATTTTGAGATTTGTTCTATTGAAGCGTACGTATCACAACCCATCTTTCTACTGCCGTATAGTTAAGCTCTAGTCTTTCTACATTCCACCTTAATCCATGTTTTCCATTCAATGAGCTCCATAATTTTTGTTCTAAAAAGCAACTGAACTTTTTGAAGAGACTGTCTCATACGATTCTGTCTACACTTTCTTGGCAAGTAGTCTATTATTTCCATTGAATGAAAAGTTACATGTATGAAGAAAGTTGCCACAACTGTTGCATTTGTACAAAAGGTAGGAAAATGTTTACCAACCAAATCCGGCTTCAGATGCTACTCATTTTGAGGACTAAACTATTTGTTGGGTGTGTTTTATAATCTATAGTTTTACTTTTTCTGCTTGGCATTAGAAACATTCAAAACTCCCCAGTCTTCTGTCAAGGGAAAATTTAAACATCACAGCTTTTAGGTAAATAAGGTGCCGAGATTCTTGGCAGGAAAAAATGTCTAAATGCAACTTTGGACCTGTGCTGTCTTGATTCTCTCACACAACGACCAGATGGAGCTTTCTTGGCTGTAGTGAATGAAACCAAAATAATTAAAAGCACTTTTCATTTGTTCCAAAGTGGGGGCTAAGTGGGAAATAAATGACAAGCAATCATGCCAAACAACATGATAAAAGCAGTTGTTTTGAGGAAGGTTCAAGGAATAAAACCAACTACTGCCCTTGCAAGAGCAAGTGAGTTGAGACGACAGCTGTATTTTTTCCATACATCATACAAACATAAGATAATTCTATTATGTTTAAAGATTCTCCAGTTTGATACTTAAGGAGCTAATGTAAAAATAATAATAATAAGAAAACGCTTGTTTCCCCCCAAGTTGCTTAGCTCATGACTGCTTGGGTTACACTTTAGCCCATTTGCAATGGGCAATGTACGACACCACAGTGGTTTGGGGTATGCTTTCTTAACAAATAACTAAACATATACAAACACTTCTTTTTAAATCGAGAGTGACCATTTTTTAAAGATTTTGCCGGGTTTTTATTTTATTTTATTTATTTATTATTATTAATAGCAGAAATAGTGAGTGCACTTCAAAAGACAATAGATGAAAATGTGTCCCCATGATAAAAAAAAAAATAAAATGTGTATTCAGTCACACAGTACAAACAATGATGCAGTTATGGTCAAATAAAAAAAAAAGGCCTTAACATTTTCTATTGCTCTGATCTCTTAAAGTACAAATTGCCCTATCATTTTGCTGCATACTCAGCATGAGCAACCCCTCCACCCCTTCAGCGCAGATGTGCAAGAAAAAGTCAAGTAAGCCTTCTTTGAGCCAGAATGCCCCATTGGGCAGGAAATAAAGCTTTCCATTGTTTCAGTTGTATGAGCCAGTTTGGCAGACTGGAGAGAAGCAACTCCGCTTAAAGTCTTCATGGAAAGTGGAAGAAATTATAGAACCAGTGAGAGATTCACTCCATAATGAGCAGGTTGACTGTGTCTTCAGTACTCCCACAACATTGAAAAGATTAAGATCTTTCCAACGATTATAACCCATTTAGAGTTTTAATGGTCCTAAATATGGTATAGATGGTACTGTATTTGCTCCATTGCTATGTGAAGGAGTGCTGACCCAGATGTTTTTTGGAGCTGTTGCACAGTAATTTGAATTAATCAACTAGTTATCCTCCTTTGCATTGACTTCTGAGAACCAATCACAAGTAGTAGTTATAGTTCACCCCTCTTTGTGTTGCAACTGCTGCTTATATATCTCATTGCAATCATCAGTGTCGGGGTTACTTGATCATTTATACTTGGGAAAAGTTTTTTTGTGTGGTATTTAAATTACCGATTATTTAAACATTTTTAAATGCTTGTGCTTCTGCTTAGTAGTGTTTCCAATTGATTGCTTGATGATGCTTATACCAAACTGTATGCAGGAGTTTTTACAGCTTTTTATTTTATTTTAGTGTAAAAAAAAAATTGCCATGTCTTTGTGCGAGTTGGTTAACTGTGACGACCCCAGAGGAAGGGAGCAGCCACGAAAAATAAAATAAAAAAACTTTAGTACCTGTAATTAAATTAGTAATTAATATTTGGCCATTTTTAACAATGCTAATCCCAATGTAAATTGACACGTTCAACCAATTGTATTTATGTTCATCGTGCCTCACTGAATAATCCTGGCCAACAAATTTGATGTCTTATTTTATATTACATCAATATCCTTTGGAGCCTTTGCATAACTTTGGTTTATGAGTTCAAATATGTTGTTTCTTTATTTCTGTAGGGTTTATTGTTAATAATGAAGCACTTTAGAATTTTAGCTAATCTTCATCCAAATTGTCGCCCTTCTTCTTCGTCTTGTTCTTGATCTTCGTCTTTTTCTTGGTCCTCGTCTTGGTCCTCATCTTGTTCATCTTTTTCTTGTTCCTCATCTTGTTCTTCGTCTTTTTCTTGTTCCTCATCTTGTTCTTCGTCTTTTTCTTGTTCCTCATCTTGTTCTTTGTCTTGGTCCTCGCCTTGGTCCTCGCCTTGGTCCTCGCCTTGTTCTTCGTCTTGGTCCTCGTCTTGTTCTTTGTCTTAGTCCTCGTCTTGTTCTTTGTCTTGGTCCTCGTCTTGTTTTTCGTCTTGGTCCTCGTCTTGTTCTTAGTCTTTTTCTTGTTCCTAGTCTTGTTCTTCGTCTTGGTCCTCGTCTTGGTCTTGTTCTTCATCTTGTTTTGTCTTGTTCTTGTGCTTCGTCTTGTTCATCTTGTTCTTGTTTTTCTTCATCTTGCTGTTCTTCTTGTTCTTCTTGTTCTTCTTCGTCATCTTGTTTTTCATCTTTCATCTACTGTTGCCTACCGTCTACTGTTTACTGTTGTCATCATTCTTTGTTAAAAAAAAAAAAATCTGGTCTCTTGTAAGCGAGTCCCTGAGGCTCAATGAGACCAACCTGTATAAATAAATGTTGAATGAATGAATGAATGCATAGTGAGGATAAATATAGTTTATATATAATTTGTGGTGTTTGCTTTCTTTCCCCCTTTCTCAAATGTGTCATACCTTGTGATTTATAACAGCAGCATCCAAATCTAAGATTCATAGCATTCTGGGCCCAGGAAGTTTCAGTCTGATGAGATTTCCACGAGGCTTCTTATCCTGCTATGACCTCCTACCTCAAACCCCATCTCAACTCAATGTTAAGCTGCATCATAACAAATTTAAATCCAGCTCCCTGACGTGGCAAATCAGACCGCATGCAGTCAGCCAGAGGGGGATACCCTTGCAGCCAAAACGAAGCATGTATGTACGGAAACCTTTGGGAAAGGCCACTCTGGTGGATACAGATAAGGAAAATGACGAATTTATGTGAAGTAATGGGCATGAGAAGCACTAATCCTTCCCAAATGCTATATACAACGGTATAAATTTTATTCCAATATCCTGTCAAAGTCCTCAAATGCAGTTAATTATGCCCGCTGTAAAACACTGATTCACTTTAATTCCTCCATGTTCTCGATGCAGCTCATGCAAGCTGACCAGACAGAAAAAGATATTACTCTGCAACTCTTGCATTCAGCCTAAATCTGTCAAAAAAAAGATTTGATAAGGACCTCCTTGAATTCTGCTTTTTTCCTTTCATTTTACTCGCCTTTTCCCTCCACCAGTACTTGTCTGTGGAGGGCTCTAAAATAAGAAATCCCTTTTCGCAGATATAATTAATCACTCTGTGCGAACAGGGCGTGTAATTATTTAGGTTACCACAGAACTCTACAAGCCTCCTCCACCTCAGCCTCCCTTCACTCTACATGGTAATGTGGCTTTTAGGAGACACACAACCACAACAAGCATAGCAGCTAACGGTAAAAAGCCTTTGGCTACACTTCACTTGAAGGACCACTGTGTATGAATGAGTTTATGGATTAAAAGTTTGTTTTTTTGTCACCTGCCACTGAAAAGCAAGCAGTAATGTTTTTAAGCAAGCTTGTGTATGTGCATGTGTCTGTTGGCAAAATTTCTCTTTAACCACTTGGTAAATTTTAATCAAACACTCGGATGGTATTTAGTAGAAGTTCAGCTACGGTTGATTAACACTGGAAGTTGATGTAATTCAAAATGTCTTCCACAGCCAAGAGACTTTAGAAAACACAAAAATTGCTAAAACTTTCTCATGACAGACAGATAGACGCAATGACAGACAGACAGACAGACGCAATGACAGACAGATAGACGCGATGACAGACAGACGCGATGACTGTTTTTCTTATACATTTTATTGTTGGATGTAACTGGGACCCCGTGTACATAATTTCGCTCCACCACATGTACCACATGAGGTGCGAATGACAATAAAGAAACTCTGACTCTGACTCTGACAGACGCGATGACAGACGCGATGACAGACAGACAGACAGACAGACAGACACGATGACTGACAGACGCGATGACAGACAAACGCAATGACAGACAGACAGACGCGATGACAGACAGACAGACAGACAGACAGACGCGATGACAGACGCGATGACAGACGCGATGACAGACAAACGCGATGACAGACAGACAGACACGATGACTGACAGACACGATGACAGACAAACGCGATGACAGACAGACAGACACGATGACTGACAGACGCGATGACAGACAAACGCGATGACAGACAGACAGACGCGATGACAGACAGACAGACAGACAGACGCAATGACAGACAGACAGACGCACGCAATGACAGACAGACGCACGCAATGACAGACAGACAGACGCAATGACAGACAGACAGACGCGATGACGACAGACAGACAGACAGACAGACGCAATGACAGATAGACGCGATGACAGACAGACAGACGCAATGACAGACAGACAGGCGCAATGACAGACAGACAGACAGACGCGATGACAGACAGAGACAGACAGACAGACGCACAGACAGACAGACGACAATATGCACATGCACAAGGTGGTTGGGAGTACTACATTCTGATTAACTGATACATATGTATACTTACATGCACATCTAAGTATACATAAACGTATAAACATACTGTAATAATATGTGTATGTATAAATACATACATACAAATACATAAGTGTCCGGGGTACCGCAGATTCATAAAGACCTAAAACTTGGCGTGATATTAAATTAGCAATATCCTTAACACAAACTCTGAGCATTACAAATTGTGCAAGATCTTCAAGTTTAAAACCTTAGAGAAGATGGGCAGTTGTGTGTTTGTTTGTTTGATAAATATCTCATGAACCAATCAATAGTTTTTAATGAAACTCACTGGATGTGCATCTATAACTGATTAACCTTTGGAGTCAATCTAATAAATAATGGCCGCTGCCTGCAGCTTATCAAATTTAGCAAACCCAAAAATGGCTACAACACAATCAATTTGATTGATATTGACCTAAAATTTGATGCAGTGATAACTTGTAACCATTCACAACTATAACACATGCTCTGAGCACTAACAGATCATCTAATGCGTTGTAAGCTTATCCCGTTTTCAAGGTTTAACCTTCCTTCGAGGAATGCTAGGCTTTTATTTGACATAAATGTTTTAGAAATAGGTGTTTTACAGCCTACTGATGGTCAGCATTACTGTGCCAATGATTATTAATGATAATAATACAGTACTTTGACACCTGATCTAAAATTTGACAAGTAAATAAGTGCTGGCGGATTGCAGCAGGATATTTGTTTAGCCTGAAGCGAGAGAGAAAAAAGGAGGTGGAATTACCTTCGCTTTTCTCCCTAGTCTGTTAGGCAAGCAATTATACTCCCTCCCCTTTTGCTGATAAAGAGTTCAGCATCAGTTCACGAAAAGATTATTACAGCCACAATGAACACACCCCTTTGGAATGGTCCTGGCTGATTGAGAATTAGCCCGATTAGGGGCGACTTTAACTAAAATCCCCCTTGTCCAGCAGCCCATAGAAAGTTGCTATTGTGCAGCGTCAGCGGCTAAGCATCAAGCAGCTATGGAAGGGAGAAGCAGCCCAGTAATATGAGCACTGCCAATTGGATAACACTGGTGTCCAAATGAGAAATGGCAGCACTTGTCAGGAGGGTGATGGAGCCATGCTCTCTAAAAGGAGGGGAGACTGATAATGTACTGATAAACATGGTATGATGCCCCAGAGAGGGAACATTACCAACCCTGGAAGTCTAAACCAGACGTCAACACACATTTCACTAATTCTCCTGATGTGTCATTAAGGGGGGAAGGGGGTGTTTCAGTTCTGCACTTAAGTGAAGCTGGCTGACAGTGTTAAGTGATGTTTATCTGGTGAAATATTTATCAATACTGCTCTGAAAAGCCAACGGACCACCAAGGCTGGCCATCCCGTGGGAACAATGGTCATTGCAAATTTCATGACAGCAGTTTTAAAGGTGTTTCAGTGTAAGTGTTGGCGGCAGGAGATAAAAAGCTAGTGCAGTCGGAATTTATCCACTTGGGATCATGTGGGGGTGAAAGACGGCTTGCAGTTCCTCTAGTAGTTTGTAAGGCATGTTGGTCCAAATCAAAGTAGGGGCCTGGGGAACGCACATCCTTAAGCAAGAATGGCATCTCGTCAATGGTCATTGTCCACCACATGGAGGTACATCTATGATTACTGGTGAGAGGGTACAATTTTAAAAGCCCCTTATCTTTTGAGTGACTTTGATATAAGTAGGACAGGGAATAATCTAATTTTGAATCAGAACAGTGGTGCTAACAGAGCTTTAAATGATTAAGGATATAAAAGATGTTTGTTCACAAGGCTGTCAACTGGGATTTAAAAGAAAAATACATCAGTGTGTGGGTAATTTTAATAAATGTTCTGTACATTTGGGTATGTTCGTCAGTAGATGTGCGCTGTAGATGGGAAGCTGATGCCATCCCATCTCCCCCCACCCCCACCCCGCCTGTCTTTGTCTTTCATTTCTCTCCCACACACTGTCTGTGCACTGACTCTAAAATGAGTAATGCTTTAAAAGTTCCTGTAGCCAGGGGAAAGACTGTCAAGTAAAATTATATGCCGGAGAGATCTTTCATCATTGCAAATGTTGTCATTTGCCTTCCCTCAGCAAATGACAACAGTTAAAGTAAACTCTGCAACATTAGGGCTAGAATAAAATAATTGATTGCTGCCCTAAATTAAGTCTTTTTGTTGTTATTTATTAGCACTAGAAAATATAGTACCGTAATACCGTTTTTCATCGCTCCCTGCCACAACATGGAGGCAATATCGTAAATGCTTGCACATGTATGCATGTCTGTGCTAGTTTGTCTACCTGTTAGCAAAATATGACAAACCACTGAGCAGATTGTGTGAAATTTTCAAAGGCATGATTTGATCTAAAACATGCAATATACATTTCTACACAGAATGCTGGTTTATATATATATAAAATTCCAATTTTTAAATCTGCTTTCAATCCTCGGAGCAGGGGCAAAGTTTACAGTTGTGCATACAGTGTAACGTTTCCATACATTATTCTAAACCAATCAAACATAATATTTCAAAATCAGTATAAAAATTTAATACTTTAGTTTTGACATTGACAAAAGAAAGACTCCAAAGTCCATGCTCAATAACCCAGGTATAAAATCCAACAACGTTCAGTCAGGTTATCTGGACTTTTTATTTCTTTATTTTTTATTTTTTGTGCCGAGACTTTTTGCCTTCCATCCAGAAGGCTTCATCAGCGTGAGGAAACACCAAACAAAACCGATTCTCCCCCAACAGCTTACTCCAAAGTGGAAAAAAAAAAAAAAAAAAACAGTTATGTTGGTGCTAAGATGGCCTCTGGGACATTCCCTCTTCTTTGGTGCCTGCCCTCTCCCTCGTCGACAGTCATGTCAATCTGGTTCAAGTTCGGTTTCAAGGTTGCATTTTATACATGTATTATTGAGCATGGACTTTGGTGTTTTGAACCAGTTTGACATGACTGTCGACGAGGGAGAGGACTGGCACCGGAGTAGAGGCATTCCCCAGAGGCCATCTCAGCACCAACATAACTGGTTTGTTTTATTTTCTCTCACTTTGGAGTAAGCTATTTGTGGAGAATCAGTTTTTTCTTCTTCTGGTGTTTCTTTAGACTGATGAAGCCTTCTGGATGGAAGGCAAAACGTCTCAGCACATAAAAAATAAAAAAGAAACAGTCCAGATGACCTGATTGAACATCGTTGGAAAACGAACAAAGCCTCAGGATTCCATCTCTGCTATTTGCAGATGATGTGGTCCTGTTGGCTTCATTTTGCTGGGATCTTCAACTCTCACTGTAGCGGTTTGCAGCTGAGAGTGAAGTGGTTGGGATGAGAATCAGCACCTCCAAATCTGAGGCCATTGTCCTCAGTCAGAAAAGGATAGATTGCTCTCTTCAGGTCCAACGTGAGGTTCTGCCTCAAGTGGAGGAGTTCAAGTATTTTAGCTTCTGTTCACAAGTGAGGGAAAAATGGAGTGTGAGATTGACAGATGGATTGATGGAGCATCTGCAGTATTGTGGACTCTGTGCCGGTCCGTTTTGGTGAAGAGGGAGCAGAGCTGTAAGTCGAAGCTCTCCGTTTACTGGTCAGGCTACATTCCTACTGTCACCTATGGTCCAAACGTTGGGTAATGACAGATAAACGAGACTGCTGATCCAGGTGGTTGAATTGAGTTTCCTCCACAGGGTAGCTAGACTCTCCCTTAAAAAGGTGATAAGTTCAATTATCCGGGAGAGACTTGGAGTAGAACCACTGCTCCTCTACATCAAAAGGAGCCAGTTGAGGTGGTTCAGGCAGCTGGTAAGGATGCTCCCTGGGCGCCTCCTAAGGGAAGGGCTATGGGTATGTCTGACTGGGAGAAGACCCCGAAGAAATCCCAGGACACGCTGGAGAGACTACTTGGTCTGGGAAAATCTTGGGGCCCTCCTACAAGAGCTGGAAGAGGTGGCTGTGGAAAGAGATGTCTGGGCCTCTCTGCTTGAACTGCTGCCCCCGAGAACAGACTTCAGAACAAGCGGAACGTAATAGTTGGATGGATGAAAACAAGCAAACAAAAAATTGATGCCTTGACACATCAGTTTACCATCCATCCATCCATCCATCCATTATCTTTACCGGTTTATTCCATTTTTGGGTCACGGGGGTCGCTGGTGCCCATGTCCAGCAATCACTGTGCGAGGGGCGGGGTACACCCTGGACGGGTTGCAAGTCCATCACAGGGACACATAGAGACAAACAAGACAAACAACCATTCACTCTCTCACTCACACCTAGGGACAATTTTAGAGTTACCAATCAGCCTAACATGCATGTTTTTGGTCTGTGGGAGGAAACCGGAGCACCCAGAGAAAACCCACGCATGCACGGAGAGAACATGCAAACTCCACCCAGAAGGCCCCTGGACCGGGGTTTGAACCAGGGACCTTCTCGCTGAGAGGCAGCAGCTCTACCAGTTGTGCCACCGTGCTGCCCATCAGTTTACCAAATTATGCTTATTTTGTTTTGTTTAGAGATAGTTACAAGATTTGCCACATACATAACCATCAGTCTGCTATTTTTTTTTCATAGGAAGTAAATACTTTTAGTAATACTTTGTAAAAGTTGTTGAATAACGCCATTTGAAAAAGGGGAGCTTTATTCCTGAACATAAAAATGTGTTGTATTGAATTGAAATAAATTATATTGTATGTTCTTGCAAGACGTTTGCTTGGTCTCGATTATGAGAACTTGAGATATTTGAAACATTTGCTCATACTTGTATTCAAGCACTTCATCTGATTGTTACAGCTCTATTGGAGTGATTTAAAATCAACATTCTGTAATGTTGCAGTCTTTTGTAATAGTGACATTTAAAATAAATTTAGCAGTGACAAAAGCCAATAGGACATACGCATTGATAGAAACAGAATTGGTTCACTGTCTTTGCCCTGACTGTAATTTGAACTTGCTGGTCTTAGAGTTTAGGAAAAAAGTCAACTTTTCTGACTGTCATTGAGACACTTCAATGGACTCTGTTGTCCAACGTGCTGAATACAGTTTCATCAAGTTGGCGTCATGTATCGGCCTTTCCAGTTATATAAACCATACAAGAGTCAGGGGCACACGGTAAGGCAACAAAAAGCTGTTAAGGTAACAAAAGGAGAAAGTGGTCAGAGAGAAAGAAAAGAAGTAAGAGTGTGTATAAAGACAGAGAGAATAAGTATGAGGGGAAGGAAGAGGTGTCCTTGACTGAGGGCGAATGGATGAGAGAACACATTCCAATAAAACAGGTTTTGTCTTACAGCGAATCTGGGGATAAGGACAAAGACAAAAACAAAACCCTCTATTTTCTTTTATGGGATCTTGAATGTAGGGAAGTTGAGCAAAGGCAGCAGCATATGAAGAAGAAAATGTGCACCTAATACCGCATCAGTGTTATTTTGGAGGTCTTGGCCTTGGGAATTGGCAGATTATTTTACAGGTGAACAAGACGAATTTGGAAAATGAGATTGAAGGTCATTAGAAAGATTGCGCGCTCGTTGTTGTAACGAGGCCTCTCCAGCTGAAAATAAAACACCGTTGTTCACAGATCCCACAGGAGAGAACCGCATTATGAATATAGGATTACAAATACAGATATTAAACGAGAAGAGGGTTAGAGAAGCTAATCTATAAAGATCGGCATTGCCGTTTCATTTCATCGACTTTCCTCGTTGCTTCGACTTTGACTCGACTCTTACGGAGAAAAGAACTTCAGTGACCTACAGCCTTAAAATAGGAACGGACTCGGAATGAGTTCAAGGAAATCTAAACTGGTAGAAGAAAAGAGCTTTTGGAGGCTGCCTCAACTTTCTGACGTGTCAACTTCCAAAGGACGTCACGAAAAAAGGAGGCTCCTGCTGATTGCCATTATCGACTTTTTGCAAGTCAGGTTTTTGATTAAGAATTAGTTTCAAAAGGTTTAAAAAGCATCTTGCCAACGCAATTGTGATTATTCTTTCCTTCTGACCATTTTTTTTTTCCCTTTACAATTTGTCCCCAATCGACAAATAGATTAGAACATGCGCACTTCTCTTATCAGAAGTGTGGGTTTCTGGCCAGAACGTGCCAGTCTAATCAAAAGCGCTGGTCACGATGTGTGCTTTTCTTAGCTCGTCCCTACCACTTTAACTGACAGGCCACCAAAGCATCTTTGGCAGGTTCAATCACCCATTCACACTGGTTCTTGGTGAAAAGAAACAAAAAATTCTGTATTGCTTTCTGATGATAAGAACCCTCACATCAGACGGCATGAAAGGCAGATTGGGCTTTTCTTCCCACCCCGTCTCTTGCAATAATTTTCTTCCTTTACATTTCTTTCATGTGCAACATTCAGTGAATATCTGAAGAAGAAAGGCAGTGCTGCTGTATAAAAATATATATATATAAAAAAACTATTTCTATTTTCTACAAGAACAAGAAGGTTCAGGAGAGGCACTTTATGTCCCGTCAAGATTTTAAGCTTCTACATTACCCGTCACTGTATTTAACTAGAGAAATTGCATTTCCTGTGAAAAAGGAGTGCATGCTTATTGCTGAAAAACAGCTATAATTAGCTAATAAAAAAAAAAAAACATGCTGAATTGTAGCTGAAATGGAAGTGCAAGCCTAATTTAGCAGAAGAAAAAAATAAGCAAACTGGGTTTGCTTATTAAAATAAACTGGGTTTAAAAAAAAAACAGAAATTAGTACAAAAGTTAGGAAATCAGCTAAAAAAAAAAAGGCTAAAATTAACATACAAAAAAACAAAAACTAAAAGTAGCCAGAAAAGGCAAAAAAGATTTTATATATATATATATATATATATATATATATATATATATATATATATATATATATATATATAAAAAAAACTACCAAGAGGAACTGGAATGAGATTAAAAAAAGTGTAACATTTGCTCAAATTTGCATCAAACAGCTAAATAGTAGCTGAAATAGCAGCAAAATCTGAAAGGAGGAAATAAGCAGAAAGAAGTTAATTAGGTTAAAAGTTGCAGAAATTGCCACAAAACACTTGAATTAATCTGCAAACAGCTTAAATTTGAAAACTATTTTCTAAAATGATAGTTGAAAAAGTAGAACAAGCTTCAATTAGCATAAGAAAGAAAAAAGAACACGTTTGCCTTATTAGGCTGAAAGAAGCAAAAAAAAAAAAGCACAAAAAAGTAGAAATTAACTGAAAAATAGCTGCACTTAGCTAAAAAAAAAACATGCTGAAATGTAACTGAAATGAAAGAAAAAGCCTAAACTAGCAGAAGAAAGCAGAAAGAACACACATTTGCTCAAATGGGTTTAAATGAATAGAAATAAGCACAATTAGGAAATCAGCTTAAAAAGGCTAAAATTAGCACATGCAAAAAAAAAAAAAACCTGCTAAAAGTAGCCAAAAAAGGCTAAAATAAAAAAAATAAAAAAGTTTAACTTATGAGAAGGAACTGGAAAGAGGTAAAATGAGGTTAAAAAAAATGTAGAATTAGCTGAACAAACTAAAATTTATATAAAACAGCTAAATAGTAGCTGAAATACCAGAAAAAAACTAAAAGGAGCATAGCAAGCTGAAATTAGCAGAAATAAGTTAATTAGGCTGAAAGTTGCAGAAATTACCACAAAAAAACTGAATTTCTCTGAAAACAGCTGAACTATGCAAAAGATTTTCTAAAAAGTAGCTGAACAAGTAGAATGAGCTTAAATTAGCATAAGAAAGCAGAAATAATATGTTTGCCTAATTACACTGAAAGAAGGAAAAATGAGCACAAAAAAGTAGAAATTGACTGAAAATAGCTGAAATTAGCAAAAACAGCTGAACTTGGGTTAAAAAAACCATGCTGAAATGTAACTGAAATGAAAGAACAAGCCTAAATTAGAAGAAGAAAGCAGAAAGGACACATATTTTCTCAACTGTGTTTAAATGAACAGAAATAAGCACAACAATTAGGAAATCAGCTTAAAAAAAGGCTAAAGTTAACATATACAATAAACAGCTAAAAGTAGCCAAAAAGGCAATAAATAAATAAATAAATAACTTTACTTACGAGAAGGAACTGGAAAGAGGTGAAATGAGGTAAAAATGTAGAATTAGCTGAAAAAGCTAAAATTTACATAAAACAGCTCAATAGTAGCTGGAATAACAGAAAAAAACTGAAAGGAGCATAACAAGCTGAAATTAGCAGAAAGAAGTTAATTAGGCTGAAAGTTGTAGAAATCACTACAAAAACCTGAATTTATCTGAAAACAGCTGAACTATGCAAAAGATTTTCTAAAAAAGGTAGCTGAACAAGTAGAATGAGCTTAAACTAGCATAAGAAAGCAGAAATAACATGTTTGCCTAATTACACTGAAAGAAGGAAAAATGAGCACAAAAAAGTAGACATTAACTGAAAAATAGCTTAAATTGACAAAAACAGCAGAAAAGTAGCTAAAAAGGTATAAAGAAGATTAAATTGCCAGAAGGAAGTAGAGAGCACATTTTTACTGAAGATGGAAAAAAGTTGAAACGAGTGCCAAAAATGTGGAATTCACTGAAAAGGTTAAATTAGCATAAAACAGCTAAATAGTAGCTGAAATAGTAGAAAAAAGCTGAAACTAGAAGAAATAAACAGAAAGGAGCATAAGAAACTGAAATTAGCAGAAATAAATTAGAAGAAGCACAAAAACGGTTAACAGAAAAAATCTTAAAGGATCACAGAACAGCTGAATAAACAGCTGAAATTAGCTGAAAGTAGCTGAAAAGGTTAAAATTTGCATAAAGAAGCTGAAACGGAACAAAATGTGGAAGGAGCAGTAAAAAGTTTTAAACAGATCTGATAGATTTGAAGGATTTTCTACGAGGGGAAAAAAAAAATGGCAGAAAAGGCTAAATAATTCAAAAAGCTAAAGTTGCACCGATTCCAAAAGTCATATCAGGATTGTCCTGAACGAGCTGAACGTTTTGATTTGTTATTTGTTGAAATACATTCAAAACCATACCAAAGAAAAATGGATGACTATAGTATGATGCTTCATAAGCATCCACACAATCAGGAATACAGACTATTAGCATCATTGTATTTGACCCTTTTTAATTATTAAGTCAATTCACCCTCATATACTGTATAAAAAATAACCCTAAAAAGGCATGGCAGTGAAGAACTGCTGGACACTGCATTAAAAATGTAATTATCTCATGTCTCTGTAGGATTCCATTTGTTTGTTGCTTTCAGAAAGACGACAGAAGAACAACCGTTCCGTCCTCTGTCATGCTAGCGCCAAGTTTTCTTTGTAAACGCAGCAAGCTTCATCTTGTTCCTGAAATCTCTCACTCGTTCTCCTCCTCGACGCACCTGCTCTTTGTGATTACGACATCTCGGTCCTAACGGAATACTAATCGAGCAAGTAAACGGTAACACGGTATTCGGAGCAAAGTTCAAGACCTCGGCTGATTTGGTTTAGCATTCGAGTGGAACGAAGTTTAATGGAGCTCCCGTGCGACAGCTCATATGCAGAATTAAAACAGACTCAGCGGTGATGCATTAAAAAAAATATATATATAAACATGTACGCGCCACGGCATGAAATAAATAGGAAAACAGATATACTAATTAATCAATAATCAACGAGACAAACACGGCTTCTTGGTCATTCTGTCTCTATAGTATAATAACGCAAAGGGGAAAAAAAAAGTACTTTGTGAAATCAATCCGTTTCTAACCTGCACCAACCCTAAACTTTACATAACGTATCTGGATTTAATATTAAGAAGAATAACGAGAATCCAATGACTTAATTACTTCATGATATACCGTAATACCCAAGATATTGGCTATCCATTAAACTTCACACCTATGAGAACAATTTAATTGTACACGGCCTACAACTAGTTTTGCGTCGTGTCCTTTGGCTCCATGTATCAGCTAATTCTGTCAGTCTCATGTGAAAACAGCCACTTCCTGAATTTCTTCTGAAGCATTGATACATTTATGAATTTAGTTCATTAAAAAATCCATTACCCGAGGCCAATATCTATACTTTACATCTTGGTAACCATTTTAAACTTTAGACACCTAATCAGTGAGCAGGATTCTCACTGCATTAACGTTGCATGCTCCCCATGCCATTTAAAGCCCATCCAAAAGTCTTAGGCAATCTGTGAAATAATCATTGGACGGTTAATTTGCAACTGTAGGGTTATTCCTGGATACCGTTCGACATTTGATTCCCGTATTCTTCGCCTAGCTATCAATCCCCGTATAATAGGAGTTCTTGTGTCACAACATAGTAGAGGTAGTGACATTCGTTTTGCAGCGAACCTTCTTTTCCAGTCATGTGTACCCTATTCCCCTCTGGGTTTAGTCGCCAAAGGTTAGCCTTGCAGATGTAAGAATGCCACTGATAACGCAACAAGAATGCCATTTATTTGGGAGTAGCCAGGGGAGGATTTTTTAATTATGAATCGATCTGCAGAAATCTGCAGATTTGAGGTGTGTTACAGCCAAAAGGAACAGAGACGTTCAGGGACGTTTAGGGACGATGGCGGCGAGACTCAAATCTGCAGTAGTTAAGCCCAAGTGTTAAAATGGAAGTAGACGATATGCATGTCCAGTTATGTTAGAAAATAAAAGCAAAAACACAAGTTAATTAAAAAATGGGCTATCAGTTTGAACTTTTTTAGCTAGTAGCAGCAGAGGTTTAGTGTTAAAATAACATAGCCCCAGGATAAAAGTGCTGTTCAACTGAAATTAAGGTTCGTCATCAACTTTACCTCCCGTTTACATTTATGTGACCGTGTTTAGAAACGTGGATCCATTTAAAGACCAAAAAAGCTAATATGCTGCTAACAGTATCTGAATAGCAAAAAAAAACATCTGGAGATAAACACGAGCTAACTGTTCAGGCATGACATGATGGACGTCTCACGGTCTAAGAAAGAATTCAGACAGATCTTTAATATATTTCTCAAATATTCTGTAAACATCCAGAACCAGGTTTATTCACGTCATCTTCAGGCTCCACGTTAGCAGCTGCAGTTTGTGGTAACTATACGTGCAAGTTATCAGCGCCTTGAAGTAAACAATATGGTATATTTATCTTTTTGTTTGTTTATTCCTTAATTTTAATATTTTAAATAATAAAAACAGTCTAATTAATATTAATTACACAATCTATTCTAAGCTCCCAAAAACAAATTTTTAAGCATCTACAGAATATAGACTACTGTAGCGAGTCCCATCAAATCTGGCAGAGCACCAATAAATTATAATAAAAGCTGTTCAAACTAGAGAAAATTTATTTCCTGTGAAAATGCAATGTGAATGCTTTTGTAGAAGAACTTGCTGAAAAACAGGCTGAAATGAGCTAAAAACAGGCTGAAATGAGCTAAAAACAGGCTGAAATGAGCTAAAAACAGCTGAAATGAGCTAAAAACAGGCTGAAATTAGCTAAAAACAGCTGAAATGAGCTAAAGACAGGCTGAAATGTAACTGAAATGTAAGAACACGCCTAATTTAGCTAATTAAAGTAGAAAGAACACATTTGATAAATTAGGTTTAACTGAGCAGAAATGTGCATAAAACAGGAAGTTAGCTAAAAATGTTGAAACTAGCACACACACACACACACAACAACAAAAAAGGCAGAAAGAAACTACCAGAAGGAAGTGGAATAAGCTGAAATGAGCTAAAAATATGTGGAATGACCTGAAAAGCTAAAAACTGCATCAAAAGAGCTAAATAGTAGCTGAAAAGAGCAGAAATTGCTGTGAAAAACTTGAATTTATCTGAAAACAGCTGAAATTAGCTAAAAAAAAAACGCTAAGAGAAAAGGTAGCTGAATATGAAGTTTAAATTAGAAGTTAAATTTTTTTTTTTGTATTTATTTATTTATTTATATTTTATTTTATTTTTTCCTCTCTGTCCTCCGGTGAAACCAGACGTGTCTCCCTGAGCTCCCCCAGCGTGAGAGATCTTTATTTTTATACCGTCTCTCCTCATGTTTTCTTCCCTTTTATCATCTAAGAAAAATATTATTCTGAAAAAGAATAATGAAAGCCGCGCTTTTTATAATTACAGCTTCGTGCACTCCGCCCATCTTTCGGACGAATGTTCGTACATATTCTCGTTGTATCTCGGTGCAATGACAATAAAGTTTATTCTGAATCTGAAGAGATGAGCACAAAATATTGGAATACATATAGTACATATGAAAAAAGCTAAAATGAGCAAAAACAGCTGAAAAGTAGCTTAAAAAGCAGAAAGAAGCTTAAATCACCAGAAGGAAGTGTAGGAAGCCCATTGTTGTTCAATTAGATTGAAAAAAGTTGGGAGTGCAAAAAAATGTGCTTAGCTGAAAAAGCTAAAATTAGCATAAAACAACTAAATAGTAGCTGAAATAACAGAAAAATCTGAAACTTGCAGAAATAGCTGAAAGGAGCATAAGCTGAAAGTAGTAAAAAAAAAAAGTCCTTGAGGCAGAAGCTTTGATTTTATTTTTTTAAATAAAGTTCAATAAATAAGCTACATATAGAGCCAGAGTACAACAATAAAGCCTGGATTCACAAAAAATGCACAGCACATAGATTTGCTTTATTTTTTGCACATTGCAGCTGCTTTGTAACAATTCTCAGTATTGAACTTGCCAAGCCAGTAGCATTAAGGATGCACTGATACAAACATTACCATCAAGTTCAAAAGGCATTGCCTTCATTTTGCATTAAATCACAACCGTTTACCAATTTATCTATAGCCACAATGTTTGATGCATCTATCCATCATCTTCACCCGCTTCTTCCTTTTTGGGATGTGCCATGTCCAGTTATCACCGTGCAAGAGGCAGAGACCATCAAAGGGACACATGGAGACAAACGAGAAACAATCATCCACTCTCTCACTCACACCTAGGGACAGTTTTCACGTTAAGAGTACCCGGAGAAAACCCATGCATGCACAGAGAGAACATGCAAACTCCACCCAGAATGGTCCTAGCCCGGCATTTCAACAGGTCATCTTAGCGCTGAGGGGCAACAGCTCTACCAACTGCTCCACCGTGCCATCCTGTTTGATGCACATCACTGGAAAAGATGAATTATACATTTTTCTGACCTGCCTGCCCTCTCGTGAAGCAGCAAATCCCAGTTTTATCTCCTGGGATGCAAATACCAGCTCCAAGGACATGAAAAGTACTTCATGCTAAATACATGTTGCAAATAGCACTGGATTTAAGAACTGAATGTTTTTATTCCCCAACAGTAAGCTCAATAAACATAAGCAGATTCTTCTCAAAATATATGCACAATACCTCTCTTTCAGTTGCCCAACATCACAAAACTACAGCTAACCTGGATGACTGCAATTTTGTAAAATGCATCCCAAAAATTCACCAAGTCACTTTCCAATTGACGAAAATGTGCATAAATGCTCAGTGCGTTTGTTCCAAGGCACTGCCTATCAGCTGTCTCCAGAGATACCTTCCTTTTATCTGAAGAAAATCCTTCCTTTTCCAATTCTGATTTCTGTCAAGGCCTTAAGCTGTCCCAGATTTGAGAAGCCGCACAGGTGCGATTGTGTTGTGTTTAAGGCTCGCTCCTCACTTGAGCTAAGGAGACAAAGCGAGTGGCTCTTGGCACGCAGAAGCCTTCCCGCTCTGAGTGCCCTTGAGGTCTACTCTGGTTAGCACATTCAGGCCTCGCTGTTCCCATATCTGTATTGGCCTCTCTGACTGACTGAGGGAGAACAATCGTCTGCACCAGTGTCCTCCTGTAGCTTAATGTCCTTGGCTTCATGTTGACAGCAATAGAAACAATGTCACTTGTGCATGGCTGCCCATTGCAGGTAAAAGTGTTTAGAGCTTGGCTGGAGCAACTGGTCCCTCACTGGTTGATAGGATACATCATCCACACGTTTCACACTCATCATATTAGCATAAAGTGTTGGACTCCGCTTCTGTTCGTTCTTGGCTTTAACGATGCTGAAAATGTTACGGGTGCCCAGTTTCTTCTCGTTACGAGGCTTGTGACCGAGGGTATAAATGTCGCAATAGAGGGGTCATTTTAGTGCTGTGACTGCAGAGCTCTTCATCTAAAAGTCCATCTTCAATATCGTAAAAAATGGGCTGCATTTTTTGAGGATAAGCCAGTCAAGGAACTGGTTGGTCTTTTACGGGGGTAAACATAAGCAGAGGTTGTGTAGAGCTGTGATCAACGCAGCTAAATTTAAGGAGGCGTCAAATCAATACCATGTGCAAGATGTAGACCTCATCACCTCTCTGCTGCCATTTATCTGGAATACATGTCAATTCTTTTTTTCTGTTGATTAGAACCATATTTTTTTTTCCTTTCTTTGAGTTTTCCTCAAACTTTATCTTAAAAATATTTTAGTATTGAAAAAAGAAACATGATTGCTCATAAAAGGGAGTTATTTTGCCGAATGATGCTTTCAAGAAATGCCAGTCTGTCTTAGAAATGGCCTCATAACGACGCAATGACTGTCTATTGCTCGGTGGAACATTATTAGCATCCAGGTTGTCTTGACACCCACATGTTGGTTCCTCATAAAATGGGATTAGATGATAAATTTGGCAGTGATAGGTTTTTCTTGACCTCTACATAGTAAGAAGTGTCTCAAAAGGAGCCATCACTTTTGTCAAGTCCTCTATGTACTGTATCCGTTTTTTTCTACAAAAATAAACCTGTTGCTGAAAAATCACTCAATGATTTTCAAAAAGAGTTGCCATGACAACCGCACAATGGTGACAGTGTAATTCAACGAGATAGTTGCGGTGTGGTTATTACAGTTTGGGGCAATGTGGACCCAGACACCAAAAAGACCGACCTGAAAGTTACATTAATCCTCTTTTGTATCATCTCTCCTCAGGTTTTACATTAAGGCGAAGTAACAGAATTAGTTCGGGTTTTTTTCTGCTAAAGCCATTTTGGGCTGTTTTTATTGTTATTGTTATTTTATTTTTTATAGCAAACTGCCTTGCTGAGCTTTTGTTTCCCTAAGTTTATCTGAAAGAAAAAGTGGCTTAGCTGGGTGCTCTGCTGGAAATGTTCCACACCGCTGGCAAATAGAGAATTGTGGATGCTTTGAAATAGAAAAAAAAGACTAAATGCACAAATATAAAGGTGTCAGATGTCAAATCAAGATTGTTTTGTTCTTTTTTTTGTGGGGGTTTACATTGTAGATTTACACTTTCATCATGCTTGAGTTTATTTGAACGTCAGCATTGTAATTATACAAAATACACACAGCGAATCACGTACAAGTCCACGCTTTTTTTATATTTTATCCAAGTATAATTGAGTGAAGTCACAGCTGTCTAATCAAAATGCAATCTTTTACGTTCTTGAAGTTTTCTTTGAATTTAATTTCTAAAGATTTATGATCTCATCTAGTCCTTCCAGCACTTCCCAGCTCAACACAGAAAATGCAGCAGAAACATCAATACTGTCCTTAGAAAACACTTAATCTTAGTTGTCATACAGCAAATGTTGCCTTTTTTTCCTTTCTACCTGAGCTCTGGTGCAATTTTGATAAAGCCTGCATCGTTGCACAGAGAAAGATAAGAACATTTTTGTCAGCCTTTTACTCCCTGTAAAGATATCAGGAACATCTGTTTGAACACAGTACCAATTAGTATCACAGGGTGACAACTAAACAGCATGGCAAAGTTGAACAGGGTGTGTGTTTGTTTGTGAGAGAGCTTTCAGGATGTGATAAAATGATATCGAGAAAGCTGGCTGCCCAAACCACTTCCACTGAGGTTTGTGTAAAGAGTTTTCCACACATCACATACTTGCACAGCCTCACTTTGATGGAACTGGGACTGCCATTCTTCCAATTATATGGAATAGCTAATGCTTAAGTGGTTGTATTGCATCTGAAATTGCAGCATGCGTTGCAGAACAGAGCTAGTCCTCTTCTCTTGTAGTATTTGCACCCTGTCATGGAGCAAAGAGGGGGAATTGGAAATACCCTCTGCGAGTCCATCTGTCTCTTTGTCTGTGCTTGTTCTGAGCACGATGGCTTGAAACATGAGCGAGGTACCAACTTTCATTTTGGTGTGTGGCTAGAAATCTAAGGGCAAGAAAAGTTCCTTTCAAAAATTATGTCGATGTTAAAATCTACAAATACCGCCATGAATGTCCATCACTGTTGTGAGCATAAACTGAAAAACAAAAGCATCCATCCATCCATCCATTATCTTCCGCTTGTTCCAAAGTCGGGTTGTGGGGGCAACAGTTTGATCAGGGAGGCCCAGACATCTCTTTCCACAGCCATCTCTTCCAGCTCTTGTAGAAGGACATCAAGGCATTCCCATGCCAACCGAGAGACGATCTCTTCAGTGTGTCCTGAGTCTTCCTTTGGACTATCCTTACCAGATGCCCGAACCACCTCAAATGGTTCTGTTCGATGTGGAGGAGCAGCAGTTCTACTTTGAGTCTCTCCCGGATAACTGAACTTCTCACCCTATCTCTAAGATAGAGTCCAGCTACCCTGTGGAGGAAACTGATTTCAACCACTTGAATCCGCATTCTCATTTTTTCGTCACTACCCAGAGTTCATGACCCTAGTTGAGGTCACGATCTCAGGGTGGTGACCAAAAAAATTATTGCAGATACAGATGGTTGAAATGAATTTCCTCCACAGGGTAGCTGGACTCTATCTTAGAGATGGGGTGGCAAGTCCAGTTACCCAGGAGAGACTTGGAGTAGAACCGTTGCTCCTCCACATTGAAAGGAGCCAGTTGAGGTGGTATGGGCATCTGGTAAGGATGTTTCCTCAGTGTCCCCCCCATGGAGGTGCGTCGAGCATGTCTGACTAGGAGGAGATCCTGGGGAAGACTCAGGACATGCTGGAGAGACTACATTTCTCGATTGGCAGCCTGGGGACGTCTTGGGGTCCTCCCAGAAGAGCTGGAAGAGGTGGATGTGGAAAGAGATGTCTGGGCCTCCCTGCTCCCCCCACAACCCGACTTCAGAACAAGCGGAGGATAATGGATGGATGGATGAACATCACAATTTTTTTATTGTACCTAGTGTTATTGTTTACATTTTGTATTCAGGTTTGACTTGTGGTTTATTGGTACTTATTGTTGCATTCTGTTATTACCCTTAATGTCTCATCCCCTCGTTTAAGTCCAGCAGGACTAAAATATCTCAAAATCTGCTGAGCCCTAAAATGGTACTTTTGGTGGTTGTATTTCACATGTATGATAATAAAAATAAAAAAAACAGTTAACTTTTCAGAGAACAGTTTGAGACTAAATATGGGGAGAAAAATATACTATTGGACGACCTAACTAATATGTGTGCACATGCTGATAATATTAGTGTTTGAATATGAAGCTGTTTTATGCTAATTGTAGAATCTTTGCACACATTATGAACATTGTTACGGCTTATGCACAATTCAGATTGCAGATTAAATGAAATTTGTTGTGTTTATTTGCTTGTTTTTTATGGATTTTGATGTGTGAGTATATGTGTGAAGTATGAGTCATCACCCGGACAAGAAATATCTCAGGGATTCCTGCACTGAAATTTATCTTCACATGGCAGCATTGCTATTTCCCACTCTTTTGCCTACTGTACTTCTTGGATTTGTCTCACAGCTTGTTTTTTCCCTTTTGCCAGCATAGCAATTAGTTCCCAAAATAGGTGGAATCAGTGAAGTATGACCCCATTAAAACTTGGGAACTATCGTCTCTGTGAGTCCTGTTTTAGTCCAATTATTTCAAACATGGATTTAGTTTCCTGTTATTTTTTTTTATCTTTTAATGTTTTCCTGAATGTTGGATTACCAAAATAACCAATTTGTAAAATGGAAAACAACATGGTGTCAACTGTGTGTCACTGCAATCTTTTGTCGTAGTACAGGTAGAGGTTTACATACACTCATGGGCAAATTAGTTTTGCACTTTTAAAGATTTTAACATTTTTTTTCCAGAGTGGAATGATTAAAATATTTGTTTGCATGATTTTTAAACAAGGATTTAATGAGCAGCTTAATTTTAGCAATGAACTTTTGCTACACATGATCAAAAACATGCACAAAAGTCTAAATATGTACAAATATATCCCCAGTATTGGGCTAAATTACCCTTTTTTCATGCCCCTTCTTGTTCCTTTGGTCTTTGAACCATTTCGGCAGAATTAGTCTTGTTCTGAAATGGGACCAGGAAAAATAGTCTGCAATAGGGAATGCCAGTGCTTTAACACCCACACCTGCCTCCACCCTCATTTGCTCCACTCTGGGCCCCTGAGCAAGGCCCTTAACCCCCCACCATTTGCTCCTAAAAACTGGTCTCTCTTGGAAATTAGTTCTTGTGACTCAATGAGACTACCTGTATAAATAAATGGTAAATGAAATGAAAATGCTTTAGAAAGGTGATTTCACAAGCCAACTGTTGGCTAACTGTATCTATTCAAGAAACAGTTGATGCAATTGGGATCATTGCTTTGCCTTATCTTTTGTTTTTGGTAAAGTAGTACTTGGAGTATAGTCCCATTTTCTTATTCCAGTGCAACAGCACCACATTGCAATGCTACTTGGACCATCCTTGGAAGCCTGTACAGTGTTTAGGGATTTGAAAGACTCACTTTGACTATTCCAAATCTACATATTGTCATTGTGAAATAAAAAGCTCAATCTTTGCCTCATTTGACAAAGACTTTTTTTTTTTTCTAAAAGACCAGTTTCTTGTATGCTACAAATTCAAATTGAGCCCAAAGATGTAACATTTGGAAAAGGTGCTTCTTTCTTGGTTGGCACCTTCACCTTTTATAAAAGATTTAAATCAATATTTGTATATTTTAGGCTGTATGTATACGTTTTACTTTCTTGTTTTTAGAATGCATTAAAGTTGTATGTTGTTTACTTGGAAATTGAATGGTTCAAGTATACCAATACAAATGTGAAATGCCATTCACTAAACCAATGGATGTGTATTTTTGACCAGATTTGTCAGTTTGGTGCATTTTCTGATCAACGTCTGCCCACTTATCAGCTCTTACCTTCAACCTGTTTTATAAAAGTCATTAACTGGTCCCAAAAATGTGAAATTAAAAACGTTACCATATTCGGGTTTCTCAAACAACAGCATTAGTAATATTTGTCTAATGAAATTGAAGAAACTATTGTATAAAACATTCCTTAAATGCTTTATTCAAGTGATTTTATTTTATTTTTTCAACAAACTACTCGTCGTTTGCGTTTTTCTACCCTGCTGTTCAGAAATAAATCATTGTCCTGTGATGGACCATAAAAAAAACTAGCACTAAGGATTTTTAGGGTACAGTCCTGCAGTAGTTTACCGAATGTCCAGTGGTGCAAACACATGTACGTGCAATCATGTGGAGCTCTAGCTCTGAAAGCAGGCCAGCATGCTGAACGTGACAATTTTGGAAATGTTTCAAATTAAGATATCGCTCCCATACTGAGCAATTCAAACTGGTCACAATGGAATGTACATACCCTCATAATGGTATGATATAAATGGAAAATACTGGTTCAATGTAACTGCTGGTGCTTTAAAAGTCTTCTATAGATGTGACGGAAATGCTTTTTAAATGGAGTCAATGTGTCCACAAAAACCATTTTGGTCGATCGTTACCTCTCTCCGAGAAGCAAATAGGAAAATGAAAGAACTAATTCCTTTAGGTATAGAGAGAAGCCAAATTGAGGCAATGCCGTTTCATTTAATAGAACATTTGTGGTAGAGCTGTTTGGTACAATCAAGTAAAACCCAAAAGATTGTGATGCAAAATATAGACTGGTTCGCTGGCAGGTTGACGGTTCTGGTCGACATTGATAAAATGCTGAATTTTGAATTTTCTCTAAAATGTTCCATTGATTTTTATCGGCAGCTAAACAACTAGAAAAAAAGTGAATAAAGTCCATCATAGCAGTTACTGAACTGTTTTGGTTTGGTTTGGTTTTGGTTTTAGTGGAGTGTTCACTCTAGACGATCTCTAAGCACATATTCCACAAATAGCTTTGGAGATAGTTTGGCATTTTTGGCAGTAAGGTTGTGGGGAATTTTTACAAGTGGGAAGAAAATTACTGGGGGTAGAAAACACTCGGAGCATTATCAGTTTAGAATATCAGAGGTTATCTCTGGTGAGGTTAACTAGAAGCTAGGCAGATTGGGACAAAAACAGAAGTGCAACGACCATTTATCAAATCCTTACTAGCGAACTCCCTCAACTGGCTCTTCTCACTGTGGAGGAGCAGAGACTCAGCTCTGAGTCTTGCCTGGAGAAAATTCATTTTGACCATCTTTATTCGCAATCTTGTTCTTTTGGTCACTACCCAGAGTTCATGGCCATAAAAACATATAAACTGAGGGCTTTGCCTTACTGCTCAGCTTTTTTCCCCCCTCACCAAAATGGACCGGCACACAGTCCGCAGTACTGTCGACGCTGCACCAGTTTCTTTCCTCTTGAACAAAACCCTAAGAAACTTGAACTCCTCCCTTGTATTGAACGTTTGAATCCTCCACTTGAAGCAGCACCTCACCCAAACCCAAAGAGCCCAATCCACCCTTTTTCAAATGAGACTCTTCCAAAAAAAAAAAAAATTGTTTATGGCACACAAATATGTCCATAATTCTGTCAAGATCTTTTTTTAAATTATTTATTTAAAGATTTAAACATAAATTGTATATACTGTATATTTCCCCCATCATTTCTCAGCAATAGATTATCTTAGTCTAACTCTTTGGTATGAAAAGCAACAGATGCCATTCATCCCTTTATGGTTTTTATTCTTCTTTGTGTAATTCTGCTTTTACCCAACAATCTAAATGGTAGGCATTATTTTGTCAGTCAATAGATCAATAGGGGGCCGAGATGTGGTAGAGGTAGGGCAGCCGACCTGGGAACAGAAAGTCCTGGGTTTGAAACCCAGCCATGTCCACAGGTCATGGTGTCTCTGAGCAAGACACCCAATCCCTAACTGCTCCCCGGGCACCTACATAGCTGCCCACCGCTCCACCTGGGTGCATCCCAGGTGCAATGGGTTAAATGCAGACAATTAATTTAGCCATTGTATGGGAACATACAATGATGACACATGGCATTTATTATCGTCTCGGCTGTGTATGAGTTTACTTCAAACAACTGCTGGAGGTTTCTTCTACTTTGTGTCAGTTTCCTTATAATTAACCTGAATCTAAGCCATATTTGAAGCACCATTAAAGTTTATTTTTAGATGTAACATTAGAAATGATACAGCCCTGGTTCAAAACTTGTGTCACGGACCTAAAGCTTTCATCATAACCCACTGAGCTGGTAGCGTTTTCTCATTTTACCCAACTTCACTCACAATAGAAACACTCCAAAACTGAGCAACAAGCACACAAATACCAACACTCATACGTCCACGTGTGGGTAGGTCGAGCATAAGGTGAACCAGCGGTGCAATCAAATGACGTTACGGTTCTTACACAAGCCTTGGCTCTGTGCCTGGTCGAAATTGTCCCTGACATTGTGCAGTCACATGTACCGTTTTGTTATTTTAGGAAAAACTTAAAGAGAAACGGGAGAGATTTCCCCTCCTCTGTAATACAGTACTTTAATATTATCCAGACAGAGCATTTATTCCATCACTGTTTTAATTAAATTCTTTGAATGAACAGTATTTTTCTTAGATTATGAAATTAATGACCATCTTTACAGTTTAAATATTGAGTAGACTTGGAGCTGTTATTAAAAAGATCCTCCTTATACTGTATATTAAATATTCTGCGCGTGCTTGCTAGGTTTATTATGAATTTCGAAACCTAAAAATGAGCCTCATAAAGCCAGCAGTCAGTTTTAAGCTTCGGCTCGAGTCGAACAAGATCATCGCTTCAAACGTGCACATGCATAAGACCATAATTCAAACTCAGTGGGTTTCAAAAACATAGTTTAAATTATGCAAGTTGACATTTGTAAAACCGTTGACTATCTGAATGGTAAGATTTACAGGTTAGTTTATGTTGGGGAACAATGAGACTCGGATCTTTTCAGTATTCCACTCATGAATGTATTTTACTTCATTGCCTTTTTATTTCATGCAATTTCTACAAAATAAAAGCTTTTTTTTATGGTGTTGCTCAAAAAAAGTACAAGGATGGGATTTTCTTTCTGGCTGCCTAGCAGGGGGGTTGGTAGGAACGTATTTTTCCCCTGTTTGATGTCTTCTTAAATACATATTTATGGCTACCTGGAGTTTGTGTAAGCCCAAAGTGTCGCCCCAGAACAGTGATCTCTTTGAATATAAACATGTTAACCTTTAATTTGCTCGGAGAGGAGGTTTTTCTGCCTTTGGAAGTGCATCACCAGCTACACACAGTACAACTTTGAACAACAAGTGAAGGGAGATTTTGATGTGCTGTATTAAATTTATGCAGTTTGACTTTAAAGCTGATTTTTTAAAACTTTTTGCATTCGTTTATAAAGTCCTGTCGAGGCCCGTTTGTCAAAAGTTGGCCTTCTTTGCTCTAGTCTCATATCAAGAGTCTTGGTGGTCCAATTTACCAGTCCTTCTCATCTAAGGCATTTGATGGTTAACGGGCTTGATCTGATTGAGCTGAATTTAAAAGGCAAATAGGACTGAAGTAGTGCAGACGGTTAGCATTGCCTTGCAGCAAAAACGTGCTGGGCTTGAGTCCTTGAAGGTCATAAGCATGGCGTTTGCAGATTTAGATCCCACAACGTACTGGGCAGATTTTATTCAAACGGTCAGAAAGTAATCTTTGGATTTTTGAATGTCCAGAGAACCAGACTTTACTTTTTTTAGATTTTTCTACCTGGATTATTGAGCATGCATCGGGATAATCATTGGATGATATCTTCAACTGATTCACTTTTAGAGTCGACCAGATTCAAAAGTCATCCCAATTTCATGTTTTGAGTGGTACCAGATTTTTAACAATGTTTAAGACTTTTGTAAGCAAGGTGATGGACATGCATTCCTTCAAGGTATGCTACATTTGTTTTTGAGTATTTTTGAGTTGGTAGTGATTTAAGGCACTCCATCCATCCATCCATCCATCCTTTCATTATTTTTACCTGTTTAATTTTTGGGTGGCGGGGGTCACTGGTGCCCATGTCCAGCCATCAATGTGCAAGAGGCGGTGGTCACTCTGGACAGTTCTCCAGGGTCACATAAAGACAAATAAGACAACCATTTACTCTGTCTCACTCTCACAGAGACAATTTAGTTACCAATCAGTCTAACGTGCATGTTTTTGGTCTGTGGGAGGAAACCGGAGTACCGGGAGAAATCGCCTGCATGCACAGAGAGAACACGCAAACTCCACCAAGAAATGCCCCCAGGCTGGGATTTGAACCAGGGCAACCTGCTCGCTGAGAGGCAGCAGCTCTACCAACCGCACCACCGTGCCAACCGATTTAAGGCACTCAGCATAAACACTGAACTACGAAGAAGCACATTTTGAAGGAAATGCAAGTTCATGCATTCAAAAACTTGAACAATTGTTGACTCAACCTTGTTCTTTTTGTATAGCTTTGTATGCAGACGACGTTCGAATATTATTATTTATTATTTTAGGGTATCCTCACTGAAAAATGAAGATACTGGTTGATGCCTAGCCTAGCCTAGCCTAGCCTCACCTGGCTAGGTCATGCATTTCAACAATTTCCTGAGGGATCAGTTAATTATCTTATATTTTAGCTGTTGAGCAGTTTTCACCAAGCAACAACAACTGGTCCTTCACTGTTCCATATTCAAATATTTCACCAACTGATGAATTGGTCCCAATATTAATTGGCACGTGATGCTCCATAGAATGGTGCAGTATATGCAACACAATGCCCAACAACAACAAAAAAATAATTAGAATTTTAGATACATTTGTTTACATATTGCATCTTCCTGAAGTGCCGATTCCATGAAAAGGAAAATGCATTGAGTGACCAACATCTTAAAAAAAAAAAAACCATCAATAAATGGCATCATGCATTTATTCCAAAACATTTTGTTCCATTCAATATATTGTCCCACCCCTAATTAGGACATGTGAGTCAGGTTGCGGTACAACAAAACATCAAACTAATAATAGCCATTTTTGCTTCTGTTTTTCATGTGGTAGTCATGCTTTGCATACCAAACAGTTTGTTTTGAAGGGTCGGTAACGTCCCTCCCCCGCTGCTGTTTGTATTTGTTTTTTTTTTGTTTTTTTGCTTCATCTGTTAGTAGCACTCCAATTCACTTAAACAGCCAAACTCTTTGGTGGTTAAATTACCTTTTAATTTAATTCTCAGACACCAATAATAACCTTGAACGTGCGCCTGTTTGTTGTTGTAGAATTTGTTTCATCAGTGTGACTAACACGTTTCACTGACATTAAACTGCTCGTGTCTTTGCGAGTTGAGGGGAGTCGGTGACAAAACATGTTTATACCGCAAACTGTTTTTAAATGCTGGACAACTTGCGTTGCAGGTGACTTTAAATGTTTTGCACATCGATAGGTTCACTAGAACGATAAATTAGAGCAGGAACATTGGAGTGCTTACTTTTTGTTGCACTTGATGCATGGTCATATGCACGATTTGATTTCTGCTTAGATGCAAATTTAAAAGAAAAAAAGACGTGTTCAGACAAAACAGTTTTGCAGGAGGTCCCAAAAGATGAATATTCTCTTCGGCTGCCACTGGTTTTTCTTAAAGAAGTACGTCACTGGGCTGCAACCTGTGGCTATCACACTGCAGGTCTTCATGCGCCATTCTGATTTTGTGATAAGGTCAGATTATTATTTATTATTTTTTTTTATTTTTTTTGGGGGGGGAGTCGTTAACATTATCATTGAAATGCGACTTCCATCAGACTCCAGTGTGAACCGTTTACAGTTCTAAAGCGACCCACATGCACAAAAAAAGATGTGACATCACACCAGCTTGCCGTGTTTAAGGAAATAAATGCGGATGCTACAGGTTTCTAAAGTTGTTGTGCAATCAGAACCAATTTATTATCTCATACGTTGGTTTGGTCCAGTGTTTATATTGTAACGTTGACTCGGTCACTCAAACACCAGACACTTTGCTCTTGCCCATGATTTATTCAGGAACAATAATTACAGGTCAGCTAACGTCAAGTTACTGTTCGGCCATGACTCACGCCAGAGCTCCTCAGTATCACACAACAGGTGCCTCTTGCATCATCACACAGATGGAGCAACCCCCAAAAAAATAAACCCACCTCATACATTTGGAGTTTTGTGTGTTGCTTTGCCATCACGGTTCAGTTCCTGGTCCCATTCCCACCTCGGGCTCAGGCTCTGGCCTGTCTTGGTGGCCGTCTGCATGATCCTCCATCTGCCTGCATGGACCAAACTCTACAGAACAATTCAGCTCCGCAGGGACACTTTGGATGTTCTGTGTCTGCAGGACCCGGTTCTGGAGGGCAGTCATCGTCCATTGCTGCAATCGTTATTATCATCATGCTGCTGACAGAACCACACCGCTAACAGTACGACGCTGCTAACAGGACCACGCTGCTAACAGGACCAAGTTGCTAACAGGACCACGCTGCTAACAGGACCGTGCTGCTAACAGGACCATGCTGATAACAGGACCGTGCTGCTAACGGGACCGTGCTGCTAACGGGACCGTGCTGCTAACGGGACCATGTTGCTAACAGGACCGTGCTGCTAAAAGGACCGCACTGCTAACAAGACCATGCTGCTAATAGTACGACGCTACTAACAGGACCAGGCTGATAACAGGACCGTGCTGCTAACGGGACCATGTTGCTAACAGAACCACGCTTCTAACGGGACCACGCTGCTAACAGGACCATGCTGATAACGGTACCATGTTGCTAACAGTTCCATTTTGTCATCAGGACCGCGCTGCTAACAGAACCACTCTGCTAATAGGACCATGCTGAATTAAATGTTTTGTTTTTCACTTTTGTTGCTTTATTTGCATTTTTGTTGCCTGCTTTGATATTTCATGTTTTTGTAACCTTTTGGATAGTCGACAGTTCTTCTCGCACTTTGTTGCGTTGTTGACCTCGTGTTGACCTGCATATGACAAATAAACAATAATCTAAAACTAAGTAACTATCCAGGACATGGCAAATTAAAGTACGAAGACAAAGCAATTGTATGTCGGTTCCGTGGCTGAAGATATGTGGAGTACCAAGATTTAAAGTGCACAATGTTGGTGTTGTCATTATTATTGCTTTGATGGATCTGCTCACGTACCTCACTATACCTCACACACATAAGATTTGGAACCACATATGAAAAAGACCTGAGACAGATTTGAAAAAATGAAAAGCATTTATCACGTTTAGACTCATAAAAATTCCAATACGGTTTGCATGCTGGCAAAAAGATCGGATTTATGCCGCGTTTGTCTACATTGTGAATGTAGCATTGTTGGGGACTCAAAATCTGAAGGGAAAAAAGCAGCCGGTGAGCCATGTGTTCGATGTCGTCGTAGTTTTTAAATTGCAGTCAGTGTGTGCGCAGCTTGCAAAACTGTGATCTAGGCTTTGCACATTACTTAGTTGCCCACCTAGTCGCCCACAACATCCCATGCAGATGTACACATGCACCTGCAGAATTTACAAAAGTAAATTAGGCAGACTGTATAAAGCCCATGACTAGGATGCATCTATTTTAAAATGCACACCTTTTCTGAACATTTTCAAATTACAAGAACGAGAATGCAGACACCTGTGAAGGTTTCATTACGTCTGAAGATCCCCTTGAAAAAAAACAGTCTCAGTTCAGTGAGATACCATCTTAACACGTTGCGTTTAAGAGTACATCTCTAGTTTTTGCACCTTTACCGTTCAGATTCAGTAAGATGTTTTATGACAGCATGGCTATCTCAGGGCAAACTTTCCTCCTAAATGCACTTGATTTAGAGCCAAATGTCCCTTTGTAAAGGTCTGCATCTCATTTGCATTGAACTGTTCCTCTGTGAGCGTACTCAGTGGGGCATCGGGAGGAAGCACAAATGAGCCAAGGAGGCAGACATTTGAATGGCTGCAAGAAATTAGTCAGGTGTTGGCTCTGCATGGAGCATATCAATAGCAGCTCCCCTTCTGCTCCCCGTCAGCCCCCACCTCCCGCTCCCCTCCTCCCCTTCTCTCCAGAATGTGTAGGAAACAAATGCATCTCACTAAAGACTCATCATTCCACCCAGATGATGTTTGCTGAAAGCCTAATGACTGTCTGCGAGCGCATGCGCAGAGGTGCACGTCTGTGTCAAATTCAACTTGTCTAAATTTAGTTTGCTCTTTTGAAAACCTTTCATGCGCTGCAGCAAAGTTCTCGCATCATCCAAGGCACATATCAAGCTTCCGGTTACACTCTAAGAAAAGACAAGGGAATAAAAAGCAACACTGGCACGTTCATCGTTTTCAGCTTCTGTGTGAACCCACGTCAAGATCGTTTTTAATTTTAGCTAGCAATTTTATGCTTCTTGTCAGTTTCTTGTTTATGGTTAGATTATGAGTCCTTATGGGGCACTGAAAAATAATTAGAGATGACCTACAATCAGAGAGTCATTGTTAGACTCATAGCATCTGGAGTGTTTTTTAGTTCTGTTGATTGAAAGTGTGACCTCCTTAAGGACTGGTTTCCGGCTCAATAGTCAAGTAACTATTAAGATTACCCAAAGGTGCTGTGATTATAGTAGTTTAAATGGGATTTTTTTTTTCTTGGTTGTCTCTTTCCTTCCATGTACCATCGTAGGATGTGTGGTGGTGGTTATACAAAGGTAAGGTGTATTAGAGCTGTGGAGTACGTGGCAATTTAGTTCTAGAATTGCGCCGCTCGGGGTGGCTGCATGTTGGAGTGGCTCTGTTGCTTTCATTCTGAGATTTTGCTTTTGGAAGCTTTGGTTCCTCTTTTTCTGGGTAGGAACATAGACCGATCGGTAAACGGAGAGCTTTGCCTTACAGCTCAGATCCCTCTTCACCACAATGGACCTGCACAGAGTTTGCAATAGTGCCAAGTGCGTAAAATCAAATTGTGTACATTTATTTCCTTTGCAAATTTGAGGAAATTTCCCATTATTGTGAAGGGGTTTAGATATATTCCAAAGTCAAATTCAAATTCAAATTAAAAAATACTTTATTAATCCCAGAGGGAAATTATTTGTTGTAACTCGTTATCCTCATCTCATTAAGAGATGTTATAGATACGGATGGCTGTAGACAGGAAGGATCTCTTGTAAAGGTCCATCCCACACTGGATCCTAAGAAACTGGCTGCAGATGCCGTCCGATCCGTCCACTCAGACTCTGCTGGCCTCTCGGTTCCCGTCGGGCTGTAGAACCGCCCAAATACCAGGCAGAACTCCTCCCAGAGTGATGGCCACTCCTCCCAGCAGTCTGCCGAGCTCCTCGTCGCTGCAGACGGCCAACTGTAGGTGCAGAGGGACGATCCTGTCCTTCCGCTGTCATGAGCCGTGTTTCCTGCTAGTTCCAGGATCTCAGTAGTCAGGCACCCGAGCACAGCTGGCAGGTTGATGAGAATGCGTCCACAGAACATCCTTTTCAACTCATTTGAGATTTGGGGCTGTAGTTGAGATATTATTTGAGCTTTTGAGATGTTAATCAGCTGCTGTTGGTTGTAGAAAACTGCCTTGTTGCCATGGTTACGCATCATAACAAATGTCCAAAACTAAAAAAAGTTTCAGTAAAAATCCTTCCAGCTGCTCAACATCTGATACCAGAGGAAACAATCATCCAAAAAATGTGATTTACATCCCCAGTTAGAGCAGTTGTCCTCAAATGCAAGAGTTTTGGGGGGGGGTTCGATTCCACCAGCAGCCACATGCCGAAGTGTCTCTGGGCAAGACACTGAACCCCTCATTGCCTCCGATGTGTGTCCCATTGGTGTACGAATGTGATAAAGCACTGATTAGTCTCTTTAGAATGATTTGTTCAATTAGCTTTGTGGAGATCTAGTAGAACACAGTATGAATGGGTAAATGAGGCACAGATTGTGTTGCCAAGTGCTTTGAGTGTCTTGATAAGATAGAAAGGTGCTATATAAGTACAGTCCGTTTACCCTATCTCTAACGGAGAGTCCAACTACCCTGTGGCGGAAACTAATTTCAACCGCCTGTATCTGTGATCTCATTCTTTCAGTCACTTCCCACTCAGCCACAGCCGCAGGGTGAGAAGTTCAGTTATCCGGGAGAGACTCGGAGTAGATTAGAACCGCTGCTCCTCCACATCGAGAGGAGCCAAATGAGGTGGTTCGGGCAACTTGTAAGGATGCTTCCTGGCTTCCTAGGTGCCTCCCTAGGGAGATGCTTCAGGCATGTCTGACTGGGAGGAGACCTCTAGAAGACCCAAGACACACTGGAGAGACTACGTCTCTTGGTTGGCCTGGGAACACCTTGGAGTCCACCCAGAAGAGCTGGAAGAGTTGGCTGTGGAAAGAGATGTCTGGACCTCCCTGCTCAAGCTGCTGCACCCGTGACCTGCCTTCGGAACAAGCAGAAGTTAATGGATGGATGGAATTTGATTTTACTAGTTTTTACCATGGTTTTTGCTGCCATATTCTTTTGGCCATCAATGCCTTCTCTTCTCACACTTCATTTTCCTCCCTCAAACCTTCGAGAAAAGTTAAAGACCTCAGACGATCAAGAGAAACTTGATATAAAACCCTGCATTTTCTCGTCTAAACTGGTCAATCGACGTAGACTAGGCACGTGATTAAAAGGCCTTCTAGCTACATTCTTCAGGAGTTCTTCTGATCATTAACATCTGAAAGAAATGCTTAAAGGAGATTCGAAATTTGCTGGAGAATTAATATTTCCAAACTGACCTGAAACTGAATTGACCTGAATATACCTGAGCAAGGAGACGGGAAAAGCAGGCAGATACTGTAGATGAATGTTTCCTGGGTCTGACCATGCAACGGGATGATCAAAGACCTACGTGTGTTGACTAGTTATATTAATCTAATCTACAATGTAGGCCATTTTTTTTTTGAAAGCATGACATTGCACAGTAGATGCATAGATCACTCCACTTGGTATTTTTTTAAATAATGAGAAAACGTATATTATCTTATAGCTAATTTACCAAACGAAACAGGGAAGCACTATCAAAGCCAAGAGACATATTAAAGCTGGGAAATGAGCTTTTTACTTGATTTGACCAAACACCAGTTTGGACAAATATTTTTTTGTGGCCACATGTTTTCCATTCGTCTTCAGTGGTTTTTGTGTATATATTTTACTGCAGTTGTCATTGCTCTGGAAAATGCAAGTTATATTGTTCACTGGAGCAGTTTTTTTAAAGCAATGAACACAGTTCAGCGCAGGGGAAACGCTGTTTATCAGTCAGATTTTCTCCAATTCTAAACACTGTTTTGTACAGTATGTATATAGTACACACTTTCATTTCATAAACAAGAGCTGACAGCTTAGTCTTTCCCGAGATATGAAAAAAAAAAAAAAACAGAAGAAATTGATTTTCAAAAGATAAAGTGAAGTAGAAAAAAAAAAGGGCTTGTTGACAAAAGCTGACAGAAAACAATTCATCTGCGGAAAGTCTTCATCTCAAGGTTGATAGATGATGGTGAGGGATGGAGGGGGTCTGTGAAACAGCCCATTCTGGTTTTTATTGCACTCATAGAAGAGAAAAATGCATTAAAGACTTCTCCAACTGCAAGTGGACATCTTGGTTTATATACAAAACGGTCTCTTCACCTTTTATCTCAGTTTAAAAACCTGAAATTTGGAACCAATTTGATGTTTAAAGTGTTAAATTGATTTTGTGGGGGGGGGGTGGGGGGGTACTGTCATGTCCTCCAATAATCAGGCACATGGTTTTGCATAACAGATTCGTTTGTAGCTATAATGGTAATATCAACATCCCATTTAGAACGCCTACAAGTCGTAAATGGAAACAGGTCGAGTCACATGGTTAAGATATTTATCTAAACTGGTCGTGGGGTTTTGATCTGCTCAGAGACGGGATTATAATGAAATTATCACCTGGTTCTGACTGGGTTAAACTGGGCCAGCAACTCTAAAAAGAGTCTCCCAGGGATTCAATATCCATCAAGGAATAGAGTTTATTGGTGTTTAAAGTGTTCAGTTGATTTTTGAATTAACTAGAAAAGCTGAAATTAGAATAAGAAGAGTTAAATTAGTAGCTGAAACAGCATAAATAGATGAAAATGGTAAAAATATGCTGAAAGGAGCATAACTAGCTCAACTTAGTAGAAAGAAGTTAGAATATTCACAAAAAAATTGAACTTTGCTGAATCACGCTGAAAGTAACACAAAACAGAAGATAACAGCTGAATGTAGCTGGTTATTATTATTATTATTATTATTTTGTAGGAGGCTTAAATTACCAGAAAAAAGTGGAGGGGGAACAATTGTGCCCATTTAGGCGTAAAGAAGTAAAATGAGCACAAAAGAGTTAAATCATTCTGAAAAAGCAGAAATGTGTCAAAAACAGCCGAATAGTAGCTAAAACGAGCAGGAAGAAGTTTAAATTCCTAAAGGGAAGTGGGGAGACCATGCTTTTGCTAAATTAGACTGAAAAAAGTTTAAACGATAGAAAAAAAATGTGGAATTAGCTGAAAAAGCTGAAATTAGCAAAAAAAAAAAAAAAACAGCTGAATCGCAGCTGTAATAGCAGAAATAGCTGAAACTTGCAGAAATACGGTGAAAGGAGCATAGCAAGTTGAAATTAGCAGAAATAAGTTAGAAGAAGCACAAAAATGTTAAAGTTAGCTGAAAGGAGCACAAAACAGCTGAAAAAGGCTAAAATTACCTGAAAGTAGCTTATTTTTTGTAAATTTTGCACAAGGAAGCTGAAAGAAGTTTAACCAGAACAAAATGTGAAAGGAGCAGTAAAAAGTTGTAAACGGATCTAAATATATTAAAAATGCCAAATGAGCTCAATTCATTTTCAAATGAAGAAAATGGCAGAAAAGGCTAAATATTTAAAAAAAATAAATAAATAAAGTTGCACCAATTCCAAAAGTCATAGCACCCTTTCCTGAAATAGCTAAACATTTTGATAGATGAATTGTTGAAACGGCACAAAAACTGTGGGACGAGTTAGAAGCCGAAAAACATACGGAAGAAAAATGGATCTCAATAGTGTGAATGCTTATCAGCATTAAAACAATAAGAGTTCCTTTTCACTTTACTTACTGAACAAATATCCAGGTCTTAACACAAAAAAACAAAAAAAAAGCAACCAGTTGAAATCGGCAAGCTGCATTTGGAACAGCCACGCACACAATGGCTTCTGGCCTGAGAAAGGATTGTAAAAAGGCTGTTCGGAGGAAGTAGCGGCACAAAAGCAGGGACCCTGAGGAAATCAATAATCACAGTGGACAGTGGCAGACTGTGCATTTGGCCTGTTCCTGTCAGTGGTGCTGGCATGGCCGCTGGGCAGCAGACGAGATACGCCGCTTAAAAGAAACCAGTCCCTTCACCTCAGACACATTCTGGCTCAAATTAGCGATGGCCTTGATCAATAAATCAATGACTCATCAACCTCCTAGTCTTTGACTTATTCCTTACGTATCGATACACTGCTGTCCTGACTGCGTTGTGGAGCAGATTAGAGAAAAGTGATGCGTTTCAGGACAGGGATTGTCTAATGGCGATCATTACACATGCCCAACTACAACTCTGTCATATCTTATTTAATAGCTCACTTCATGTATGGCTCCTTCAGGTTTGAACCTTTTATCAGTAGTTTTTCCTCTTCTCCTGCTTCTCGTGCACGTTTAATCCCCAGCATCACGCGGCTTTTAGAAATTTCCAGAACAGCAGTGGGACGTCTGCTCGGACTTGGATAATTTATGGGATAGAAATGTTTCTGATGCTTTAGCCGTGCTGTGATGGCCTTAAATTGGATGTTTCAGTCGTCCCCGTGTGTATTTTCTTTCAATGTTGAGGAGCATGTGCTTGCGGCTGCTGCGTTTCTGGAACACCAGAGATAAATTCTCAGCGGTTCGAGTTTTATATGCACTTTTTTTTTTTTTTATGTGAGCTAACTTTCTGTGTGGAAGGAAGATGAATAACACGATTAGATCATAGCAGTTGACTCATTTCTTGTTAAAAATCACACTCAACTAAACTGACTCAGATACCCCTCACAAATCACATTTCCAATTACGTTATAACTTAGACAAAGATGTTTTAAAACACTATTGTTAAAAGTTATTGAAACTGTGTTGAGTTATGCTACAAGACGGTTTGACTTTCAATCTTTTGTTTAATTATGATTTTTGTACTTGAGTGCTCAATCTGTGGCTACTTAATGTATGCAGCTTGTAACACACTGGTGTTGAACTATTTCAGCTCAAACGACAGAAATTGCAGTGCAAGTGCTCATTGCTGAAGAAGTTACTGAGAAACAGCTGAAATTAGCTAAAACATTCTGAAATGGAAGAGCAAGCTTAAATTAACAGAAGAAAGCAGACAAAAATATATTTGCTAAATTAGGTTTAAATGAACAGAATTGAGCACAAAAAAATGAAAAAAGGCTAAAAAAAAAATGGCCGAAATTTAGCTGAAAGGCACAAAGAAGCTTAAACTACCAGAAGGAAGTGGAAAGAGCTGAAATTAGCTTTAAAAATGTGGAACTGGCATAAAAGGGTAAAAATGACAAAACAGCTAAATAGTAGCTGAAACTAGCAAAAATAAGCTGAAAAGATCATAACAATTAAATTTGCATAAATAAGTTAATTAGGCTGAAAGTAGCAGGAATTACCCCCAAAAACTTGAATTTATCTGAAAATATCTGAAATTAGCTAACAAAAAAATGCTAAAAGGGTAGCTGAAAAGGTAGAACAAGCTTAAATTAGCAGAAGAAAGCAGAAAGAACACATTTGCCAAATTAGGCTGAAAGAAGCAGAAATCGGCACAAAAAAGTGGAAATTATCGGAAAAAAAATTAAATTTGCAAAAATCCTTGTTCTCCTCCTGCTTTTTTGCTCTCCGTCTGTGGATCGGAGCAGCTCCTTTTTTTAAACATCTTCCGAAATGAATACTACTGTTATGGATCTGACCAACTGGACTTTCGACGCAAATGACAAAATCTTTTCGACAAAGACGGCCGCCGCTAATTTGGCCCTCGTCAGGCTGCTGTCTATGTGAAGGTTGGTCCGTGCTTTGAGGACTCAAAATCAGCTAGTTTACGAGCTAAACCGTAAGTTGGAAGCGATTTTAATCGCAGGCCACCTACAGCTTTGGGATTCGTCGGCATGGAAATGACCTTGAAGAGGCTCGTAAGCACGGACTAGTAGAATGCACCCTAATCTGTCCATTCCGGACCTTGAAAGTATCAGTAATACTCTAGGCTGATGAGAAAAAAAAAATAGTCTGCCCGAATAAATCAACCATTATGGCTTATCTGAATCGGACTCCCCGGTTGGCCTCGAAACAGGCCGACTTATCAATTTCTCCTGGGAAATGTGTAAAGGCTTATCAGAACTGTGCCGGCTGATCATCATCTTATCAGGACAATGGTCTGTTAGTGCTTCACGGACCGCCTCAAAGTCAAATGCATATGTAACGTGTTCATAAATCTGCTTGCTGGCAGAGTTTTTTGATGTCTTAAATCATGTCCCGTTAGGAGAAGGTGTGAAGAGATCTTTTGTTGTAAAGCCACTCTTCATGGCTTTGCCCCTTTTCCATCTAAAATATGTATTCTGTAAAGGATAAGAAGGCCGCGCTTATAACAGCAGCTACGTGCACTCCGCCCATTTTTCAGATGACTGTACGGACATATTCTCATTGTATCTTGGTGCAATGATAATAAAGCTTATTCTGATTCTGATACAGCTGACATGTAGATGAAAAGGCATAAAGAAGCTTAAATTACCAGAAGGAAGTGGAGGAAGCACAATTTTGCTGAATTTGGCTGAAAAAGGTAGAAATTAATGCAAAAAAGTAGAAGTAGCTTAAAAGGCTAAAATTTGCATAAAACGGCTATATAGTAGGTGAAATAGCTGAAACTTGCATAAATAAGCTGAAAAATAGAGCATAAACTGAAATTAGCAGAAAGAAGTTAGATGAAGCACAAAAATGTTGTAGAATAAAGCTGAAAGGAGCACAAAATGAAAACAACAAAAAAATTGCTGAAAGTAGCTGAAATTTTTTATTTGCACAAGGAAGCCGAAAGAAGCTAAAGCAGAACAAAATGTGAAAGGAACAGTAAAAGGCTGTAAACAAATCTAAAAATATGAAGGATGTAAAATGAGCTCAATTCATTTCAAATGAGAAAAATAATGACAGAAAAGGCTAAATGTTTCAAAAAGCTAAAGTTGCACCAAGACCAAAAGTCATAGCAGGGTTTTCCTGAAAGAGCTAAACGCTTTGATTTATGATTTGTTGAAATTAGCTCAAAAATTGTGGAACGAGAAAAAAAAAAAAAAAAAGTAGTTTTTTTTGTGTGTGTGCTGAAAAACCTACAGAAGAACAATGGATCACAAATACAGCGTGAATGCTTCATAAACGTTCGCACAATTACGAGTTTTCGTGCCACCGTTTTCTATTTTGAGCATTAAAATGTTATCAGACTGAGAAGTATAACCTTGTGCAGCCCACTAAGCACAAAAGGTGGTCTGGTAATTCCAGTTAAAGTATAAAATGCTGTCTAACCAGTTTGAGTCAGTGGGAGGGAGATGCGTCCTCAGGAAACATAGTGATGCAACTGCAGCAGTTTTTTAGCAGGCACTAACGCCTAATTGTGTTGAGGTCTTATTAAGTGTTATTGTCTCCAAGTGGGCCAAGACACCACTGGGGTGTCTGAGTGTGTGGAAGTGCATGTCCATGTGGCTGCCTATTTCTTTGCAAATTAGGTTATCTGGGGATGTTAAATTGTCACCCCAGTTGTAGAATTCAGTTCATGGTCATAGGAGCGAATGTTGAAAATATTCATTTGGCATCTTAGATAAGTGCACAGCTCAACATATTTGAGTTCAGGGAACACTGCCATGTCAAAAAGTGTGCACCGTTATATAAACAGGGGTGATAATTCAGCACGAACACAGCCTATAAAAGAAGATCACCGTCTTTTAATAGGAGCTAGTATCAGTGATTCTTGAAGCGTTTCTCTGGTTACCAGCATTATTAACGCAGAATCTCAATTTTCAATGCACCCCTTTTATACCCCTTATCCCTATATATTGTGATTTCTTGCAGGTGGGTAGGGGTGTTCCATCCGTTTTTGAGATGTTCCGCTATTATCTACACTAGCAAAAACTTCTATTTTTGTTATTGCGGAAACATCGTAGTGTCTACTTTGATGGATTTTGATTTGTATTATTGTTAATCTTCTCCAACAAGCGTTAAGATTTTGATCCACCAACTGTTGCAAGATAGTCAACACATCTTCATGCCTTATATGGGTATACTGATGTAGTGTCTGTTTAAATAGAAGGAAATGGCAACAGAGGATGACAAGCCTTCTTAAATGGGTGTCCCATGTTGTAGTCTAATATGTTAGCCTGGGAAGCACGGTGGCTCAGTTGGTAGAGCCGTTTCCTCTCAGCGATCTGGTCGCTGGTTCAAATCCCAGGCTGGGACCTTTCTGGGTGGCGTTTGCATGTTCTCTCCGTGAATGTGTGGGCTTTCTCCGGGTACTTCATTTTCTTCCCACAGACCAAAATTATGCATGTTAGGCTGATTGGTAACTCTAAATTGTCTCTAGGTGAGAGTGAGAGAGTGAATGGTTGTTTGTCTCTATGTGTCCCCGTGATGGACTGGAGACCTGTCCAGGGTGTACCCCGCCCCTCGCACAGTGGTGGCTGGACACGGGCACCTCTTTCTTTCTCCTTGGCCTTTTAGGTAAAGTCATAAGGGACTAAAATATCCATCCATTCATAATAATAATAATAAAGTGCTATGTGTTGTCGTCATTGTATTTTCGAATACAAGACGAAATTGGCTCTCTGCATTTAACCCATCGCACCTGCACTCAGGTGGAGCGGTGGGCAGCTATGTAAGCGACCGGGGAGCAATTTGTGATTGAGTGTCCTGCTCAGAGACACCACGAGATGTGCAATGACAGGGGATCGAGCCCAGGACCTTCAGGTCCCAAGTCGGCTGCCCTGTCCCTACACCATTTTGGCCCCTTAATTCATCCATCCATCCATTATCTTTACCCGTTTCTTCCTTTTCAGGTTGCAGGGGCCACTGTTTTTTTTTTGTTTGTTTGTTTTTTTTAACGGTTAAAAGCACCATTTGAATGAGCAGGAGGCAGGGGGAACAGTGAGGCTACAAGGAGCAGAGGTCACAAAGGTGCAGGACTTAAAGGACTTGGGGTCTACTGTCCAGAAAAATGAGGAGTGTGGTCAAGAGTTGAAAAAGAGAGTCCAGGCAGGATGCAGTGTATGGAGAAAAGTTTCAGGAGTGATTTGTGACAAAAGAGTGTCAGCAAAGGTCAAAGGTAATGTTTACAAGACAGTGGTGAGACCAGCTATGTTGTATGGTCTGGAGACAGAGACATGGACAAAAAGACAGGAGACAGAACTGGAAGTGGTGGAAATGAAGATGTTGAGGTTCTCCTTAGGAGTGACAAGATTAGGAATGAGATCATCAGAGGTACAGCGCAGGTTGAACAACTGGGAGATAAAGTTAGAGAGGACACACTGAGATGGTTTGGACATGTCCAGAGGAGGGACTGTGGGTGTATTGGTAGAAGGATGTTAGAAATGCAGCTGCCAGGAAAAAAACAAAGAGGAGATATATTAATGCAGTTAGAGAGGACATGGCGGTACTGTATTTGGAGTAAGGACAGAGGATGCAGAGGACAGAGTGAGATGGAGGAGGATGACTCACTGTGGAGACATCTGAAGAGGGAAAAGCCGAAAGAAAAAGAAGAAGGTTAGCATCACTGGGTATAAAAGGTACAGCTGCACTAATCCATCCATCCATCATCTTTTACCTACTTCTTCCCTTTCAATTTCTGGGTGTCACTGGTGCCTATGTCCAGCTATCATTGTCAGGAAGGCGGGGTACACCCTGGACAGGTCTCCAATCCATCGCAGGGACACATGGAGACAAATGACACAAAACATTCACTCTCTTACTCACACCTAGGGACAATTTTGAGTTACCAATCAGTGTAACATGCATGTTTTTTGTCTGTCGGAGTACCTGGTGAAAACCCACCCATACACTAAAAGAACATGCAAACTCCACCCAGAATCCCCCCCCCCCCCCAGCTGGGATTCAATCCAGCGACCTTCTTGCTGAGAGACAGCAACTCTATCAAGTGTCACCTTGCACAGCTGTACTAATGTCACAATAATTATCCCAACAGGTTCAATTAAAAAAACTCAATTCCTGCTGTTGTGATCATGTGCTTGTTAAGACTAAAGAGGTCTTCACTCCTCTCGCTGGCTTTATCAGTCTTATCTTCAGGCCTGAGACAGCAAAAGTATTGTGTTGTTTTCTTTTCGATTTGTCCTCTGTGGTTGCAATTACTTCTTCACCACGATCCCTTTATACCTCCGAGTGTGCAAAGACGTCTCTAGGGTATACAAGGGTGTGCGGGCACATTCACGTACGTTGTGGCTGCCCATTCTCATGTGGTAGAGTACGAGTTTGTGTACGTGTAAATCTGTGTGCATATGCCAGAGTCCTGTGGGGCCTTTTGGTGTACTGGATAAATAATGATGAATTACAGATTGATTACCCAGGAGTACAAACTCTGGTATTAAACTTGTTATAAAAGGCTGCAACCTGCGAGCTGGGTTTGCATGCACAGGAGAACGCACTTAGCTTCTATTCTGCTCATAATTAAAGGGAATATTATTTCTGGGTCATAAACATAAAGATTGGCAGCGTGGTTTTATTTTTAAACTATATTGATTACATTTAGTTTGTGTGCTTAGGGAGAGGCAGCGGCTTTACACACCATCAATACTTTACCTGCAAATTCCACATAGTGGTGAAGTATTTGCAGGTTTTACAGCCAACCTGTGTCACCCTGTGTTCTGCAAATGAGAAATGTGTTTTTACTGCTTAGGCACATTGTTAAAATTCACAACAGGAGAGTTGTTCTAAAATAACACAGTTGAAGTTGAAACACAAAGGTAATTTAAATGGCTAAAAATGGACATTGTTACAATGATTCTAGTTCTATCTTGAACAGTGTTAACTACTCACAAGATATTTAACCTAGTACATCTTTTATTCTTGGTGTATAGCGAGTTTTGTTCCCCCAAAGTATATCTCTTGTTAATATATTGCATATGAAAGTTTGGACAGGAACCCTTTTGCCTTAATTTTTGAAGCACCTGATATTTTCTTGGTCCCTGTTGCAGAGCAAAGGGGGAGTTGGAAAAACCTTTCATCTGTGCATCTGTCTGTCTCTGTGTGCAGGTTGCGAGTGTGATAACTTGAAAAATAACCGAAGTAGCGGCTTTCCTATTTGTGTGGCTTAAGGAAGGATCCATTGGAAAACTGGATTACCATGTTAAAATCCAAGATGGCCACTGCCATAAATGTTTGTCCACCTTGTGAGCTGGATGACTTGAAACATAAGTGAGGTACCAACTTCCATTTTTGTGTGTCACTGCATCTGGGCTTACAAAAGGTTACATTCAGAACCTTTCAAAGGTTACTTTGACACATTCAAATCCCAGATGGCTGCCGCCATACATGTACTGTGTATCTGCCAACCTTGTGAGCTGGATGACTTCAAGTGTAAGCAATATGCGGACTTCATTTTTTGCTGTGTTGCTGCATCAAGATGTTAGAAAGGTCACCATTGTAAAGTGGGTTGCCACATCAAAATCTAAAATGGCCAATATACACCCCCCATCCCCCCCACAGACACACACACACACACACATACATGCATGCATACATACGTGCGTGCATGCATATGTGTACCTATCATTTGAGGAAACTATGCTTTCTAGTTTTTTATATTGCTTAAAAGTATAGTTTTCTCAAACGATTGGAATGTCCCTTGTATCCTTTGCAATGTCTCGTCACTTGCACCGCATCATGGTAGCACTGATGGGAGCTCCGCTTCGAATCGTTCTTTTATTGTTCCTGTTTTTTTGTTTTTTTTAATTACCCATGCTTTGGGTATGACCGCAATGCATTTTTGGAGTTTTGTATGTCGCTGCCTTGCCATCGTGGTTCAGTTCCCGGCCCCTTTCCAGCCTTGGGCTCAAGGTCCGGCCTGTCATGGCAGCCGTCTCCATGTTCTTCCATCTGCCTGCATGGACAAAACTCTACGGAACAGTTCAGTTCCACGGGAAAATCTTGGATGTTCTGTGTTTGGCAGACACGATTTTGGAGGGCAGTCATCGTCCATTGCTGCAGTTGTTATCGTCATCATGCTGCTAACAAGACTATGCTGCTAACAGAACCACTCTGCTAACAGTACCATGGTGCTAATGAGACCATGGTGCTAATGAGACCATGTTTGCTTTGTGTGTTGTCTGTTGTTCTGTCTGTACAGCACTTTGGTTGGCCTCGTCGCTGTTTTAAGTGCTCTATAAATAAAATGATATGGTATGGTGTTGCTGAGAAAACATCACTGCCAACAGAACCACTCTGCTAATAGGACCATGCTGCTGTAGATTTATTTATTTTTCACTTTGGTGCCTTGTTTCTGTATTTTTGTTGCATGCTAGTCCCTGTGATGGACTTGCGACCTGCCCAGGGTGTACCCCGCTCCTCGCACAGTGATTGCTGGACATCGGCACCGGCAACCCCCGTGACCCAAAATGGAAGAAGCGGGTAAAAGATAATGGATGGATGGATGTTGCATGCTATGTTAGTTCTTATTCGTTTGTTTGTTTGTTTTTTCATTTGCTTTTTTTGGAGAGTTGAGTCAGTTCTTCTCATCCTGAGCATTTCATTGTAATGTTGACCTTGTGCTGACCTGCATATGACAAATAAAACTAAACCTTTGGTTTCAGAAGATTATGGTGGCCAAGGCCACACACAGGCTCTTCCATTGCAAGTGGTTGTGGATAAAATCACTCCCTCCACTCACCAGAAATGGTCACGCTGTTCTGCCTTGGGCATTCCCAAAAAATTTAAAACCAAAAACCTACCTCTGTTCTTATACACAGTGCAACTCCAACCTACTTGAATACCTTGCACCAAATATACAGCACATATTAAGGTTTACTTGTGTCCCTGTTCATCTGCAGTCCAGAAAAACACACTTCTCAAAAACTATTCACTTTTCAAATCCCTCAGTGACGAGGGACATCAGTGTACCACTAGTTTTTATTGGTATTTTAACATTTTAAAAACACTTGTCCCAAAATATAGCCCTTTACTTATGTTTACAATACAAGAGCTCACTTTATAATGCAGTGTTCACTGTATGTACCAGATATGTACCCTGTGAGTACCATGTCCATTCTATGTATGTACTGGGTCATGTCATGCCATAACACAGCCAGGTATGTGCCAGTACCTTGTAGATACCAGATGCCTGGTGATTACTGTGTAGGATTATATATTGATACACTTTTCAAAGGAATATGAAGCAATTAAAATCATTCCACACGTTTTTCTTTGGCTCCTGATTCCAATTTTGCATTTCACATCACAATTTTTTTTCCACAATGGACTTTTAAAATGGATGTTCATTGATTACTATGGCTGTAAGGTAATACATTAATTCTGAAGGGAATTGTGTAAAACTATCATTATTTAAGTGTATAAAATCATGCTGTCATCAAGAAAGATCAATACAAAATGAAGTAGTCAAGATAAAATTTCTTCCATAAGGAAAATTTGCTTGTGCCGTTCCCAAGAGAACTGTGCATTAAAGTGAAAAAGAATGAATTTGCAGATATGCATGCGCCAATAAACAGGTTATTTAGTGCTCAACCTTACTTTCAGGATTAACACCTGAAACAAATGGTTGGAACTGCAGTAGAAGCCGAGCGGCTGTTCATTAGAGCCAGCTGAGGTGGTATGGACTTATTAGGACGGCTGTCAGATGGCTCCCTCTGGAAATTTTCTTTGAACTCTAAACTGGGAGAAACCTTGTGAGGCAATCCATGGCCAACTAGAACAATTACGTTTCCTGTCTGGCCTAAGAAAGCCTTCAGGTCCCTCAGTAGGAGCTAGAGCATGTGGCAGAGGACTTCGCCTAGCTTGCTCTACTGATAAAGACGAATGAAGGGATAAATCCACAACGCTTCTTTAACGCTTAGGGCGAGGCAGCAGCTTTATCCAGGAGACTTTCTGGATATCATGGTCTCTCGTCAGATTAAAGTGATTTATTTTCTCTGTTGTGCGGTGTTTAATGTTTTTCTTTAATGGTTTGTCTTTGTTTTTACGCCGTTTCTCTTGAAGCACACCTGAAACATGAATTTATGCCCTGGGATAAAAAGCATCTGCAAATGACATGTCTCAAAGGGTAAATGTACATCCTCAATCTCCATTTCTGAACTCACTGACATTAAATACATATTTCAGAGCCTTTTTAAAAAAAAAATTTGGCTGATTTAGGCCTTACAAAATAAAATTAACTATGCCCCCATTTAAAATAAAGCCAAACGTTGATTTGTGCTTAACAAATCATAGGTATTTGATAAAAACAGGCATATGGGTTTTGATTACACCCACTTTTCCATAGGATTTGATATTTTCAATACCAGTAATTATATTGATAAATACTGATGAGGGGTTTAAACCAGCTCATTTACAAGTTAATAGTTTTCTTTTCAAAGTCAAGTACTGTACAAAAACTGGGGGGGGGGGGGGGGGGTTGTTTTTCCATTTTCCATCTAAAATGTGTTGCTTTGCTCATTGTCACTTTAAGACCACTATCTCAAAAGCTCCAGATCTTTTAAAAATAAAATAAACAGAATTTTACAAATTTATCTTAAAAGGGATTTTGTCTGGAACAAAGGCCCAAAGAACACGTGAAGTGTTTGGTGAAAAGGACTTATCCTCAAAAATCTTTCAAGTACTTCAAATTGGGCCTGGTACATTTTCATCCTATTTTATTGTGATTTATGTTAGGACTAAAGCAGCACGGTAACTGTTGAACTCAACCCACTGCTGTTATGCTTCTGAGCTTTCAAAAACATTAGTATTTGTTCGATAAATATATATTTTTTCCCCATTTACCCTTTATTTATACAGGTAGTCTCATTGAGCCACGAGAACTCATTTTCAAGGGAGATCTGTTTAGGGAGCAGATGGTGGGGGTTAAGGGCTTTGCTCAGGGGCCCGGGGTGGGGCAAATGAGGGTGGAGGGAGGGGTGGGTGTTCCACCTTTTCCACCCACATTTTGATGTTGACGGTACCGGGAGTTGAACCTACGACTTTCCGATCACAGGCCCATCTTCTAACCTCTGCGCCACCACTCCCCCGTTATATTATATTATAAATATAATTGTATTCATGCTTATGTAATTTTCTATCTATCTATGTATCCATCTTTGTATCTATGTGTCCATCCGTCCATCCATCCATATATGTATCTATGTACAGTATCTATCTATCTATCTATCTATCTATCTATCTATCTATCTATCTATCTATCTATCTATCTATCTATCCATCTATCCATCTATCTATCCATCCATCTATATCTATCTATCATGTGTGTGTGTTTGTGTGTGTTTCTAGTATTAAATCGACCCTTTTTCTATCAGTCTTTTGAAATAAATAAAGAAATCGGGTAACAAATTTCTTTTTGGAGCCGGTGCACTACTTTCTTAGGCACTCAAAAAAATACTTGCCTTTCCTGTAGCATTTTGTTACTGTATCATACCAACATTGTTCACTTCATGTCTGTGTGTGTGTGGGCGTGTTTTGTTTGTGCACCAAATCAGAATATGTTGAGAACATTTACATTTATATGTTGTATTCCCAACAAGGCGAAACAGTCAGTGTTTACCAGAGAAGTATGTTATTCATTCAACAAAGATGGTGGGCAGTTTAGCTACCCTGGAGCATTTCTCGTCATTGTTAAAAATATATAAATGTCGCTTCGAAAATGGTTATAGGAAAACATAAAACAGAAGCAAGAGCTTCTATTTTTGTGAGCAGAATGATGCACAGTCTTGTGAGTATCTTGAACAACAAACTGGTAAAGACAATAACCCCTCAAAATGTAGAAACTTTAACTTATTGACATATTTGACTATTTTTTCAGCTAGTGCTTTTACCAAAAGCTTTTATAAATATTCTTATGCTTTAAGATATATGAATTGATCATATCAGCATTAAAAACTCATGCCAACAAAATAATGTTTTCAAGCTTAAGCAGTTCGAATCTCAGATTTTCAAAAAACTGCATTCACGTTGAGCCATCGATAAAAACGCGTGTGGAGTAGATTTGGGGCATATGGGCTAAATCACAAGAACTCGTTGTTCGCATTTCATTAAAATGATTTATGTTCATGAAACAAAAAACAATTTAAAAAGTAGTAATTTGCTGCTCTGATATCTTAACCGGCTTTGGCCATTGAAACACCTGAACGATGAGGTATTAAGACACAAGAAAATTCCAACATGTTCTAAAGTATGGGTTTTATATATGATGCGCTACTGTAAATGGAGAAACATTAATGGGGAAAAATGGTGCGATTGACATACAGTAAGTTGCTGTGTAAGGCTTGCTTCAGAGTGCAGAAAAGTCCTGTGCTAGGAACTGACAGGTTTAAATCAGAGAGCAAAACACTAGTCAGTACAGCGTAATGGATTGGATCAGCTTATTAAGACTGTGGAGAGTAAGGTCGGCCTCCTGCTGCCGTGTCAAACCAAAGAAAGCTAAGAGATTTGTGCCTGAACCTTTGTTGGGTTGCTAGCTTTAGCAGATTCCCAGTAAACCCTCAGTATATGCAGTTACCATACACTAAGAATTCTTATTCCTTCCCTAATAATTTGTGTTTTCTTTATGGTTGCTGCTTGAGCTCTATGGAATGTTATATGTATTGGGGACTGCCTAGAAAGGCAGCCACCTATTATCCATTTGAAAAGGGTCTTGCTCTTCTATCAACTTTAATGTGGCCAAAACCACAACGTGTACCTCCACAAATTTTATATCAGAACAACCGGCTTGGTGCCATGTTGTGTGCTATCACAATTACTGGCATTTCGAGGTACCAAGGCCACGCAATTTGCAAACAAATACATTTTTTCTCAATGAAATCCACTGACCGAACTCTTAACTTCTAACTGCCACAGTGACCTAGAGTGGAGAGGTCTCTGAACAAAACTCATTATGTCAAACTCTTCCTACCACCACATCTTTTAAGGTACACATACTGTATATAGTACATATCAAAACGTAAGCATTTCTTTCATCTTTTCACCAGTATTTCTGGTGTGGCTGTAGGAATTATGGTAAAATCAGCGATTTTGAGATATTAAGTTGAAATTTGGTGCGATGGTAGCTGAGAGCAATGCCCAAAGCACAATTTAAATTGTTTAACTTAGATATTTTTACACATACAAAGCTGCAATTTGGTGTGCTTATAGCTGAGAATGTTTCCCATCAAATACTGAATCCATATAAAAAAATCCAAGATAGCTACCATCGCTTAAAAGAAAAATTACTGTAACTCACTGATTTTTGGCCATATTGAGCTGAACATTGGTACGGTGTCAAATCAAAATTTAAAAATGGTTGCCACGTGGTGAACCCCGTCAAAGTTTCTTCAGGAACTTTCCAGTTCTAAATGCTACCAGGTTAGTTTATGTGCAACAGGCTCTTGCTATCCTTTTCCAATATAGTTTTCTCTAAAATATGTCTTAAAGAGTAAATTTGTCATTTTTACCAAATATAAGTTCTTTGAAAATATAGTTTAGAGTTAACTCAAAGAATTTTAACAGCACACTTTCAGGATTCAATAAAACGCAACACATGGCTATAACTAATTTGTTTGAGCTTTTGACCACATTTATGGTTTCCTAGCAGCTCCACAAAAAGTCTGACTTTTTTTTTTTTATATCCACCAATCTCAAATATAATTTTACCAAGCAAATACATAGAACATGTTTATTTTGTTAGTGTATGACAAAAACTACACCTAGATATTAAATGATCTGTTGAACAGTAGCTATTTTTAGCTTTAATGCATATGGACAATTAGCTTTAGTCAAACTTATCAAGTGCAAGTACCCTTTTTCTCTACAAACTTTAGTACTTCTCATAACATTTAAGACAATGTGTACAAAATAATACTGACAGTGATCAAATTAATAAATACTGTGTAGCACGCCATGAGTTACACCAAAGAAACCTATTGACTGTTGATAAACTGTGTACTTTGAGTGGATACAGTAGCCAAAAAACAAGAAAATTGAAAAATTTGAATCGACTTTATTGGAAGATGCAATGGGGAAATTACAAGTTTTATTTTAACAAATTGAAGTCAGGCTAAAGGGCTATCTGATTTTGTGACAATATTCTACATTTAATGTGGAAATGTGTGGAACAAATCCTTGGCAAAAATATATGTAACTTTTCAAAAAGAGAACAGAGCATCTTGTTCGATGGCAAAGCTACAAGAAGTCTTACACAAATGGGGATTTAATGCTGACAATTTCAAAATGAAATGTGAAAGTTTTATGAAAAAAGGGAAGGTTAAACAACCAAGATGTCTTGTGTTGCATTTGTGGTGTGCTTGGTGTCCTAGTTCTATTAAATCCTTTCAAAAACCCCTTCCCTCTGAGGGATCCATGGCCTGAAAAAGTCTGATAGCCTCGGTGTTAGTGAGGATCAAGTTTTGGAAAATACTCATGTTAAACTACTCAAACATTTGCAGAAATAATTAGAGGTTGCTGATAAGACCAGATTTGCCCACGCAACCTACATTTGTTTAAAGGAGCAGTTGTAGCCGAGATAAATGTTTTTAGGCTCCCTTCACAATGGATGATATCCCACTAGACTTTTCATGACATATGGAATGTGACTGGAACGCTGCAAATTTAAGTGTGAAGGTTAAGCCCCCAGTATACTGCCGCGTACGTCCATACGCAGAGGTACGCACGTACGTACGCAGAGGTACAAGCGTACCCCCCAGGGCATGTCCGTGCAAAGCTCATTTTTTTACGACCGTGTACGCGGTGTCACACAATAAACTGCCCGGCGACGGACTGTTTTGTATGCGACACCAATGTATTAAATTCCCCTTCTTCATCTCTGATCTGGCCTTTTCTTTTGTTTTTTTGCCAAGAGGCAGTGATCTCTTCCTCCTCCGTTGATGCCATGACTGAAATGGTGAGAAATGAAGGAATTTGTCACGAGCGAATTAAACTCAGGTCCAGCGTGGCTGCGGGAGGGTCTGGAGATTTCCTGGTGGGCTGGTCTGATGTGTGGGCTGTAGAGCCAGCGCTCCCTGTTTTTTTTTTTTTTTTTAGATCTTTTTTATTAACAACATATAAACACAGAACACCGCTGTGGCTGAGGCTGCCAACGCTCTCTTTTTACTCCTTTTTTTCCGACCTGTCAATCAGGTACGCTGATTGACAGGGTGTACGCTGGAGTTTAATGACTGAACCCTCTGCGTACAGTACACGCGTACGTACGCGTGAACGGACGTACACGACAGTATACTGGAGCCTTTAGGGTGCTCTAAACCCCCATACTGGCACAAGCCTCTTGAACTGCAAGAGGATCCAGGTACATGCATCATGTCTGAGCTATGCCGTTTCTACAATCTTGTCCATGACATGAGGCCAGCATGGTCAGCCTGCTTCAAAAACCTGCAGTGAGTAAATCATAAACACGCATGTTGTCTCAAGTCATGAATAAGCCCAAACTGCTTCCACCATACTTCCCTTGCCTTCACCCTGAACCACCAATGATGCCTGGCTATGAACATTTTGGGCATGCTCACAACCATTGGCGTCACTACAATTATATAAGAAGGGAATGTGTCCCCCTCATGTAAAAAAAAACACTAATTTAGATGACACCCCTCACATACACTCGCACACACATATTTATAATGAAATATTAGTTCACCCAGCACTGTTTATATTTCTTTGTGAACAAATCTATTCCACTTGATTAATATGAGATATTCAAACAAACAGAAGTCCATTTCGGGTTTTCGTGGTTACCGACAACAACACTAAACCATCTGCGATGATTCCCCTGGATCGCTTGGCTTGGCAGGGCGCTCATCTGTGAGTTTTTTTTTATCATTTTATTTTTTGTGGCCAGGGCAGGGGGAAGAGGGAGACACACATCAGTGTTGTGCACTAGCTGCCCTGAATTTAGTTCTGGCAGTTGTTGACCGGGGTGGTGGTGGGGGGGTAGGATGTGTGAGCGAAGCAGAGCACGACGTCTGTAGTGTCTTAGTTAGTGCACATGTATTACGTACCGCTAGCTTAGCGCAACGTTAATGCCAGCAGTTGTCGACCGGGGAAAGGGAGGGGGGTTGTTAGGATGCGTGAGAGAAGTGGAGTGTGCTCTATTCACAACAAAAGGAGAGCTGTTGGTCAGGCTACTTCTTGCTGTGCCGTGCTTTAAAATAGTTATACATTAAGTGTTCACTTACTGTATGTAGATAAACAAAGATGTTTAAAAACCAATTAAAATATACCAGAATGCAGTTAATGGCATCTGCTTTATTCAACTTTTTCTGGGAGAGGACCTCCAGATCCCCCCCCCCCACACACACACACACACACACACACATTACAAATGCTTTTGACACCAATGTACACATCTCTCTATGCTGCATCACACATAATTGAAAGTCTAATGAAGTCTTAATATATAGCTGAAGAACTTGTCAAGACCATGTAAAAAGTATCCATAATCTGGCAGATTCATTTAGATTGTAGTAGGGTCACCATCCAGCATCAAAGGGGCTTAGCAAGTTAAATCAAGAAAACTTGGACTTGGATTGGTTTGCCTCTTATTCAAAGCGAAGCATTTCCCACCATGTGTGTTCATGTGGCTGTCTACGAGCTGAACCACAAGATGAAATTAAGGGAAATTTACACATATGGGTGTACATCATGTACGTTGATCAATCCTTGAAAGTAACCTTTGTCGTCAATCAAATTAATGATGGCTGCCACAGCTAATAAGCATTAGCCAACACAAAAATGGCTGCAACTTAGACCACTCTATAAATAGAGCAAAAAACTTAATGCTGAGAGTCATTCACAACACACTTTGAGCACGATATCTTGTGATACTGCATTGACATTTTATTTACGTAACATAAGATTATCTTGGTTTGAAACCCTGGTAAAAATAAAAAAAATAGGCTGTGGGCAATACACATTCCTTCTGGGAACGCTAAGCCTTTAATTAAAATTAAGGATGCTCCCAAGATAAAAAGCAAAACATTTTCAAAAACCAAAAAAAAGAACTCCAGTTGCCTTTGATTGAACTATCTAGGGATAACGTGCCCTAGAGTTTTTAGAATCTACATAGACATTTACAGTTTTGTAGACCATGACCTGCCTGAAACTTATGCTAAACTTTTTTTTTTCTAGACGTAATATAAATCGCAATAACGTTAAAATCAAAAAGATTGAAAATAGATTTTGCTGGCCTAAATAGGGAGAAACATGTCTCCAGTTTTTAGTCGAGTCAGTGCTGTGCAACTGGAGAACAAAATCCATGTCACCAAGGGAGAGATCAATATTATTTTGGCACAAAAGAAATGCCCTATGTCAGTGTGCTTCCACGTTTGGACTCAGAGGCTCAGTCCCTGCCAACTTTGTTGTTCTGCCAGCTGAACAGAAACCTTTAGCTGTGTGTTTTATCACAGCGACTGCAAACAGTGTCGTTCAGAGCAACCGGCCTCGATGTTGCATCTCACTGGCGAAATCAACTCTTATTGTTCATTTTGCCCTCTGCTTGGTGTGGCTTTAAGATTAGCTTTGAAAGTTATGCTAATGTGTAGCAAGTGTTCTTGTTTGCACAGGCCTAAAACTACAATTTAAAACTAAAAAAAAAGGAGAGAAAAAAGAAAGCTGTGATAAACAGCTTAGCGCTTTTTAGATGGTCGACTGACAAGGCTAGGAAAACGTGGTAACTAACCAGAGGGCAGAGAATTCACATTTGACATTTGTGGCAGGTTTCATTTCGGATAAATCCACTCATTCCACCATGTGTCTTTGCCACCCTTTCTTTCTTTTTCCTCACACACAAACGGACCGTCGCATGGCTCTATCCCCAGGGACACATTCAGTGCCTGGAAGTCTGCACCACCAATCTTCCTAGGCTCCGAGAACAGGACGACTGCACCCTGCTGTACCTAAATATCACTGCCACTGCTGAACTGCGTGTGTTACTCACACCAACCTTGCCTTGCAGTGAAGCTGACACATGATTAATGTTTCCTACAAACAAAACAAAAAAACACAAAAAATGGGCTAGTTTGCTTTATTACCATCACTTGCAACACTGCAGATGACACAAACTAGCTGCGCTGCATCGCCGTGAGCAGAGATATATTTACACCAGGCTAGTTATCGAGGTGACACATGCACATATCACATGCAGCCCCGCTGACATCATCTTCTGTGATTGGATCAAGACCAAAGAGATTCTTGCTACATAGAATGAGAGGAGTGTGACGGGATGAAAGGGGTCCAAAGAGGGTCGAGAAAACGGTGCAAAAGTAGGAGGGAGAAAGAAGAAACAATAGGAGAGGATCAGAGAGAAGCTAAGAGTGGGAAATAAGCAGCCTGACTAAGCAAGACAAGCCTTTTATGAAACAGCAATCGGCTGCGCACTGACCGGCTTCTCAGATTGATTTATTAATGTGAGCTGACAGTTGCAGACGAGTGAAAACAAACTTTCTGGTCTTGTTGCCAGCAGGCGTTGGAAGCTTGCGGGCATATTATTCACTGCCATGTGACGCAAGTGCAACAGAGCTTGTAGCTCACACCAAATGTGTCTGAATGAAACAGAAATCAGTCACGCTTTTGTCCATTCTTGTTTCAATGCATTATTAATAAAAACGTAACACATAAATACACAAACCACAAATTTTGTTGTATTTACACCAAATATTTCTTATATAAATGGGTAGAAAATACATGTGATAACCCTAAAACTTAAGTATTGTCAGCAAAAGTACTGCAGTTTTATTTTTTATGACCCACAATTGAAAGGCAAATGATTGTGTTTTGCATGTGTCTGTCTATTAGCAACATTCCTTATGAATCACTGAGGAGATATTGCAAAGTAATCGTTAAACGTACATCAATGAAATTCAATATGGCCACCATAGAATACTAAACCTATAAAAATTGAATGGCTATTGCTTTAGCAATTGCATCTATACCCAGATATAAGGACAGAGGAGAAGAGATTCCATCCATCCATCCATCCATTATCTTTACCCGCTTATTCCATTTTGGGTCACGGGGGTCGCTGGTGCCCATGTCCAGCAATCACTGTGCGAGGGGCGGGGTACACCCTGGACAGGTCGCAAGTCCATCACAGGGACACATGGAGACAAATGAGAAACAACCATTCACTCTCCCACTCAAACCTAGGGACAATTTAGAGTTACCAATTAGCCTAACATGCATGTTTTTGGTCTGTGGGAGGAAACCGGAGTACCCGGAGAAAACCCACGCATGCATGGAGAGAACATGCAAACTCCACCCAGAAGGCCCCTGGACCGGGGTTTGAACCAAGGACCTGCTCGCTGAGAGGCAGCAGCTCTACCAGTTGCGCCACCGTGCTGCCCAGAAGAGATTCCAAGAATCAAAATGTATTTACAGTGTTAATTTACAAGGTGATAGTCATTATTTGAACCAGGGAGGGACCTGGAACCCTGAAGAGCAAGGAGATAGTTAGTGGTATGTCGGCAGGGGTGATAATGTTGTTGAAATTCCTTCTTGTGATATAGGTAGGAGTCAGAAGTGAGGAGAGCTGACCCAAATGGTTCCAGGCAAAGAAGGTGTTCGTCAGAACAATGGCAAGAGACGGGCAAGTGGTAGGAAAGTGTAGAGGCAGCTGAGGAGGCACAGGAGAGTTTGAGGTCCACAGAGAAGAATCCAGGGGACAGGAGGGCATCAGCAAATATTTACTGGAAGCACAGAGACGCTAATAAGTGACAAAGTCGTTAATATTCAGTTTAACTCAAGTAAATGGCTAGAACAGAACTACTATTGGCAGGTAATGCTCCTAGTGCTGATTGGATGTCCTCTGCTGTGTTTTATGGTCCTCTTGCTCATCAAGCCGATGATCCTCAGGTGTGGCTGTGGATGCATGGAGCTGCAGAGCAGAACTCCCACAATTGCTAAATCAGTTTGACAGAAACTCCCTAAATGTTGATGTGGTAGTAGCTGAGAAACTCTTCCACCTGAAGTAGATCCCAAGCTTAATGTCTAAGTATCAGGGCATCTTGTAAACTAGTGATGGTAGAATGGAGCGAGAAAAGGATCGACCGATTGGGGCTTCATTCTCAGTAATGAGGATGTTGCTCTCGATTTATTGGTTTGTTTGTGTTCCATCACTCATCCGTGGTCATGAGGCTTGAAGCATGACCGCAACAACAAAATCCTAGATACAACTGGTTAAAAATGAGCTTCCTTTGTAGGGTGGCCTGGCTCAGCCATAGAACTACGGTGAGGATCTCCATCATCTGGGTGAGCTCGGAGTAGATCTCCTGCTCCTTCACATCAAAAGCAGTTAGTTGAGGTGGTTTGGGTATCTGATTCGGAAGTCCCTTGAACGCCTCTCTCTGGAGGTATTTTGGACATGTCCCACTGATAAGAGGCACCGAAGCAAACCCAGAACTTGTGGGTGGGATTTTGTATATTTTCTGGCCTGGGAACACTTCGGGGTCTCCCAAGCTGAGCGCGAAAGTGTCACTGTGGCGAGGGGTGTCTGGGATGTGGCATGTATCTTCAAGATATAGGGTATCTTCAGCTTGGGAGTGTGTGTATTTATTTTGAACATCCAAATGGAAAATTAAAACACCAACTTAAAATATATAATAATACAATTGTATTAGTGATTTTGCACAGTCAAAAAGCTAACAAGTTATCCAAACACGTTGCATTCCACTTACTTCCAGACATGTTACTCAAGTGTTCGTGCTCTGCCAAACAAATGTCAACCTCCTTTTTTTACCCCTCCAGCTTGCACACACACACACATGCGCTCAGTCTCTCCCGTCTACCTCATGCTCTTCCCCCTTCTGTCTCTCCCCGGGAGACTGATGCAGTGGCTGATTGCGTGGGAAGTTCCTCTGTCATCGTTAGCGGGCTTAGACGCACTTGTCAGGGGCCACATTAGGAGTTTCCAATGAACTCTCCTTTGCCTCTGACAGTCAGGAAGCAGCTTCAAGATGGGTCAGTGGTCTTTTTCCGGCATGCCAGGACAAAACCAGCACTACAGATTAATGCATTTGGTTTGAGGCAGTTCAAAGATAATTTGGAAAGAGTTGGTAATGTGTATGCAGATATAGATATGGAATTATTAGCCTTTAAGGCAGAAAAAGAAGTCAACTGCTCAAATTGGGATGTAGCTTAGTAGCAAACAGTGTGGCAGGCAACCAAACAGCAGATTATTTTATGCTAACTCATGCAGGTAAGGTTTTCCTGATTAAAGAATGGCTAGAGATTAGCAACAGTTGCATGTTTTTCCTCTAGAAACAATTGGTCTACATTTAATAACATTCAATTTATACCTGATACTAATGTCAACTCACTTACACACAATACGTTCATTTGAGTTACTTTAGAAAAACCTTTGCTTCAGAGTATTTTAATAGGAATATCACTGTAAAGTGTGTTTGGTTACATGAAAATGGTGATAGTGTGATTTTAAGTGTAAATGTATATATTCTGACACATTTGCACAAACGTATAATAAAATTTGGGTTAGGGTTAATGCTAAATGACCTCAATGTAGGCTCAATAACCATTTTTTTTAAAGAAAAATAGTTTTGCAAATTGTAAAAAATTATTCTAAATATTTGCAACAGCTCTAAATTAGTGAGGTACTAGCCTTAATTCCAAATCAAATCTATGTAGCACAATAAAAATAAAAATAAACTGTCATTGGCCAAAGTGCTGCAAACAAAACAATAGATAAACAATTCCTCACTCCTAAAATAACTTCTCCAACATTATCCAAACTAAAACTGCTCTGATTAGTGTAATTAGGAGACTGCCCACTCAGGCCCTGTTTCTACATAAATGGTCTCCAGAAATGTTGACATTTTTCTAAGGTTGATTGTAGCAATGTTATTGTAATAAAACCTATTTTCAGTTGTAATGTTGTGCTTGTTGAATCCGCTGTAGTTTCTATGCTTGGCAGCGTTGCCAGATAGGAAATGCCAAACTGTTATACTGTCACTATAAAATTATTGTATTTTGATCCAAAAAATATCATACAGTATGTGCTGAGTTAAGTATTTTCTCAGAGGGGGGAGGTTGTAAGATGAGATGTGTGCTGTGATTGGCAAACAGGTGTACAGAAACTAGGGGACTTCTCCCTAACAACATCTTTAAAAAAGTAAATATCTGACAACACTGATGCCAGGCTTTCAACAAGACAAATATAATGTCTCAAGCATGAAAACGGTTTCATCCAAAATTGGTGAACAAAAGATCAATTATTTGGAACAAAGATATGGTTGATCACATGTAGGTTGCTCCTAAGATTAGGACAAACAGCACTCTGCTATCCATCATTGTTATTATTTTTCATCTACTCATGCAAGCTCAGAAAAAACTATTGATTGCAGTGGCCCATAGTGTACACACTTGATTTCACACCATTGAACTCTAGGGGGTTTCACAAAAAAAAAAAAACACTTTGAAAAAAGCTTCAGTTTCAGAGAAAACAAGCACTGTTATGTACAAAGTACACGAACAGTCAAATTGCAGCTACAGTTTCCCTCAGAATCAGCATTGTGCAAACTGGGCCAATGAGTAGCTGCAACCGACCCCCTTCCAAGCATTTGAACTTCTAGGAAATGTGATTGTAGCTAAGCTGTGTAGCTAACAGGCACATACTTAAATCATTGTGTTGTCAAAGTAGCACTACTGCTATTTTCTGTTCATCTTGGAAGTCAGAACTTAGCTCTTGGGATGATGCCACAGCCAAGTTAGATGTGTTCCATTTGCAAGTTGAACAAAAATTGGATTTATGTTCTTATAGCTATGCTGTGTATAAAGGCTAATTACTATTAGCAATACTGTATGCTAAAAAAAAGTGTGCATGTGTCGCATTTGCATGCAACTCTACCAACATGTTTCCCAATACTAGTTTACTGAGAAAAGCCCCTGCAGATGTCAAAATAAAGCTATATTACGGCAACTAATAACACTTTTTATTCACTTTTTATTTGGCTTTTACGGTTGGTGGTGAGGATTTGTTGACTTGGAATTCTGACTGGGGTTTATGGTAGATGTTTAGTTTATTTATTACCTAGAAGTCGACTTCTAAAGACAAATGAAATCAGCATAATTATAACGAGCGCATTGGAAACCATTAATAAACCTTGTATGAAACCTAAGAAAAGGAACACATTTCTACTAAAGAGTTGTGATATCAATATCTGATCCAAAATTATGCAAACTTGTCAAAACTTCAGATCACACTGTGCACAATCATCACAGATCTTTACAGCTCAGAGAGCCATAAATCACTTGGCAACAGAATATTAAAAAGCTGTATACTGTAGTATGATATTTGAAATGATATGAAAGTGGATTTTCTAAGGTGGAAAATCGGATACTTTCATGTAACATTGCAAAAGCCGCATAGGGTATGCCATTCTTCTATATTGAGATAAATCTATCCTGCATTACATTTCTGAAAGAAATACACAGAAATATAAAGGCCACTTTCAAACTCATATAAAGCTTATTGTAACATTTGGCTCAGGTGGTGCCATGAAGATTTGGGCAGACAAAGAAATAAAAGAAAAAGCATCTGGACTCTGTCTTGTTGACATTTTTCAATTAGTGTATGCAATATATATGTCATAGTATTTCTGTGGGTGTATGGGGTGCCTGTGTTGCTTTTAAAGTTTGTCCAGTCCCGGAATAAGCAAAGCAAGTGCAGTTTCCACATTCTTGGCAAAAAAGTCTAGCTCATTCTTGGTGCGGGTTGGACTCCTCTGGTGCCATCATTGTATACGTGTGTGGTGTTCATGAACAGGATCTCAAGGAACAATTGTGGAGACATGGGGTTTCTGGTTTGGGAACCTCTGGGTCTTATCTCTGTGTTGTATGTATGCCGTAGTTCCGTTGACATCTACAGGCCATGATCTTCAACGTGCACTTGGCAGTTTGCAAAGGATTGAGGCCTTGTCCTCAGCAATGAGCGTTGTTTCAGTCGATCGCAGGGAAGAAAGAGTTGGATTGAAAGGCAAAGTGCTCAATTAACTAGTCTGCCTATGATCTAACCTATGGCCAAGGGGTTTGAATCATGACCAAAATAAGATCCCAAGTGGCCAAAAAGATTTCTTATAGGATGGCCGTGCTCAGTCTTATGGTTCTTTTCCAATAGTAATGGTACAGCATGTTTTGACTCACCATGGTTCCAAGGCTTTTCCACTAGTAACAGTTTGTGGAACCGGTCCCTTTTTCAGTACCCGTTTCTCTGGGGTTCCAACCGTGCCGAAATGGCCCTAAAACATGATGTCAGAACACTGCCGGTCACTGATTGTTCAGAGGTGGAGTCACTGGTTTTTTGAGAAATTTGCACAACAACCCAATCCGCCATTTGCAATAACTCGAACTTGAGGAGCGACTGGACCTATTTTTAAAATTTTAAAAACAATAATGACAAAATTGTGGTCTAATGCTGAAGTGCATGCATTTTTTGTGTTTGGTGGCCAACGAGAAAATTCAGAGCGAGCTAAATGGAGTTCTGCCAGTCCCCCGGTCCTCTTCACCTGAGCCTCAAAGCCCCCTCAGGCCAGGCAGGGTGTCATCTCCCTGGCTCCAAGCTCCGCTGGTCACCATATTCTGCCGGCCTGCAGGAGCATGCGAGGCCTGGGCTCGGGCGGGCCCCAGCCTTGCACGCTCTAGTGGACTCCGAGCTCCGATGGTCACTGCAGAGGATTATACGAGCTGCCAACCTGCAGGAGCATGTGAGGCCAGGGTCCAGGCCCCAGCCTTGTGTGTTCCTGCAGGCTCTGAGCTGAACCCGCCCACTAGAACCATTACTGAAAGCATATTGGAAACACAACTCGTACTGTGCCGAGCTGAGTCGAACCATGCTGTATCAGTGCTAATGGAAGAGATAGGGTGAGAAGCTCGGAGAATTTTTGTCATTTCATGTGTTATTTCATCACCTTACTTTACTTTTTATTTCTTTATCAATTTATTTGGCAGTGAAAGGTAGCACTTGCATAAGCATTAGCACCACCGATCTTAGGTATATTTTTAATTTAATGTTTTCATTTATAAAAATGGGGAAACATAATTCTGACAGCTTAAACTAATGACTACAGTTTCCATCTGTGTGAGCAAAATATTTGAAATAAAAAAAATGTGTTCACTGTAACTATGCCTTCCAATAAAGTTACGTACTGAAGAAAACCCATTGCAACACCTATGCACTTGCACATATGCATTTCTCCAGACATATATTGATTCAATATTTGTTCTTATTTGAAAGTTCACTCTGAGTATTTATGCATTTTTCTATGTGGCACGTTTGCATAAATAGTATTCTGTGTGTGTGAACTCTAAATATGGTTGCAGAGAATATAGCGTTAGATAGAGAGTCCCGAATGGGGGAAGTGGGTGTTTTAAAACCAAAGCCGGGCACGTCAAGGAGATTAATGTCCTGCTATTGTTTCCAGCTCTCATCAGAATACTTTTATCTACAAAAAATGATGGAGCTTGCACTTTTCATTATGCATGTTAGCTAGTGAGCTGTGCACCATATCTCCCTCTAAGTTCCTTACTTTCCTGTTCACAAAAGGATTTCTGTTTACACGTATGTGAATTTGTTGGGATGATTTTGTTTGCATCTGAATCATAGAGGAGCACTAAAGAACATAAGCTTGTGTGTTTAGTGCACAGTCTGTGCATGGCCATGTATCCAGGACTCATTTGGACGCCCCACTTGTCATCTTTTGACTTCTGAATAAAAATTTGACACGGTAATTGATGTTTTATGTCTTGCAAACACGGATATGGAGAATATGGATTACTCTGGAGGGGGCATCGATTGTTTAAAGTGTCTCTGAAAAATGGGATGGCAGCTGCTTTGTTCTTTCATCTGAACTCCCTCAAACCAACACGCTTTATGTATGCCTTTAGGTGCACTTATGTTCAAAATATTGGAATTTAACAATAATTTGACCTAATCAGAGCATGGGAGTGTTGAAGCAGTTACTTTTTCAGCAAAAAAGCTGAAATTAGTAAACAACTGAAATTAGTAAACAACTGAAAAGTACTGTATTTTTCACCCTACAAGTCACTTTTTGTTGATAATGTGCATGCCCTGCGACTTATACGCCAAAGTGACATACGATGGATTTTTTACCCATATTTATAAACCCATTTTTGGCTGAGATATGACCGTTCTCTTTCATTCGGACTGACAATATTGACCACTACCATTTTCAGCCACTAGATGGCACTCGAGTAGTATGGCATGCAGTTATGTTATCATTAGCCACTTTTACATATTGCATGACACGTTTTATATATTTTTATTATTTTTTTCTATCCTAATGTCTTTTTGTCTTTCAGGTACACCTGGACCTATGTCTGGACCTGCCATTCTGTGTTTGTTTGTCTCTCCTTCCTGTCCTCTCAAACCCTGCCGGTCAAAGCAGATGGCCGTTTGTCCCGAGTCTGGTTCTGCTGGAGGTTTTTTCCTTTTAAAAAGGGAGTTTTTCCTTTCCACTGGTGCCATTGTGCTTGCGCTGGATGGGAAACTGTGACGAAGTGAAGATTCAATGAGTCTGCTTCCTTAGATTGAGAACTTTACTAATTGGCTTTTCTATGTATGTGAATGTTTTTGTAAAGTGCCCAGAGACAACTTTGTTTTGACACTATGTAAATTGAATAGAAATGAATAATTTCATGTGTTAAAACAAGGCGGACGATTTCTTTTCGAGTTCCGTTTCCGGTAGGAATAATTTATCAGTTACACGCCTGCACATCGCAACAGACACAAAACAGCATTTTGAGCACAAGAGGACTAGGATCATTGGTAGAGAGCTGCTCACATGATTTAGTAACGTTTCATGAGCGGTGGTGACTACTTCCTGGAGGTGTGGCCAAAACTGAAGAAGTGTGTGCATTACCGGGGCTCAGTGCCATTTTTTCTGGGACCGTGTGGTGGCTCAGGATGGCCCGATGCTGCAGGGAAATTTGTACCTTATATGTGTAACTAAAATAAACCTTTCGAGTTGGAAATCGATCTAAAGAGCCTGGTTCAGACCTTTAGAACACGGATAGGTTACCATATAACAATTTGAAGGGATTAAAAAAAGGATCAACTGTACTTCAATTGAGCTTATAAAACCCTTCATGCACTACAGATTTTTTTTGTTTATAATTCATACTCTGTAGTTTTGTGACTGATGCCGAGGCACTAAAAAGAATGTGTGCGCATCAGTGTTAGTTGAAATTGAGATCAAGAAGCTACATGTAGATGTGAACAAAGCAGGCGCGGAGCAGTAGTCAGCCTTAACATCCATTTGATCAAAGGTTCGAGATGTAATAGCTAAAAAAAAAAAACGTTGATGCTGTTACAACAGCCAAGCAACTAATCAATCACTTTGGCAGTGATCACTGGGCTTTATTTTCGAGTGCATGAACTTTACTCAGATGTGCAAAACAGATTTTTTTTTTTTTTTTTACACAATAAGAACTTAAAATTGTCTTGGGCAGAAAATGATGTTCAACTCACCACATTGCTCATTTCAGATAGGATCTTTCCTACAGTATGCTCCCCCTCGAGCTTTCCACCTGCAGTGGAATGCATCACTTTCCCACAGAGGCTGGCATTTCAGTTAATGCCAGGGCCAGGCCGGTAATAAATTCATTTAAGCAATTATTTAGAGACTGAGAGAGAAATGGAGAGCGGAGGGAAGGGACAGAACAAGAAAGACAAAGTGGTTGGCAGACAAGCACGAGTGGTACGCACCCATCGATTATTAAATTTTGCTCCCAAATCCTTCTGGAATGCAACAGAAAGCTATCAGTGTTCGAAATGAAAAAATGGGTAAGACAGGATGACATTACGTGAAAACGTATTGACCATCTACTGTGTGAAAAATGGAATGCGTCACAAAGAGAGTGCAACTGTGCATATCACACACATTAGGAATCTCCATACTGACGCAGAAACAGCACCAACAGCGCCATTAGGACCATTCTGAATACACGCAACCATAACAGGTACGGAGGCCCAGACTTGATTAGATTTGATACTGACAGTGCATATGTCTTCCTCCAGCCAGGCAGTGAATGCACAGAGTGTAGAAATTGATTTGGTGGGGGTGAGGCGCAGTAAATTCTGTTGTTATCGACAGTAGGAGAGTCTGGATGGGAGGCAAATGTGGACACTTACATTTTATTGTAGCTTACATTTAACCTACTACATGGTAAAATGGAAAGAAAAAAGCATTAACTGTGGTAACAACTGTAATGTGGAATAAAATGGAAAAAGTAGTAAACAGGTTATAGGAAATTTCTCGTGATATGGACAAACATGAAGGTTTGAATATTTTGCTGTTTGGAAATTGTTTTAAAACCAACAGTCTAACAACTAACAATGCTTTTTTTTTTTCTTTTTCTTTTTTTAAACAGCACATGTTGAAGAAAAAGCATAAAGAACTATAATATTAAAAATTGTGGGTTATCAAAATAAAAGTAGCAATTGGACTATGTCTTAAAAGGTTTTCTAAAGGTTTCAGCTTTCAATGACTGTTTTTATTACAAAAAATATACTTAAGGAATGATTTGTGACAAAAGGGTGGCAATAAAGGTCAAAGGAAAGGTTTACAAGACCGTGGTGAGACCAGCTACATTGTATGGTCTGAAGACAGAGACATGGACAAAACGACAGGAGACAGAACTGGAAGTAGCAGAAACTGAAGATGTTCAGGTTCTCCTTAGGAGTGACAAGGATGGATAAGATTAGGAATGAGATCATCAGAGGTACAGCACAGGTTGAACAACTGGGATATAAAGTTAGAGAGACCAGACTGAGATGGTTTGGACATGTCCAGAGGAGGGACAGTGGGTATATAGGTAGAAGGATGTTAGAAATGGCTGTTGTCCCCCAACACAGAAGGATTGGAATAGTGAATGTTTGTAGCTTTTGCAGAGTATTTTTTAAGACTAGAACTTAACAGGGAGCACAAGTAAATGTTAATGTTTGTGGTGAAAAATATTCCAATAGCAGAACTTAAGGCCTCAATATTTTTCTTTGTATTGCAGTATTAAAAATGGGCTTAAAATGGCAAAACGTTCCATCCATCCACCCATTATCTTCCTCTTATTCCAAAGTCGGGTGGCAGGGAGGCCCAGACATCTCTTTCCACAGCCACCTCTTCTGGGAGGACCCCCAAGATGTTCATAGACAGTCTCTCCATCTTGTCCTGGGTCTTCCCCAAAGTCTCCTCCCAGTCAGACATGCCTGAAGCACCTCCCTAGGGAGACGCCCAGGGAGTATCCTTACCAAGTGTCTGAACTGCCTCAAATGGCTCCTCTCGATGCAGAGGAGCAGTGGTTCTAGTCAAAGTCTCTCCTGATAAATGAACTTCTCACCTTATTTCTGAGAGTCCAGCTACCCTGCGGAGGAAACTCATTTCAACTGCCTGTATCAACGGTCTCATTCTTTCAGTCACTACCCAGAGTTCATGAGGGTAGGAACGTAGACTGACCGATAAATGGAGAGCTTTGCCTGACAGCTCAGCTCCCTTTTCACCGCAACAGACCAGCACAGAGTCCACAATACTGCAGATGCTGCATCAATCCATCTGTCAATCTCACGCTCCATTCTTCCCTCACCCGTGAACAAAACCCCGAGATACTTGAACTTCTCCCTTGAGGTAGAACCTCACCCTCGATCCATTTGTGCAAAACTATGATTCTGATCAACAAAACCTAGAATAAATTCATTTTTATGAAACACAATAAAGTTTAAATAATTTGAACCCTACGTTCTTATTCATTTTACAACTGGAAAAAAAAAAAAGCTATTACATTTGATAGTCATTCTTTTTCACAGTTAAACGGAGCATCTATTAAATCAGACGCAATTTCGTTTACATTGGTTATAAATGTTCCACTGACCCAACCTTGAATGTTTGGGGTCCTTTTGTGCATCTTGACACCAGGAGTACCCTTCATCTCTCAGTTTTTTCCTCTGACCATAAAGTTTATGACTAAGCTGTGTTGGCGAGCACCAAATGTCTGCACTGGGAAGAAGAAAACAAGAGTCAGTTCACCACAGTAGGCAAATGAAACCATTTTAGTTTATTGCACAATTGAACTGAGACATGCAACGTCAGCCAGTCATTTAATTCCAATTTACCACTGCCTGTCATGGGTTATATAATAAATAATCATCTGTGCCAATTAGTTCAAACAAAGTGCTGACTAGAAGCAATAAATACTTGGTATTGTGTTCCATTTGTGTAACAGCAGCTAGAGGAAATGTGTTTTTATTTACACACCGAGAGGCCATGAATTGATGCAGCCCACTAGTCTAGGACTGTAATCTCAGCAAAGTCAGGTGATGAGGTTGATCAGCCCAATGAACACTGGGAGGTTTATGATGCAAGGCAGACTGCCTTATCAGGAGGACAAGGAGGGACCCCAGCGGGCTGGTTGGATCAGTCCGGATGAAACAGATTTCCAAAGTGACCAGGTTGACTTGCTGTGCAAGACTGCTGCCGGTGGTCCATATGGGAGTCTGTCATTTTCTCTGTGTCCGGCTCCTTCACACAGAGCGGCGCCATCGCTGCTGTCACAGCCTTTCGAACATGCCAGATCAGATTGCAGGTTCTTTGTCTCCTGCTCGAGATCAGGTTTACTCTGCAGTGTAGTGTGCCAAATTGGAAAAAACAAGATACAGGAAGACACAGATACAAGATACGCAACATTGATCCACCAGCTTGTTTACTCAATAATCATACTGATAATGAAGCTTACTCATTTTGTATACTGAACAAAAATATAACACTATAAATATAACACTTGTTTGTGCTCTCATTTTTCATGAGCTGAACTCACAGATTTGATTTTTACTACATTCACAACAGGCTTTTTTCACTCATAAATTGTTCACAAATTTGTGTAAATCTGAGTTTATGAGCACGTCTTTGCGGAGATCATCCACCTCATAGAAGTGGCACCAAGGTGCTGATTAGAGAGCATGATTATTGCACAGGTGTGCATTAGGCTCACTAAAATAAAAGGCCACTCTAAAATCCAACAAAGTTAATTCAGGTCCTCCAGACGGTTTCTTTGTGTTGAAACGTTTCGTCTTTCATGCAAAAAACTTGATCAGTCCGAGAAGCCACAACAAGCTCAGTCCCATAGGTAGCACACTCACATGGTGGGCCAACCAGTTTGATGGTGATAAGATGGTTTCTGGAGTTTGACGTCTCCCCTGTTGGCTCCTGAGGCAGCCATGGCCTAATTAAGTAAGTAAGTAGACAAGCAAGTAGTTAGGTAAGTAGACAAGCAAGTAAGTAGTTAGGTAAGTAGACAAGTAGGTAGTTGGGTAAGTAGACAAGTAGTTAGGTAAGTAGACAAGCAAGTAAGTAGTAAGGTAAGTAGACAAGCAAGTAAGTAGTTAGGTAAGTAGACAAGTAGGTAGTTAGGTAAGTAGACAAGTAAGTAGTTAGGCAAGTAGACAAGTAGGTAGTTAGGTAAGTAGACAAGTAGTTAGGTAAGTAGACAAGCAAGTAAGTAGTTAGGTAAGTAGA